>NC_138908.1:1271161-1871161 GCF_965231255.1 Vanellus vanellus | reverse complement strand
CAAGACAGGCAATGCATATAGCTGCCACTTTCTGAACCTTTCACTGAAGATATATATAGATATATAGATATATATATATATATTTTTTTTTTTTTAATCTTCCTAAAAAGACTAAGTTAAACTTGCATGCCACAATGGAAGAACCTATATAATATTGAGACTTTTTTTCTATGTAGCTAGCAGTCCTGATAACAACGACCTAACACAAAATCAAGCAAGATTCTTGCTTATAAAAATCCAGTGCACTTCAAAGATGTTTCCACAACTATGTAGGCGAATCCCAAATAAATTTTAGAAATTTATGAGTGTTATTTTCTTCCACACACTGTATCTATTCAAAAGTCTATAAAAATTTATAAATATAAATATATAAATGCACGTGCATAGTTGCCCACAAAATCCTTTATGAAAAGCTTATACAGAACATAATTTTACACAAACTTAGATTTTCAGATAATCATTCCTATTTCAAACAAATCACATAAACATCACAAGCCTCCTCTTGAAAGATCTCCTTTTAGTTTAGTGATTATGTGACCGTTACTTAGTTTAATTGATATTTGAATTTCAGCTTTAATATATTAGTTTTATAATTTGCATTTATAATAATATTTTATCTCTATATGGCATATGTCAGCTATTTATTAACTAGATTATTTTTCTCCCAGAAACTGACTCGTGATATTTGAATATAAAAAGGAAAAATAACATTTATGTTAGATTGCCATTGCAGGAATCTCACTGAAGTCAGGGGAATTAGTATTATAACTGCCTCATATAACTACTCATTTGGAGAGCAGGTAGTGCATACTTCAGTTTCTTAAACCTAAAATTAGGAGCCCTAGTCACAAACTATTTCTCACGTTGCTTGACACTGTACAGATACAGAAAACAGTCTCCCACACTCATTTACCAGTCAGATACCTGATGATAATCAAGTACTTTTGTGGTATGTTAGAAAAGAAAACAGAGTAGTATATCGATTTAAAATTCTCATCTTCAGGAGAAGTGCAAATACCAAAATTTCAGTTCCTAGAGTTTATCCACAGGATTGTCTTACCCTGCACTTCTATTATGTAAGAAACACCTATTCTCTCAGTGACATTAGAATTTGTATTATGGAACCATTCCGTTAAGTATCAATTTACACATTATCATTATGGGTTTTTCATTCTATGACTCTTTCAGTCACTGGCATCTGGCTTCAATCTTTTAATCACTGGATTAGAGCTTGTAAATTAGTATTAAATGGAAATGTAAGGATTACAAAGGTCAATGTCAATGAGCATTCGTGCGACACTATTACTGCTTAGTGCTACTCACGTTAACGGACTACTTGTAGAAACGTGATACCGTCCCTCAAAGCACTGCATGGAAGTCTGTTCACTGCTATCAGTGGTTCGGACCTACAACCACTATATCCTTTGTTTATGTGGACAATTACTGTCAGGACAGCAACAACAGCAACCTTCAAGAACGCTCATTAAGAAAAGGCAATTGTACTTTCAGTTGTCAACAATTTAATTCAGTAAGTCATGTAACTCCAACAAATCTAAGATCGGACAGCTGACGAATGCTATTTTTACTGAGTGGACTAGAAACATATTCACATGTACACAACCCCTTGAAAAATCATTACAAGGATTTAAAACACTCGGACCTTAATGTCAGATCTGCAGGGAAGGTTGGTATTTCCTCAGAAAGGCACAGCAGGGTACCCTCCTTCTCTGGTTTTGATATATCCTACTTGCCCTCAGGGTTTGTTATGTTTTAAAATGAAGTACGCTACTTTTTAATCACAGATGAACACAGAAAGCTTTTCATAGTCCCTCTTAATTTAATCACCGTAGCAAAATTAATTTATAAATATATTGCAGTGCCTTCTAGTCAGCGTACCTCTCTACATTCTAAAAGATACGCCAACTAAATTGTCCACATTTTTGGATCATCATGAAAATATGAAATCTCTAAGTACTACGAAGATGCTGTTCCGATGAAACAACCACGGTTTGCTGTTTCAATGATGCAATTAGGTTGTAAAAACATACTATAAAGCCATCAATATTAAGAACTAATCCATTTCATGTAAGATTTATTTTTTAAAAATTGAACAATAGCCATAAACATGACAATAATCCAGTAAAATAAAGAACAAACAACAGCATTTGAAAAACACTATGTTCTTACCAGTCTGTGCTCAATTTCCTAGCCTTCAGCAACTGGCTTTCAATCCAGTTTGGTCTTTGCTGTTCAATGCTTTGTATAACCTTCTGGGTCACTTGCTTAGGACCACTTTTCAGTTTTCCCATAATACTTTCCAGGCACACACGAACTAAACTGAGTTTTTCTTTGCTCCATCTGTCAAGCGTTGCACCTGTTAAAAGTTCTGCAGTATTTCCATCCTCAAATATCCGACATATAATTACAATCAAGTTCCAGACAAGCAGACCAGCTTTCTTCAATTCAGCAAAGTTTCTTGACATTTTTCTCTCAGCCAGAAAAAAGAAGTACTTAATTGGGGGAGGCAAACATGCAATCACTGTAGGTAACTTGCTGATTACAATAGATACTGCCTGAGCTGCAAGCCTTGTGAAGCCTTGAAAAAAGAAAGAAAAGAAGATATGATTAACATTAACATTCTAGTTCTATCACAGCATGCTTCTGAATGTTGTATGATAATTTCTAACTTTCTTTTTGTGCTGAAAATGGGTAAAAAGCTTAAGTACTCAACACTGCAGCTCGACTTCTATTGTACTTCCTCTACATAAATCCCCTGAAATCTAAACAATAACATGAATTAAAAACAGAGAACCTAGAAGATTTGGAATTCAGACGGACTCTTTTAACAATTAGTCCTGCTGTGCACAGTTATTACAGAATAAATGAAAAAGACAACACCCTGGTATTCTGAATGGTAAAAAAGTTGTCCTCAAAATTGCAGTGTAATATTCTTTCAACTTCACGAGTGGAGCATTGCACTATGTGCACATAGTGGGATATTACGCACATTCATAATATTTAGTTTTCTATCAATTTTTTTCTATGTTCAAACCTACAAAACTTCAGTTTATCAACTTTCATATAAGCGCGCACACTATATAGCATTGCATTTTAAACATTAGAGATATGAAAAGTAGCTACAGAAGTAACTACAGAGAATATGCTGCTCAAAACCCAAGACATATCTAAAATAAAAAAATATACTCAAGGTGACCCACAATACAGAGCTGAGTCAAGATTTAAACCAAACCAAACCAAAACCCAAGAAAACCAGGAAAACCCCTGACTCATTGCACTTGTATTCTCAACGTGTTTAAAGAAAAAAAAGAAAAAAGAAAAGCCAGATATGTTCTAGGTGTTACATAGCCAATTTAATTTGTCACTGTCTGAGCCTCACTTCTCAGCTAGCATGTGAGTTCAGGTTTGGGGATAGCCTACAACAGCCATACAAGTTCTAGATTAAACTGAGATAGCAGTGAGACCACACCGCTGCACAGATGTGCCTCCAGATGCTGAAGAGAAGATACACGGGAAGAAAGAACGGATCGATGCTCTGGCTTGCCCACCGTCTGCATATTCAAGACTTCAAGTCCAGAACACACTACAGTGATACTACTGTATCGAATATAATCAAGCAATATTTTGGTGGCAATAAATTTATGGTGAAACGTTCCCAAAAGTTAGCTTTTTGACATAAGTTGTCTTTATGCACAGTAGGCTATGAATGTATACACTGGAAATCACTTTACATCTAATCACCTTCAAAAGATCTCCTATTACTTATTTCTCTTTGTTTTCAGTAACTATTTCAACAACCAAGCAGGAGCATATTCCATAAAAGTTTCAGTGCTATTCAAACATAAATTGCTGTTTTGTAAAGTTGGCATGAATAAGTCATTTCAGTCAACACCGTGTATCAAAATTTAAACAGTTCTGACCGAAAAGATCACTAAGAGACGAACTGGTTACAACCATTAAGACAAGAGCATAGATGTTATGCTTTACTCTGCCTTGAAGCCCACCTCACTACTGCCAGATGCTAAAAATGTTTTCAGTACTATTATTATCAGTACTACAATATTGATTATTTTGAAAACCTTGTTTGTGTATGCATGGCTGTAAGTGTCAAGAAAGAATAATTGGATTTTAATGCTACGTACTTTACAAACAACACAGGATGTTTGGAAATTGTTTTCTTCATTGTCAGACTACAACACTCACAAACTCCAACAGTTCAATTTTTAGATGTACTCATTAACAGGGTAACAAGCTCTTATGACAAATTCATAAAACAGTATAAATTTCACCCACATTTCCCAGATTCTTTTCTCTTCATTTCCCGAGGAGTGTAATTCCATTCCTTTGGAACCGTTTTCAGTAAACTTTCAGGAACTATTTGCTTGTGCTGGTACGTTCCGTAGTTTTCTGTTGCTTCCCATGAATGCATCAAAGAAATTATCTGCTTCACTATACCCTTGACTGAATTAATCAAAGTCAACTTCAAGCATCTGATAACCTCTGGCTCCGACTCACCACAACTGGAAACTTCAGAAGGAAGAATTATTAAATATTCAGTAAGTGTAGTCACTTGTGTAAATCTTTTTCAGAAAGAAGTGTTTCAGAATTCTTATGGAAAGAAAAGCAACAACATTATGATGCATAATAACTTACACCTATTGGTCTGTTACAAATTAAAGAAAGAGTATAAAGCAAAGCAATATAGCATCTTTTAACATCTTAATACAGTACTGACGAAACATACAATTTAATTTATTTCCTTCATCCTCATTTCTCCATCAATATATTTCTAAAAATTTAATTTAAGATGACTGATGTCTTCCTTTTTACATGGAATATATTTAATTACTTGTTAGACATCAGTGAGGCAAATGGATATACTTTTTTTTTTCTGCTTTCTTGTCTTGGTAGTATTAATGAAGTCGCGCTTATTAAATACCCAAACTGTCATCCTAGAGAACAGCAAAGGAAGAAAAGATACTTTGGAAACACAAATGCATACAAATAATAGTCATCAACAGAGACAGCATGTTATCAGAGATTGCATGTTGAGAATAGGCCATCCTAAATACAGTTATTGACATTACAACAAGCATCAATCTTCTCCACATTCTTAATACCACCAAGAATCGCATTTCCTCCCTGGCCGTGGAGCAGCAGTTGTCAGGCAGAGCGCTGCAGGACGTATCAGAGATGTCTTTTGACACGTTAGATCCTTTGCTCATAATTTTGCTTGTCTGTACTTTTTGCTGATATAAGTTTTAGTCTCTGCATGGCCTTTCTGGAAGCTTCCACATAACATTGCTGTATTTTTCTTCCTCTTACACCTTAGACTTCTAGTTTTTTGCAATCCCATCTTTCTCTGAGGAATACCAGAGCACTTTTACCACCAGTGTTTTCTACTTTGTGGTATTTGTAATTCCGTTTCCCCTCTTACATTCTCCCATTTTCTTCCGTTCTTTTCTTTTAAGCTTTCCTGCATTTTAGCCATCGTTTGCAAGATCACCCTTCTAAACTTCACCTCTCTTTCCTGGTTGAATACTGCTTTTCCTCGGGGGCAGCGTTAGTTGCTGTAATTGTGAGGGCGGCTTTCCCTCTCCGTGGAAAATCAGGAGCCTCTCTGCCTGTTGACAGCACAGTCTCTATGCCCGTCAGACTATGTCTCCCTCAACAGGAGTCCTTCCTTTTCTTTTTCCCCTCTGCTTGAGTTGTTTCTTATTTTTAAACCGTGGCAAAGGTCTGGAGCTATTAAATGCAGAGAGACAAAGTACCTGTATTGGCAGAGAACTACAGGACGTATCTGCTGCCAGAGTGCTGGTAAGACAGACACTTAAGGAAATCAAGCTGCTGGCCAACCACACCGCTCTGCAACCTCCGCTTTCTTCAAAATTTTCACCACTCCTACCATGACCTGATGGCTCAAAACATTTCAATTATACTATAATTTTGAAGTAAACTACCATAATTTCATCTGATTTATTAAGGTAAAAATAATACGCGCTACATGTCTGAAAACTGACAAGGTTTAAAATCAGATTTTAAATACTTATTAATAAATTAAATACCTGTCATATTGTATAAGCAATTCCACAACTGCTCTTTTTCCATGTAGGTCTCAAAAGCAATGCCAAGAGATTTGGGTGATAAAGTGCAGTAAGACAATACTGTGAAGATTGTTTCAATCAGAGTAGGCTGTTTGTTATTTATCTGGTCTAAGAGGGAACTTTGTTCATCACGATTCACTACTTCATTTCCTTCAAAATAAACAAAAACATGGTTACAATAATTTCCAAGTATTTCAAGTCCACAGTAACAGATAGCATTAATCAAAACAAGCTGCAAACTGTATCTGAATAATATTTCAAACAATAATAATACTTACTGATACTGAAATCTGATCTTCCTCTGCATAATGACATTTGACTGTCTTCCTGAATTATATGTAGCCATTAAAAAAGAGACTCAAGCATGTTTACAAACTATGGAATATGCCTACTTAATTCAAAATGAACTCAGTGTATATCTGGAATTGGATTATTTACTAAATATTAATCAGAAGTAAATTGTACTACTTCTGTAGAATCGCAGTCAAAAAGTTATTACTGCTTAATTCCTCTTGCCAACATATCAGTCATGTGAAATATCAGAACTCTATTGAGTTACATAAAATAACATAGAGTAGCAGCTGCATACTCCCCAAAATGGGCTGGCTTTGCTGTTCAGTGTAAGATGAAACTGAGAAGAAATCAGTTCCTCAAAACAAAATCTCAGCCCTGCTAAGATACAGATACCTGTATATTTAAAGACAACTAGTGATTTTCATAGAGTTGAGTGGTAACAGCTTACATAACATGTATCTCTAAATGTTTTTCATAATCATTATAAAACATTCTCCCAGCTGAAATATAATGACGTGTTTAAACCTCTTTGAACCAATGCAACTCGGTGGTTCTGACTTGTGCTAATGTCAAAGACCTCAGCTTCCCACATATTTGTGGAATAGGTTTTTGATGTTGACAATCATAACAAATGACCAGAGCCAGTACTAATTAAATGCTTTTAATTTAAATTTCTAGTTTGCAAAACCAAAAGTTTCTGGAAAACAGATTTAGATAAATTTATACTTGAAAATGTCATTGTTTTATGCCAGTCTGGCTGCCCTTCTCTTTAGCAACCTGTGCAGGAGAAAAATGGGAGAGACTAAATTTCTAGGCTGGGTTTTTCTAGTGGCTCAAACAGCCTTCAAAATCTACCAGAGTGGAAAATTGCTGCTTTCCACCTGGCTCTGAGTGACTCGTGAATATTGTAAAATTCAAAAATCTCATTTTACTCTCCTCTGAATTCCTACAATCTAATTCACATGTTATCATAAACCATTCGGTCTGGGTAGTGTGTGGCCTTAATAGAAACAGCCCATAAGATCCAGAAACCTGAAAAACAAGACCAGTGATTTCACAACAACAAGCTGTGCTCTTTTTTCCCAAGGCAGGAGACAAATCGGCGATAAGAATTTTTTTAGTCAGCTTTTTTTCCTATGAGTTGGGTGAGCTGGCATATTTCGCTGAGACACCTTCCAACGCCAGATGCTTCTGAGCGAAGAATCAAATGGATTCCACTAATTCGCTCAAACCAGTGATGTTGTCTAATATGGATATGACAAAGAAAGAACCACGAAAGAAGAAAAAGCAGGTCAAAAAGTAAAGAGGTATTCAAACTGTGAGATGAAAACACGAATTGAACTTTGACTGTAAGTATTTTTTTATAAATTAATTTAACCAAATTCTAGGGAGGAGGGTTTGCTAAGATTTTAAGTACTATGAAAACTGCCTTTGCAGAACATGATGGGAAATTGCTTTGTTTAAAGGGGTTTATGACTTGCAATTAGGCCTAAATTTGCCTTAGGATTGTACCACATGGGAAGTGTGAGTCACAACTTCCTAATACCTTTTCTAATCAACTTAGTGCTACCAATAAATTGAGATAAATAGAAAGAAGTATAAAAGAAATCTGTAGGGGGTTATACATATATCTTCTTCCAACTAGTGTATAATACAAATCCTGTGTTTTTAGCAAAGATCTTCAGCAATCCACTGGGAAACCAGTCTGAAGCTAAACATAACAAGATACATAAGTTTTCATCGCATTTTTCTTGTTTTACCCTGAAGTAAATGTTGCCCTTGTTGTAAGAGTATCTGACCCTTCAAAGCTCAGGTTGAAACGAGTTTTCTGACTGATAAAGCAGCGTGGGTCATAGAAACATAGAATAGTTTGGGTTGGAAGGGACCTTAAAGCATAACGTCAGTTGGTGGAAACATTTAGCTTAGTTGATCAGTATAGCTGGTTAAATATTATGAACTAGGAGTCTACCAAAAGATATGTAGATTTCTTTTGCTTAGAATTTTTCTGTAACGTTTATTAGCTCACCTGTCATAACATTAAATATTCATCTCAGTTTGAACTCCGATGCAGCCTTCTTGTTAATCATCACATAAGAACAGTATTCATATGACAGACATCATACTTATTGCCCACCAATGCTTCCCTCTATACACTTTTCTTTTTTCCACTCACTCCATTTGTATATCAAAAGGGAATCTGTGAAGGAAATCTAAAGCTCCTATAGGTAGCTCAGAGGAGACACTTCTTTTTCATTTTATCAGGACTTACATCCACGCATAAATATGGCTATATACTTATCTTAGGTACCGGTTAAAGAAGATCTGCCAATTTTTATTTCCGTATAGCATAAGTTTGCATATGCACTGAGGATGCCAAAATATATAAAAATATTAATATTATTAATAAATATCTTTATAAGAAAATTATGTATCTAGTGAATAACAGCTATGCCCTAACCAGTCACAGTGAATCCTTCTTCCTTTGACAAAATAATGCACTTAACCTCTCGGGATAGTACCACGTATTTTAAAAAGATCTTCAGAGAGGCACACTTAGAAGTGTAACCTATCCATATTTCTTTCCTACAGATAGAAACACTTCCCAGTAACCTGCTGACGTTATCACACTCATCCAGCTCTTATCTGCTACTGATTTAGCCATGAAATGAATTTTACTGAATTTTTAAAATCCTCTGTTATTGACTCTAGACTTCTCCTTCCCTAGTGAATTCTTACAAGATAGACAAGCTATAAACAGTTATGCTGTCTTTTTTGAGCAAAAGAGGTAGTCAAAATTCAAATTTATACATGGTGTTTCATTTAAGAAGAGAAACTGAAGATGGAGCACGTTATTTCTGATAGAGTCCTTTTATTTGCAAAGAGCATAAAACTTCTGCTTTCTTTATAGTTTAAATCACAGCAGCTGATGAGGCTATAAAGAATGCAAAAAGGATATATTTTATTTGTTTATAGAACCAAATCTTTCAGCAGGCACTCTGCACTACTTGCTTCTTTGCACTATGTTGTCAGTGCTGCTTCTGTCACTGGCTTTTTTTCTATTCTTTTTCTGTATCTCTTCTGGTAGATCATTTTACTTGTCTCTCATAGAGTTGCTCCTCTCCAATGGAATCATTCTCCAGTCAGTCCTGACAGCTAGAACTATTGTAACTTTGAATATAACTTCATTTTGGCAGAAACTTTTGGTTTTAATTCCAAAAAGAAATTTTAGATTATAGTACTTCTATCATGAATGAAATGCTGATCTTAACACTACCAATTTCAATTTAGTAAAACCCAAATAATAATATCCCCTGTATTAGCTGCTACCTGTGTATCCGATGAATCCTAAGTTTGTGACAACTAAAAAGCTCAACACATGACAAAAAGGCTGTAACAAACTTTATATCATCTGCCCATAAATTACTAAAATATCAGCAAACTACTTCTGTGCCTATATATTTATATGTCACCAACCCCATATTATTTTACTCTTATTCAACTCCGTTTGGAATTTTTTCTCCCTTAACATTTTATTTTCAACAGTCTGAGGAGAAGCTTCCATTAACGAATCTCTGTGTGAATGGCTTCTGTGAAGTCTATCTTACCCGTGTCACACAAAATACTATCAGAAAACCTCCAGCACTGATTTTATGGGATAGTATGCTGAAATTGTGGCATTGAGATAGCCAAAATTTGCCGAGGCAATATTGAAGCGAGTCCTATGGCCACATTACCTCCTTTGTATTACTGCACGTATTGGGATCGATACTGAACAGGTTACCCTCTTAAAATGCATTCCGTGTAGAGCTCTACTCTGGCAAGAAGTTCCTACCAGAAATGACTCAGTCTTTGACACGCTTTCCATACGGCCATATATCGTAGTCACAGAGACAATCACAGGTGTGTCACAGGGACTGTCTTCACACTTTGTCAAGAGAATGTATGTGGTTCTCAGTGGCGCTCCATTACAGTCCAAATGGAAATTCCTATTCGACGTTTCAGAAACTCCTAAGATTTGTTTACTGTTTTCCTTAGCTCATCACTGGAGAGTCATCACAAGGATTAAGGCCCCTTTGCTATTGATCTTCCAGCTAGAAGTACACCACGCCAGAAATCCCTTCTACCATTTTACCACATTGGTTATGCAGGTACAGTATCCACTAAGCTTACTGGTCAGATGGATACTTTAAGGAGATGCCACTTTAAAAATAATTTTATAATCTTTTGTTGCTAGGCTGCCATGATACAGCTTGCTATCGTGAAGAAGCCAAGAAAACTCTCAGCTGTAGTAACAAGCCTCATCCCGGATGACCCACAAATATCTGGAGGAGAGAGCTATCTCTGCAAAAGCATATAAATTCCTCTAAGAAACTTAATTGCGCTCTCCTAATGAGGACAGTGTTGCAGATTAGCCTCCAAGCTTTGTCAAAAAAACTGCAAGACTATTTCCCCAAAATTGTGTGCGGTTGAACCATGGGACTAGCTCAGTTGCTAGTTTTTCCAGGTAGACTGTGTCTCGGGATTATTAAATCCAGGGAGTTATTACAAGGAAGTACAAAAATAATGACCTTCAGGTACTCGAAAGTCTTAAATTGTTATACAGACTTGCCCAATGCCGGTATTTTAATAGAGATGGTAATTTATTTAAGGAATATACATTTTCATTTGTAATAATTCACTACTGTCACTAAAAGTTCAGTCTGATTCCTAAGTGAGGTTAGTTGGTAAAGTTACCACCTTTCACTGTTTTTTTAGGGTACCTTAGAAGAAATCAGTGCTGTTTACCTTTAAATGCCTAACAGTTAATTAATTAATTTAAATTTAATTAAAATTTAATCAGTGCTAAAATTTACCTCAAAATGCCACATTATATTTTGCGGTAGCTGAAGAGCTGCTTCACAAGGGGCAAACAACTGGAGTGGGGAATAAAAAAATCTTTCCATTGCACAAATATATTTTCAGGTCACTTCTCTTGCCAGAAAATGGTTTCTAAAAGCCCAGTCTTAGAAAAGTCTTCATATCTATTAGTGCCTAGGGAGTCGGCTGATACTGCACCGCACAGTTTTATTTTCTTGGTGGAAATCCTCCCTTCTCCACCCTGCTTATGCGTGCAAGGTAAATTATCTCTTTTCGAAGCGACTCATATTTCTTTGGGTCCAATTGCAGATGTGCAGCCTTAAACTTATCAGAGAATATTTGCAATTGTTACCATCAGTTCTTATTTCAAAGTTTCAGTGGGGACCAGGATATGATCTAGGTTTAACTGTAAAGGCCACACAATACCCTCTCCCATTAGTCTCTCAAATATGCATTGTGCAAGCCAAAAACACACGGTCAAACTGCCAATGCCCTTGTCCTGCTGTGAAAGCAGTTTTCTTCCAGTTTATCTCCACATGCCAGTAGTCACTTTAAAGTTGTGCGTAGAAAATTAAATTAAACCTTTGTAATGACTGGAGTCCCATGTATTCATTTTAATGAATAAGATCTTTTTTTTTTTTAAAGGAATACATTTCTTCTTCTATTGTACGTCATTAACTTGGTGCGACCATCTCTTCTTCTTAAAGAAAAGTGTGTATGAGGCCCAAGGACTGATTGAAGGCCTCGGACGTGCCTTGCTGATGATTTCTCAGTGACCTCTTTCCTATCAGTAAGTGGCGAGGTGCCCGTCGACTGACGAGGTTCCCTTAGGTATTAATATTGTGTTGGGCCAGTGTAATTCAATAAAGCTGTTGCTTTTTGCTTTATTATGAAAAGAATAACTCCTGGATCCTGGAAATAAAGACTCTCAAACACAAAGTCACAGACTGTCCTGCTGGCATGACGTGCGTTTAGAGCAAGTCTAGCAGAAATTCTCAGGAGTTCACTTTCACCCTTCCCGTTTTCGTATCAGCATCTGATGGATTCCGTAACTCATATTATGCAAGCACCACTTTCTTTATTCCTCTGTTATTTGTTGCTTGTCAAAATCATCCATTTCTGTTTCATATCCACGGGTGATAAAGCAATTCCGGTAAAAAATTCTACCAAGAAAATTGCAAAACAGTTTGTTTTGTCAGAAAATTAACACAGTACCATGTACCTTCAGTGGTTCTCTCCGCAAAGGCACAGCAAAGGCCCTCGACCCTTCACTCACTCAAGAACATGTCTTAGAAGAAACTTTCTGAATGTTGGACCTATAGAAAACAACTCTGGACTTATATGACACTGTAATTAACTGTAACTCAATACATCCAGGTTATTTAGACTTGTACTTTAAATTATAGAGGTCCAATATGCAAATCCAATTTTTCAACTATTTTTTCAAAGGTGCCTTTTACCCTGTGGGCATACTCTCTGGAGACAAATAAGTGGTTTGGTTTTGGGTATCCTGATTTATTGCCTTTAGTATTTTTGATGTGCTAATTTCATATTTGAGGAACATTTTCTTTTTATGTACATTTCATGTATCATATTGTGCAAAAAATTGACAGAGGTCCAAATCTTGTCACGTCTCTGTCCAGACAGCTCATAGTTACACACATTGAGTTTCAAAAGCTTCAACAAATATGATAACTTTCTTATAATATTTAGCAACACTGAATCATGCGTACACGCATTGCCCCAAAACGCTCTCTGCTGAGCCAACTTTGCCAATCTCAACAGTACTCCCTATTATGATGTGGAACGTACATTATTTCTGACCCTCACCATGGTACAACCATGTCAGATCAATGGGATTAATATTAAATTAAATGTGTTTGTGTGATGTCTACTGTAAGTAGACCCAAAGTATTGCTACAATACAAAAAAATGTTATCATTACCTAAAAACATCTACATATAAGCACCTCTTTATACAGAATTTTTGCCTTCTGGCCTGCTTTTTACTGGGAAAGGGAAAAACTGAGTGTAAAATCAAGTAAAACGTGAGAAGTCTTTTCCTTTTCCTATTCAAAAAATTCTTATGATCTAGTTAAATACCAGGGAGTTTTGTTATCACTAGGTCAAATCACTCTAAAACCATGGTACAATTAGTTTTTTATTTGTTTTCATGCATAACTTTACACACCGCAAAATGAGTATATAATTCTGTAAGCCTTTTATCCTGTTGAACAGAAGAATCCAAAACTGTCATCGCTAGTACTAAGGTATACCTTATTAGTCCAACTCTCCTTGCACAAATAAATAACAGCTCACATAAAAAAAAATAATTAGCTTATATAGCATCAGAAAGCTACTGTATAGGAGAAGGAATAAAGAATACAATCATTTTATCATAAGGAAATTAATCCTATGGAAATTAATTTAGAAGATATGGATCGTCGCAGGTTTCAACTTTAGATAAACTGAAAGTTTATTCATACCAATACCGTAATTACACTAATAAAGTCTGTGTAAATAGCGCGATTTCTAATTCAAAGTAGCATATATATCCCTGAAGCTCAAGAGGTTGGTCAATGAATAGATTAATACGTTCTGTCACTTAATACCTGTGGTATTTTAAGCAGCGAGCAAAATTCAATACTGGATAACACTAGGGTAAGAGTACGATCCTGATCAAACATTTGTCAGTCTTTGTAAAAGATGACAGGCATTTGAATGGGCAAGTGGATGCGGCGCAGCTCTCAATAAGACGCATGACAGAAGTGGAAGCAATGTTGTACCCCTGACAAATGCTAGATCATTTAAAAATGACAGAAGTAAATGATGTTATATCTAATATTATGTGGACCTAATAGTTTTCTTGATAAGTAGGGAGAATTCTTCTGCTGAAGAAAGACAGAAACTGAGACTCTCATTCACTACTACTGCAAAATTATGTCAAGCAGGTGATTATGCCATTAGCTTTTCAACAATCTGATCATTTGATCTGAAAGCTATTAAAAGGAAAGATGTGATAAAGTTTGTTGCTTTGAAGACAATATTAGCAGAACGAAAAGAAAACCTTGTAGAACCATTCTTTTATTTGTTCTGCTTTCATAACAGCATTAATGAGACTATTAACATGAGGAAGCACATAAATGTCCTTCTGGAATGCCTACAGTGACAAACGTAGAATAACTTAAACAAAACCTCTAAGCGGCTTTTCACTGTCGAAACATAATTTTGAAAGTGATCTTTCAGACTACTAATCCAGACTTTTAAGAATCTGTGTAAGTCAGTTGTGGTATCAAAGCTCTGTTAAGTTCAAATTCATTTTCACTCCTTTACATTTACAATACCGTCCTATTTTATCAAGCTGTAGTCTGCTTTGAAGCCATGAATACTCAGATTGACTGCAAAACACTCTCATTAAAAAAGTGATGATTTTTTCTTTCTTTTTACCCATTCAAGAAGTGTCCTACTGATAACTGAATGGCTACTAATACCCCCAGAAACGGTTGTCAGCCTTCCTTCAGTATTTAAGTAGTTAAAAATGAATTTTTCTGATAGTCTTACAAGGATTGACAGTATAAATACTTACTTGAACTTCTCAGTAAAATTTTCACTAAGAGGCAATCATGATGTAGCAATGTTTCCAAAAGCAAGTTCAAATTACAGCACGGCTGGGATAAGAGCAGTTTCAGCTGACCCTGGGCTGCCATTTCTCTGGCTGATGGAGTCCTTTCAAAATGTAAGATAAAGACAAAATAATGTAGTTAATTTATCTATGAAATTAATATCCTTAAAGTGCAGATGTAATGCAAACTCCCTTAAATGTCAATTCCTCCCAGATTACTCTGAAAACGCTTTCATGCTTGCTTACTTTCAGGCAGCTCAGGGAAGGAATTACATTTAATCTCAACTAGCTAAAAGCAAATTAACATTTGGTAGTCTGCCAAAGTTATAACTGATACAAAGCAACCTCACTTATCTCTTTCATGGAACCATGTTTGCCTTGTTCTACCAGGCAAAAAGGATTTTTTTTGTGCGTGCTTGAATAAATTTAAGGCTATTATTCTTTAGTTCACTATTACATTAATTGTTTAGTAAGAGCTCTGAAGTGTCCTGGATGAAGTATATGAAGCTCTTAATTAAAAAACAGAGACAACGCTCAAGGGGCTGCAAGATTCCACATTAGGTTGACCAATTCTTACATGTTTTGAAAAAAAACCCACCCAAAATATTAGACTGGTTGCATAACCGCTTTGCCAGCAGAGAGAAGTGAGAATGCGTAGTACAAATTCATCAGCTATTAAGGACATTGCAGTTTATTTTTCGTTTGCAGTTTCCATGTTCTGCAAAATTTTAGGTTTCCAAACAAAAATATTCCAGGAGTTCCTCTAAACTCAGCCCATGGCCCCACACCAACCGTTGAACTCACACTGGAGCAATTACATAAAAAAAAATATAAAAAATCCTTGTCCTGCAAGACGTTTATCACCCGTTGTACTTACTACTTTCTTCTTGAAACATTTTTTAAAAGAATTTTGCAAAATCGGGTTGTGGGCAATATTTTTCCTTGAAAGCTTCCTTTTTCATTATTTTGAAGGTTTTAAAATTATATTTCAACCAATGTTTAGCCATTGTATTTACTCATTCTGGCTACAGGTTTATACAACAATAGCTGCTAACGCTGAAAGTTTATGCACCACATATGTAAACTTCTACGCACATAAATTTTGCATGCACCAGTGTAAAAACCACATATGCACCGACGCGTTGACTATGCAGGCGTAAACATTATCTGCCAGTACACACACAACACCTTCAGCATCAGCTAAAGCCTTCTTCACCAGGAGCTACATTTTCCTGTCAGACTTGAGAAGGATTTATATGCCTCTGCACATATATTTACGTGCCATTTACACACAGCTGTTGGGACAGAACTAAAATGGGTTCACGCGGCTGTTCTAACAGAGGGGAACTTGTGTGTCATGTTGCGCGCTTCTATGACCATGAGCCAAGTGTGCCACCACCCAACTCTCCCTGTATGCACGCGTGAAAAAAACAGAGGTGACTACACAAACCCCTTGCTGTCCAGCCAAGGCGGCTGTATAGACAATATACCTAATACAAAGCTGCAGTGCCTGGAAACGAAGACACCAGCTCATATACTCTTCCAGCTTAGTCCCCCACATGTATGTACGTTCCCATCACCAGAAAAGCAGTATACCACATACCTTGCAGGGCAACCTTGAAGTAACCTACGGAAACCAAGTTTCCATAACCCCATTTCCCAGCAGGACCCTTATACCACACTATGTCAAAACTTCACAGTTAGTACCACAGTAGTCATTTTAGCAAAGGAGGACTGATTTTATACACCTCAGACTTTGGGATTTTAACAGTAAAGCAAATACCTGTGAGTTGATAAGCAATGTCGGTACCATGAAAACCTATGGGCGGCTTTTGTGATTTTTATCTGGTACACTATATATAATCATTGATGATGTAGGACTGTCTAAACAATTATATTTTTGCATTTTAGGACATACTGGATTCTAGTAATATTTATCCAAAATATATACACATATACACTTAAATTTTGACAGAACTTGCAGCCAAAATAACTTTACCATACTTAAAACACATAAAGCATTCAAACTTTCAACATTAGGGCTTTGTATTCTTACTAGTATTATCTTAATTTCTGTATGTTCAAGATTAGTTACGTATATAAACTCTAACACATGTTAAGAGCTAATCAGCAGTAAGTAATTAAAGTTTAAATTAAAACAATTACTATAATCACAGTAGATTTAGTGCTGTGGCCGAAGGGAAACTCAACGCTTCACTAATTCAGCCAAAATATATGGACCAGTTTAATTTTGTTTCTCCCTTGAATACCACGCTATCATCTCTAATAAGGTCACTCATTGCCTTCAAACTAGAAGAAAAGGGACAAGTTTGGGCTATTAGATTTATGAAGGATAATATTTTATATGACTTTAGAAATAAATGCCGTTTTTAGAATATTTGAGTTGAAATAAAACTTGTCTGTCATTGACCAGATGGGAAGTTATCGTGTTGTAATATACACCAGTTCTTGGCTCTTTCAGCCTCTTGCAAATTGAAATGTACAATGGTGTGACTCACTTGGAGGAAAAATAAAATATAGCAGACATTCCCTACAGCCATGAAGCTAGCACCAATAAATGCACTGAGAAGTTTTGTAACGTGCATATGGAGAGGCATATGTTCTCCCATCCTCGTCGCTCAGTACTAGTGAAAATAAGACTAGCCTCATAAAAAGTGACAAAAGGTGAAGTACATATAAATATCACACATATAAATGTTCAGTTTTGTACAGTAAAAGAAGAAAAAACAACAGAACTCTGATCTGCAAATGGTATGACGATAAAGCCCAAATGAAGCAAAGAATGAATTACAATTACCACTAAAGGAACTGTGATATAAATTACCAGTAATTATTTATCTTGATAACCAACTATGTTATTTTGGTTACTATCCAAGACAGAAAAAGAGAAAACCTCAAATGATAAGTTCAAGATTATATAAGGCAAATAAACATTAATGCTAATTCATGTTAACAACATTGACAAAGAAGTTGAAGTCAAATAGATAAAAGAAAACAGACTGTAGCCATTTTTAGGCATAAAAAATAATGCAGTAAATCTAATTAAATAGTGAAATTGTAAACAAAATCATTTCAGGAACTAGCAAAAGTTTATCTTGAAATATCAAGCTTAGGAAGAGCAAATACTTAAAAGGTCCATCTATGCTAGATTACAGTCTTCAGTTAAATATTAGGTGGGTGCAGCCGGGAGGGGCACAATGGCCTGTGCTTCCAATTTTATTGTGGACAGCGAATATATTTCTATTAGATTATAGAAGTAAAATCATAAAACAATCCAGGATGAATTAGGATGCTCTAAAAAATAGTTCTCGGCAATACTTAAACATAATGTGTCTTAATACTCTAAATGCAATGTTTCAAGAAAGAAAAGCTTCCATGACATAAAAATACAGTGTAAAATCAGTAACAAAATTAGAACACCTCAGAATATGTCCCTCAAATTACTTCATTACATACAGGGTCTTTCACTGTTTTGTCGTGGTAGAGTTTTTTTTTGGTTTTTTTTTGTTTTTTTTTTTTCTGAGCAGCTGAAAAG
The DNA here is from genome assembly GCF_965231255.1 of Vanellus vanellus. NCBI lineage: Eukaryota > Metazoa > Chordata > Aves > Charadriiformes > Charadriidae > Vanellus > Vanellus vanellus. Next base: position 1,852,711 of record NC_138908.1, on the reverse strand, counting down.
TGTGGTAAAAGAAAATATTAAGTATTTTACCAACATAGCTCACTCATTATCACAGGACAGTACACATGGCTTTATATATATGGACTGTCCTCACACAGACACACTAACTGTATCTTCTCAGAGATGGGCTTTCTTTTGGACTCCTCATTTTCCCATTTGGTGGTCAAGTGGATGTATATATTCTCACCTTTCATCCAGGGAAAAGATGTAAATGCTGGATAGCTCTGGAACAGTTTTCTGCTATGTATTCAAGACAAAAATGTCCTAAATAAATAGCATCTGTAAAATCCTAATTCCACCCCAAAAAAGAGAATTATCTCAGACTGAAACAGTACCAGCATTTCCTTTCCACACTGTTGTGCAGCAGAGGGTACTCACTTGCAAAGTCATCTTCCAAAACTCATAATTCACAGCATAATTTAAATTTTGAGTACTGGCCTTGGATGAGGGCATCAACAAGCTTATTGTCTTTTCTACAATGAGTCCTTAATGAGCATAAGTTTTCCCAGAAATAGAGTAGATCCCTTTTTAAGTGACTGTGCAGGCATTCCCTCTCCTCCAACCCCCCTTCCCCCCTCCTTTCTCTCCACCCATGCATAACTTATAAAGCCTCTGACAAATTTCATTGAAGCTCGACTGAGAGGTAAAAACACATGATCTTTCAAGCTTTAGAAAAACTTAAATTACTATTTCAAGCAGGGAAAAGGACACATTCTGAATTCAACAGTTATTCACTCTGCTTGGTATTTTGGTTAGCCAAGCAGACAACTCTGCCCCCGTCACAGCAGCTGTTGCCTGTGCAACATCAGCAGGTACCAGGGGCACCAGGGAAGGAGAGAACAGTACTGCTGACGTCGTTAGGAGTAAAGGCTATGTACAGAAGTCAGCGTTTTTTGCGTAGTATGGGGCAAAATCATAGGGAAGATATTGTGATGTACAAGGTACAAGACACTGTGCATACGAGGTAAGAGGTAATAAATCCGCAGCACATTGACCTTCAATAGGTCACCACAGGTCTCCCCTCACACGATAACGTATTCCTCCAAAATAGAAAAATACTTTCTCAGAAAACACAATAGCAACTCACAAAAGCAGCTTTTCATGAAGACGGAGAGTGAAAATCTCTCAGGAAATAACTTTTGAAGAGGAGGAGGAGGTGAAGGGGTTAGGAGAGGATCTACACTGGTGTGGGAGTGTTTCAGGTTCAAAATTAGAAAGGGAATGACAGCACAGCTGGTAGCATATGTCTCATATGTAACTTGTCATTATATGCAGTGACACAGAAAAAGAAATTAAGCTTTTGCCTCTAATCATGCAGTAATCTCCCAAAAAATCAACTAGGATCAAGCAACGTATTTTTCAATGAGTTAGTCATATATATCAGACCTTTTTTTAACTACCAATCATAAACAGAGGCACACATTCTTAATATGCCCTTTAATTACAGGTCTTTCAAAACAGCAACGGTGCTGAACTACATTATTGTCAAGAGCTATATACTCTTTAATTAAAGCAACAAAATCTTACAGATAACTCAAATATCAAACACAGTGAATGCACTAGCACAAAGCTACAGTGCACTGCTTTCAGTGTGACCTTTCTTATAGACTCTTAAAGTTTAAAGATTAGGGAAATCTGCAATGAATTTAAAAAAAAAAGGTTTCTATGGTTTTTCTTAATGAGACTATTCATTAGTCATTTATTAAGATATACTCTTTTCAAAATGTTGTAACAGTATTTGATTAATATTGACTACCTGGTGATTCTTTTACAACAACGAACTTTTGGTACTTACTTCAGTAAGGAAGAACAGGGTGATGGTATGCAAAATAACCAGTGTAAAGGATGATAAAAGACTTTTGAAAAATCTTGAGGAAGACGTTCATCAGAATTGTTCAGAAATGTCCTGAAAAAAACCAAATTCGTCTCAGTTACATGGATGACTGAAAGTCCCTTTGGATCATTACTACTAAATATATATAAATAGAAGCCAGAGAATCCCTTAAGACAATTCGTACTAATGTATGTATGCATACACATAATTGCAATTTTATTAACCTTATGTACTGTTAAAAATGTCATTCAATATCTTATTTACTGTCACTCTTTGAAACTTGGTATCTAGCACTGTTAGTACTGTTAAAGCAGTGTTCTTCATTTTTTTACTCCGCTATAGCACGTTTGCAAACTATGTTTCAAAATCCATTGAATAAGCAAATTCCTCTTCAGTCATTCATTCCTACAGCTCTTTTCTTTCTGCATAATACATGCATCATATTATCAATACTTTTAGCATAATCATAAGTAAAATATGTTTTGAAATGATAATGGTTGTCTTTTGAATAACACACAAGTACATGTAGACCTTGTATTACGCTAGACAAAAATTTCAACCAGAATCTTTGGACCTTCAGTAACTTGTGAGAATTAGAATACTGGTTGAAAAAAATGCTGCTTTCAAATATAAGGACAGGCGAAGAATTAGATAAGCTAGCTTTACATCACTTCTGCATTACTTCTCTTACCCAAAGGATATGACAGGCCAAAATCATATATGTCCAATCCACTAACATTAAAAATTAACTGTTTTTATTAATTAATGATATCATATGATTATAAATATAAAATTATAAGAACAGCATTAGATAATTTAATATTTGCCTTTAATTATTATTTAATAACAATAAATTTATTAGCATTGTACCATTCTGTAGCAATCGCCAGCATGCAATAACCTGTGTAAGGAATGGATGCCCCTTGGCCTCTTCTCTTTGGCCTCTTTGGCCTCTTCCCTTTTCACTCTCCTTTACACTGAACACTATTCCAGCAGAGAGGATATAGTCTGTTACGTCCATGCTCATCCAATCATAATCAATTATCACTTCTTTTGCACCTTACTTTTCAACTTGCTTGGCTGTGAATTTTTCATCTTAATAACTTTCCTTCTCTGAAGCTAGTTTCATTATGTATCATGGCTGGGATTTTCTCAGTTATATAAAGAAGGTAACTAGCTTTTAAAATGCCACTTCTACAGAACTCATTTATGGCATATTTGCTTTACATTCTGGAGTGATTCAATCTTATTCTCATTTTTGAGTCAGAACTCTTTCTACTGCAGTAACAGTAGAAGGACATTTAAAAATACCTCTGGAAAAGACACGAGGACTTTATCAGGACAAGAGAATCTTTTTACAAGACGTAAGAAAAGCCACTGCCATGACATGGAAACAATGAGAGTTGATCTAAACACTTAAAACTGAAGACAGAATGGAAACCTGTTGGAATGAAGCCTTTAGGAACTCCTAACCTAAAAGGTGAAATCTCCTCTTTCTTATGGGGTGCTTTGTCACCACAGCATCAACAGTATTTGTGTTTTGTCATTTAATTATTTAAACTTATTTTTTTTCTCTTTTTTTCATAGCTGCATAAAAGTAATTCAGAAGTGTATCTACACGTCTATAAGGTCACTGCCTATAAAGCCCCAGGCGAAAGAAGAGAGAGAATTACACTTGTTCAACGAGAAAGACGGGTGTATAGCTTCTGACCTTCTCCAAAAGACAGGGTGATTTATTTGGAAATTAACTTTACTAACCAAACAAAATTAGTAGGAAGAATTTACTACAGACTTCAAAATAAGCAATATCTGAGCAGAAGGCTTAGCACAGAGTGAAGTTGTGCTCTTTGCGAATTCATGAAAACCTGAAGATTAAAAGTAAAGCTGAGATTGTAATATAGATAAAGGGAGAAATTAAACTAGAAAACAATTATTTTAAAGACAGTAATTTCAACATTGTGAGAAAATTAAAGAAAGAGATCTTATTGTTTCTCATCCTCTGAAATATTTTTCTTAATATAGCAAAGCATAGAGCCAGCTTCCTCCAAGAAAGCATGATAGATACAGTTTGCATAGTACTTTAATAAAAAAAGGGACCACATCTTGTCTACTGAGAGCGTATGAACTGTTTGAGAGACTTCTGGACTAAAGCAGTTTTTTAAGTATTGTTTCTTTGCTGTCTCCTGAGGACAAGGACAGGCCAGACTTTGGGGCTTTGAGGCTTGTAACAAAACCTTTACACAAATTTTTAAACTGAGATGGAGATAGTCTGAGAACTTTTAAGACTGTTTAAATAGTAGAATAATTTCAAATACTATAAAAAAAATCACGTGTCTAATGATAATACAGTAATTCTGGTGCCAGCATCTCTCACTGTCCACTACTGGCTATGTAATTCTTGCCAGGAAAACCCAACTCTGTGCCAGACAGTTTAATTCAACGACTCTTCTGACAGAAGTATAATAACAGCCAGTAGGAAATTTGTTTTGACTACAAGTTATGTTAAAGCAGCTGCCTATAGTCTCAAAGCAGTGGATAGCATCTGTGAAGGTATTTAATACCACAGCAAGATTCCAAGTTACAGTAGTTTTATTCTTCAGTAAAGTATGACAAGGTGAGAATTGGTCTTGTAAGCCTCAGTGCAGGTGTGAAAAATGATATGCCCACAAGATGCATCCTAATGGTATTTCCTTGTAGATTTCCAAGGATTCAGCTCTGCATAAGGAATAAACACGACTGAAAAGCAACTTCATGACTTGTAACTCATATATTAAACTTAAGAGAAATATTTCCAGTCTTTAAAATTGAATGACAGATACTTATACCCGATAGACAGCAATTTTACCAATAGAATCTCTAAATTCTTCTCTCAGAACTCAAGTCATTCACCTGACTTCTCGTTGAGAAAGTAAGTTACAACTGATACTATGAAATCATAAAAAGGTACATCCACCTTACTCTTCACAATCTTCCGTAACAGAAATATTGTCATGTCCTACTCAGTAAATAAGACTAAAGAATATAGAAAAAAAGCACAATAGATCTGCTCCAACTTGAGCAACCCTCAACCTGGTGCAGAAGACAGACTCTACTCTGAGGTGATAAATGGGTCTGTTGTACTGTACATTGCTAGCCTGCTTCTCCTGGATAATTCAATTCTGTAAAAAACAACGAATGAAGAACAGCACTGGATTCTCCCTGGAAATTCACACGCAGCACTGAAACTGTTAGATCCACTGCACAAAACCCAGCTACTTGGAGTGAGTAACTGACAACAACCTTGTCAGTGAGTGAGACTACGATGACTGGAAATTCTGAGAAATAAAAATCCTCTTTTTTTTTTTTTCCCTCAGAGGTTTGGGTCAGCAGCAAGAAAATAGCAAGGCCTCGTAGTTTTGGGGAGCACGTTCTGGAGACTGCTGTTGTTCAACAGGTTCCTCAACAACCTGGACAAAAGCCAACAGACAGAACATGCATTTAGGACATTTGCAGGTGACACTAAACTGGTGGCAGCAGGCACAGCAGTTAACACAACAAACAGTGGAGTGCAAAGTCATGGACGAGCAGGCCAACAGAAACTCACAAATTTCACTTAGGTTAAGCGCAACTTTGTGCTCCAGCGACAGAATTATACTAACCTAGGCTGGGACCCGATGGTCTGAGTACCAACCCTCCCCAGCACCAAGCCTGGGGTTTATGGCCAGTAGGGTGTTGAATACAAGGCAACGGTGTATTTTCACTGGAAACAACCCAAACCACATACTGGGCTGCATTAGGAGGAGTTTGTCGAGCCAACTGAAGATAGTGATTTGCTTCATCTGCTTGGCAACGGTTAAGCCTTACCTAGAATATTTTGTCCAGGTGTTGGGCCTACAGCTCAAGGAGGATGTGAGGAATCTGGAACAGAGTAGACTGCATCATCTATGACAAGAGGCTGAGGGATCTAGGCTCCTTTACTCTGGTGAAGAGGTGGCTAAAAGGTCGATTCACCTAATGGCAGCCTACACCTACCCAAGGAGTAATTACAAAGACAACACGGACAAACTTTTCCCAATGGGGGCTGGTGTGATGGAGCAAACCATAGCCAGCAGCTTTGAAGGTTCACTCTAGATATTAGGCAATACTTTGCACTAAAGTAGCCCAGTCATGGAAAAGGTATCCTGGAGAGGTTGTCACATCTCAGTTCTTGGAGTTTTCCATGGGTCAGCTAACACAGTCATGTCTGACTGCTCTTGGTGATGGTCCTGCCTTCTGCAGGAGGTTGGATTAGATGACCTCCACCAGTCTCTTCCAACCAACATTTCTATTATGCTAAAGTTACTTCAGAAAGACCAGAGAAGGGTGGAAGAAAATGAGGCACAAACAAATGAGTGAGTAGTAAAAACTGATGACACAAGCAAGATTCATAGGTGAATTTAGGAACAGGTCTAAGTAGCCTTGTCAAAAAGAAAAGAAATTTTAAGCGATAGCAGAATGCACAACGTTTGATCACGAAATCAGGATGGAGAAAGCATATGCCAGAATCACTTTATTTTAACTTAAGGATGTTATTAATTTTTCAGTACCCCTACTATTTTGTTGCATTTTAATAACATAATAAAGAATCTTGAATAATTTGAATTCCCTGGAAGCAATAGTTAATACAGCATCTCTAGTAAATTGGAAATGAGCCAGTCCTATTATTAGACAACTCCTGGAAAACAATGTTCTGTCATCACCGCTTTTATGATTACACAAAACTTTCCTGAGCAGTCTAGAGATTAATTTAAACCTAGCCCCTGCAGGGAAATCTTCTAGTACCAAAAGAGAAAGCATGATAGATTTAAAAGAAAAATCTTTGTTTCACTTCCAGTTGATTTTACCAAAGTTTTGAAAGATATAGAGCCAAGCTAACAGATGGAAATTTTGATTATACAGCTGTAATTGTAAAGAGAACTGATGAAGGATTATTATTCCTGTAAAATAATGTGTAACTTCTACATTTGTTATTGATACATTCTTAACGTGATGGACTATGCACAACTCAGTAAATAACAGATCTAGGAATTCAACATAAAATTCAGTATATGAAAGTGTTTCCAAATGGATGCAGTCATTCAAGTTAATTTGGTAAATCTGTTTTTTTGTTGCATTCTGGACACTGGGTTAGGTTACCCTACAAATATTGGCTGTAACAAAACATACAATACAAAAGAACTCTTTTGATAACGGAGTCTCACAGATTTTGACAGTAAAAGTTTTGAACATACAGTTAAAAAAAAATCCCTTTTTACTTACACAAAAACATGCATTATCTCTCTAACAATGTTTTTAGTGTTAATACTATTTTTGTATCTATATAACAAAATATGACATTTTTTTTCTATTCTTAAACAAAGCTGCCAGATTTTGGTTATGATTTGCAGAGTACTTTGTAGTAAATTGCATGAGCTGCTACATCCTGCGCATGTCAAGTTTTTTGATCTTTAGGAAAGCAAATTAGGATACTGAAATTTATCTGCCTAAATATGAAACCTATATGACCAAGATGTTAATCTGCAGCATTTTACATAAAATATAAAATATGCTGCCTCACTCTCTCCACTGGCACTTTGTTCTGAAACACAGGGAGTTAGCACGCACTTTTTATCACTCCACATATAGATAAATCTGTAAACAACATGGATTAGTGGAGGAGACTAGAACAGTTAAAAGGAACAGGCTATACTACATATTTCTTTTAGTCCTTTAATCATTCTAAGGGCTTTCACAAAGGAAAGGTGAAATGTCAAAATTGACAGCAGAAGCAGTTACGGCCACCACAATGTCCATTCCTCCCTCCATTACTATTGCCACAGCAGGACTACCTCATCTGTTCATGAGCCACCTTCTTAATTACTATTTTTTCATGAGGTTGCATTGTAAAAGGTCAAACATCCAGTTACAATCCACTTTTGCATGTTCCTCAGAGCTCACGAACATTAAAATGAGCCCACACATGACTAAAAATACTTAGTTACCGAAGCTTAAATGCAGGAGGTATCCACCCTCCTCTTTGTACCACTTAGCACTATCTAGAATATTCTTATTTAGAAAAAATAAAATGAAAGTCAGTTGAATAGGATTTGGCTTTCTTCGTTTTGAGGGTTGTGGTTGTATTTTTAAGTTGTGATTTCACTTTCTACTGTCTCTTACACCAAATTTACAGCAGAATTTTTAGCATGAAAAAACAATGACTCAGACCCAATTTTGGTGCAAGTAATGTGTCGTCATGTTTACAGTTCTGACTTGTGAAGACATAATTTCATAAAGATGGACATTCTATGCTCTCTCTCTTTAAAACTGTATTTTGTATTTGTTGAAGCATACTGGTCATGTAACCAGATGATCATTTCAGTAAATTATCTTTCAATTCCAGTAGTCATAGAATTATTACAGATGAGTGCAGAACATTCTAATTTACCTTAAAGCCAAAGGTAGATAAATCTGAACTAGTAAGAAGATGAAATTTTTTCAATTGTATGAGTAACTAAAGCCTTGAAAACCTTACCAAAGGCTTTGGTACCATCGTAGTAAATGTTTTTAGACCAATAAGAATGTGTTTCTAGCACAACATGTCTTAACTGAACAGTAAATTGCTCATTTAGGACAGTAATTATTATTGAAATTCTACTGTTTGTGTTACAGAGGAAATGAAACCAGACATTCACTATGGTCACCAAACAAGAAACGTGCAGTATAGGAATTTGATCCACAGCTAATAAAATCCCAGCAGATAGAATATTCAAGGATCACCTCTTCCAAGCTCAGGAACAATGACGCACCCCAACAAAGTCAGGCAAAACCACCAGGAAGTCTGCATGGATGAAGATGGAGCTCCTGGGCACACTCAAACAGCAAAAGGAAGCCTACAGAGGGTGGAAGCAAGGACAGGTAGCCTGGGAGGAATACAGAGGAATTGTCCGAGCAGCCAGGGATCAGGCTAGGAAAGCTAAAGCCCTGAAAGAATTTAATCTGGACGGGGACGTCAAGGGCAACAAGAAAAGCTTCTACAGGTACGTCAGTGACAAAAGGGAGACTAGGGAAAATGTGGGCCCACTCAGAAAGGAAACAGGAGACCTGGTCACCCGCAACATGGACAAGGCTGAGGTACTTATTGATTTTTTTGCCTCAGTCTTCACCAGCAAGCGCTCTAGCCACACCACCCAAGTTGCAGAAGGCAAAGGCAAGGACTGGGAGAATGAGGAACCACCCACTGCAGGAGAAGACCAGGTTCGAGACGAGCTGAGGAACCTGGAGGTACACAAGTCCATGGGACCTGATGAGATTCATCTGCGGGTCGTGAGGGAATTGGTGGATGAAGTTGCCAAGCCCCTATCCATCATCTTTGAGAAGTCATGGCAGCCTGGTGAGGTTCCCGCTGACTGGAAAAGGGGAAACATAACCCTCATTTTTAGAAAGGAAAAAAAGAAGACCTGGGGAACTACAGGCTGGTCAGTCTCACCTCTGTGCCCGGCAAGATCATGGAGCAGATCCTCCTGGAAACTATGCTAAGGCACATGGAAAATAAGGAGGTAATCAGTGACAGTCAACACGGCTTCACCAAGGGCAAATCAATGGCTCAACGTCCAAGTGATGAGCAGTGACGAGTGGTGTTCCTCAGGGGTCAGTACTGGGATCTGCACTGTTTAACATTTTTGTTGGCGACATGGACAGTGGGATTGAGTGCACTCTCAGCATGTTTGCCAATGACACCAAGCTGTGTGCGGTCAATGCACTGCAGGGGAGAGAAGCCATCAAGAGGGACCTGGACAGGCTGGAGAAGTGGGCTGGTGCAAACCTCATGAAGTTCAAGAAGGCCAAGTGCAAGGTCCTGCACGTGGGTCAGGGCAATCCCAAGCACAAATGCAGGCTGGGTGGAAAATGGCTGGAGAGCAGCCCTGAGGAGAAGGACTTGTGGGTGCTGAGGGGTGAAAAGCTTTCCATGAGCCAGCAACATGCGCTTGCAGCCCAGAAAGCCATCAGCATCCTGGGTGTCACCAAAAGAAGCACGGCCAGCAGGTTGAGGGAGGGAATCCCCCCCCTCTGCTCCACTCTGGTGAGACACCACCTGGAGTACTGCATCCAACTCTGGAGCCTCAGCACAGGAAAGACATGGACCTGTTGGAGAGGGTCCAGAGGAGGCTACAACAATGATCAGAGGGCTGGAGCCCCTCTGCTGTGAGGGCAGGCTGAGAGAGTTGGGGTTGTTCAGCCTGGAGAAGGCTCCAGGAAGACCTTATAGTGGCCTTCCAGTACCTAATGGGGGCTTACAGGAGAGCTGAGGAGGGACTCTTGATCAGGGACTGTAGCGATAGGATGAGGGGTAAAGGTTTTAAACTGGAAGAGGGTGGATTTAGATTAGATATTAGGAACAAATTCTTTACTCTGAGGGTGGTGAGCCCCTGGCGCAGGTTGCCTGAGGAAGCTGTGGCTGCCCCATCCCTGGAGGTGTTCAAGACCAGGCTAGAAAGGGCTTGGAGCAACCTGGGCTGGGGGGAGGTGTCCCTCCCCATAGCAGGGGGTTGGAACTAGATGATCTTTAAGGTCCCTTCCAACCTAAACCATTCCATGATTCCATGATAATTGGGCTTTAGGTGAGATCATAAAGATAAGTTCAAGACCAAATCAAGAAATAGTCAAAGGTTATCAAAAATGTCAACACTATGCATTGCATTTGTATTTCAACATAATTATTCACCGTGTAGATCTCAAGAACCAATTTTATCCCAAATAGAATGTTCCTTTCATACTCACTCATACAAAGTCTTCAGTGGTGAAGTTAAAATAGCCAGCACAGAGAGCAGACTATTGCAGTGACTATGTATTTTATAGATCTTGAGATCTCTGTCTTCATGTGGATTCAGAAACTCCTGTACAGAGCTGCAAACTGACCAGATCATATCTTCAGTGGACATCAAAATTGCTGCAATATCAATTCTGTAGGGGAAAAAAGGTGAAAATAACATTACTTAGAACATCAGGATAGTGGTAAATTTCAGTTAAATAGAGCTTTTCTCTGACAACATAAAATACCCAAATCATATCATGGACTTCAAATTTCATTTTCCATCAGTGCTGCAGGAATTGTGAATCCACTACACTACACTGTAAAAATTCAGCCCTTCCACAGAGAAGTTGTTACTGAAATTAGTCAAAAGAAGACTTAAAAAGTATGAAAATGTCCTCTTCCAAAGGACAATGCCACTAGACAAGAACAACTGACCTTCTAAACTACAACTAAATAAAATTAAATTTAGTTTTCTTTATGATAAGGTGTATGTATAGAATGTACATACTGTTTTCAAATCCTGCTGGACAGTAATGACAAGTGAACTAAATCTTCCATTTGCAAAACTTTAACTGCCAGGCAAAATATTACGACGTGGAACGTTTCTGACTCAGTAATCTGTTGCCCGTGGATATTGCCTGGCAGAGCATCACGGGCCATGGGCCTAAACAATACCAAGAGCCAAACTACAACAACATAATCTCACAAGACTATGCTGACACACGACAGATAGGAAACAGATGAATAACAGAAAATACATGGCAGGCATGAATTTGGACTGAAAAAAGTACCTGAGTACCAAAAAGACAATAGATGCATACGCTATCATCTGCATTTTTAAGGATCATCTTATTTTTGGAAAATATAGGCAAACGCACATGAACAGGCATTTGTCTACATTACAGATCAGATCGCTAACGTTTCAAGAGCCATTGGGAGAAAAGACACATGCCCCCAAAGTACAGTACTATAAAAAAAAAAAAAAAGAGTAAAACCTGGGTGATAAAAATATATTGAATTATATTAATTAAAAATTGTTTTTTTCATTTGCACATGACTGGATAATTTAATTCATTAGTGACAAACTCAAGAATCACCTTATTAATCGCTATTAAACAAAACGAAAATGTAAAAAGTTATTTCTTGTTCAGTATTTTGAAGCTAGTTCATATAGAATTGACTAATACCACATTTACAAAATACTGCAAAAATTCTTCATATTTCAGGGTATTTTTTGTTTTCCAGGAAATTTCCAGGGAAGTTTCCAGGATACCTCTCTGCACCTAAAGATACAGAGGAAGCTTATCATGGTAAATTAGTGCAGGAATAGAGCACACAAACAGGTATTTTGATACGTAGAATAAAACTTTGGGTTTTTCCCCACTTATTCCAAGGATGAAAACTTGTGTAAGTTATTTAAGCTTCCATGACACTGCTCCTTTTCACAATAAAACTTATGATGACAGCACACAACTCTTAGCTCACACAGAACATATCTCTGCTTAGCGTGTCATCTTCGAACGACAAGCTCTTAAGTTTTTAACTTGCATGGCCACCATGGACTGTATCACTTTCGAAATCTAAAAAGAGGAACATATTCATATAGGAAAAATACACAGCAAACGGGCAGGATGAGAAATACACCAATTTCTTCAGTCAAACATGACATTGGATAGAAAAGGGACAGAGGTAGGCTAAGCTTCCACCTGGAGACAACTGCTTTAGTATTTCTTAAAGAAACCCTCCTCTCTGGGAAAATATAAAAATCCCAACAAGAAGAACTTCCAGCTTTATATTTCCCCAAAAGACATGAAAAAGAATAGCCTCTTCCTCCTCTCTCCTTCTGCACCACTGTCTTCATTCTGGCAAATCTTTTGATGTGACGTCGTAGCTCTTTCGCTTGAAAAGCCTTACGAAAACCCAAATTCGATTGGAACACATGGACTTTTCTTCATGAATCAATGGCTCGATTTATAATCCCGATGCTGCCACTTCTGCCCGCATTTTTGGCTGCATCAACACTCCTCAATGCCCTGTTCATCATGAGGCTTTCAAACCAATCCAGCAGCTTATGCAACAATTTCACCAAGAGTTCAAAAGAGGTCTTCGATTCTACCCAGTTTAGTAAATGACTAACAAATATACTTAAATATACAAAATACATTGAATTAAAATGGACATCAAAATACATAAATCGTGTCTATCCCCTCTGCTGTGTCCATTAACGTTTAAATTTCAATCAAATCAGTGCATAAAATAAAACTAAGATTTGCCTATTTTGTTAATTAAAAGTGTGCATTAAACATACAGCCATTACCTGATTTGCGGTGTTCTCTTGTAACTGGGGCGGGCCTGACAATATCTGGAGGACAGCATAGCCAAAGATTGCTCTAGCACATCTGTAAGTATCTCCTGGGCTGTCTTGGGAGGCAGAATAGTCCATAGATCGTGATGAAGAGCACAGCAGAAGTAATGCCACATCTGGACAGAGAATGAACATCTTTCCCCCTGTCAAAACCACCACACATTAAATAATAAAAACACACCTTCAAAAATGTCAATTTAGCTCCTGTAAGTCTAATTAATTCAATATGAAAGGAAATAGCTGAAGAGCTTCAGGCTCACGATGACCGAAAATGGTTCTTGACAAGATGTGAAACATCTTTATCAGTAAGGAAACACGTGTTTCAGCTACAAAACCAGAGCTCTGCCACAAAACCAAACCACAGCATTTAACCTCTTACAGCCTTATTTAACCTATTCTCAAAACCCATAGTGTTATAAGTCTAGTTTAAAAACATAAACTGTACTCTGTGTGCACTAGTCAGATGAATTTAATAGAACAGTTTCTTTGTCCTCCAAAGAAAAAAATTATTTAAATTACTTAAGTATATGTTGTGAGGCCACAACTGGAATACTGTGTCCAGTTTTGGGCTCCCCAGTTCAAGAGGGACAGGGAACTGCTGGAGCGAGTCCAGCGAAGGGCAACTAAGATGATTAAGGGGTTGGAGCATCTCCCGTATGAGGAAAGGCGGAGAGCGCTGGGGCTCTTTAGCCTGGAGAAGAGAAGGCTGAGGGGAGACCTTATTATGGCGTACAAGTATCTAAAGGGTGGGTTGAAGGAGGATGGAGCCAGGATCTTTTCATTGGTTCCCAGTGACAGGACGAGGGGTAACGGGCACAAGTTGGAACACAGGAAGTTCCGTTCAAATACACGGAAACACTTCTTTACGGTTCAGGTGACAGAGCACTGGCACAGGCTGCCCAGGGAGGGGGGGAGTCCCCTTCTCTGGAGATTTTCAAGCCCCGCCTGGATGCAGTCCTGAGTAATGCGCTCTGGGCAATCCTGCTTTGGCAGGGGAGTGGGGCTGGGTGATCTCTAGAGGTCCCTTCCAACTCTGAAAACTCGGTGATTCTGTGATTCTGTGATATGCATTTCACCAGATTCATAATTGCCACACGTAATCATTATTATAAAACTTTGGTATATATAATGGATATATGCAATAAGAGTAGAAAAAAATAACTGCACAATTAAACTGATAATAAGAGATGTCCAGAATTTTTTAGTAAGTTTTTTTTTTTTTTCATTTTATAATGGTAACTCATTGAAACTAAGCATTTTCTGGGAAGCATTCAGCACTGGTATTAATATTTCATTGTCCATACAGAATCACCCCAATAAGACACAGAGATAAATGCAGAAGTGTCAAAATCACAGTGGTTAATCCATAATATCCCTAAGAACTACATAGTCCAACTCACATTTAAATATTTCAACTAATACCTATTCAGAAAAAAAACATTATGAGGAAGTTGTATGAGAAAAAGGACTTGAGTCGTCACTTCCCACATTCCAATGGAGCTGAGAAATATTTTAACAATTTGTTGATATTTTAGCATTATCAGAAATATAAAGCAACCCCATGAGTTTTAAAACACTGAAAGAATTTGATAGGCATTCTCTAATAATAATAAGCCAAAATCATTTGACTTCTTTTTAAAAACACTACATTAGCAGATTATCAGAAGTTCTTATTATTCAGTATTTCTCTGCCATAATATTTGAAGTGTATTTTATATAAAAAAGTGGTAAACTATGACAAAGAACAAAAGTACCAAACTTGTGACCACTCCTCTATCATTAAGTTTATGATTGGCATAGGCATCTCTGAAACCTCATTTAGAAAAAAAAAAAAAAGAAAACCAAATCATTAAGATGTCCAATTTTCCAAGTTTCACTAATGCAGAAAACAAAAATGTAATACAGATAAGATTCAAAGATTATATGCCTAATTTTCTTCGTACATACAAACATAAACATCTTATAACTGTTTTAAGCATATTTCAACAAGCAAACCAAAACCAATTACTGTGGTATTTTGAACAATCAAGCACTTGGCAAGTGTTCACACACAGGTAAAATAGGATTGTTTTACATTGACCAAAAATTGATATAATAATATAATGGACGTATTAAGAAAACCCCCGTCTTTCTTACATGAAATAAAATTATAATATTATGGCATGATATACTGAAACATCATCATAAGAAAGTACAAGTTTACTTCATAACTCAACTTATAACATCACTTCATAACTTTGCTTAACCCAAACATTAACACATTTCTGTAAATCCAAGTTTCTTAGGTGTATTACCATGACTAATCTTGAGGTACGTTCCAGGAGAACTTACCCAGAAACAAACCCCTAACCCTACCTTACAGACATTTTGCTGTCATTTCCCTTTCTTCGCAAAAACATTTCAACTGTCAAAGAATAAACTTACCAGGTGAAAAATAATTAGTTTGAATGCCTAATGGCAAATAATTTATTTTGGTCATGTCTTTAACTTACAAAAATAGATTAAAAAAATTTCAAAAACCATGCAGACTTAACAACCAGAAATATAATTCAAAATTTACTTTCTAACGTAGGGCTTTATTTTTTTTAAGTAACCAAATGTTGGCAAGCTTTACTTTTTAACTATGTAACTATAAATACAAATTGCTTCATTTTCTCTGCTTTATTTAATTTAAAGCAGTAAATTGAATAATACCTGAATTGTACCTCCACTGCAGAAGCAACAGTTTCACTGAAGATTTAAATGAGATTCACTCCCCTTTTCTGACCTGTTTTTTCTGTTTGTTGCCATTTCTAGACAATTCTACTGGCAAACATCTGCTATTTTTGCAGGCTTCATACAATACAAACAGATGTGAGCTTTTATTTAGCTTATATATCAGGAAACAAGCAGCTGCGCTTTATTACGTGAGCCACTCAATATTATCTTTGAACAGACAATTCTTTATTCTTCGACTATTAGAAAACATAAGTTCCCAAAGCTACAGCAGATGTCTGCTACACTAAAAGCTCCACTCGGAAACGTAACCTGGTGATCTGGCCCCGGGGCACGGTGGGTGTTCGGTGCGCTCTACCAGCGAGAGCCCGAACTCAGAGTTCCACTCCCTGGCAGCTTAGTGCTCTTAGAGCTCAGCTCAGATCTCACATTGCCACAAAATCGCTATTTCTAGCTCATTAAATCTCTGCTTAACTTTCCTAAAAGAGATTGAAAACTTTCTGTGATCTCACAGTGGTTGTCATCTCTGTGTTTACCCTCTAATCATAACAGGTCTTCTGGCTTTTCTTTTCATTCCAGTTACCACTATCAGATTAGGTGCAGGATGGGTGAGCAGGTACTGAAATTGGTTACAAAAGTACAAAACTATTTTAAAATACGTTATTCTTGTTTTAACAATGTAGAAAAATATTTTATGGAATGTAATAACCATTTGCTACCAATCTTGTTCTCCCCAGATGTTACCATTGTACAAACAAACAAATAAATGCATGTAGAAACTGCAGCTCTGTGTAATCGGACACTGTCCCCTGCCCCTTCCTCCTTCCATTTGTCTTTCAGTGGTTTTGTCTTCTGTCTGGGTGACTTACGTATCAAATAATTCAAGCAGTTTTGTTAGCCAATGCGTCATTAGCAGGGAACGGAAAGGAAGGCTATCACATATTTTTTCTAATACCACTTGAATGTCCTATATTATTGGGAAAAAAGAGAGTAACTTCATGTGATCCTTGAAGTGTAGGATTGGGATTTTGTTTGTAATTAAGCATGCAATACAAGAATGAGAAAAGAAAGGTTTCTTTTTCCCTCTCCCCTACCCATGCACACAAAACCAAAGGACAGGCAACGTTTTGCCTATTTTGTGGGAGCACAAGGGAATGAATCTTCCCTTTATGAAACTGCATTCAGGATTTACAGGTGAGGACTGAATCTTTTATAGTTGCTCTTGTTTTCTGCGCTCAGCAGGATCTGCGTGACTTAGGAGGCAGAGCCTCACAGTCCTTGCTGAGCTCAGACCTTGGAAGGAGCCATCTCTCACTGCTCAAAGTTTCAGCAGGATGTTGCCTCTGTAACAAGCAATAGCTCTTACGCCAATCTCTTCCATTTGGCATGCCTACAAAAGCTCAATGGAAGTAGCAGCTGCCCAGCATCATGTCTCCTGAAGGCACTCTGAGAAGATCATGGTCCATTCTTGGGCCAAGGCCCACTAAAAAGAGCAGAGTGATGATGTAAGATTACATACTTCCCACCTCATGTCCTGCAAGCACATGGAACTGAGACACCAGCTTTCTTCATCCCTTCCTACACACATCAGTTCTGGTCAGTAATGATAAAATTGTTAAGCTAATCCATTCTCCTTCTTCTAGAGACAGCTATTTCTGACAATTAGGTTTCCTCCAAGGTGAATAGTTATTGGGTCATTAATAAACAGGACGTACCACCATATAGACTAAAGACCACGAAGATCATACTGTGCACATACAAACAAAAGTTAAATGCTTATTTACTTGTCTTTGAGAGATGGGCATTTTGATAGATGGCTCATATTAAGGTCTGCATCACCTGTCCAGTACAGATTTTTGACACTGACTCAGCAGCTTTTTCTATTACACCTCTAAATACATGTATCACACAGATTTTTCTCTCATGTAAAAATTCTAGAAAATGCGTAAGAAAAACACCTTAATTCTCTCACACAGCAAATGATATAAGGAATGACAGGACTTTGTCTCCAGGAGATCTCAGTTATTAGTGATAAAAAACATATAGTACACTCATTTCATCCTGAAATTAAGTGACAGCAATTTCAAACGGTATATGTCAGTCTATGTCTGCATTTAACTGGGATGAAGAAAAAACCCCCAATAAATTATAATAATTCACTTGATCCTTAGGGTTTTTTCACTGAATCATTGGGATTGCAGTTTAAGAGCAGACCTGTGACTTCAAAATGCAGGCGAAATGGCAGTAGTTATTGCAGAAATATACTGTTGAGTGCTGAAGGTAACTATACGGACCATCTTTCTTACATCCTTCGCTCACAAAAGGTAAGAAGTGGAACAAATTGAAAATAAAAATCAAAGATTCAGATTAAAAATTTCCAGGAGAAAAACAGTCTTTCATTTTCATATGTCACACTTTCTATAAGAAGAAGAGTTAAAATGACAGTGTCTTCTTTACCAAGTTCTATATAAATGTCTTCAACTTGACACACAGCATTTTATTAAGCCAATGACACAAACACTTCACGGCAGTGATTTATCTCATCTTTAAATGACTATGTTTTCCTACTTCATTTCTACAGAAACATTTGCCTGCAATAACAGATATTTCAAAATGGTAAATCCCAATAATCTTCATGTAAAAATAATGCTGATCTTATGCTTCTAATTAGGCAGAGAGCTGGCAAGCAGTAAAAACACATTTTGTAAAAGGGAGGCACAGTAAACTTAACCTCGCACCTCGTAAAAAGCTTTGTAGTCATCCCAGTGGTGGCTTTCAGCATCCTGTAAAATGCTTGTAGCACAAACTCTGACGCAGTAGCTCGTAACTTGAAACTGGAGAACGTTGATGAATTCCTGATATTGTTGGACAGGCACTAGGAACAGGGGTCTGTTCAGAGAGAACGATCAAAGAGGGAAAGATTGAAAGGCTGTGCGGTAGGAGGTAACAATCCCCAGTGCTGCAAATGGTTTTGATTATTAGGTATCAATCATTCATTTCCTCTCAGTGCTGGAGTCTGAACCTAGCATTCACTGTTGAAAAGTATCTGGTCTTTGTTTCACAAGTCCTTTAAATGTATCTGCTCATCCATAAATTCTCATTTAACCCCGTCACTGAGTAATATATTACTTCATCCTATTTTCTGTGATAGGAGTGCATTTGTCATTCATTTATGGGGAGATTCTGGGTTGAAGCATAATTGCACCACCACGGAGTATGATAAAGAAAACATAAACACAGAGTCCAGAGACTGTTTTTGGTAGGTAAGTACCAAAACTTTTTCATAATACCCATAAGTAGAATTATTGAGCAATATTTTGGCTCAGACTTCCCATTCACAAAGATATGCTTAATGCAGGAGAGAGTAAATCACCACAAGGAAAGTAGCTCTACAGTGCGTGAAACCCCCTTAGAACTCATACGTTCCTTGAAAATTGCACTGGTTCAGGTGTCCCTCCCAAAAGGGCCAGTTTCTACTTTTAAATTACACATGGCAAGAAACACATGGACCAATAAAGAGATTCCTAGTATCTTAAGTCAAAATATCCTAAAAGCACAGCAAATGTAGCTATATTGCCCCCCAGGTCAAATACTGTCTTAAACTACTACTTACTATCTTCTCTAATTTTTATTCTGCACGCAATGAAAGGTAACTTCTAAAACTACATTGGATGTATTTATTCACAGTTCTGAATACAGACGGTGCAGTGAAGAAGTGCAGGAATGTATATTTATACTGTCGTCTAAGATTGCTCTGTGCTAAATCAGATTTTATGAAAATTCAGCTATTGCAAAGGTCAGAAAAGGAAATTAAGGCCTTAGCCCTCTATTTATATGACAGCAGAGTACATTCAGTTCACTGGACAATCCTATTTACTCAAGCTTAATAAATAAAAAATATTGATCTACAAATCAAAGGTAGATCTTAAACATAAATAATTTGTTTTGTAATGGCTGCTTTGGATTATCAATAGCTTTGATTCAGGTCTTTCCACAAACAGTACAGGCAGTGCGTGTGCTAAAAAGTACGATGCAATTTGGAAAACTACCACCATGCTGTATCACCAAAATGGAATGAGGTCCTGCGTTATTTATGCTTGAATTAAACTATTATAAGTAAAAGGGACTCACTTTTTGCTCGTTTCTCTCATCAAATTGCTATACATTGTAAAATGCTGAAAGACAAATATCGCAGTGGAGAGGGCAGCATACAAGTCTTGCAGGGGAGCCTTGGAGGGAACGTCCTTGCTTTTCTCCTCCAGTCTTGCCAGGACAGCTGTTGCCACTTTGCTGCAGGCTTCTACAAAGTTTGCTCTAATTTCCTGAAGAGAATCATCTCTGCATGCCAGAGCCAATGGAAGCAATGTGTCAAGCTCCTCCATGATGTCAGAACAAAACTGAGAGAAATAAACAGGGCATCAAGTTATTTGTCTTCTGACAGCACTGTTTAATTCATACGCACTGGGGTCAGATTCTTGAATAATGAAATTGGCATAAAACATAAATATATTAAATCAGCTTTACAAACATTTCATTCTGTTATACAGGGGAGAAACATTTATCTACAGTAAATGAATTATCATTTCATTCCTTCTTGCTTTAAAGCTGCATAATACATATTGGGGAAAAAAATTAAAACCATCCTATGCTAGTAATGCCTTCATTTTCTTTATGATTTCGTTAGATGTACATTCAAGGCTAAGGTTAATTCCTTGTGAACAAAGACAATTTTCTAAACTAATTTATTTTGAAAAATATACAAACACATTTCTTAATACTGAATTTGAAAATGAACTTGTCATCTCTTAGAAAAGTCATACATTGATCTCCCTAAAATTATCTCCCAAAAGCTTATGTGTTATTTTAAGCAAACATTCATCAACAGCATTCCAAATTTGCTAGAACAGTTGCAAAGCTTACTAAACAAAAAAAAAATTCAAACCTGTATTCCCTTAGAAAAGCAATGTAATTAATTGTCATAAATGACCTTTCAGCCAAATCAAAGAACTCTAATTTGGCCATATTATTGGTTATGCTGATTACTTAAATGGCATGTCTAATGATATGAATACAGGAAATCCCTTTATAGCTATGCTTCAAAGCTTTCAGCATTTTCCCATCGAACCACTTGGTAACAGAGCAGATACTAATCAGAATGTTTTAGAACTTTTTGGATTAAAAAAAAATAATGCCAGCGAAGTTTAACAGTTAGTTCTTTCAAGTATAGACTATGGGCTATTGTATAAAGCTCTGTTCAGCCTCATATTGTAGTGCCTCTCACTTTCTTCTTAATTCCATTTATATAAGATATAGAATATTAATGGTACTGTAAGTACTTCAAAGTGTAGATGGCAAACAGCCCTGGCATTCTGTCTCCCCTCAAACTTCAGATCTTTTGATACCTGCCTTAGCAATTCGTTTTGGTTGCTCCTCCTGTTGGACTGCTCCGCAGGACTCCCTCATTTGCTGGTTGTTTACAAGACTCATTGCATAGCCTGCAGCTGAAAACTCTTCTTTCTGCTCATGTTGAAGAATTTTAGCTGAAAAATCCTCGATTGCTATTGTTATACAGTGAGCCACAGACGAAGACAGGTCTTTAAATGCATTTCTCCAGCCAAAATTCAGTAAAATAGGCTGAAATACAAATTTATATTAAATCAATCCCAAGTCATCATTGAGTGTTATTATTGTCTGAAACTTATACAAACATCCACAATTAGATTAAAGGACAATATCACCTTCTGAAATTCATTTTAATAATTTAAAATACAGTCTGCTAGCCTTGAAGACATATTAAAAGCAGTATATACACTCAGCAAAAATGATCATGCATAACAATATTAAATTTGCCAACACATTTTTAAGAAATACATTTATAAAAAACTCTGTTTAAACAAGACTGTTTTTTAAAAGCCATGCTTCATCTTTACATTATTTATAATCTTTAATGGAATCTATTTAACAAAGTCAAATACATCTATAACCATTTTCAATAGTTTAACAAGTAATCCAGCTATGGATACCCTGTAATAATTTTCACTGCAAGGTAACAACTGGAAGTTACTAACCATGAATATTAATGGCAAATATTTAGAGAAGCTGGTTTTAACACAGCCACACTGGATTTCACTTATCTAAAGCTGGATTTAGCAAAGATTAAAATGTTTAAATAGAGATTTCTCATTTTTAGCCAATGCTGGCTTTTACATCAGGTTACATCAGTTCCCTGCCTTCTATAAACAGAGACTTCCGAAGTTACCTGAAGCATAACAGTTGGGAGAAGTAGACACAATAGGACATCATTACTTTTCCACTAATCTTTCTTTGCATTGCTCATATGACATACAGCAGGCTTAAACCCTACCAGAAGCGGCCAACTGAGAACTGGACCAGTGTAAGAGAAGTATTTTAATGATGCAAGATGTACCGTAAAGATCCCCATCATGAGGGCATAGTAGGAGAAAAGAAAAGAAGGATTCCTAGCAAGTTGCAGCTATAATACTAAGTTGGAAGGCAATGAAGGGCTACAAAGTGGGGTCCTTCCAGCTTACTCCAATTTAGAAGTTGCCTCTTCCTTCCCTTCCCCTTCCCCGCTCCCAAAACTCAACTCCACTGAGAAGAGTCAGCCCCCACGGACACCCATTTTTGCACTCCCTCTTTTTTAATTTTTTTTTCTTTTCCATCTTGGGTCAAGTAAAGCTCAATCTTCTCAAAATTTTGTTCTTTGTAATCTATAAAATACTGGAACATTAGTCTCACGAACTGATTGAAAGCACACCTTAAAAAGTCATTTCAGCGTTAAAATTGAGCCATTAGGAAATTAAATTCCAGTGTTGCAAAGTATCATAATGTTAATCTTGTACATACACTCTACAAAGCATAGCACTTACTACACAGTAGTTTGTTGGCATCAAAGAAACCAGACATCGTGCCAGTACTCACCCCTATAGGAAGCATCACCATGATCAAGTCCTAAGAACTCGACAGATTTTTCTTAAGATTCTGCTGTATTTGAGATTATATTTAATACTGAAGAAAGCTATCATATTTTAGCATTTTTTTACCGTTTTGTCACGAGGTATCTTATACTTCTCATGTTAAATCCATACTGTTATTAAATCTTAAGTAACAACCACTTCATGAATGCCATAAAATTTTATTTTGTCTTAACTGAGACTTTGCACCTAAAATTAATTGCAGTAGCTAAATAACGAAACTACGGCAATAGGTGTTTATAATGAACATGGTGACAGACTACACTGGGGACACAGACAAAAGAAAATCCCCTACAAAGTGTAAGACTCTTTTCATACTCACCTCTTCTACCTGAAGTAACTGTTCAGGAAGCACACTGGTTTCATTTGCTCTAGTTTCTCCTATTAAAAGCTCCCCACTAGCTTTCTTCAGAACTCCTGCACAGTATGATAAAAGGGATCAAAGTTAAGATTAATTCTGTAGAAAAGTCAGCAGCCTACAACACCTTCTGATATATCAATATGAAGCATAAAAAAACCCTCAACAAGATGTAGGGGAATACTAATGTTATGATAAAGTCAAATTCAGGTTATACACAGCTCCTTTTATATAACATGATGAAATCCACATCCCATTGTATTCATATTTTATACAAACGCACATATAATGTGTAAAATATAGTTTCTTTTGTCATTAATTCATTTTTATACTGATTGTGCAGTCACCTATTCCTAGGGAGAACAGATAACGCTAGAACAGCTGCGTAGAAATTAATTTCTATTCTTTGTTCAATAAATTATATGAATTGCACACTAATGTATTTTTATAGTTTTTACTTATTTGGAAACGCCAATATGATAAGAATAAAAAGACAGTTAATTAGTACAGTTATTATAAGCAAAATAATGGTGACAGGAACAAGAACAAGCTCCTTAAGAAGGGCTGGTACAAAGCTCACTCATAAATCTGGGACTAATGGGAATATTGCCCCAGTTTTGACAAGGACAAAACAATATCTGGGGTAGATATCACTTTCATCAGTGTTTCAAGCAATCCAGGAGGTTCCTGGAGTGCATTGGTGACAACTGCTTCCTCCAAGTGATAGAGGAGCCAACGAGGAGAGGTGCTCTGCTGGACCTCCTACTCACCAAAAATGAGGGGCTTGTTGGGAACGTGAAGGTCAAAGGCAGCCTTGGCTGCAGTGACGATGAGATGGTGGAGTTCAGGATCCTGAGGGCAGGGAGGAGGATGAAAAGAAAGTTTACAACTCTGGACTTCAGGAGAGCAGACTTTGGCCTTTTCAAAGATCTGCTTGGAAGAGTCCCTGGGATAAGGCCCTCAATGGAAACGGGGCTCAAGAAAGCTGGTTAATATTTAAGGACCACCTCCCCCAAGGTCAAGAGAGTTGGGAAAAAAGTGCATGGATGAACAAGCTGCTCCCAGCCACACTCAAACACAAAGTGAGTTTTTGTATTGAAGCGAGGATGAGTAACCTGGGAGGAACACAAAAACAACGTCTGAGCATTCAGGGACGAAGTTAGGCAAGTTGAAGTCCAAATGCAACTAAATCTGGCCAGGGATGTCAAAGACAACAAGAAAGGCTTCTACAAGTACACAGGTGACAAATGGAAGACAAGGGAAAATGTGGGCCCATTGCTCAATGAGATGGGGGACCTGGTTACACAGACATGGAAAAGGCGGAGGTACTGAATGCCTTCTTTGCCTCAGTCTCTACTAGCAAGACCAGCCTTCAGGAATCCCAGGTAGCAGGGGGTAGGGTTGGAGCAAGGATGATGTACCCTTCGTGGAACAGGATCAGGTCTGGGAGTACTTAAGCAAACTGGACATACATTAGTCCATGGGCCCTGATTGGATGCACTCACAAGTGCTGAGGGATCTGGCAGATCTCATTGCAAGGCCACTCTCAATAATCTTTGATCATGGCAACTGGGTGCAGTGTCCAGAGATTGGAGGAAAGCAAATGTCACCCCTGTCTTCAAAAAGGGCAAGAAGGAGGACTCAGGGAATCACAGGCCAATCAACTTCACCTCAACCTGTGGGAAGGTGATGGAACAGCTAATCCTGGAAAGCATTTCCAGGCATATTACGGACAAAACAAAAGCATCAGGAGTACTCAGAATGGCTTCACCAAAGGGAATCATGCTTGACCAACTTGATAAACTTCTATGAAGAAATGATTGGCCTGGTAGACGAGGGGAGTGCAGTGGATATTGTCTACCTGGACTTCAGGAAGGCCTTTGACACTGTCTCTTATCAGATCCTGTTATGGCACAAGCTGTAGACAAGCTCTTAATGTGAAGGATGGATAAGCAGACAGTGAGGTGGGCTGAAAACTAGCTGAATAGGCAGGCCCAGAGCGTGGTAGTCAGTGGCACAAAGTCTAGTTGGAGGCCGGTAACCTGTGACCTGTCTGAGGGGTCAGTACTGGTCCAGGCCTGTTTAACATCATCAATGACCTAGATGATGGGGCAGAGTGCACCCTCAGAAAGTTTGCAGATGACACCAAACTGGGAGGAGGGGCTGATACACCAGACCGTCATGCTCCCATTCAGATGGGACCTCAACAGGCTGGAGAAATGAACACACAAAGGTTTAACAAGGAGAAGTGCGTAAGTCCTGCCCCTGGGGAGGAACAACCCCAGGCACCAATTTCTGCTGGGGCCCACTCAGCTGGAAAGCAGCTTGCATAAAAGGACCTGGGGGTTCAGGTGGACACCGAGTTGAACATAAGCCAGCAATATGACTTTGTTGCAAAGAAGGGTAATGGTATCCTGGGCTGCATTAGACAAAGTATTGCTAGCAGGTCAAGGGAGGTGATTCTTCCCCTCTACTCAGCACTGGTGGGGCCACACCAGGAATATTCTGTCCAATGCAGGGCTACTCAGTACAAGACATGGACATACTGGACGATGTCCAACAAAGGACCATGAAGTTGATTAAGGGGCTGGAGTATCTCACACATCAGGAAAGGCTGAGAGTACTGCGACTGTTTAGCCTAGAGAAGCCTCAGGGGGGTCATCTCATTAATGTATATAACTACCTGAAGGGAGGGGGCAGAGAGGACAGAGCCAGGCTCTTCTCAGTGGTGCCCAGTGACAGGACAAGAGGCAATGGGCACAGACAGAAACACAGGAGGTTCCCTTTGAACATCAGGAAATACTTTTTTCCTGTGAGGGTGACCGAGCACTGGGACAGGCTGTCCAGAGAGGCTATGAAGTCTCCGTCCTTGGGGATACTGAAAAGCTGTCTGGACGTGATCCTGGGCAACCGGTTGTACATGGCCCTGCTTGAGCAGGGGTTGTTGGACCAGATGACCTCACAAGGCCCCTTCAGACCTCAACCATTATGCAATTCTGTGAGTCTCTTTTTCTAAAGGAATAGGAGAAGAAAACCGAACAATATGGTATTTTAAAAATCCGTCTGCTAGCATAAAGCTGGTAAACAACACAGGTACAGATCCATTGTATCTCATGCGAAATTAAAACAGACATTTTAAATTATTAGGTGCTGTCAAGCATATTTAAAGATTATCTTCCAAGCATAAACTTACAGATCTTCAGTCACCTGAAGCTACTGGTGGTACACACAGCCAAGGTTTAGAGAGGTTTTCTCCTTCTATGAAATACCCAGTATTTGCACACACATAGGACTTCATTTACCGAAAGTGCATTTTATCTTTCCCCTAAACAATTCACCCTCTGAAAATGAACACTCTGCTTTTCCTACACCTATACAGAATTCTAAAGCTTCAAGTTTTTTGTGTTTTTTTTTTTACCCATGCATTTTTTTTGTTTGCATTTTCACACCAGAGAAAAACAGATTTGAGCTGGGAAAAATGAAAGATGAAATGGTAGAACATAAAACCAGGAGAGATTAACCAGGTCATCTAGCTCCCTGATCATTCAACATATATTACAGATAGCAACATAAACTTACTGCTTTTTTCAATATGTTTTAATGTATTTTATGATGAAGTTTCCTACAGTGCTCTTTAGAAATTACTCAAGAATGAAAAAAAAAAAACCCGAACTGACTGGATATTTTCCCTTTTCTATTCTGTGCTTTCTACCTTAAATTTGCCTTGGTTTTCCTTGCAATTCTCCTTTTCTATAGATATAACACCTGATTCTAACTATAAGCACAACTGAATATCTATATATTCACATTCTCTTACTGTCACTACTTAAATCAGCTATTTATAATTTTTCATACCAAGACTTTAAAGAAAACCTTTAATGCTTAACATAAAATCCTTGTGTATTCATGGAATCGCTGCCTTACCTGTTAAGAACTCACAGTTGAGATAAATCGGTATCTACGGATGGTAGATTTGTGTCTCCAGGACCAGAGGCAAAGAGCCAAATAATGCTTCCACCAGCATCAGTCATTTTAAAAATTCCTTCATTTTTAAATTAACAGGTTCTACTAGATCTCCCCGTCTCCTTTTCTAACTAACAGCCTGGACACTCTTGCCCTATATTCATATAGATCTGTCTATGTGCATGCGGGCTCACACACTTATAAAACCTTTTCTGGTCTTCCCAAAGAAGCCCCAAGGTCAAGTCTCCTATCTTCTACTGATTTCCTTTGGTTTCCCAAATTTTTGCTTTTCCCCAATCTCATGTAGGTAAAGTTGGCCTTAATCTTCTTCAATTTAACCTCCAGCTAGCAAGGGCTCCCTTCACGCTTTCCACTGACCAGTGCACGCTAGCCACAGCCCCCCCAAAGCCTCTGCACCTCAGATGCTACCATAACCTTCCTCTCGAACACTTTTTCCACAGAGGCGAGTGAAATTACCCCCTTCCTTCACTGGTCTCCTGACTGTCTAGCCCTAATCAGCAAACTCCCCTGCAAAACAAAAGCGAAGCTTTATTCAAGAGACTGGTGCAGCTGCTGGAGTGAAGCCACTCAGCCCAAATTAGTTGGCCATTGCAGACAGGAAGGCAAGCAATGGGATGGAGAAGCATCCCTACCAAGATGGCCATAGGTTTCTACACAAGTTCTTTAACTCCCCTCTTCTCTCAAATCCCAAACTTCAAACTCCATTTGTACAGGCAGACATAAATGTATGCAGTCCTTCTCCTATCGCTGCTTAGAGGGGAGAATTTGCAGAAAGAAGCAAATGTCATGAAACAAGATGGAGGCTGAAGGGAAAGTTCTCAGTTTTTCATACTTGCTCCCTTCCCAGAGCATATTCTACACCTACGCCGCTCTTGATTATTAGGGAAACTTGGATTAATCATAAATCCTTGCTATATCATTCTCAAAACTTATGTTCTACAAACTTGATCAGCTGCTCATACTTTGTGTACTTTCTTCAGTTTACCAGACAAGACAGTTTGAATCATTTTGATAGTAAATATTCAAAACAAGATTACACATATCAAGAGCTCTACTTAAAATCAAAACTCTTCAGCCAACTTCCCCTGCGTGTATTAAAATTTGTCTGGGATTATTCTTCTCTTTAAAGCAAATCTTTTTGCCTATGTCCCCTTTGTCTTCAACTTATTTAATTCTTTCTCCATTTCAGTATTTTTCTGGCTTTGTAATGCTGATGACAGGAAGACCTCTTGCATTGTTAATACAATTTTCTTCCTTATAAGAAGTTTAATTAATTATTAATTAATAATTAAATTACTTTTTCTACAGAATTCCATAGCTTGCCTATTTTTTTTTTTTCATAGCATTTAGGGTCATAAGAACAGTCATTGTGACATCATCTTGCACGCAGCATAGAATACCAAAGCATCAAGGAAAGCTTTTGTACGACAGCTCTCTAACTGAATAAGGTAAGTAACAGCACCACCAAAGTGCCTTACTAGTTGGATTCAGCCTTCTCAGACAGAACTTGTATTGAAACTGTATTGCAAATAATACGTCTTGCACAAATCAGAAGTACCACTCCCCTACAAATATAAATAAGCAGAAGAAAAAAACAAAAAAACTTTGACTAGCCGTAGATTAAAAAAAACCTCCTGCTTTCTGTCTTCATTAATGTACTTTTTATGTGTCGTACTATACTGAGCGAATAACACTAGTACAGAAAACGTGCATCTGAAATCAAACTCCCTCCCACTGTAAATTCCATCTTCACTGCGGACTGATCTGCTGAAGCTATATATTTCTTAAAGAAGCTACTTGAACATCTTGCTTTGGGAACAAAGCAAAAATCACACCTTTCTTTCTTGAATCTTTACAACTTCAAAGTCTATTAAGAGGATGCACCTCGTAAATTTGATTCCACTCTCCTTTCATTACACTTTCCAGAAATGGATATTGAGTAAAGGATTTCTTCTTATGCTGTGAAGGAAAGACCTTTGCAAATCTTTCCACTCCCCTGAGGTAAAGCTTGTAAACCTAAGGGCTTGACAACTTTGCCCACAGTGTTTTCAAAGAGCTCCATCGGAAAAAGCTTTTCTTGGTACTCATTATCCGATCTGTCCAAAGTTCACCTTTCTCACTGGAATGGAAAAAAATGTGAGAGACAGATGAAAGTACGTTAGATGTTTTTGATTTTTCACAAGTCTCAACAAGAGGCTTCTGAAAAGCCAGAGGGAAGATAAATCTACCTTAAAGATGGGAAGAGAATGCAATTTGGCAGGATTCTAAACCAAAATCTGCTTAACCCTTGACTGCTGCTGAATGTTCCAGATTCCTTCAAAGAGAACAACCCCTGTGATGACGCTAGGTACTAGGTATGTCAGAACATCTCAGGAATTTCAACTGAATGTAAATATAGAAGTAGACTATCTCATCATGGTAGGCATGGCAAGATACCTGCAGAAGAAAGGGTTAAATGTCTAGTCAAGAAAAAATAGAAGGTGGTTACTCCTTTAATTTTTTGAAACCTATCACTTGTAGTGGAATGAAGTGAGGTCATGCAATGTTGAGAATAAACGTTCTGTAATTGTTAGAAAAATATGGATAGCTTTCCTCAGAAAGGTAGAGTAGCAGTCTTGTCCAGATGCCACAGTAAAGATCAGGGATGGAAGTAAACCATATCATCATTTATTTGGCTGAGAACTTTTCATGATTTTCTCCTTTTATTTAAGGGAAAACTTGAACACTACACTGGCAGTAGATAAGATGTGTATTTATACTACTTCTTTTAAATTGTGCTCAGATAACGCAAATGTAATAAGAAATCAAGCGCAAAACGTGGCATGTACATACTGCTCATTGAGGAATACATGCTAAATTAGGTCTGGTAAAGCAAAGTTAAAAAATAAAATCAGGAAGAACTGAATGGAGAATAGTGAAAGGAAGTTAGAGTGGAAAATGCCATTCATAGAATTTTTTTCAGTCTATGCAAAACTATTTGGGAAAATGAGGATTCTGAATATATTCCAGAAGATGCAGGGTACAGAACTCTCAAACTGAACTCAGAGAACTATCCGTATCACCTAAAAAAATTCTCTACATCCATCTCCCTACAGAGTTCACTCTGGTTCACTGTTTCCTTTGGTGCTATTGTCTGCCATGGGGTTACCATCAGAGAACACTGGTAGGCAGTACTTCCCTCTAACATCTATTTTCAACCACCTAAATTGGTCTTCATAGGATTCCATTGTGCACACTGCAAAGAAACTTGTCTTGTTGCCAGCTAGAACTGTGAACTACATGTCTTTCTTTTCTTCACTGTTCTTTTTTTGGTTCACAAGCAACCTCCTACCAAAAGCAGAATCCGCAGAAGAGACTACATCCAAGCGATAATGCAATGAAAAAGTATGAAGAGAAGCCCAGGTGGCCACCTTGCAAATTTCCAATGTGGAAGCCTTCGACCTCTCCGCCCAAGAAGCAGCTATAGTCCTAGTGTAATGAGCTTTACAAACCCTGGGAGCCTCTTTACCCTTAACTACATACGCCTCCCTAATACAATCCCTTAACCATCTAGCTAAGGAACTCTTAGAAGCCATTTGACCCCTCTTAAGACCCCCTAAGAGTACAAACAATCTGTCAGAAGATATGAAATCTTTGATTCTTCTGTGATAAACCCTAAGTGTTCTTCTTACATCCAATTTATGCAGCCATTGCTCTTTGTCATCGCTGGGTTTAGGGAAAAATGAGGGCCAAGAAACCGTCTGGTTTAGATGAAACTCAGATGCCATCTTTGGGACAAAAAAAAATTTAAAAAGAGGAACCATCCAAAGAACTACTTTGTTTCTGATGGAACTTTACACACGTTCTATATATCAAGATTGAAGTACTATGGGATATGCTGAACAAAAATCAACTAAAACTGCCATTGAAACAGCTATACACATAAACGCAACACTTGACACAAGCCCATGAAAAACACTATTTTTGTTGCATCTCTGTGTGAGTTACATAGATAAAAAGGCTCCTGTGAATACTAAAAGCAACCAAAAAGAAAAGGAAGCAAGTGCAAGGTTCCAAGCTATGTGATGCCTAGGGAAACTTTAGCTCACTTTTGGATATTAGCCTACCTTCCCTTAATTTACCAGCAGCACTACTTGCAGAGGACTGGTACTTCAGCTATGCCTGGACTGCAGCGACTGCAGCGTAGTTTGGATATACCCAACCCAGCTTTAAGCCAGTGAGAGAGAGTGTGGGTAACTCTCTGGTGGCAGCAGCACTCGGTTCAATCTGGGCTAATTTGCCTTGCTTCTTCGGCTGGTTCTGCAGCCTGTGCTGCAATGTAAACCTGACGCCGGTACCGGAGTTAGGTTAAAGCTGCTTTGGACAGATCTGCACTCTATATTCTGTTGAATAAAACAAAATTTCTAGTATGAAGGCTCCTGAATAAGTAGAGAAGATGGCCATTATATTTTCTAGTCACACATTATAATGCCTTCTGATGAACATAAAGCAAGGATTCTAATAAATCCTTCTTATAAAAACTCAGCCTTCATCAATGAAAAAAATGAGACTACCAGCCCAATATAGGACATTAACAGAGAAAATCTGAAATCCCTTTTGGTACTTAACAGAACCTGGAACTACTGGGAACATAGCTCTCATTCTCCCATATCAAATCATCTTTCACTTCATCACTACAACTGAGATTTCTGACAATATGAAGTGAAAATAACACCAATAAACCCTTCTTCTAGCCAGACTTTTTTTTTAAGTTTGTCTGGCCATGTCCTCTCTTTGCATATTCTCCAGAAACTGATATAACTGAGCAAAGTTTGGTGCATAAACCCACATAATCAGAGCAGCAACACTAAAAACAAAGCTATGTCTGATGACTTCACTAACATCACCTGTAAAAGATTTACCTCCACCTGTGTTTCAGGGTAAAAGTAATTTTATATTTTCATTAGAATACGTTTTCTTCACAGAAGACTGCCTCCTACAATAAGATCTAATAATATTCCCCATTCAGACTTGATTATGTAGAGGTATCATTTAAGAACCTACTTGCTAAAGACGTGATTACTCTAAAAGAATATTCCTCAAAGAAGAAGGCTTAACACACCTTTGAGGAACAGTTCTGAATGTAATTAAGCTTGGAGAAATGCCTGCAGGATAAAGTCCTAAATACACTTCCTGGAAAATAAAACATTTCTTGTTAATGTTGCAATCATTAAGTTCTCTGAATTCTCGGTGATCACATGTCTTAGAGTCTAGTTAGTTAAACATGTCAAATACACTTCCCATTCAAGAGTTTTTCATTTTTTTTTTTTTTTTTACATTTTATCACAGAATATGCAAATAAAAAGAACACTTAAAATTACCCTCACCGAATGTACATGCTTTCTCCACACTACCCCCATGAGAAGTTTACTGTAACACCTCTTTGTAGGATCAACACCATAAGACGTAAAACGGTGTATAATAGCTTAACATTTCTTGAGAACTAGTAAAACTGAAAAATTAAAGAAGGCAGAAATACATTGAAACCAATAGCAAAAATGGAACCTGAATGCAAATTTTATTTGAGCTTTGATGTATATTCTAAAAATACACAGGTTAAACTGTATTTCTTTATTTCATTGTCAGTATTTCAGATGAGAATCCATCAACAAAATGTGTGCCTCAGAACTCTTCTTATTTCACCTTTTTTATTTTTTATCAATTTAGGAGACCACATTCCCCAAACACCTTTTTTCTCCGTCTGCAGCTTGACTACAGAGATATCAAATATCTGACTTCACCTATCCTCTCTCCCTAAGCAGCCTGGCCTCATTTCTGGTCCGATCCTTTCCTGCAATATAATCAAAGCTCTTGAAACCACTTGCTCTCGGGTGACCTGGAATCCCTCTACTGGTAGAAGTAGCAGAGTAGAAGAACATTTATGAGCACACCGTGACCTGGGAAGTGTTATTCACCTGAATTTTCAGGATTTCGGGTTCTCCTCATATGACATGAATGCAATTAGGCGAAAAAGAGAGTGAGCTTGGAATCTAAAGCAAATGCAAACTCGAGGCTTGATCGTGAAGCAGTTTACTTTCTGATGTAGAGCCTACTTATCCCACTCGCTGAAGCCAGCGGGATAAGCATGATAGTAACCATAGTACATACCAGTACGTGCTTGTGAGAGCTATATACTATATAGTCAAACATTTAGTTGCATGTATACTGAGAGCAATTAAACTCATGCTCAAGTCAGTGTTTTTCTCTGTTGAAAAAGGCAGCTTTCAAGGACCAGCTCAAAAACAGCCACAGTTTCAAGGAATTCAGACTCCATGTATTGTTTTGTCCTACTTGAAACACAGGATTTTATAGATAATTCAGTAGGAGATATTATGTTGCAGTGTTTCATAGTTTTTCATTATGATCCTCCATCAGTAACTACTGTACATCACATCTTTATACACAACTATCAGTTCTTTTCCACAAGTCATTGTGCTCAAATCTAAATCCATGTATTTCAAAAGTGTTTTCAGAGGATATGGTAATAAACTCATTCATAAAATACAATGACATAAATTAGGTAATTAATGTCAAAAATCATATAAAATTATCCTTTTGCACAAAGTAGAATCAATAAATAACGAAAAGCATTCATTACCTTGAACATTCTTATTCTTCTCCGTAAATGAAGGCACCAACAGAATTTCTGTGGAGAGCTCTTCAATTTTTTCTTCCATTAATAAAAAGAGTTTGATAAGTTGAGAAAGACATTTGAGTTGATATAATGTTAAGCAGAAGTTCCTTCCTTTTTTGTGGTATTCTTGGGAGGCTGTTCAAGTAAAATCATAAAATACCTTTTACCATTGCTTAAAAAATAAACCTATAAAAGTGATTATGTAGGAAAATATAATATATCAAGTAATTTCATATTTGGCATAGCATAATGTATCTTTTCCTCATTGTTAAATACTGTTACGTTAGTTATTCCTAAATCTTTGGCATTTCTCTACTATTTGGGAAGTTACAACTGAATTCCAGGTTTTGTTACCCATTAACTAGGATTTTTTTCCAAGCGACAGACCTACTCAGAAACCTTCTCACCTGTGTATTACAGAAAAAACACTGTGTTGCAAAAACTGACTTAACAAAAGGAAAAAACACGTCATTACTATGTTTTAATGGTTTGGGACATCACATCACTACACTGTCACTCTGCAAGTCACCTTGTCTGTTTAACAATCTGCTAGCACAATACAGTTGATGAATATGACATTTGAGTGAAAAGAAACATCAATCTGACACTCCACAACTTTAAATATGTGGGGTTTGAAAACAAGTAAGACTGTCAGTGAACAAATATCAGCAAGTATCATACCTATAAGCATTTGGTATTTAAAAGAAGAAACTGAACATTTTATTTTGAAAGGTTAACACTTGTAGTCGTAACATATAATCATGTCACATCAACCAGGGAACTCTGATTTGAGCACCGTCAGACTATAAAAGACTGTGAGCTGTTTCCAATTCAGTATTAACCAAACCACATGGTTTTAAGTATTTTAATTTTATAACTTCTTTAAATGTAACAAATTTGCACTTCTATGCAAATTGTGGTGAGCTGATACCATGTTCCTATGCAGTTCTGTTGCTGATGTAACATCAGCAGAACAGTTTATCTGGAAAGTGTCAGAGCGAGAGCCCGAGTAGTTTGAAAAGGAAGCTCTGAAAGACGAAAACAAATAGAAATTGATTGAAATGTACTTTTATGTGTCAAATCTCTCTTACCTTTGCAATTTTGAAGTACTCGGTACCTCCCTTTTTCCTCAAAGTTCCTAGGTATTTTTTCTAGGTATTCACAAATCACTTTTAAATAGATATAGATCTAAGTAGCAGAGCTGAGCTCTGAATACAAATCCCCTAATTTGCTATTCCAGTTTTGCAGCCTTAGAGATTGAACTGTGAGTTTTGCATCCACATCTGAATTTCCTCAAAGTTCCAAACAGATGTATTCATGCTAGTCTCTTGCATTTCTAAGAATGGCAAAAGAAAGCGTTGTGTGTAATTGCCTCTGCTCGGGCCTTTCTTCTCTGAATAACAAGTAAATAGTATCTGTATCACTGGATTTCCAATTTTAAGTCTTAAACTTCCAAAAAAAGACATTCAGCTATTCAGAGAATTTTTCTTCTGTACCTGAAATCTACGTAAGACAAACTGAGTTAACTGACATGAAATGACTGCCCGAGTCTGCAGACAGATGGAAATAACAGATCCAAAATGTAAGAACCACAAATCACATCATAAAAATCAATGGAACATTAGTTCTGTCTCCTATTATTTTAAAACCTTGTGATGCTCCTGCCCCCTCTCCTGAGGAACAAAGAAACCTTCCCATTATTTGACTGTCCCAAGTGATATTGGCCTCATTAGATTGAAAGGAAGTGGACCTAGGAGCCAAAGGTATACCACGGTAATATTAATTTTAGAATGTATTACCAAACTTAAAAAAAAGTCAAAAGTTTTACTTTTACTTTCAATGACCATTCAAAGTACATTTCTGCTGGAAACTGAAGGTATTCAGTTCAAAGATCCCTCTTTTTTTATGCTATTAAGAAGAGAACACTTTAATATGTGAC
Organism: Vanellus vanellus; assembly: GCF_965231255.1. Classification (NCBI taxonomy): domain Eukaryota; kingdom Metazoa; phylum Chordata; class Aves; order Charadriiformes; family Charadriidae; genus Vanellus; species Vanellus vanellus. The sequence goes on along the minus strand of NC_138908.1, from coordinate 1,817,039 downwards.
AAAGCATATTACAGCATATGCAAACGAACATAAATAATCATCAGAGCAAAAGGTTACTATTTAACGCTACGTAAGTTCTACAAACAGGTAGAAAAGCCCTTTGGAATTTTAGGTTGTGAAGTATAGGCAAAATTCTAGATGCTGGAAGGTAGGGAAGAATACTGGGTTAATTTCATGGCTGACATATGTGGGAGCCAGTCCTTGGAAAATAGACCGTGTGTATAGCAAATTGTGAAGAACGCCTTAACCTTGAGACTAGATAACAGGAAAGTTGGCAGAAAGAGTAAAACAAGAGCAGGTGTCCGCAAGAAAAATAACGCTTGAGCAAGACTAAACAATATGCTAATGTTAACCAATCATGGGTGAAATAACCCTGCGTGCTCGCCGCATGCACAAAGCGAGACAGCCAATCAAACAATGCGTGATCGCGTGTACAAGATATGAATGACTATATATGTAACCCGAGTGTTAACAATAAACGGAGCTTAGCGGAGATTGACGCTAACATACATCGTATCGGTGTGTTTGCTCCCCTCCACCTGGCCGCAACAGACATAAAATTCTGATTATAAAATTAAACAAAAAAATGGAGAAAAGCATAGAGGAAATTCCGTCTTTGATAAAAAGACACAAACATATGCAGTATCATCTGATAAGCAGTCAACCCTCACAGTCAAGAGGCAAGGAGGTAAGAGAACACTCATGAATGCCTGAAGCATGAAGTTGAAACCCCTTGAATCAGTCAGATTTGGAACTCATCAGAAACCTATGAATTATGGCCAGTGAGAACATGACTTTATGTTGAATTGGATCATCATAGAATGGTTTAGGTTAGAAGGGACCTTGAAGACCAGCCAGTTCCACACCCCTGCCCTGGGCAGGAACACCTCCCCCCAGCCCAGGTTGCTCCCAGCCCCACCCAACCCGGTCTTGAACACCTCCAGGGATGGGGCAGTCACAGCTTCTCGGGGCAACCTGCGCCAGGACCTCACCACCATCACAGGAAAGAACTTCCTCCTAATATCTACTCTAAATCTCCCCTCTTCCAGTTTGAAGCCATTCCCCCTCATCCTATCATTACATGCCCTAGTCAGAAGTCCTTCCCCAGCTCTCCTGTAGGCCCCCTTTAGGGACTGGAAGGCCGCAATGAGATCTCCCCGGAGCCTTCTCTTCTCCAGGCTGATCAACCCCAATTCTCACAGCCTGTCCTTACAGGAGAGGTGCTACAGCCCTCAGAGCATCTTCGTGGTTTCTTCTGGACCCACTCCACGAGGTCCTTGTCTCCTGGGCTGAGGCCCCAAACCTGGATGCAATACTCCAGGTAGGGTTTTATGAGAGCAGAGGGACAGAATCCCCTCCCTCGCCCTGCTGGGGATGCAGCCTGGGATGCCGGGGGCTTTCTGGGCTGCCAGTGCACATTGCCTGCTCATGGACAGCTTTTCATCCACCAACACCCCCAAGTCCTTCTCCTCAGGGCTGCTCTCCATCCCTTCATCCCCAGCCTGGATTTGTGCTTGGGATTGTCCCAACCCACGTGCAGGACCTTGCATTTGGCGTTCTTGAACTGCATGAGGTTTGCACCAGCCCACCTCTCCAGCCTGTCCAGGTCCCTCTGGATGGCATCCCTTCCCTCCAGTGTATTGACTGCACCGCACAGCTTGGTGTCATTGGCAAACTTGCTAAGGGAGCACTCAATCCCACTGTCCATGTCACCAACAAAGATGTTACACAGCACTGGTCCCCGTATCAGCCCCTGAGGAATGCCACGTGTTACTGCTCGCCACTTTGATACAGAGCTGTTGACAGCAACTCTTTGAGCGCGACCGTCCAGCCAGTTCCTTATCCACCAAGTGATCCATCAGCCAAATCCACGTCTCTCTAATTTAGAGACCAGTATGTCGTGTGGAACAGTGTCAAATGTTTTGCACAAGTCCAGGTAGATGACGTCTGTTACTCCAGAACTATCACTGCAAGGAACTGTTCCATCTCCTTTTACTCACACAGAAACCATGTCTCTTACTAAATGTGCAGTCTCTACAGCTACAGAAGTGTAAGCTTCTTGTGGGTTTGGTTAACAAACTCGTGATACTGGATAGTCCAACTTTTGGAAGAAACTATCTTGGACCTCAATTCTGCTTAGCTTATCCACAGCAACTTGGAAGAGCTGGACAGGGGGAACCTCCAGAAGTGAATTTCCTTTCACATATGGTCATTTCCATGTCCACAGTTTTATTGTTTCCCAGAAATGACAACTCATTTATTTAGTGCCTGATGATCAAATAGTGTGCACACACCTGAGTATCCAAAATTTGATTGGAAGATCTTATACATGTCCCAGAGTGTCTGGTTTCAGAAGGCTGATGGCAGAATTCGACTTAGAAGAACACTGACCAGGTTGCTAGAATGAGCACATCACAGTCCATATTTTAGCAGCAGAGAATGAAAAGGCATTTCTCATCAGACATTGATCTGATTGGACAACCACAGGATGAAAACATGGAAGAACTGTGTAACAGCGGACAGTTAAGCAGCCAATGCAATGACATACAGAAAATGTGGAAGCAGATCTGTAAGCCTTGTAGAAGATTGTCGTGAAAAGCAAAGGCTTCCATGTGGACAGATGTGAAACAGACATGAGGATTCCCTGTGACACATGTTCAACCAAGTCTCAGTGTCATGAACATGTTTGGAGGAAAATCAACCCTACTCACAGACTAGTGTATGACTATGAAAAAGTTACTGAACGGATCATGACTTATGATGCTAGGTCAGAGAACGCACATAACTTATCTACCCAGGTGACATCACATGGAAAGAGAGACATCGCTCTGTGATAAAAATGTTCTAAAGCTGTTGACAGAACCCTACCCAGCTCACAAAGGACCATGCACAGGGTCACAAGTACATGAAGCTGATCTCAGGCATCCACCAAGCAGAGTTAGCAACGGCATTCCAGTCTAATTGCAGGACAGAAGGAAGCATATAGCAAGTTACGTGATACAAACCAATTTCCTTCCTGAACCGCCTGCAGTTTGCTACTCCCATTCCTCTAAACTTGATTTTTTTTTCTGCAAGTCTGAGTTTAATTCATGTAGTCCTTGTACAAGGAAACAGCTGCAGCAGAATCTTTAGGCAGGCATGTATCAACAGGACCTCTGCAGTGTCTCCTAACAACAGGACACGTTGACCTCCTGTTAAAGCACAACCTTGTGAGAATAACTTCTGAAAAGGAGCAGAAAGGCTGGTGCAGAGGCTACAGAGAGGTGAAGTGGATCATACAACCATTGTCAATATGCTAATGAGCCAATTTTGCAAATATTGCTCTAAATAGAGGTGAGGTCAGGAGCTGAACAAATACAGAGGTATAAGAAAAGGTTCTGAGCTCTTGAATATAGCCTCAGGCTTCATTCTATGTAGAACAAGAATCACAAAAATTCTGCTCTAAAAAATCATTGTCTATACTGATGATTTCTGAACTGCTCCGGAGGCTGAATCTGCCAGCAGAAAATTCCTAAGCCAGTAGGATGAGCTATCTTTAGATACAACAAAAAAGATCCCAACCAAGCACAGTGTTGGGAGCACCAAAGGTTGGCTGCTCCCTGAGGGACAGAGAGTAGAGCACGATAATATGGCCATGGGGACAGGTTCCTCCCCAGCCAGGGCCCCGTCCCACTGTACCTTAGCAAGGCAAGAAGGGCAGACCCAGAGATGATAGTCAGGTTTCAACCACGAGTCCAGATCACCAGTCAAGTTCATGGTGATGATGCAAATCTGAGGTCGAGTCAGGAAGTTAGTTCACAGCGTGGAGTCAGGATCAGGGTTGGTGAGGACAACCCAGAGTTAGACACAGTTCAGTGATCATTAGGGAGGACCGTGGTGATGAGGCAGGTTCAAGCTCAAGACAAGAAGTCTGAATCAATGGGGTCCACGGACAGTCACAGACAACAGCTCTGACAGGGATGGACATCAGAAAGATGATGTATGCCTATGATGTAGCTCAGGCAGGGACTGAAGACCCAGGCCTCAGCTGAAAGAGGTCTCTTGGGCAGGCTGCGGTGGAGGCCTCAGAAGAGGCTGGTCAGAGCGACTAAGGCCCATGAGTGCACACAGGCCTTTGTTGCATAGCCCTTAAGGAGCTTCACTTGTCAGACAAAAACATGGAAGAACAGGACACTTCTGGAAAACTGCCTTTCAGCTTCAGCAAGGACAGCACAATTATTTCGCTAAGAGGAAAGAAGAGAAAGTACTTTAGGCTTCTGCTGTCTATAGACTGTTGTCCTTTCTGGGGGGTAGAAGGGAGAAGAGGTGGAAAAGACAAAGATTTTACTTGAATTAACTTGAACCTGCACTGCATTTATTTGTAGCAATTAAATAAATCTTGATGGTTCACTACACAAAACTGGAGGGAAGCAAAGGAATAAGCTCAAAACTTTCACCCTCTGAACATCCCTACATTTAAAAAATCTGTACTTTTGACTTCCAATGACATAGAGGCCATTGGGGCATAAAGGATACTTCATTTCTTCTGGCATGCTGACTTACCACTCCAGCTATCAAATGGCAGGCAGCAGGAGTCTGCCATGCCCGACAAGGTGGCTCTTAGACAGCTTTGCTTATAGAAGAAGAAGCCCCTGGTAGAACTAATATTGAATGAACTAATATTGTGCAAACTTTGCCAGACTACACTGGTGTCAAGGCAGCTGATGCAGTCATGTAGCATCAGAGAAACTGAGGGCACTTATTTTCAAGTCTGGCCTTTCACTTCAGGAGAATGGACTGAAGCTGAAGAAATTATCCTAAGATCTAAAGGACATTCTCCACACTTGTTGGAGAATGAAGCAGTCCATCTTACCAGAGACCATTTGGCTGGTTGTATCTGGACAGGTGGATACTATCAGTCTTCAGCAGGTAGGAAGGAGCACTCTGACCTAGCTGATCAACCATCCTGCTAAACTAGGGGTTAGAGACAGACTACACTAGATCTCAGGTTTCTGTTCAGATCTCAACCAAGCCTCATGACATCAAAAAAAGTGACAAATGCATAGCCCTTTCCAAAGCAGCAGGAAAGCCTCAAACGCTAGCAGGTCTAAGGATGAAATACTGACATTGTAGATACTACATACCTGAGGAGATGCCCTGAGTGAAGGCATCAGTGTTACAACCATAAGTAATAAAAGCTATTCATTGAGGGAAAAGAAAAAAAAAAAGGCCTGGTAGTGAAAAACGTAAAGATACATGAAACAAGCAGAATGAATACTCCAGTTCCCACATCTCCAAACTAAGACAGTATTATGATAAACATACATCAATAATAAAGCACAAATCAAGTTTGATCTACTTTTTTTATACAGCCTTTCAAAACAATCTAAGCTTCTGTTCTATCCTTGCCTATCATGCAACATAAATACTAATTTATTTCTCAAAAATAAAGGTGTTTTAACATCTTAACACAAAATCCATGGGTCTTGCATTCTTTAAGATATAATTAATCCAAGTTATTAGGTAAATTTAAGCCAAAACAATTCTACTATCCATATGGAAAAACTCTTCAGTTGCATTTTCAAATGTTCTAAATCCAAATGGGTTTACTCAGCTCTTGTGTAATTTGGAACAGAGGACCCACTGTAACCCAGGTTATGGGTCCTTTTCCCCTACGTGAATTTGCTGAATCACTCAAAACCTGAAATTCTTGTGGTTGTCATCCCACTATTTCTCGCTTTTCTCCTTCCTTCCTCAGACTGTAAAATTCTCCTGCAATCGGAGAAGCTCTACAGAAAAGATTATGAAAGAACGTAGATAGAAAGAGCACAAGTAACACAAACATTTCTGCTGAAACAGTCAAGAACCAGTAACATACCTAGGGTTTTGCTGTTTCATTGCACAAATGATGACATTCGGTTAACAGTAAATATTTAGATTCTGATGCTGATAAATCGAGAGGAGCACATAGTGCAAACAAACCCTACAAAATGTAAGGACTCTCATATAATTTTCAACAACCAGGTTTAGTGATACACTTATGAAAAAGATTAACTAGGAAACAGCAAAATTTGTTTTTCAGCAGATGAAGTTATGCACAAACAAAATTAAGAGAGTTATTTATTTAGACTTTTGATAGCATTCTAAGGCCTTAGAACTTCTAGACCGCAGATAAGCATGCCGCCTTAAATTATTTTTATTCTTATATCTTAGGCTTGAAATGCTAGACTGAAAACCATTTTAACTCAACTAGCTGGCAAACCACTTTTTCTACCAACAAACAATAAAAATGCACGAGGCAACACTTTTCGTGGAGTATGAAAAACACAATACTCCAAACAAGTAAACAGCAACTTGACTGAAGTTTATATATTTAGAATCCTGACAACATACAGTAATAGAAAATTATTTTCACCTAGACTAACTATAAGAAATGTTAGTGCAAAATATGTAGAATTTGAAAAATGTCAAGCACCTCAAACAGGGGTGGCTAAGAAATCAGAGTCTCTATACAACACAACCACAGGAGCATAATATTATAAGACTAGCTACACTGGGTTCAGCTAGAGCATCTTTTATTCCAGTATCCTGGGCTTGGACAGTGACTGAAAGATGAAGACTAAATAAAGATATAACAAAGAAACCATATACAATATTTTTTTCTCAGAGCTTACCTAGCTGTTGAACGCTTGCAGTTGGGCATCTTCCACAGACAGATGGGGCACCCCTTAACAATCTGTAGTGGGTTTCTATTTCATCAGTTTCTCCAGTTACCCCTTCACCCCATGTAAATTTTTACTATACATAACATTTTTGGAAAGAAGTTCCACGCTTTACTTATAGTTTGGGTTAACAAATAAATCATTTCGTTTGCTTGAATATTTCATCTTCTAGCTTCACCTGACGCCAACTAGTTTTATGAATCATTCAACTGCTGGTTCCTGTTTATTTTCATAACACTGCCCTTTATTTTATAGACACCTATGGTATCCCACCACCTTAATTTTGTTTTCAAACCGAAGAATTGTAGCTTGCTCTTTTCTCCTTATACAGAAGCTGTTCTACATTTTTTTATCACCTTGTTGCCCTTCTCTAAGACTTTTCCGCTTTTTTCCACTTCAATAGCTAAAAAATATGCATATATAGGACATAGTCTAATGAAACAGGCAGTATCAACACTGTAAAAGAGACACATAGGGATTACTAGAGAAATCAGGGACAACTTTGCAATGCTAGCAGTTAAATTAATACCTCACCTTCTAATAAGATAAATTAAATACATTGTAGAGCTAATTCTGCTCAATATTAATTTTAACAAAAAATCAGCACGCCATTCAAATGTCAAGGTTAAATTCAGTGTGGATGCAATATGTCTTGAACACTGAATCTCAGTCTTCTCTTATGTATTTGTATATAAAGACATTTTCTGCAAAATAATGTGACCACTTGGGAGTTCTTAGGAATAAAAAAAGATGGTATTTATTAGAGAATTTCACTTAAACAGTGATGAAGTTGAGAAGCATCCATATGAATTCTAAGCCAGCTAATAAGTTAATTAAAGCATTTTTCAAGCAGCATAGAGTGAAAGACACATTCAATAAAAGCACTTGATCACAGTTACTGAGATTCTCCGAAATACTTAAATTCAGTAGCAAGATACCTGCCTTTATCTCACCACTTAATAAGATTTGCCCTCATCTCTAAAAATGAAGCAGCATGAGAAATAAGGCTGTGCTAGATCTAAATGACCTGTGTACACCTGCTAACTTGTGATTTTATAGCAAGTTTCAGAAGTGGTACTTTCCTCAAAGCTGTAGGTCTTGAAACCATTAAATGAAGTGTTTCCAATTTGCCCAGTTATAGACTAAAAGCATTTAAAATCTCAAAAGGCATAAGAAAATACGCATATGAATGAATCCCATAACTTTAACGTAACTTCTGTGATTTTTTTCTTTTTTTTTTTTTTAATGAGTGTGGAACCTTAGATGTTTTAAACAATTTGTCATTCACAACACCTCAAAAAGCTGAATGGCTAATTCTGATCACTTCAACCCATCCAGGGATGTGACACAGTAAAATGTGGCGCAGAAATCCCTACATCATCGGTGAGCTGGCTGTGGATGTTCAAGAATAGCTGCACTACGACAGCGTTGCTCTCAGATTAATTAGCCTTACTACTCAGTGTACAGAGCCACATGGCTAAACTGCTTCTGAGACTCATGATGGAATCCTTGGAAAGCAACCTGATGACTGTCTTCTTCAGTGATTACAGTGGGGATTTCTCCCTCAGCAGGAACCAAGGGTTTAAAACCCTTTTAATCAATTTTACTATAAAATACCTTCCCAATACATTAAATATCATTCCCCTGCCCCCATTTATAAGGCTCAATTTCATATAAGATAGATCTGCAATATTGTTCTACAAGGGACACAAGAAAGCGATGTCAGGGATTTCATCCAATAAAGCTACATGAGGAAGAAAATCGAAAAAGTGTAATACTAAACTTAAAACCTAACTACAACCTGCATACAAATAATGAAGCCTTTTCATAAATGGAGCTAACATTTTGTTAAAATCTGAAAAGAAATAGCCTAATAAAGCAACAGAAACTCAGCTGCTGATAGTCACTGTGTATAGGGATATTTCAAGGGGTAAATTTTCAAAGCAGTGCACAGGGAGTTACATACATAAATTCCATTAACAATAACGTGTTCCTCAGCTCTCAGTGATATTAACTTTTAAGTGACGCTATAACTATTATAACAATCTTGCATTTATGACAGCATTCATCTGCACGCTATCTCCTAAATAGAGCTTGTATGTAAACTGTATTATTCTTTCACTTGTGTTTAGTAATGATATATTCAATTTTTATGGACATCTGCTCAGAGTTTTCTCAAACTGCATGTTAGTGTATGTTTTTTAATGTAACTGCTAGGTTTAAATAATTAGTATTGCCGGATATAATCACTAATTTCCTCCTACTGTAAGAGTCAACTTAATATTTCTGCATAGCAGATGTAATACACAATATTACACAGAACTAAATTATTACAAACAGTGCCAGCAGTTTTCTATACACAGTACTTAAGATAATTATAAAAAATCATCTTCATTACTGCACGCTAGCATTTTTTTAACAGTTTAATTTGGATAGGTTACAAGATACATTCAAATCACACAGATACAATTACTGCAAACCCAAGAAGCTATAAAATGTTCCCAACCAAATCCCTTTGACCCTGTTAATGTCTGTTCCTTGTTAATCTAAGGCAAACGTTGTTTGTTGCATGCATTTGTTATGGAATATGAAAAAAAGGAAGGAAATCCCCTAACAGTTGTTATTGATTCCAGCGTCTACTGACTGAAAGTTAAGTGCCGTTTACAAAACAGAACAGATGCAGATGCTGACAAAAAGGTAAACAATTGTTGCGTGGCTTACTGCCAGATTCCAAGCCAATATATTAAACTCCAAGTGAAGCGCATTCCCCCTATAGATTGCACTTATTGCCACTTCATTTCCTGTGTGCTCCGTCTCTCTATGCTGTGCCTGGCACTAAGCTATTTTCAGTTCTTTGGTGACCCCCGAGGCCCAGTGCTACCTCACACAGCCATTAGTGAAGGGAATTGCATGTGTCTGACATGGCCTGAAACCAATTATTTGATATTTTCTTCAGAATGATGCCCAACTCTGTTGGGAATGAGCAATCATGAAATAATTTACCTCCTGATTTAATTTTTTCCTGCACAAATTAGTTGTAGCCTGAGCTAGCTGCACGCCAGCTGCCTGTGACATATCTCGGTCTTATCAAGATTCTACTTGAAATGATGAAAAAGGGGAGGGGGGAGGAGAGTTGAATAGAATAGGTTGGGGAATCCTGCTTTAAAAAGGCATTGACAAGTTTATCAGATATACTGATCACATGTGCTCTCCGCTGATTGAAACTGACAGACCCATAAAGAACTATCAGTGCAGCAAAGGAAACCGCATGGATGCAAACTGTTATCTGAGCGTTTAAGGTTTTTTAAACACCTGTCCTGCTATGCAGCTCCCTGTTAGTTCTAGTGAAACCCAGGAGCGCCAGGAGAATCTGATAAAGCGGCTTACGCAAACAGACTGCACGTTGGCTTGCTTTTGTCCCTTTTTTAAAAAAAAAAAAAAAAAAAAAAAAAAAAAGAAGGTCACAGATCTAAAGATCGCAAACATTTTCTTATTAGACATCACCATTAACTTGTGCCTTTTGTAAGTGCTTATACTATACATCCATACTGTGCATGTGTCAAAAAACTGCAGTGAAGTAAGGGATCTCAACTTACGTATAAACATGGTAAGCATGTATAAATTTGCATATATTTAATCAAGAGAGCGTGTCTGTCATAGAAAGAGATATGTTCCTGCCAGTTATTAAACAACCCCAGTGAAGACTACACTAATCTTTTGAAAGAGATGCGCTATACATGAAATTTTAATCAAATCTGCTCCGTAATGTCTTCCCAGTTAAATGAGATCGGTTTTCACCTCACCGTGCAGGTTGATACCATATCGGGTTGCTAGATGTTTGCTACCAAATGCTTCAGTCCTTTGTTAACACTGAGTGTATAGCTCTGTCAAAATCAAATCTCTACTTGAAATCACGTCCGCCGACCAACTGATGAAAGGACAGAGCAGTGCTGGAAACATGGGCTGGAGAGCAACAACATCTGAACGTGCTCTGACACCAAATTTATGTAGTAATCTCGAGTAGATCAGCTCACCAATATGACTCCTTGACAGCACACAGCCACTTTACAACTCTGTTGAACAAATTGCAGAGACTTTCCCAAGTGCTCTGAGGATGAAGGGCCCTCTAATAACGTTTAATAAAACTACCTTCTACACAGACCCCCATCAGCTTGCTCTGAAACCAGACACTCAACCTGCTCCTTAATTTTCAAAAATTCACATATCCTCTAATAAATTACAAAACATTCCGATTATATACTGCAATTTCTGGTAGACAATGACATTTTAAAGAATTGAAACGTAAATAAATCAATGAGTCTCCGAACTAAAACTAATTAATGATGGGTCCATTTAAGGAATTTAGCTGCTGGCATCCAAACATTTTCTGTTAATTATTGTAATAATGGAACAGCAGATATTATTTAAATTTCCCTTTAATTAAAATGGTCATCGAACTTGTAGACAGACTATATTTGCAGTTGCTTATAGCGTTCACAGAGGTTTTTTAGGTGCTATTCTATAATTGACAATTTCTCCCGAAGTAGTAACTGTAAACAAACAGTCCTCTTTAGAAAACTGTAAGAATTGTCCTATGACAAAATGTAATATTTCTCAGCAGAACTGAAACCATATTGTGGCCTTCCCAATGACAGACACTAGTTCCACACACATTTTTTGAATTTTCTTCTTTGAACTGTGGGCTGAGGGAGTCATTGCATTCCCTGAAGTCTTCACACACACGCGCGGAACCAAAGCGTTAGAGACTGAGGGAGACTGCAGCAAACTGGAGACAGCAGCTGTTTTGAAACAGGGGAGTCCTTGAAGAACTCTAAGAAGTTGATCTTCTTCTTCAGCCTTTGCTGAAAGAGAAATTAAGTACTGCCAGGTCTGTCAGACTATCTCATGAACTCTAACTTTGGTAGGACTTGCATATGCTTCCCTGTAAACCGTTTAAAACACTTGGCTGATAAAAGACAATTGTAATTTGTATTCAAAACCACAGTAATTAACATATTTATTTTAATCTGATTGCAATTTCTTTAATGTCTGCACATATAAAAATGTCTGCTAGCTTGTTTCTACACTCCGCATTTACATGCACAGTGGAATGGTTTGGTGTCTCACAGATTGGCTCGTTGCATCAGACCCACTCTATTAAAATTAGATTGTTAGGAACTTTCAACCAATCAGGAATTTCTTCATCATTCCTTTGTGTAGTCTACGCATGATATTATGTATTTCCTTAAATAATAGATTAAAGTGCCTCTGTCACTTTTGCTTCTCTTAGACCTTGGAATTTCCAAGACATAACAGAGGCAAATAGTGACAGCTTTTGTTCTAATAAGAGAAAACACTCAAAAAATTACTTATAAAGCTGGAGTCAATACTCATATTTCTGCTTGCTACCTCTTTATATTTCAAAACCCTATTTATGCAAAGTCGCCACCACAAAGTTCTCACGATTACTTTCACAAGGAACATAAAACTCAGAAGAAAGTCTAGGCATACAGGAAAAGGGGTAGACACTGCCGTTTAAAAACTTCTAGAGGCATAAGTTTGGAAATCCATAACCTTTCAACACATATTTTGTAGAAAGGTTAGGATAAAAATGAAGGATTGATCATACGTCAGCACAGGTGTACGCATATAGGTTCCTACTCACCGACCTGAGACTACACTCTCTAGAGATGAGCTGAGAGTACTGTTTGCAACAGAACACCTGATTTCAGTGTTGCAGAAACTGCTGGACTTTCCTAGCACACGAACAGCAAATCAGGACGCCGTCCCTTGTTCTAAAATACAAAGAGTTGTATCTCAGCCAGAGGATGATCGGTGCATGACGCTACTGAGGAAGCTCTTCTTGGAAGTCTGAGAGAGTAACTGATCCAATTCCAAACAGACCACATCGTTTATGGAAACTAAAAATCTCCGGAGCACTAACTGCTAAATTTCTAACTCAGAAGACGGACTGCGTTATAACCACCCTTACTGTCTCTAGATCGGAGAGACAGGAATATCTCCATTGCCTTGCTGCAGTCAGCAAACGTAGTGAAAAGTATGACACAGGGACTGAAAGCTTTGTTTTTCAAAAACTCAGTAGATACAGCAGCTCCTTGATTGAAGATGGAGGGTTTTTAAAATATCTAAGCCTAAGCCACAATGAAAGGGAGATTCACGTTCAAACTTAGCACGGAACATCCATCCTGTGGATGTGACACACCCCAATTTAAACACATGTAATTTTTTTTGCAAAACAACTATTGGGATTAAAGTAATTTTGCCCTTTTAAAGTTAATTTTGCTCTCTGAGTACACATTTTGTGACAGAAAAGGTTCTCTGTCTTGACAATAATCACGGCCAGGACCACCTACTTAACTTGTGATTATATGATGGTAGATGCATATATTGAAAAGACTCCCCTAACAACTTTCTTTTCAATCAATACTGCAGGAGCCTCTTTAAAAGACATTTTTGAAGCCTTCTCTTATCTGACATAGTTCTACACACTTTTCTTCATACAGGCCTATATTCTGAAGTAAAAGAGAGCCTAGCTTAGTAATTCTCTCTCAGATTTTGTCACTTTTTATTATTAAACAGAATACTACAGTATATAAGTCTCAAATTGACCTCTGACGACTCACAAGGTATCAGACTGGAGAGTAAATCACTTTCATCTTTTAAACTTGGGAGGAGAATGCAATAATTAGAGGGCATAGTGAGTTAAATGCTCTCTTCACGCTGAGGAAGAACTCGCAGGTGTGCTGAGAGAGCAAAAAGGAAGATAATTAGTTGGTGTTTGCTAATTGTGGACATTTTGAAAGCAAAAAAAAATACCAAGAATGGAATTTTGCCCTTGCAACCTCTACAGAATTCAGAAAGCAGATTCGAGTTCCTGTTGGAAAAGATGAAATGGAAGAACTTCATTAGGGCAGTCTAAAAAAATATAACCCACAAAGAACATCAAGAATTTAATGTATAAAAAGATGCCAAGAATTTGAAAAGTAAAGTTAGTGTTTACTTATCTTATTAAATAAACAAGATGTTAATGAAATCCTGGAATGGGCATCTTTTCAATATGACAGAGAGTCAATAATGAGATTTCACTGCCCGCCTTCATATTATGGGCTTAATAAGTAATTTCAAGCAACTGCTCTAAAAAGAAGGAAGGTATTCAGGCATGCTAGCAGCTTTGAAATTCTGTCAGTTCAATTGACATTTCAGTAACTTAGATACTGTTATCTTACCCCCTACTATAAGCTTAAAAAGTAACAAGCTTAATGCTTTTGTAATCTTTACGAAAATGTCATTCTCCCACTAGAAACACATTTGTGGTCGTAGGGTATTATGCTCATATGGCCTTTAAAAGAGTACCTCTTTTTTATTAAAACTTCAACTCTGTATGTTCAAACAGATGGTTTTATTTTCTCCTCAGTACTACTCATATTTCCATTTAATATAATTGTGCAGTAGAAATCAAATACAATACTTGCAAGGATAAGAAATAAATAATATGCGACAAAGAGGCTATGAAACACATTATTTCCTGTATTAAATGCAAAGACATTTATTTTGTTTCCCCTGAGTAATAGGATCTTGTTTTGGCTGTCAAAATTTCATAGGCTTCCCAAGGAACAAAGACAACTGCAGAAATCTGCATCGTGTCTGTATGTCCACTGGTTTTCAATTTTAACTTCTAATTTTTAACCGACACTGTTTGCTCTATTCTGTAAATAGCTGACAATTAAACCTATCGAATATCTCAATACTGATTGGCTCACAATACAAAATTAGGAATCTCTGGTATTTCTAAAGTAAAAGATCTGATGACGACACTGGCATTTTTACTCACTCCATATGGAGTATTCATGTCACTTTCACTGGTGTCCTCATGTTTTCTGTGAAGGTTATATACGCCTAAGAGGGAAGTGCTATGGTTTTACTCGATACCTGTTACTTCCCCATCTTCCATGGACAGAAACTGTAGGACTTTTCACTCCACCTGTGTCAGAGATGGGGAAGACTGTGCCATACGCCACTGTGTGCAGGGCAGCTCAAGGAGTTGCAAAGCCCATTGGCATACAAGTACCACTCTTTCCAGCAACTGCTCCGTTTCTGCTTTATACCGGCTCCTAAAGCCCCGTCCCCACAAAAGCCGCGTCACCGGGCACTCTGCAGAGCGACAGAGCGAGCAGAAGTAGAAGAGAGAAGGAGACGCCACGCAGTCAGAAATACAACAGAGACACATCAGCTACTGCTGCCGTGCGGAAAGCGAAACAAAACCAGCACCTCCCTCAGAAGGGATGAGCAGGTCGCTGTGGGCCTGCCGCAGGAAGGAAAAGCCAGAAGAAGGACGTGCAAGGAAGCAAGGAGGGCGAAGTTCCAGTTTCTGTTATTGTTCTTTTATTTTTGTCTTTATGACGTCTAAAAGTCGCTACTATAGTTATGCAGGTCTTGGGAATATTTTAAAGCTTAAATTAACAAAAAACCCCTTTACATAAACCTTCATAATTAATTTTAAAATTTTGTATTTCTAAAATGTTTGGCCCTGAGCAACACATTATAGACCTAACTGAAAACTCGCTTGTATTAATGCGAGGCTCTGGGCAATATAATGAACGCGAACTGCTGAGGCAGGACGTGATACTGGATATTACAATCCGTATGGGCTACGTTACGTTAACGTGCCTTACCTGCACTTCAGAAAGATGCAACAGGACTTTCTAGGACAGAACAGTAGCAAACCGGGTGACTGAGACACCCTCCCCCTTTCTCCTAATACTTCTAAGAAGCCAGGTTTCAACAATGGACTGCAGATAAGAAAACATGATGGAAAAGCAATTGTAACTGCAACATAAATATTGTAAATTATCTGCTATAGATCATAATCTGGACAGAAATCTCAAAAAAGGTGACAAGACATAAATATTAATTACATAAAACCAAGTCTGGAATTCCTTAATTTCCAGATATAAATGGGAGAATAAATTATAGTAAAGTTATTGAGTCCTAATTATTCCCAGACACGAATAACTGTTTTTTTCATCACGCAGTCACTAAACCAGCAGGTATCAATGCTATTTTAGGCATATTTTTGAAAGATAAGACGAAGATCATAGAAGATTGGTTGTAGGCAATAATAGTAGCTCAAGAGATCACAAACTGACTGAATTTAAATTAAATGGAAGGATAAAAGCAAGTCTGAAACGAAGGTGCTTTATTTCAAAGGGAGGAAATGATAAACGAGGGGAAATAAAGCCATGTGCACATGAATGTTGAGGAGAAATCAAATTTAAGGCAAATGTGCAAAAACCAAACCTCATATTTCAAGTTAGCTGGACAGCAAATTTCTGGGAATAGGTAAGGATAAGTGGCCTCAAAATAGATTTTCCTTACCAAGTACTTTCATTTAATGCCCCAAAGGTACCTACATTTCAACAAATTACTCCGAAGACTATGTCTCTTCTTGCTCTCAACTCCACTGCACAAGTGCAGCTTCTCTAAACAATATTAAGTCCTTCTATTCAAGTTTAGATATATGCCACATTCGCATTAGGTGTTCCATGACCACAGGATGTTCCTTAGGAACTCATGAATATTTAAAGATAATAAATTAAAAATATAATAATTTAAATCACAGTTTGCTTTTGAATGCATCTTTGGAATAGAATGGAAGGTGGTCCTATTCTGAAGAAAGAAAAGAGAAAGGGATCCTGCTGGACACTTAAGTAGGAGAATGGTATACTGGGGTGAAAGAGAAAAATATAAATATTAAAATATATTAGTGAAGGTGATTTAATTACTTTGTAGCTAAAAATGTACGTACTCAAATCTGCATCACTTCAGTTTACCTCCACTTTGCAATAATATTTTCTTAGAAACTACCAACTTTCGATGAACGCGCTATGTCTTGCCTCAGATTTTAAAAACAAAGTTAAGATTTTAGAAGTTATTAATTATCTAAATATAATAAAAATACATTTTATTGGCAAATGCAAACAAAATTGGCATTTGAGATTTGAGAGCCCCTTCATGGGTTTCTGGCAAGTTTGTGACTAAATGAAAATATTAAGCCAATGAATTTGAATACATCACAAAAAACGAAACTCAAAGCTCTAATCTCTGTTTAGGTTTAACCACAGGAAATTAAAAAATAGGCTAATTAGACTACACATGTATTTACACTCTCTCTGTATATATATAAAAAAATTACATGAATAAACCCAAAGAAAACCTTCCACTAATACATAAAATGTGTACAATTTCATGGGTTTTAAGTTTCTTTTGCTGATGCTTTATCAATTATAAGAGTAGCTGTTTCTTCATCTAAAAGAGATGAACGATTAAGATAGGTCAGTAATGCCTGATTAAACTAGCTTAACATTTTTGTAAACAAAGAAACACGAAAAAGGTTCAAAAGGTAAAAGCGCAATCCACATTTAATGGATTTACTGCAAATAATTTCTGAGAAATATCACACTGGAAATTGAAGCAAAAAATCATAAGAGATAAGCTGAAAACCAGCTGTCTGCATGATTCTTTCCATGCCGAGTATGTTAATAGAAACATAACGTTTTTACTATATTTTTAAATACTGTAACATTACATAAACTTTTGAAAGAATATGATTAATACGATAGAAAGACTGGAACAACACCTTAGAATGTTCCATCAAAAAATATTTGGGGGGGAGAGGGGGTTGGGAAATATTCCTCAGATATTCTTTCTCCTATATAGTAGGATCAATTACAGTAGTTCTTATGAAAAAAAAAGCCAACAAAAAAAACAAACAAAAAAACCACATTTCCCTGAGGGTGGACTAAGTAAACACAAACCCTTTTTTCACCTCTGGGATAACAGTCCCAATTGAATGCCCTAGATTAAATTATTTCGCTGTTCTGAAACGTGCTGGTTTGGTGGTTCCCAGAGGGCAGAGGCAACATGCATCAAAAAATAAGAAACGCATTGGTATACTTCAGTATACACCTAGGTATAACTTTAAGCTAAGAAAAAAAACCAACTCCTTCCCTTTCTCCCCTTCTCTCCATACTCCAGCATGCGTTTTTTTTTGATACTTAGAAAACTGGGTATCACTGTCAAGGCAACCCATTAAAGCTGTCTTTTAACTTACCCCATGCATAAGTACAGACTTCCACTCTCAATTGTGGGAGGGCAGCAAAGGTATCAGAAATTGGTAAGACTTCCAAGCAGGAAAAGCTGCTTGACACTAAGAACGTGTCTACCACCATAACCCTCCCAAAACAGTTATTCTGTAGAATTTTTTCCAAAATAGCTATTTCAGTGCGAACTGAAAAGTGCCTTTTTCTGACTTAGTGTGGTACAAACGTGGTATATTCAAACATTTAGAAAAGAGAAATCTCTTTCCAGCAAAGACTCTTCACATACAAGCTCACATACAGTGAGCTATTCAGTAATAATTGTTTCGGTAATGACACAAGTATAACTTTTGCTTGAGTTGATTAATAATACCAAGTAATAGGCTATGACATAGCCACAAAATGAAAAAAAAATAAAAAGTCCTATGAAAATTCACAGCTCTGACCCCTTATTTTGCTCTAGCCTGCTGACTTCACTGCTGTTGCTTTATTGTTTGGCTGCCTGCAGTCCGTAACCACGGATCATCCAGAACAGTCCAATCCTGCGGAAAACCGGTACGAGAGACTGCGGGCCAATCGATGCTTGCCTCCCACACCAACCTCTTGAAGCAAAATAATATGAAGTACTATACAGTGAAGAGACGAACACATGAGCATGACAGTCACTGTGAAGAAGGTAATTTTGAGGATTAAATGGTATTAACAAACAGCACTTCTAAGCACATTTTAGGGGTGCTAACAGGACAGCTGCTGCACCTGCAAATCTGACCTTTAATACATTCTGAATGAAAATAAAAATCTGTTGGATTTATGAAATACAGAGGTGGGGTTAGTTTGTTGTTTGGTTTATTGTTTGGTTTTTTTTTTTCTTTTTTTTCTAATCAATTGCAGCAAATGTTTTAAAAGTCGCAAGCCAGTCCCAGGATTTACTTTGCATATTTTAATCTTCCTCTGTTCTTTTGAACATACAATAGAACTGTGCACTGGGAATGTATCCGACAGATGTGCTGGCACAAAAACATGTAAAGATAGATCTCATGGCAAAGAAAATTTAAGCAGAGGAATTACTATCTTAATAGACTGAAGGATTGCTCTCTTCCTTCTTGTAATATAGAAGCAATCAATGTGTGTTTTTTTTAAGAGAGCCACTCTTACGGTCACTTTAATCTCCACGTTTTAGAAGTAAAATGGAGATAACTGAACTTCCGCATCTTTGTGAGCTGTTTGAGGTTGGAAGAAAAATTAAGTGACAAACTTCCAGTTCCCTAACAGTAATTTTATTGTCAGGTAATTATTTCACTGACTCCCATCTCGCTGTGTAACTCAAAGATACATTTCTTGCCATTTATTTCATAACTCAACGTTAATCTGACACGGCCTCTCCTTGTTTCCCACCAACAGTCCATCCCACTAAGGTATCAGCTTTATGTTGAACTTATCCTTTCACAGAATCTGCCTGCATGCCTTTTCCCTCACCTTATCTTTCATACGTTCCACATATTCTTCCATATTTCAGCTTCTGTTGAAAAATTATTTCCGCGGTTCTTCTAGTGGAATTTCTAGTTGGCTTACATTAACGTGTATATAGATATTAAAACTCACAAGAGTCTTATTTTCTTTGCGCAGTCCTGGCAAATCATCACCTCACTCACCCTTTGTGTACGTTGTACTACCCAAAGATTTATCTTCTGTTTCTGGATTTTAAACTTTTAATATTTTCTGTCTGCAAACTACTTCACCTTTATGGAAGGCTATGTTTTAAACAAACAGCTCTTGCACAGAGGAATGCTCAAACTCTGCATTGAAAAAGCAATTACATACAATCATGCAATTATGTTATGAAAGTTTCCATTCTATTTTTTTCTAAAGATCTGATTCCTCCCTTTGGAAATTAGCACATCAGACTCACCAACTGTAAAATGAAAATAAAGAAAATACCACATCAATAACAGATTCCTTTTCTGCCTTAAATTCCTTAGAACAAGAAGAAATGACCAGGTAGCATTAACTCTAACTTACCGTACTGTCACAAGACTAGAAAACTGAAATGATGGTTGGTTTGTTTTTTTTTTAATTAGAAACTGCATAGTTTGGGTCAACTCTGGTGTATGAATCTGTGTCTATTTCATAGTGACATTATTGTACAGGCTTTCCCATAATCTCCTTTAAACTTCTGACAATTTGAAAAAAGTGAGAGTAGAAGACTAAAGAGTTTGGTTTTTTTTTACAATCTGGATTAAATAGTTCTTATTCTATTATATATTTCAGCAGTTGGAATAAGTTAGACTGAAAAAAATGACTGACATGTCAATGTTACCCAGTGAATTATAATGGGGTTTCTATATACATAAGCATAAGATACTCTCCCTCACTTTAAAACCTTTTTCCTCCCAATTCTGAAACAGTCTATAATTCAACTGCATCAAGATGGTTAACAAATAAAGCTGTAATTAATAATATCAGGCATCTCTCTTCATAGGAAATAATCAATTATATTGAAAAAAGTAGTATAATTAAAATAATATCTTACTGCAATGAACATAAAATAAGGCTACTAACCCACAGCATGAACTGCTCCTCTATGCTTCTTTGAAATCTTGTTTGCCTTAACTATATGTAGAGCATTTTCTTTGAACTGCAGCTCACAAAGTCTTTCAAGAAGAACTGTCATTTCTTCAGTGATGGTATCCAGGTAAGTTTCATTAATAAACTTCAGTGATGAAGAAGGATCAATAGTTCCACTTAGTATATACAAATCCTCTTTTATCATTGTGCACAATGTGGGTATGGAACTTTGGTAACCGTGAACCACCTTATCAAAATTTGTTTCACCACAACTAGACAAAATACAGTTCTGTAGAAGATCGCTAACCAGTTTATTCTGCATATTTTGATACTTCGTTAAGACTTCTGACTCAGGATAAAGAAACAAAAGTTGCTGTATGCACTGAGTTTTAAACTCCATTTGTTGTTGTAACACATTAGTATTTGTTTCTCCTTGACTTTGCAGTCTGTTTACTAAAAATCGTCGAAGATGCAGTCTCACATCATCCCAGAGAGATTTCACATCCGTAGCTGAATCATCCTCAATGGCGTGAAGGGAAGATGTTAACTCAAAAGGCGACCCGCTTGGAGTGCAGGGAAATGAGACACCACACTGGCTAGAGAGATCCAGAAGGAAGTGAAGTATCATTTCTTCTTGATTTTGCTCATTCCTCAGCAAGCTTTGCTAACAAAGGTAAATCAGACAGTATTTTAGAAATGTTTTGTTAACAAACAGCTTCGTGCTAAAGTACCAACTGTTTCCAGTGCTAATTATCTTACCAGTAAATAACAGACTTGAACAAATTTCTATATAAACAACAGAAATAACAAGGCCTGTTTTCCATGGATTTATGCACCAGTCCATCTCCTTGTCTACCTGCTCCAATAACTCACATTCCTCTTCCCATCCTTCTCACATCCTCAACCTCTTTTCTCAATCAATTCTAACCCACAATTCAAAGGAAAGCTTTGCAAAGCTCATTAGGTAAGCCTTGGCAGCCTGCTTCTTGTGGTCCACGCACACATCTTTGAAGGAAGATGGTATGAAAAATTACTCAAGACTTACACAGATAATGACAGGTTTTGCTCATAAAACCAGGACAGAAATTTATAAAATTAAACATCGTTGCTTTCTATGTTCTGGCTCAGCAGGCAACCATCAAAGAGGCCATCCTAAGGATAAAATAATATTCCCAGGACCCCCTAAGAGAACTAAAATTGAAAACTTGTTAAGAACTGAACAGGCTTAGATCATACAGGACAGACGAATAAGAAGCTGTGTAACCCGTCAAACCAAGATGCAGACTGACACATTAACAATAGAGTGACCTTTAAATACATCTCAGCTGTACGCGTTGGAGAAGAAGGAAGCCAGTTAACAAAGCAGGTGAACCACATGGATGCTGTGCTGTTCCTACTTCACCTGAGCTTGAAGAACTCCCCTCTTGGTCCAGGGCCAGGATCTCTGACCTTAGATATGCTTCAAGTTCAAGAGGCCGTGCAGCAAATTGCTCTTGTCATAGCTCAATGCTCTCTACTTGGCCCAGAATGACACAAAATTAAACAGCACTCTGCAGCTTTCCTTAATATGTATGAGATGAATCATTCAGATGAACAAGGTGTGTACAATACGAGTAGAAGACCATCCCGAAGTCCTGCGGTCACTGGACATCAAAATTTCCCTCCTCTCTCAGAGAAAAAAACTTGCCTGTCATAAACCCATATCCCACATCTCAACATTTTTCCTGCTGCACATTGGCCTTGGCCACAGTCCTAGGCCCATCAGCTTTTTATTTGTAAAGACCTGCTCTCAATTCTCCAGCTGAATGACAGCTGACTACAGATTCCCCCATCACAGTCACAAGAAAACTGACTGAAATTGGTGGTACTCTTGACTTTCTGGCTCCCAGGAACCAAGGAGGCAAGCCTTAGGTGAATCAGGATTTAGAAGCCCTCTCACTTGCCCCCCACCTCCCATCATTTCTCTCCAACAGAGACAAGTGTTGTGGCAAATCAGATGAGGGTAGCTCTTTCCACCCACGTCCTCTGCTTGGGCCTCCCAGCTATGCTCCATCCTATAAAGGAAGGCAGGTAAAGAAACCATCAGCAACCTTCCACCTTCAGATTTATTTAACCTAAAGTATTTGAGGAAATGATTTTATTTCTTTTCCCATTTTGAAAGAGAAAGAAATAAATCAAATTTGAGTACGGTATTGCTTAAATAT
Organism: Vanellus vanellus; assembly: GCF_965231255.1. NCBI lineage: Eukaryota > Metazoa > Chordata > Aves > Charadriiformes > Charadriidae > Vanellus > Vanellus vanellus. The sequence continues at coordinate 1,794,452 of NC_138908.1, read as the reverse complement.
AATAATTTCCAATACAAAATGTTCTATTTTTCTACTGTAGCAAGCTTTAGCAAGGGTAGATAATCTATAAAAATATAAAAAATACAAAATTAAGAAAAAAATCTTCAGTGTGCCTTTTTCCCCCCCCCCTCGTTCTTTTGAGTCACAACAATTTTTAATATCAGAACTCCTATTCTTTGTTCTGGATGATTCAGAACTGTTGCACTCTTATGGGAGAAAAGAAGAGTTTGACCTTCCTATTGCCCTTTCCTCTGGAGTGCTCCATGATGAAAAATAAAAAAATAAAAGACTTGCACCACAGTGGCTAATTCTGAACAAAATACAGAAAGCATGATTGCCTCCCATAAAAGAAAGTCTTAACAGACTAGATATTTTTCTTCCATTTTACTTCCTTATTTCAGAATGTTTCCTATGAATTTTTTTACTTACAAGCAGGAAACACACGTGGAAAACAGAATAATAAAGGAAATTATCAGTCAAATATCATCTTATGAAAGCATGTGCATGTGATAGAAATATGTATAACTACTTAAAATCTTAAATCATACCTACCAATATGCACATACATAAGGCTGATTTGATTTTCTTTTATTACCTGCTAAAGTATTCTATAATGTTTTGTGTCCCCAAAGAGAATGTGTCTCAGTGTGTAAACTGAAACCTAATCGGTAACCACTGTGTTGAAGAGTCGAGTCTCCACAGGTAGACTTCTGGAGTTTAAAGATTATTTTTTTTATGAATCATGCTCAAATACTATATTCTGAAATGAACAAAACAAGAGAAGCTGTCAAAACAGTGAATGTAAGTGATGCCTTTGGATGATGAATCCAAGACGTCTCCCAAGCAAATCCCTACTGCTGTTTTTTAAGGTTAAGCAGAAACATTTTTATTCATGAAAGCCAGTAAGAATCTAAGCATTGTTTCAAGCCCTTTGCAACTTAAACTAAAGCATTAAGAACAGTGAGCTTGCAGATGCCATCTCAGACTTAGTGTTACTCAGAAAAAGAGCCCCTGAAGTGAACTTTGAAGCTCTGAAAACACAGTGTCATCGAGTCTCTTTGAACTTTGCCTATATTGACATAAGCTTTTCTATTTGAAAATTAATCTGTAAAAATACTTCAAAAGATGATGCCAAAACTATTCAAGAGAAAAAGAACCAATTTAGTATCCAAAGGTTTTAGAGAAGCATGAAAAGTTCTCTTACCAACACAGAAAGTTAGTGACTATATTATACGGGAAAACATTTGCAGTCTACCAACTGGAGTACTACCTACTATAGGCTATTACCTATCGCATCAATAAACAAATCCCATAAGACAAAGATTTCATAAAAAAAAAATATTTAACATTACTTTAGCAGGAACAGAATATAATGAAAGTGTGTTCATGTACATAGTCAGCTTTTTAAACATTTAGAATTACAAAACAGTACACAGAATGACAAAATTTCCCATAATTAACATTTTCAGGCTTCATGAAGAAACTCTCAGTATTTCCGTGAGAGTTCATAAATGCATGGGAATAGCATGCTCACAATAAATCTAAATAAAGCACCTCAGCCAAAGCACATATGGAACTTTGCAGTATTTTTTTAATTGTTCCAGCAGCTTAAAAGATAAACAAAATCCCTAACAAAACAGAGACACATAAGGGATAACAATCTATAGGGATATTGTCCTGAAGTAGAAGGAAGGTTACTATTATTGAAGATGTATTATATGATACTTAATTAAAAGCCTGCAAGTGAGAAATTAAGTCAACTGAGTAATTAGTTCAATGGATGGAGACACACATTTAAGAAAGATCAGATCATAATAATCTCATTAATGATGAATCTTATGGAAAAGAGTTTACTGCAGACCTGTTTATTGGAGCTAAACATCATCTACTGTGAGTATAACTTCTTACAGATGGGCTGTCTACGCTAATACATACACACTTTTCATCTGTAGTCTCATCTACACAACAGGCTGCATTATCTAAGAAGCCATGAGCCTGGAAACAGTGATGCCCAAGTTCCCAAGCTCCAGATGTTTTCCCGATAAGCTGTGCAGAATTGGGACTTTAAGGCTTCTCACGCTTTGCTGTCTGTTGAGCTGCGTACCACGGAGCCATTCTCAAGGCTTCACCGGACTCTACAGCCCACAGCCAGACTGCCACGCAGCCAGCAAGCTCCTGGGAAGCTGAAGAGCTAGAAAGCACATTTTGTCTAAGGTACACCCGAAGCATTCCAGAGATGGGGACCTTTTGGTGTTTCCCAAACAAATGCCGCCACCTGGTGTTCAGGTATATGGCTTGAATGGACCTTGGAGAAGGAAGAAAGCAGGGAATGGACACAAGTAAGTCTTCATGGCCATGACCTCTTTTGAGGGTGTTTAAGTAAAGATCTAACTGGGCTAAGAGGAATAACAAAAGATTTGAAAAGTCAGCATTTTCTGGGATTCTCTCATTTTGTCTAGATCAAATATGACGTGTTAGCGGCCTCTGACACCCCGGAGTAGGGCGATTGTTAACAGCAACATTCATACTGATCATCTGTGTCAGAAGGGGACAAAATCACTTCTTCACCACATGAACATGAAAGACCTGGTGTTTCTAGAGATGACTTCCTCATTTAATACATCTTAATATCAAGTGGATTCAAGGGTGACTGAAAGATCAACGACCAGTTTTAAGAATTAACAAACTGAGAGGCAATTTGATGTAGCTCGAGCTCTAGCCAGGAGAGAGTCCCAAAGGAGAAAATACTCCACTGCTCCACAGCAGCTTCCCTCAGCCAACAGAGCCATTTTTAGCCTAAATGTCCTACATGTCCTACAATTAAACCATGACATGGAAGTGAGAAAGAACAATCCACTGGGTACCGTTTATTTGTTTTGGCACTCATACATATGTACATCATATAAACACGCATATACATAGCTTATATATAAACCTGCAGGCTGTTATTTACCGAGGCATCATCCTTCACTTATCTAGCCAATTCAATTTTCCAGACTTCCATTTCCACACGTATGCTCTAAGGTTAAGTTTTAATAAAAATTTTGGATAAAAATGCCTTCTAAAACGATGGAATTTTTCGTTGAAGTGAAATTTGATTTCTGGTTATGCGTAGTTGAACTCGCTAGGACAATGGATGGAGATCCAACATTTCTAATTAGAAAAAATAGGTAGGAAGTTAATGCTTAAATAATGCATGACGGACAATAATCTGTATTAGGTATGTCAAATTCATACTGATGCAAGTGAAGAACAAGCAGTGATGGTAACAGCCCCAGTGTAGACAGTAACTTCAGACGTTTTTCACCGACATGTCTACAAAACAGTCCTAGCAGTGCTGAATAGGTGGTAGGATAGTGAAGAGATTTTGTCCCAAGTTTGTCTTCTTAAGGCACAATCAAGAGGAAACGTAACATAACTGCAGACATCAGTAAGAAGCCTTATAATGAAAATTCTGAACTATCCTCATCACAGTGAAGACTGAAATGAGAAAATTAATTAACCTCACTCCCCCCCCCCCCATCCAACTTTCCTAAACATTATATTATTAGTAAACAATTAGTAAACAGCTTTTACCAGGGTCCTAAGGAACTCCATCAGCTCTCCACGGTGTGTAGAAGAGGGTCTGAGAGAACTAAAATTGCAGTTGTTTAGCCACTGAAGGCAGTCAGTTGTGCTTTGCAGTATTTCATCGGTACATATTTCATTTACTTCTGATTGCAGGTCTTTAAGACACTGTTCTATGCTAAGAAAAAAAAACAAACAAAAAAATCACATTTTTTTTTTGTGACTCGGAGATAAAAGCATTTTATATATTCCGTATTTTAAAAAGAAAAACTACTTCATATTAATGTGACACTAGTCCTTCTTCATAGTTTAAATTACTCTCACAAAATAAGGCCTGAGTTTGCAGGACTAACATTTAAATACAGTTGAGTTAGAGCTAAAATAAATTTTGTTCAGGCCAGACAGTACCATCCTCAGCAAGAGTAAGTACTGCCTCACTTCTCAAATAATCTTGTACTTTTTAATAAAGTGAACAAGACACCAGCCAACCTAAGATCCAGTCTTTGGTACTTAATTAGCTAAAGCAGAGAATATACACTGAATCAACTACCATATTCAAAGGTGAACGTGTCACTTCGCTCCTTTAGCAACCAGCAGTTGTTTTATAATACGTAACATTTATTAATGACTTCTTAAAGACCCACTGACATCACAGAAAATGCTGCAAAGAATTTTAGAGTCAGTTGTGCTGAGAAAGCAGATCTTTTCTTTCTTGTTTTTGTCATCAGAATATTTCACAGAAAACAGAGTGTTTTCAAGGAGCTGATTGACTCCTTAACATTCGTCTAGAATCATAATCCCGTTTATGAAATCAGATGTGGCTGGTACGGTTATTACAGGGATTTCAGTTGCAAAAAATCACAAGAACAACTGAATACCCAGAATTATTTTATTTCTATTTGTGTGGACACTTACATGAAAACAAACAAACAAACAACATATCTAGAAACAATCTAACTCTGAATCTTTCCTACAAAAACCCCCACCTTTTTGGTATTTCAGAACTACTTTTTTTTTAAAAAAGCAATGCTTAATATTTTATATAGTTTCAGTTAAAAAGTAGTATTGACTAGATCTGGGCAGATCTACGTTTAATGCAGAGTCAACAATAAGACTAATGCCAGTTTTGATTTATTGAAGTGCAAAGTGATTCTCACTACTATTTGAATTTTATTTTGGAGTATATGAGTTATTTGACTTATGTTCTTACAGCTGTTCAAGGATGCAAGGTTTAACACAAATTAAAATTTAGTTCTTTCCACCTTTGTAGAGTTATGGGATTAGATGAGACTCAGCTCTTCACAGTTATTTCAATGTCAGATACTTTTGATCATATTGTTTTCTATTTTCATGACATCAACCAAACAACAAACTTGCCTATTATACTGCCACTCGCATCTCTATTTTATAGGCATGAAGTATGAGTGTTTTTCTTTAACTGCTCTCTAATATTTTCAAATTTGTTTTGGCAAAAGAAGACAAGAGGAAAAGATTAGAAAAGAGGCCGGGCAGAGGAGAAAAGAGAACAAGAGGAGAGGGAAGAAAAACAAACTGGAAAACAAATCAAATCTTTAAGTGTATTACAAGCCATGACAAAATGAACAATTTAAAGACCTCCAGTTTAACAAAAAACATGGGAAACCTTTTTTTTTTTTTAATTAGTAACCTTGCATAAAGTTTTAAATTATTTTCTGCATAATTTCTCCATGTGGAAAGATCCATTTCCCATGAAATGGCATCTTTTTGGAGGAAAGTATTTTTATTAAAAATATAATCTGCTTTGAATATTGTTTTTTTTTTTTAAATATTAAATGCTACTAACCCATATCAATTTGTAACAAGAAATCAGCGATGAAAGACCATTCTGCATGTCACCCACTGACTATACATCATCATTTAATTTTGCCTGCAGTACTGTTTTCAGGATGTGGAAGAAGTACTTGTTTGATTTTCTACTGGATTTTCTCCTTGTTTGAGTGATTTGCATTTTACTCTTTTACAGACGTTATGCAATATACCTGAAATCCCTACTAGCTGTCTCATTCTGATCAACAGCAATAAAGTAAATCAGTGTCATCCCTACCTTTGGGAACTGAGTCTGTTAGTTTGGATTGACATTATAAAAAAAAAAAAAGCAGTGGAAAATAAAATAAGCAAGTTATCACACTGAATTAAGTTCAGAGACAAAGAGTAGTTGCGTTTACCTTTTATTTTAAGTTACCTAAAACAAGCACAAAAGAGGGAAGTATATTTTTTCTGAGAATGCCATCAAGACTTACCATCTATGATAGGTTTCACATTGTGCCTTTTATTTCTTTAAAATACAGTACTAAATAATAACAAGCTGAATATGAAAACTGAGTCAACTACAATTATAGAATGCAAGGACAATCAAAGAATGTAAGTGCAGAAGGGTAGCATTCTGAATGTCACATAAAAATTACATAAATTGTTTCCAAAACTATGACTATACAACTTCTAAAAAAAGTTTAATCAAAGTAGGTCATTTTGAACAGCTTATTTTCCCATATTTAATTGTATTCATTAAGAATTATGGGTTTATTTGTTTTATGCTTAAAAGACATGAGGTAAACCATTCACAGTGCATCTGCTCTATCAAAACAAAGTCACCACATTTTACAGCTGCTTTACCTTCAGAAACCAAATTCAGTAACTACAACTAATGCTAAAATATATAAAAAGTTTCAAAACTTATGAATACATGGGTGGCCTGTAAAACACTTCTATAAAATTGATGCAAAAGTATTAAGATTTTACTGAGCATCAGCGAGCTCATAATGAAGTGGACTGAAACAAGTATCTTCCCACCATCAAATGACCTTATCAGGAGCAGAAAGGACCTCCGCAAAAAACAATCGCTCTCTGCCGGTGGCCCACTCGGTTCCCGAAGGGATGGCGCAGCCACGAATACCAATTCTAAACTTGACAAAAGATCGGCGTCTATCTTTTTAACTTGTGAAACCTGTTCTCAGGGCTATGAAACTGAATGCCTTGCTCATACACCTTGACTCCTGGGACACCATCAAAGGCTTTTACTGTGGTGTGCTGATGTGCCTCATTCAATCATACCCAATAGATTACGGCATTGTGCATCATAAAAGGGACTACTGCTGTTAGTCTGTGCCAATCTGCTTCAACGAGGAACCAGTTGTCACACTCATCTTTGACAGAGGAATCTGTGAGCAAGCCAATAAACTACAAGCTACGAATAGGCTACAGCCTTCTCAAGACCAGATATTTTGGCAATTTGTCCCAACACCGATAAGGGGATTAGGCGGATAAATTTCAGTGGCCCTCCCTGTAGGTACAGATCACGATGTCTGCTCATTTTATCTAATCCTTTTATTCCAATAAAGTAAACATTGAATTAGGACTAAAACCGTTTTTCATTGAATAAAAATATTTTCATCGTGTTTACTTACAGCAAACTCTAGGCAAACACGTTCTCAAGAACACTGCTATTTCTTTTAAGATTTTTGTCAACATGTAGTATTGCATGAACATGGTTAATTATAGATACTTATTCCTTTACACGTATTACATCATTAGATGATATATTTAGGAATTTGGCTGCCACTGAAAAAAAGCATTTTATTCCAGATTATCTGAGTTTAGAAAGCAATTATTTTAAATAAAAGACTTATGCCAAATAGGATTAAAATTATTCTCCCTATGTAGGCTAGTATTTAAAGCTATAATTCACATCAGCATAGGGAAAATAAGACTTTGATTTCCTTTTTTAGAAAGGAAATTTACTAAAGTTTTAAAAACTGTAAACAAAATATATCAATAAAAATTAAAAATGTGAAAAATGTGCTTAATATATTTAATTGAATTTTATTCTTAAAAGTACAACTACAAAAAATTATATAAAGTACTAAATTCCTTTTTTCTCCCAAATAATCCTTTTTCATTAAGGTTTAACTGCAAATATTTTTTAGTAAGTTCAGTGTAGGAAATAAGCTCCTTTTTTGGAACAAATTCAGGCATCGATCCAGATGCTGTCAACTGACACTATGCACGGACGATGGGAGTGTAAATGGTCTTAAAATCATGTGCAGTCAATGGAAAAATACAACCATGCAACCCCATCTACATCAGGAATACGAGATCTGGAGTAAAACGGGGAAATCGGGCATAGTTCAGTACTTGATGCTTTTTCCTTATTTACTATAGTTAACTGGTTCTGTGCTCCACACGTGTTTTCTGAAACATCCTCTGAAACTCTAAACTTTAATGATAAGGTGAGGCATACAATTCATGTTTTAGGCAATCAGTTTAGGTCATCAATGTTGAGACACTGCTGAACCTAACCAGACGGTGCTTAATTCTGTTGGAAGTTAGCCTGCTGGTACTACGTTAGACTAGCTGGTCCTGATCAGATGGAAGGTCCCATGTCTCTGACAGTGGTCATTAGGAGATTCCGAAGAGGAACTAAAAAACCCAAGGAAAAAAAAAAGGTTAAGATTTCTCAGAATATTTTCAGTGTGTCCAGCAGTTTGTGACATGAGTACTTAAATCAGACAGTGTCCTAGTATTTATCAGGCCTCAATCTTTTCCTCCACAGATGATTCCGCTTTTCTTTGAACCTGTGGAACTGTTCAGACACAAACAGAAAAAAAATAGTCACCAAACTACTAAAAAAGGAGCGAATATAAAAGCTCGAAATAAAAATTACCCTTTCTCTGTAGCAAAGAAATCTGATAGTTATGCTCATAATGATTTTTGTAAAATTGACTGTTTTTTCAAGAAAGAAATCTTTAGTCCCACACAAAGAGTATATTGAGCCTTTGTGGGCATATCAATGCTTGTAGTTAGTACCACTGGTATACCATTGTGCCAGTAAAAATTATTTCACTGAAACAGCTTCTCCTTTTTACAGATGAGGGCGGTTTGGGTTTTTTTTGTTGTTGGTTGTTTTTTTTTTTTTTTAACACACTAAGCAAAGTTCTGTTCTGCTATCTGTGCCCACACTGGAGTGCTTTTCTGGAGTAGCATGTCAATACCATTTGGTAAGTATTCCCACTGTAGACAGACAGTCTCGATTTGAGAACTCCTAGGTGCTCTTACTTATTAAGTTAATGACAGTTTTTAGGAGTAACTTAATTATGTGGAGAGACTGCTTTTTAAGTGGTTGCATCAATGAACAAACAGTTACAAACCAAGTGCTATAATGGAACTGATAGTGTAAGCACTGTCGTACTGACACGGCATTATTTTGAAAAGCACAGTATCAAAATGAGGGTTGCTGTCTCCATATATCATTTTCCATTGCCTAAGATTACTACGAATAAGTTGAAGGATGATCTTCTAACTCCTTTCAATTTCTAACAAGCACTGTTTCAATTTATTTCATATAGCATATGGAACAGCCATAAAATGGCAATGAGATTGGTTAAATTAAACTGCTAAGCTATAAAGTGAAATTATCTTTAAACCTCATGTTACTTAATGCTTAAGATCCTCATATTCAAGGAGATCTGCTTTTAGCACCAGAGTTTATACGTCTTCTGTTAAGAATAGACTGTTTTAAAAGTAATGAAGTAATTGTTTCCACTGTTTTTTGAAGACAGAAGGACTAACATAATATTACTTTGTTATTATCATGTAAATTCATTAAAAAGCTTGACTGCTAAAGATACAGGACATTTTATACAAAATCAGTCGTATCATTTGGAAACCTGTGTGTCAGAGGACCTGCTGTACACTTCGAGTAATAAGAAATCTTTGAGAAAGACTTCTACCACTATAATTCCCACAGGCGTTTTCCTTGTTACACTTTCTCCCATGTGGAAACAAACATTTTGTTTTATTTCATGAGACCTGACCTGCCAAAAAGGAAATGTTACAAAAATTTCCCATGATTTCATGAGGTCACTGCTGATGCCCCAGCCCTACTGTGTGTTAATAAGCGCAAATATTAATTTATTTTCTGGTAAATTTTAAACTGCTAAATAAAATCTAACTAAAAAAAAACAAAGAGTGATGTAAAGAATGTTTTGATAACTTTATCTTGAACACATACAAGAGGTTTTACCAAAAATGGCTATTTATCATCTTGCATGTTCCCACAATACTTATGATAACCTACAGTAACATTCATGGTACAATGTATCTCTTAGGATTTCTAAAATTCTGAAAAAAATGAGATTATTGTAGTTCCAAGCCTATAATGTTTACACTGTTCCATTCTAGTCTATCTGACCATCAGCTTATTCTTTCTGGCATGTCCATTTTCTTACTCTCATTAAACCAACTGCATAAACAGATAAAATTCCTTCTTGTATTTTATATTCTTTACGAAGGTGACCTCAACAGCAGAGGAGAAAGCTAGAAAGTAAAGCTGCTACTGCTAATAATGAAGATTTTGCTATCACCTCATGTTTGTGTGTATGGTACCTTTTCTTTCGTGGTTTGACTATATTATTCTCTTATTCAGATTTTCTATCTAAGTTCTATTCAAAATAAAATAAGACCAATAAAGATGAAGTTAAACATTGTTTTGGAAGCAGCAATACAAAACTGACGGAAAGACTGACTACAAAAACTTTACCTCTTTAGAAAAACGCTGTTAAGACAAATACGTCTTGACACTTGTTTTTAAAACCAGCAATTATTTAATGTACGAGTCTGAAAGTTACTTTATAATAATATAAAGCTGAAAGCCTTGAAAAAATTCACTTCCTCAAATTCGTCCTATGGTAATCTTGGACCTTAAGATGTAAAACAAAAATGCAGCCCTTCCTTCAAGGACTTTGCAAGCTTCTTCATGTCTCTAATTCAGCTACTTACAAAACATATCCGCCAAAACTGTAAAATAACCCTATCACTGAAACCAGAAAGAAATAGAATAGTGATGACTGCTGCACCTCAGCGAGAGAAACTTACTCAACAGCTGAACCATACCAGAACCATCAGTCCTACCAGAAGCACCGCCTACCTTTAATCTCTAATCTCGTTTCAAGACTTGAGCTATTTCAATCCACAAGACATAAGTCTCACCTTGGTAAGTTATTTCAAAAGACTGGCAGTGAAACATAGGAGTCTTTCAACTGCATTGACCAAATCATGATAGTGAAAAACAGTGGCTAAAAACACATTGTCTCATGTGTTTTCTTATGAAATGCATTGAGGTATTTCGACACGCAGTCAAAGATCTGATTACAGCTCCCGTAGATGTACATGACAGCTAACTACCTACCTAAAATACTGACACAGTTACCATCGCTGCAGATTACAGTTAAGAAACTGTGTCTCTATTAAAATAGCCAAACTCTGAGAAACTGTGCTGTCCGGCTAGCAAGGGGATACAAAACAACCACCCCAAACTCGGCGATCATGCACAAAGACAACACAGGCTGAATAGGAATAAAATTACATTCCGTTCTCGGTTTAGTTACTCCTTCCTAGCGATTGCTCTGAGGCCGTGGGTAGACAGATACTATTTTGACAAAGATTTTAGTAACATTATTCTAATATCTTTACAGGTACTAAACTCTCAACTAAATACTACCGTAATGCATTTGTATGGCAAGCAGGTTACATTCACACAGAAGAGTCAAATTATTTTTGAGAGCTGTGATAAATATTAGGTGTGAGCAAAACTCATAAAATTATCAATTTTATTCCTCGACTGTTAAAACCTAGTTTGAAATTCTCCCAAATACTGAACTACTATTGGGATTTTTGAATGGAGATGCCAAGATTTTGCTAATTCTCTTGAATAACAGGACAGTGAGGTGTAGCTGCTTCCTGAAAATTCCAGAGAGGAATAAGCCAAGATTTTCTTCAAAATAAAGACAACTCTTGCAGCACATCTCAGTTTAAAAACATTTCTGTGCAAGTCAGCAATGTTATGATCAACAACTGGAAAATGTCATACCAACATACTTGCTGAGGTATTTTCCAGATAGTCCTGTTATTTGCAAGTTAAGGATCTTGTTAGGTGCTTAAATAATGATTACAATTTATATTGAACAGTTATGCAATAAGATGCAATGCTATAAGCACTTATTAGTATTGACCTCACCGGAGTCCTTCAAAAAAGACCTTCATCAAAATCCCAAGTGACTGAATTACTGTTAATTAGACAGAGGGTCAGGTTGAAGTTTATGAGATTGAAGTCAACTTAAGCCTCTGTGAAAAGCCTCACAGGATACAGTCTCCAGTGCACAGAGGAGATGCAATGCAATTATTAGTAAATACTTTTGTTGAATTCTCAGTAATTGTTCTGTTGAAGAAGACCTCGAATACCTCACACTGTCCCACCACCGCGTAGAATCTATTGTCACTTTAACACCACTAAAAGGCAGCCACTCACCGAAGAAAGAACTGAATACACACACACAAAACAATCAACTGCTAAAGTGATTTCATGTTTTCAATCACTTTCAAGTTATGCACAAGAAGCTTGGTTTCAAGCTCTGTACCTTATTTTCTGCTTAGAAGTATTAAATACCAGCTGAAAGCTTAGTTCTATGGATTGCCCAAACATTAACCCTTACTAATTCTTATTCCTCCAATTAGGAAAAAAACATCCAAAGACTCAGGACAGACAGGAAAAGTCAAAGCAAATGTGAGGAGAAAGACTGAAGACAAATGGCCGTCCTGATGAAATTATGAATAGGACTTCAGCCTTTAGAAAAAGCGGAGACCACCACTGCACATAGAACTGCCCAGCAAGAGTTAAGCAGTTCATACTCACCTGCTTCTATAAACTGCTTCAAATAAAGTTAACATTCAAGTGTAATAAGAGCTCTGTTATATAACAGTGAATGAATGAACCACTTACTCCCTTAAAACTTACAAATAAAACAATTTCACACGGATGGCCATTTTTTTTTTTGTTATAGCACCAAATAGGATTGGTACAATACAAAAATACTGAAGGTAATTCAGCGACTGGAAAGCATATCTGATTTGTCGTGTCACACAATTTTATAAAAGCTATTCAGTTGGAAGGCAATAAATGAGCATTCAAGTGATTTACACACTTTTGGATCATAATTTTTTACACAATGTTTTATTTTTAAAAATATATATATGCTGTATACTATTATGTTTATTCTCTGTGGTATAATAAAATCATAAATCTATCTGATGAAAAATGGATTGTATTCCAATTGTATCACTGTAGCACATAGAGCTGCTCTTATCATACCACTTACAAAGATCAATGGTAACTTGAAAATGATTTCATTCCATGCTACCTCTAATATATTAGCAATAAAAGGACTCTTTTTAATTTAAAAGTCACATCAGCTGCTGTCCATCTTCTTTTAAACTCCCCTCCATTTCTGAAACTGACATATTACAGAAGCAAAATACCACCTTGTAACTAAAAGGCTACTTTCTGATTTTCCTTGAGAAAACTAGTTTTAAAACTAGCTTAAGTGTCAATTCAGCAGAAATACAAAGTTTTTCCTGACATGCATTGCTATGTACCACACCCTAATCCTGTGATGATATTCATGTAAAATGTAACATAAAATGTTAACTGATGTAGAGTACCATCAAAAGGAACAAGCAGCTGGCCTGCTTTCCCACAGCCAAAAGTTTTCTCAAGCAGCAACACACATTTTACACACTTTAGAAACAAAGAGAGCAGTAAAGCATGCGTTCCAAAGACTCATCTTGATAATAAACTTTCTAACTCTCAGGCTGGCTCTGCATAAGGATGACTTTCATTTGGTAGCCGAAGAGGTGACACCACCTGCCAAAAATGCTGATGCTGTTTTTTCCCAGATGTACAAGGCCACGGCAACTCAAAACTTAAGTACCTATAACCGTGGTATGACTTCAACTAAACTCTAAGGAAGCAACTACATTTCACTGATGTCAACAGCTGGAAAATTGTAATACGAAATTGCACTATGCAGTGGTCCATAACAGCATATTTCCCAGATCTTCACTATCATTGCTACCCTGGGATTATTACTATTGCAACCACATTCATAAACACTGAATTTTTAAATGAAAATGGTCAAAATGTGAGATAAGAGTAATATGAATAAAAAGCCTGAAAAATCTCTCAGCCTGGCCTAAGCAATATAACAATAATTCAGAGATGACCTAAATCAGTTTTCGGTGAGATACAGCAATGGCTTATCTCCATCCTTCAGGAAGCTGTTCGGGAGCAGACAAAGACCTCACAAATGTGGGCTTCATTACAATTGCAGAATCTCCAAAGAGATGTCACAAAAGGCATTCTTTGAAACCAAACGACTATACAACATACACTGTCATCCAAAGACAAGCATTTTCAAAATTTAACATAAAACTATGCTGGTTTTTATATCTCTGAATGTACACTCAATTTTTTAATGGCGCAACTAATTTATTCACTTAGGAGCATCTTTTACAGATCAAAATATTTTAAAGGTACTAAAGAGTTTAGCAGCAAAACACCGCCACCACTTTTCAAACAAGGCACAAAACTTTGAGCTGATTTTTTTTTCAGTCATGCAAAAATCTGCATCAAAAAAAAGAACTCTTTCAGTACTCCACTGTATCCATACGGGTACCTGTTCCTCAGGGGTCGGTACTGGGACCAGTGCTGTTTAACATCTTTGTTGGTGACATGGACAGTAGGATGGAGTGCACCCTCAGCCAGTTTGCCGACAACACCAAGCTGCATGGAGCGCTTGACATGCTGGAGGGACGGGATACCATCCAGAGGGACCTGGACAGGCTGGAGGGGTGGGCCCATGCCAACCTCATGGCCATCAAGTCCAGGTGAAAGGTCCTGCACGTGGGCTGAGGCAATGCCAAGCACAAATCCAGGCTGGGCGGAGAATGGATGGAGAGCTGCCCTGAGGAGAAGGACTTGGGGGTGTTGGTGGATGAGAAGCTCACCATGAGCCAGCAATGTGCGCTGGCAGCCCAGTGAGCCCCCGGCCCCCCGGGCTGCATCCCCCACAGCGTGGCCAGCAGGGCGAGGGGGGGCTGTGCCCCTCTGCTGCGCTCTGCTCTGGGGAGACCCCCCCGCAACGCTGCCTCCAGCTCGGGGGGTCCCCACAGCAGAAGGCCCCGGAGCTGTTGGAGCGGGGCCAGAGGAGGCCCTGGAGATGCTGGGAGGGCTGGAGCCCCTCTGCTGGGAGGACAGGCTGGGAGAGGTGGGGGGGTCAGCCTGGAGAAAAGAAGGTTCCGGGGAGACCTTTGAGCTGCTTTCCAGAACCTAAAGGGGCTCCAGGAGAGCTGGGGAGGGACTTTTTACTGAGGGCATGGAGTGATAGGGTGAGGGGGAATGGCTCCAAACTGGAAGAGGGGAGACTGAGGAGAGATCCGAGGGAGAAATTGTTGGCTGTGGGGGCGGTGAGCCCCTGGCGCAGGGTGCTCCGAGAAGCTGTGGCTGCCCCATCCCTGGGGGTGTTCAAGGCCGGGTTGGACGGGGCTGGGAGCAATTGCCCAGGGCAGGGGGTGGGACCGGATGGTCTTTAAGGTCCCTTCCAACCCAAACCATTCTGTGATTCTGTGATTCTATGGCATTGATTTTGGAAAACCAATATGTGACAAAGAACTGAACAATGAAATATATTAAAAAATATATTCTACTTAGAAAATCTATGGCAGCATAACAGTTTTAACTGAAATAGGTAAAATAATGGCTCGTATAAGAAAGATTAATATATATGAACTAACTTGGTTTTTCTACTTCCATTAGAAACCAAACATACCAAACATACTGAACATACTGAGTTCAAATTTTGCTTTTTTGCAAAATTCTGTGGCTCTCTTAGTGAATAAAAATTCTGTCCCATAGCTGTAGGAAATACAGCTGTCATGGGAATACACATTTGCTTCCTCCACTATCACACCCACTGCTGTAATTCTTAAGATTAAGATGATTCAGCCGCTAAAAATATCATACAGGGAAAGACTATAGCACAAAAATTATATGGCATTAAAAAATTTGTTAAATGCTGCAGTGGTTAAGGTAAAATTACTACTGAAATAATTATCAGAATTTTAACCTACAGCTAGAAAAGAAAGGAAAAAAAAAATGTATTTCCTACATGTAATGACTTTCACTAATACTTTCAATCCAAATAAAATAACTCTTTACCTAGAAGAGTTCTTCTTTATTTTTTCATCAAGATCACTAAGGACTTGTTGAAACTCCAATTCTCCTGGAAGGACACTTAACAAACAGTCTAAGTTGGAAGAATCAAGCGAATACTCTCCTCCCCATTCCATTTTCAGAAACTGTAAAACAGATACAGAAAAGTTGTTAAATAATGAAAAAATTCAATCTAGAAGTATGAAAATATACAACATTTTGTTCCTTGGAAATACTTAGATTAATAAGGGAAGCATTCATGTAGGGAAATATAAAATCATTGTTGATTAGTAAACCTTGTGCATCCTTTTGAGTGCTACAAAGAGGGCACCTGTAAAATAAAAGCAGAGATAAATTTCATAATATCTTGCATTGTTTTGGTTTAAAAAACACTGGTTTTACCTTAATCTTCTTTTACCTCTTTTTTTTTTTTTTTTAAGATTTAGAAAGAAAATTCTCAGTATTATAACTGGAAATCATAAAAATAAATACATTGCAGGGTAAATTTATTTTCTGTGTGCTTATAATTTCTGTCCGAAGAGTAACTGCTTTCTGGAAGTTGAGCCCATCATTGCAAATAACTAGAACACAAAAATCCAGACCAAAACACTATAATGTACTAATAAAAAAGTGTCATCTTTCTTTGTACACATTTTACTCAACAAATACTTTGCCAAAACACAGGTCAAATCCACTGGCCTACTCAAACTAAGACACTAAATCCCAGGCGTCGTTATATCAGAAGCAAATCATTACTGGAGTTATTTTTCCTGCTTTCTGTTTTTTCTGTATTCTCTTTTTTGAGAAATAATGAAGTTGATTTTATAACCAGTGACGACTTGCTACTGAATTTAAGGAAAAAATGACACAAAACATGGAAACTTCTTAATAACAAGTGTATTTCACATCTACTATTTAGTATTTAATAATACTGTTCATATTGCAGTAGTAACATGAGGAAGTAACGTAACTATTCAGATGCACACAATGTTTGGGCAACAGAATATAATGAATTAATAAATACACTATTTTTCCTACAAGCAATATTCTTTTATGAAGCAATTACAGTGTTGGCTGGAAATTTACCTAGAAGGACTACTTGAAAAATAGATTGAGAGTTTTTTTAAGTGAGCGGTGTAAAAGACACATGCTCCAGAAGAACATCAGATTAAGATGCAAGGTCAAGGTGATAGCTTTTGGTCAAATATGAGTGTAGAACCACAAGTAACAGAACTGAGCATTTCTTCAGTTGAAATTACACCACTGATTCTGGTTTTGCTCTTTCAAAAAAAAGTTAGAACAAATGTGAAGGTTTTTTAAAGCCTAGTATCTCGCACATCTGAATTAACAGCACAATACTATGAAATATTTCATGGATATATAATGTTCTTAAGTTCTCAGAAGCTATAGAATACCCCTTTGCAAATAAGAATTCAGACTTCCAACATTTTGGAATGTACCTGAAACTCAGTCACCCTTCTGGTTAAAAAGTTTGGATGTAAACCAAATACATCATGTAACACATCCAGGAAAGAACAGTCTTTGAATATAAGACTTAAAGTATCTTAACAGATGTTACTGCAACTAAAGACATTGTAATTAAAAGTAGAAGTTAAAAAGCACTCTCTCCTGATGCTGAAATACTTGTCAGTTGCTCTGGCAAAAAACAGTAGGCCAACTTGGCAAGGTTCTGCAACCAATGGAAAAAAGTTAAAACTGTGCTTTACAGAATTGAGATAAAAGGAATATTGAAAATACAGTTGTTCGCTCATGTATGATACCACTTGTATTCAGACATGGTCACACAAATCCATTCCCTTTTCTCTTTGGAAATATCTCAGAGTTTATACAGAATGTGATGCCAACTCCATTCAATACCTATAGCTCAAACCCATCTTTCATTCAACTACACTTGCAGAACGGTCAATGATTGGCGTAAAATGTACTGTATAACAGATACATGTAATGAAAAAATAGTAACAGCTTGGAACGATTCAGAGTTTTCATAAAATAGCCGCTCAATCAAAATTTTATATTTATATTTGTTCCTAACTCCTTTCCTTACAGGATAGCCAAAAGAAGCTTGTGTTCCTCAGGAAAACATCAGTATAGTTTACAGACCACTTACTGTTTGAAAAATTCATCGTATGAAAAAAATCACCTTGTAAACATGACAGCCTAGTTTTCATGTATGCATTCCTGTAAGACTTCTATGTCATACTTCTTCGGTTCACTTGTCAAAACAAGGTAATTATTCCTTTCAGTCTTGGTTCACGGGGGAAAAAGCAGTATTTGATTATTCAGTTTTCAAATATTGTCTTAGATGGTCAATAGTAATTCCTTCTTATGAGAATCTAAGTATTTTTCTTGTACAAGACTATCATACAAAAAAGCCAAATACAAATATGTTTCAGAAGGAAAAAATAAGTACGTCGAGACACAGATTAATTCAAACCGAGCAGAAATTCTACTGTTCTTTGTGTAACCAGTGTCAGGGCCCTGGGTGCACCAACAGGCTCTCACTGCCTGGTGAGCTGGACTCGCAGAGGAGCTAGACGATTAGTGCGGAGCCTGCCCCACTTGCCTCCCTTGGGAGCAGCAGGATGGGCATCGGCTGGCAAGGTCCCTCCCCTGCCATTCGGGTCATCCCCCTTCTCTCCCAGAGAGCATCCAGTCACTGCTGCTCCCTGGCAGCCCTGTGAAACAGACCTCCTCCGATGGCAAAAAAAGATTTTTGTTAGGAAACAAATCAATTTCTCATAATTTGTATTATTTGCAATAATATGGTTGAAGAACTCTGTTTTGAAACTCCAAATTCTTTCAAAGTATTTTACACAGTAATAACCCATTTCTTCAGCAAAGGAGATTAATTTAACACTTGTTGTTATGCGGCATAAAAAATATCATCCCATCATATTTCTATTTCCCATTACAGTGAAATATTGTATGTTTTGAGACAAATGGTCTTAGAGGACCTGCTTCTGATGCAACGCAGTGTGTCCCTACCTGTAATAGGTTTGGTTCTTTTCAAAACATATTGGAGGACCATTAATCACCATTAAAATGATGTAGCTGTCAATCTTTCTGGTAGCTACTCAAAAAACTTAACCTATGTACAGTGTAGCTTAAAATGAAATATTATTCAAGTCTCTTATTTTAACCCACAGTATCAGTGCAACTTAACTTCACTGTAACAATTTCCCACTTCTAACAAGCCTGACGTTAAGAACCAATTTTTATCAAAAACTATTTGAAAAACATTACGGAACATTCAAGTTGGTACAACAGATACTTCTTGCTTTTTCAATTCATGTACTGTTTACCACTGAAGAGCACTTTTTCTTTTTTTTTCTTTTTAGTGTTTTCTTTTTCAGTGTCAATCAAAAGGAAGCAATCTTCTCATAGAAGTCCTACATAAAATGATACTTAGTTCAAACTGGATATTTCTTCATTCTGGTACAACAATTCAACAAACATCATTGTGAAAACCTTCCACTACAAACATACATGGGAAATTCTACAGCATTTCTAAGATTAGTTTTTAATGTTTATATTTACGATAATAAGCATTTGTTCTCAGACGTATAGTTTGTAAAAGTTGTGTGGACCTACAACTTGAACCAATTTCTGCATGAGCGTTTTTGTTGAATTTACACATGTACAATATACCTATATTTATGTATAAATCACAACATTTAACTATGGATTCATAGTCTAACATACTGTAGATATGCAGCTAGCAGAGATCTCCCACTTTTTGACACAAACACTATTCTTTTTAAATATAAATTATGGGTCCTTCATTACACTGGGTAAAACACCACTAGCGCTCATATTTACAGCATGCAAATCCATTCCGGCATTTTTAGAAACTGTAAATTGTGACAGACTTATTTACTGATAAATACTCTGTACTCCTTTATTTCCTAATGACACTTCAGCTAGTTAAGACTTGTTTTGACTTCAGTGGGTTTCAGATGTATATCGCAGTAGAGCATGAACCATGGAGAATGGCAGGCAAATTTTATATTATAGCTACAGAGAGTACCTTGCAGGAGGGGGAACCTAAACACAGTTTTGAAGTTCAGCTTGCCTGGAGTTTCCTCTGAATCAATTGCCCAAGTCTAATGAAAAATTAATTAGCTGGACTGTTAGGCCCTTTGAAAAAAAATATAGTATGTATGTGTTCAAGATAATCACAGCAGAGCTAAAGCAGTAAGTTTAATGTTAGTCTTTATGGTTTCTCATAATGTTTGATCACACTTTGTTAAACTTCCAACTAAACTTTAAACTTTCATGGGTTTTCAAATGCCCTGTACACATTCATGCAAACTCTAAGTCAACTAAGAAGCCTTAGAAGGTAGAAGGTCTTAATTCCCAGTATTTCTAACCTGTTAAGGCCAGAATATGAGGCAATATATAAAAGATTTATTCCAGAAGACTGAAATTTAACAATTAACAATCTTAATTAGATGAACCCCAAATAATCTTAACATAAGTGGTTTGACAAAAACAGAGAATAAAATACCAAATTTGTGTTTAATATCTGAAGAATAAAATGAATAAAAACCCCACACTTCTTCAATGTAATTACGATAATTTGGCTTCCTAATTCGTTACAGAAAAAATATTTTGGTTGTAACATAACTTCTGTTATTCACCACAACCAGCACACATGTGCATACAAACCTCTTTAGTGAATAAAAACACGTCAGACTGATACTGTTTTGTTCAAATCACTGGCTTCTAAACCAAGATTTGTATGAACTGAATCTCATTATTTTACAACTCCACAATCCAGTCTTTAAAAAGTCATTCAAGAGTTAAAGAACTCATGACCTGTCATTAATTTCATTCAGTTAATGCCAATGTACTATTGTAGCTCTTGTGTAATGAGATACTTATTTCCAAAGACTTCAAATATTACCGTTAGTGTATTTCAAGATAACTTTAAAATAATATTTATATTTTGAATTTAAACAATAACTTGTACATATAAAATATTTAGGAACTATCACCTAATACATTTATTCATTCAGCAACGTTTTTTCCACATACAATATTCCACCTTCAGCACAAAACGCTTTATCCAAGTGCAATCCAAGCACCGCAGCAATCAAATTTTCTGGACTGCTACTTTACTGCAAATCTAAATATTTGAAAACTTACTTTAACATTATGTGAGTTTTACCCGAGAGCTCTCATTCCACCCATATCCAGGACAATAAAATAAAATTATTACCGTTAGCACTACTTTAAAGAAAGGATGTCAATGTACCCGTGACTTGAAAACAGGGATATTTCAAACTGCATCGCTCTATGTACAGAGAGCTAGCCAAATCATTGAAGCTTTTTTCTGATACTGCTTCTTATCTTACAGGAGATATCTCTTTATTGCCCTAGCATCCTTGTACAACTAAAAGGGGATGAGAGAATTGACAAGATATTCCATCACTCAGCTTACACTTTCAAACCATCATCTTAACAATGATTCCCTTTATCTATCTTTAGTTGCACAACTGTTCCCAGCCGCTTTACAGCACAGAAGATGTCATCTGCGATCGCACAGCAGGCAGCAACAGGGATGGCAATGGCTTGAGATAATACTATTCAATGTGAAATTCCTACTGTTCTGGACTCCACATCGTCTGAATATTTAAAGCTTATTTGGAAACCACACAGAGCTTACACAAGAAATACATTTAAAAATTATCATTTCTCAAGCTCTGCTCTGACCCAGTAAAAGCTTCTTACCCAATTTTCTGTGGTAAAAATCCTTTCAAAATTGTATCATTGTTTAAAATAAAGACTGGTAAAAGAAAAGGGAGAAATTAAAAATTAAAAACCTATAAAATAACATAACTCATTTTTGGTTCTGCTAATAGGCAGGTATTGAAGATCTCTATTTAAATTTTCCAATTTTCCTTCATATTCACCTATTTCCCACACTTTGCTGCAGCATGCACAGCTGTTACAAAAGTAATACCACATAGTTCCAGTAAAAAAAAACATTTAATGCATAGTCTTCATGAGGGTAGTATTTACAAAATATTTTGAATGCCACAAATAACTTTGAAACAAGTTTTATTAGAAACATCTTGTAATGTTCCTCCTGCAGACTTTCCACATTTGCTGTTGTCATAAACTTATATTTAAATGTTAATTTTATATTCATCGGTTATTATTCACCACATACATAACACATTTTTTTTATACATTTCAAAGAGAGATTGTCAGTATGTATAACTAAATTTGTAATTTTATTGAACGCAGTTTTTCTCCCAAATTCTGCCATTATAAGACACAGCAAATAAGAGAGTGGGAATAAGACATAACCCACAGTGGGACTGAAGAAACACAGTCCTCACTACGGATAAAACAGAAAGCTGTGCCTTCTATCTAAAGCTGTAGTATCAGAATGCAGTTCTCTCATCTAAGGCGGTTATATCAGCCATTGAATCATCAATACTGTCCAAAGCCTTGAAAAAGGACTGGATACGTAGCGCTCTTACAAACCTTTCTAATGCACATTTCTGACAAATAGCATATGCTATTATTTTTAATATCTGTGGGTTTTTCAAACTATATTGCTCAGTCCTGTTTTCTAGGCATATGCACACGCCAGAATTTAAAACTAAGATCCATGAGTTCTCACTACTGCCTCTCCCCCATTCTTTGAGTCACACAAAGTGGAATGTTGAGAATATAAAGCAAAGGAATCAGCACTGCTTTTTTAGATTTCCTGCTATTTGGGACTGGTAAGAGATGTTCAAAGACAAGGAGAGAATTCTCATTTACATGAACTTAATCAAACACTATTGGTCAAAGGCAGTGACTTCAAAAGAGGAACACGCCATCTGGAGTTGCAAGGAAACTCCTGAGGAGTTATGTCAGAAGAAAGGAATAAAGCATAACATGATTTCATAACCTTCAGAAGAGAAGAAACGGCCACTTTCTGAGTAGCTCTTGAGTGAAACAGTCCTATATCATCTTTGTCTCTCAGCTAGTTACCCTGTAGCTGGAATCCCACAGAGTACGACATCCAAGACTCTTCATTTATAAACAAGCCATTCTTAGACGAGAAGTGCACAAACATTAAGCATCCTACCTGTAAAAAGTCAGTGGCTTTCCCTACCTTCTCATTAGTCTTTACAATTACTAAAACCATGTGACAACAAGAATTTGTACACAAGTGTGCCTTTTTTCTTTTTTTTTTTTTCCCTTTTCTGGCTTTCTTTAGTGGAGATAAAAGAAGGATCCAAGATAACTCTTCTCACAGAATTCTTATTTTTTGTGCCTGTAGCTCTATTATAATTAATAAGTTAACAAAAATGGATAAACCTGGTGCAATGTTGTCTTCTTTAGACACGGTTTAAGGCCTTACCTAAAAGAATTCAGTAATCCACTTTTCTGCCATTGCCACATACGTACAAACACAGCATAAAATCCCCTTCTGCCATTATGCCCCATTAAGACTACATCAATCAACCTTATTGTCAAATGGATACGGTTTATGAATGATGGATGTTTTAAAAATACTTGTAAATTCAAAAAAATAATTACCAATCAGTAGATTAAAGTAATCACTAATGCATAGACAAGAGATTCTTAGAAGCCTAGTTAGAAATACCTACTGTATGTTTTCTTATCATCCTTTTTTTTTTTTGACTAATGGTATTTGCCAAGAAAATATACACTAACTAGAATAATTTCAAAATACCATATAGTATTTAATGTATTTTCTACAGCTACAGCTGAGTATTGAGTAAATCTTGCATATCGGTATGAGAAAATATCTCAGAGCAGTTATTACTTTCCCCAGAAAGACTGCACGGTTTTCTCCTGAAGGACACAAATATAAGGTATCTCCTACGTGTGAGACTAACGGTACATCTACTGCAGAATTGTCTTCCCAATTGTGGCAACAAGAGATGCTATTTAGGGATAATAAGTGAGTTTTCTCACTTTCTGTCATTTATAAACTCAGAAGGAAGAAGCAATACTTTATAAGTGCCCAAATCCCTCTCAGAACTACGCTCTCAAAAACACCTGCTACAGCCTTCCTATCTTACTTGTCATTAATGTCTAAAATTGCACAGATTTATAAGGACTGTACTGAAGGAATTAATCTTTTAACACACTGTTAAAGAACCTAACGTATACCATTTTCAACTAAAAACCTTACAAATACATACTATCTACTTCTACGCTAGACCATAAAAGCCTTTTCTCTTCTTGTTTATTGGAAAAATCCTCCATCCTGACACAATACTCTTTGAGGACAATGGTATTTAAAGGAAAGAAATTTCAAGACCTTTGAGGTCTCATAGTTCAGTAGATCAGATACAGAGTTGTTAGAATTTTAACAGGAAATAGCCTTCCAATGAAACTATTATATTTTAAAAGAATTACAAAAAAAGTCTGTGACCACAGCTTTTAAAAGGTAGGCTGCATTTCAGTGCCTTCACTCACGCGCTTTCTATTTTCTTCCATTACTTCTCAATTTAAACCTGAGAGTTTGAAAAATGACAATTTTATAAAAATGGAATACAGAAACTCTCCATAGAGATGTCTCTTAAGTGGGTCCAGGTTTATAGTCACAATCTTAAAGGCTTGTTTAGTAGTATAAACGTCATGGATCTTTTGTTACCCCAAATACTATTATTAAAGCTTCTTACCGAATTCTACACAGGGTCATATGAAACATTTTAGTGACAGCTGTAAATGTCCACTATATTTCCTTCAACTTTTTTTTTTTTTTTTTAAATCTTTCATTTCTTAAATCAAAAGCCTAAAGTCATTTTGCTGGCATAACTGAACTTGTAAAGGTTTCATGCCATACTGCCTAATGCTCAATATATCATTAACATACTGCAGTAATGCAGTCACATACTGCTACTTATTCACCTACGATTTTCAACTTCAAAAGCACGGTTAAGCTTCTGTTTCTCTCTCCTTGAAAGAAAAAAACAGCCCATAAGTAGAGTAGTGACACTTCACTTTCTTTTACCATATCACTGGAGTATATGTACTGGAGCAAACATGATCTAGAACATGTTAGGTATTTTCAAGCTTGCAAGACAGTCTTGTTTGAATAAAAAGCATCTGCTTGCCTCTCCCGTACTCCACATCCAGGAGTACGCAATGGAAACATCAAGCTGCCTTGTCAGTCTCTCACCCCAACCATCAAAGCACCCAATAGATCAAATCAGACTTATCTTAAGAATATAATTTCCATCTTTGAATTCATAAGAAACCCTCACTGCTCTTATTCAAAGTATACCAGCAGACTCATGATGAAGCCCAGAAGAGACAAAGTATTTTGGCTGAGAATCTTCAGTTACATACAAACTGTAAGAGGACAGCAGAGCAAGACTAAATAATCTTAAAGACATCTGTATTACTTTCAGAAAAAGACTTTTCACCATAGCATGATAACAGTGACATACAGCCTACACTAACATCTTCATCCTGACTATTGCCTAAAGCATAAATATGTGGAATATAGGTTAAAAAAGAAGTTATTTCCTGCTCTTTTTTATACAAAACTCTTTTATATTTAATACATTAATTGCCTTCTCATTTTCTATTCCTCTGCTTTAACTTTTTTCGTGTTCCTGCTTTTCAGTCTACTTTCCAAAGAAAATGGGGCTTATACAACTGTTGTCTTTGTATCTGCCTTTCTCCACGCTGTCCCAGACGCACCCTCTCACCAATTTCAGCCAAGTTTTGCAAAGGGGTAGAAGACTCAGAGAAAATTAGGTAATAATAAGTTTCAGGAAGATAATTGCACAAATTAAAAAGAAAATCCCTGTACATGACTCAGCTGAACCTACTCAGAATTTGCAATGCAATATAAGAAATAAAGCCTTAAAACATAAGCTATTCCTAATTAAAGATGTCGTGATGCTGGAAAACACGGAAAGTGATGACCCTAGATCCTTAAATGTCAGGGACAGGATACAGTTGGTACCTCGCAGAGCTGTATGACAAGCATCAGTCCTCGTGGAGGGATCATGATACCCCACACCCCACTGCATCCTGATTTCAGTATTCAGTGATAACAGCTAGTACCTTCTGTGTTGATAACCCTTATTCTGATTTGTGCTATCTGGAGGTCTTGGAAAGCACAGAAAGAAAGTAAGTCTCCAAAGACTCTTTGCAAAAAGGAACTCGATTAGTGAATAGGACAAAGTGTGAGTGAGAAATGAGTACATTGTGACTTACGCTTATGGTAAAGGCATCTACTAGCTAAGGCCTGCAGAGACATGTAGATAAGGCACTTGGAAAACACCTTACCAAAAATGAGGGCACATCTCTAAAAGGCTACCTGTTTTCTAACTGCAGGAAAATGAATGGATTGTCTTGGGACAACTGAATTGCACATAGGATGCTTGCTGTTTGGCAGATAAATCACACCTGGAATGTTTTAAACAGGAAATACATCTGATAGGCAGAAGCAGAAAAGGCAACCTGATGGAGACTCTGAGATACTTTCGCACCATTTACACTACGCAAGTATGTTCGATGTGCTTTTAAGTACTGATGACTAACCTCTGCGCATCCAGGAGTGTCGACTTGACTCCTTTCCTCCCTGTACCTAGGAAAAAAATGCGAGGCTATGTGTGGTCCTTCAACTTACTCAGATGCATGACTAACCCGAACTGCAAGTTCTGTCTTAACAAACTGTACTCAAAACACATGAATGATCAGTGGAGTTGGGGAGACCTCAGCACACTCAAGACCGTGTTTTGAAACAATCATGAGAGATATTTTCTGGCATCAAACCTCTTTGGAAAACGTCAGCTACTGCACTCGGAATGGTCTGCTGACAGAAAGGATGTGGACCTTGCCAGAGCAAAGTCCCAAGGCCGGATTTCAGGACACAGGCTATGACTAAATCAGCTTCATCAGGCACCTTTGGAACCTCACTCAGAATGAGAACTTACATGAGCGGCACACAATATACTAGTCAGAAAGACGCTTCTTCATTGAATCTCAAAACCATGTCACCTATGTTTGTGTTTCTGAGTAAGTCCTCAAAACATTAATTTGTGTATTGCTGCCTCATGTTGCATGAGAAGTTATTTAGAAACACAGATGCAGAGGGAGGAAAAAAACATCAAAAAAAGTCAAGAAAATGACATGAAGATATGTGTGGATTCTTCTTGAAAATAATGAGAAAATTACATGCCAAAACTGCAGAACACGAGACTCTCATGACTATGATATGGTGATGTGGTGTGAGAACAGCATCATTGTTTTCTATAACAGACAGGAACTGCAGCAATCCCAGGTGCACAGTGGCCTAAACATTAATACATAGAGAATGAGAAATGGGAGGGCATACCTGCAGGGGACATTGCCTTTGACTACACTGTTTGCAAAATAACTGTCCTCCAAGTCTCTCCCTCAAGAATTCTACCTCTTTCAGCTGACAATCAAAACCCAAACCTGGGTTGCTTAATAAGAACTCTTGACTTAAGAACTTCTACCTTAGTCATCACTGAAGTCGCAAGATACATGGCAAATAGCACAAACAAATCACAGAATGGTTTGGGTTGGAAGGGACCTTCAAAGGCCACCTAGTCCAACCCCCTTGCCCTGGGCAGGGACCCCTCCCCCCAGCCCAGGCTGCTCCCAGCCCCGTCCAACCCGGCCTTGAGCACCTCCAGGGATGGGGCAGCCACAGCTTCTCGGGGCACCCTGCGCCAGGGGCTCATCATCCTCAAGAATGAAAGAAATAAAAAGGTTCATCTGGTTAACGGCTATGTGTTCTTCCGTGTAGAAATTCCTGTGCACATTTGGATAAATTATAAAATTCAAAATGTCATTATGTGACAAAGGCTGTTACTCATTTTCTAGGTCCTTAAAATGAAACATAATCATGTTACATTTCTAAAAATTGCCAGATGACTTGCTGATACTTGGCATACAAATAAGATCTTAGAAAGAATATAAAAGACATTTTTAGATTTTACAATTTCTTAGTTTAATTAATGAATAGACAGGTTTTAGGTTTTGATTACCAAAACAGAATAATATATCTTTCGTTTTTACTTTGAAATTTGGCTATTAAAGATATTGTTTACTCTTCAACTTAAGATATATTCTTCAAAATAAATTTTCCAAGATCTTTGTAATTAAGTGGTATGCAAGATGGGAAAGGGAGGAAGAGAGAAAGGGAGGAAAAGTTGTATATCCTTCCAATTTGTTTCCGTTGCTTTCATTTTTTTCCCCTTTTAGTTAACCAAACTCTTAAAGCCTACTTAAAAATCATACTAAAAAGGTCCTATCCTGTCACCTTCAATTACACTGAATGCATTATTGACTATATTGTGGATATTTTATCTAATACTTTGCACATCAAATTATTTTAAATATGCAACTTTTTGTTCTCTTAAGAAATAAGATTTGACTACCATTTTTTTCAGTTTTCACTTTTCTTTCAAAAAAGAGAAAAGTAAGGCACGGAGATTAGTTCTTTAGATAAAGCCATTTTTCTTTAGAATTCCTATATTACATAACAAACTGCACTTCTACAAATAAAATTTAATGCATTGTCATATACATTTTGCAAATAAACACTATTTGTTTATTTATTTATTAAATAAACATTCTATAAATAAAATGTCATTGCTTTCTCTCTGCATAACCGAATGTTGCCACACTGACGGAACTAGCCAATTACACCAGTTATTGGCGTTCGCCAGTGTGATGGAGTCTTTTAAATCATACCATATTTTTCACTGGCTGTGCTCCTCACATCCAGCTGCAACTCTAATGCATACAGCAGGCTAAACGGGCAAGCAAACCCTCAAAAGCCCAGGTTTCTTGCCTAGCATTTTATTCTCACCTACCACAAAACACTATTGCCTGGGCTTATGTGTTAGCCAGAGTACAGATAAGTAGGACAACAGACCGTGGTTGCCACAGCATGAAAGTTATAAAGTACGGGTGTTGTGGATGGCTCATAATGAGAAATTAAGGTCAGGTGTTCCTGTGCTGGACTTCTGAATACTGAAAGCCCATTTAGACATAATTGGGGTACAATATTATTAGGGAAGATTTAAGAATAAAGAAAACATAGATAAACTATAACTTTACAGATCTATTACATAGTTTTTAGAATTATTATTAAATAGAGCAAACTTATTAACAGTTCACAAATACATGCTTTCTTAAGCTTTCACAATTACACACATTTTCTTACACTTATACACTTATACTTTATTAAACTGTAAGTTAAAGATCTGAAAAATTAAATTTTTGCAGCACTGATTGTTTTTCAGATTATTTTAAAAAGATACCTGTGTAATGTTGATGTTCCAGTCAGTTCATTTCAAATAGCTGACTAGAAGAAAATATAGAGTTGGGGAAGTTCTTTACAAACTTGTGAATTCCATTCAAGCCACTACTATGGTCTTGTGTAGACTTTGCTATATACAAAATTGCCTTAGGCAAAATTGTCTTAAATATTTCCATGCCTAAGTAAGCAAACTCCTATTTCTTATTTTGAGATGTACTTATAATGAGAAAAGTCTTTCTGTTTGAGAACATACATACAGTAAAAGTAAGTCTCCTGGCTTTGCTGAAGAAGCACAACAAGGTAGAAAGAATACAACTCTCTTGAATTTCCTAGCTTGCCATATGTGGGGAAAAAATAGATAGTAACTATCAAAAAGGAGAAGGCCAAAAAAAAGATACGTGAGTGGTTCTGAAAGGGTATTTGTTAGCTCTCAAAACATCCAGCTAGTATTTCCACCTTGGAATAACTGCTGTATGACCCAGAAATCACTTCTGAATCTCAAGATTTTTCATAGAGAATCATATGTTCTTGTACTCAATCAAACATAACTGGAATCACTGCTTGAAGAAGGAAGACAATATGATTCCACATGTAACTTATCTTGGCTTCCTAGATCACAGCGCAGTTTGTGGCCCACAGCTTTTCAATCCACAGGCCTATTTCAGCTTCAGAAAGCAGTGTAGTATGTCACTTTCTAAAACTGAATACCCTCAAGGACATGGAAAAAGATGATAAAGTTTCGCTAAACATAAATAAAAGCAGAAAAGACAAACTTTACTAATACTTACCTTACTTGTTTGGAAACTCAAGCTCCTTGTCCATTTAAACAACCTTCCAGACCCAAATATTAATTCAACACAGATTATAGTATTTTTTGTGTTAGGTTTACATTTAATTATTTAAAGTTCAGGTTTTAACTGTAATCAAGATAAAATATAAGTTTCGATAAGCAGAAAGTATTTGTAGATAAAACTACTCAGCTCTTTTCGAAAATATGCCATGAAGTGTGGTAAGAATCTGCATAATTGGTGTAAACAAGGAAAAGAAGAAAACTTAGGCCTTGTGTGGGTTATAGTCTAAAGGACTTCCTCCTTCAAAGTTTAGTCTATTTACCAACAACAAACTTTACTCATTTGAAGTAACTCATTTCTTAATACCACATATTCATTGTCATCTTTCTTACAAATTCTACTGGGGATTTAAACTCAGTTTTCAGACATTTATTTCTCAGAACTAACTTAAATCACCCATAGATTCAGGCTACTCCTGATCGCTTCTTAATATGTAAGTTAGTCATCATGTTTGCATTGTTATAATGGATACCAGAATAGGTGCCAGAAAATAACTGTAATTCTCTCTTGGGTAACTAGTCAAAAAGATACAATTAGACAATTTGGATGTTTTTCATACTACTGCAGATGAACATAATTTAGTAAGTCAACACAGGAATCTCTTCTTTCAGATATTAACTTTTAGAGCATCTCTGTTTCAAAAAATCTCAGTTCAAAACTATTGACAAGTTTCAGCTTTTTCTCAAAACCTTTATGACAGACATAGGAGTCCCTGCAAGATAAGTAAGAAACAGATCCTCTACAGTATAAAAACTAATTATGATGGGACAGTAACATTTAGTAGAGAAAAATACAAAATGCTGATGTTTGTCGCGTACTTTTTATTCAATTTCATTTAAGTGAAATTTCATTTATGTGACTTCTGAAATATGGAAATTTATTTCACTTTGACAGCCTACCAAGATGTTTTAAAAATACTGAAAATGCTGATTTAGTATAATGCCCTTGCTTTAAAAAATTGTTCTTCTGACATTACTTTTCTATTTCAACAAGCTTTTAACAGCTGGTATCACAAACAGACAGGAGATTAACATGTTACTTTACCAAAACACAGCATTAGTTTCTAGCTCCAGTGCTTCTGGAAACAAGTCACTGCAGTCTATCAAACCAAATCAGTCCTTTACATGAAACACTGACAGAAAGGTAAAGGGGAGATTATCCCTTAGAAATCAACAAGAAGTGTTTAATCACTGTGCGGGCTAGATTCTGCTGACTGTGGCCTCTGTAGAGGTTCACCAAAAGCCATTGGTAAACTTTATCTCCATTTCTTAGGAGATGCCTTTAGCATAAGATTCCAGGCCTCCTCCCCTTACATTTGGCTGAATAAACTTTTGGAGGAGGCAAGGGGTGGAAAGCGGACTTCTGCTAATCACAAATACTGCCACTACATTATGATTGTTTCTTAAAAAAGAGATTCAAAAAGACACACCTTTCCCACAACTGAAAGCCCTGGACTAAAAATGAATTATACAAGGAAAGGTGTCTCTGATGATAACTCAACTACACATTTCAGTAGGAACTGAAATGTTAAATCACATCTCCATGGGCTAACCTACGCCAAAATGTAAACACGTGTATTACACTTGCAGTAAAAATACTATGTTCTATAGATTGAGAAATGCATTTGTGTTGTTTATAGTAAGAATAAAACTCAGTACAACTATTATGCACTAAGATGAATAAGCAACAAGGAATCTGAAATTAACTCTGAAACCATGCAAAATAATTCATATTCACTTTCGCCAGGAGCATCTCCTCTGATCTGCTGTGTTCTGAATCTCTAAACAAATCTCTTACCTTTGGTACTTGAAAACACTGTAAATACTGAAATGCTAGGTTTTCAGTTTATTATTTCTCTCTCCTTGCTCTTCAGACAAATTTGACAGATAGACATTAGAAAATATAGCCTGATCCAACTAACCTCCCCTTTCATAAATACCAGACACAAGGAGACAGAGATGGACCCCAATAGAATAGGGGTATTTGCAAAATGATGAGCATCCGGCTGAGTAACATAGTAAATCCTGCACATTCAGGAAGGGCAGCTCTCCCCCAACCTAACTATTGTAGACTAAGTGCGACAATTAATATTTTCTTCCACTGAAAAGAGACACAAGGTCACTAAAACAGCATAACTGCTGGCAGTGCATAAGCATCCTGCAGCACTACCAACACCACAATCTGTGAAAATGTGCAAGCATTTTGTAACTCAGCTAAACAGAAACACACAGCTGCGAAGAAGCAAACCGAAACTTACGGTATGGTTGCACAAAAGGGGCTCAAGAAAACATGTGCAAACAGGAAAATATGCAAGATAAAAGAAAAGTATACAAACGAAGCAGGAAACATGTCTGTTGGAACCAGAAGAATCCTGCAGAATAAATGGGAAGGATGCCTGGCAAAACCAGAACAAGTCCTGATCCTAAAAAATAAAATCAATTAAGTTGAGAGCAAATGAGATCCTCCCTATGTCTTTGAGGAAGAGGATAAGAAGCATAAAATACAAAGAAAATAATCTGGGGGGAAGTTGCTTATTGGGTTCATGCTTTTGTTCATTAAGGCGCTTAAGGCTGGTTGCTTCAGTAACGAAGACCATCAAGGACCTAAGCCATCAACGGTAGTTATGCTCCATCAGGTCTGTGGTACTGTATACTCACCGTTTAGGATAAGCTTGTTAAGGACTAACTGTTTTAATCTTGCGTCTGATAACAACCGAGTACTATTAATGTCAAACTAGTATAGTATTGCTTTGAAGTGTGAAATTGGCCTGATTTATCTGTCTTCAACCAACACAGCAATCTCTAACTCCCTTAATGATAAATATACACGCACTTACATTCAGTTGCAAGTGTCACGCTCTTCTAAGTAGAGTTCCGTTCCTCATTCTACTACACACTAACTCCACTATAGAGGAGGAGTTGCGTAGATCACCTACACCTATTCTTTAAATTTGATTAAAACAGGAATAGTATTTCCTTCCTCTCCTTTGTCCTATTTAAATTGTGAGGTCTTCTGATTAAGGACTGCCTTTTACTATACCTACCATCAACCACCAACTACAGCTGAGGCAGAACCTCAGGCTGTAGGTACTATTTCCATCAAAACAGAAAACCATAATGCTAATCTAATTTTTTGACAGTACAATTACTCATTTCATTTCTTGCACAGGAGTAGCTCACTGCTGTGTCTTTTACCTCCCTCTAAGATTGTCTTGTACACACACTTTCAATCCCCTCTTATTTCGGGGTGGTTGTCTGTGTTCCACATTCCCCCCTCCAGCCCACATCAGGGTCTGGCACCCTCCTCTCACATCACGATTTTGCATGCTCCGTTACTGGAGCACCTCCTTTACCAGTGTCCCCACTCCTGTTTTCACCACCACCCTCTTCTCTGCCGACAGCGCTTATTTTGCAAGTCTGCCAACAACTCTAAGTAACCTCTTTTTCCTCAGTCATTCTGCTCCCTCACCCCTTTTGTTCTGGGAGATGAATCACTCTGGATGCTAATATGCCTCACTCTACTGTGAAGATAGGTGAAGATGAGAGACGGGACTCGCTATACAGGTATGGCTGAACTGTTCAAACGTTGCATGACGTTGTTCGAAAGATATGAAGCTATGGCTATGCTAAATAACAGCAAAGGCTTTCATGTGTCACCTGTTCTCCTGTCAGCTCTCTAATTTCCTATAAAATCATAAGACTCTACAGTGAAAATTGCCCCAAAATAGAATTTTTCACAAAGTTCCCATATCGGAAAAGAGAAAAGGAAACCACATAGAAATGAGAGCAACCTTCAAACTTGACTAAACAGAAGTCTTCCTCCTGCACTAACTTGTCTGTTCAAAAATTGAAAGTTTACCTATACAACCAAGAGATAAAACAAAGGATTAAGATTAAATAATACATTGTATATTCACTAGACACCAAAAGATGCATACAGTGTGCAGCTAATGTATCTTCAGCAATTAAAAATTCAGCTATATGAATATTGCAATAATTTAAGTTTTTAAATTATTTACCTTGAAGTGGCAGAAAAGATCACTATTTAAAAATAACATGCAAGATGCAAGTCATGAAAAATTGATGTGAAACAGCAATCCTTAAGACTTGAGCTCACTTTATGCAAAACTATTAATGCTAAAAAATTCCTACCAAAATTCAAGTCATTGGGAAAAGAAATTTTATGACTTGTTCCATCAATTCTTAATCCTCAGTTTTATTCCCTCTGAAGTATACCGGCAAGCTGTATGAACTCAAAAAAAGGATAAAGAGTTGCTGCTTAAATCAAATCACAAAGGAGAAAATTAAATTCTTTCTGAACCACTCCCTTTTTGCTTCCATTTGCCCCTATAGCCTTTCGTTTTCTGCTACACTCCCCTTCTCAAATTTCCCAATGAAAATAAATGCTGGATGGCTTTGTGTTAAGTCAGAAAAATCATCTATACTGCATTTTACTGTATTTGCTCTTTAACATATCCCAACAGTGAACCTAACATTTAGAATCTATCATATCAACATAGTCATCATGATCCAAGCTGCAAATAATAGAGAGTGTCACTGTCAATTTTGCTTTCTCACACTTCCTTCCCTTCACTTCATCTGATTTTAATAATCCCTGTCAAACCACAAACAGTCCAAATTACCTTCTTGACACAGAAGCTTTCAAGGAAGAGACAGAATCTCAACTTTCATTTAGTGACTACAAAAGCAAGCTGTCCGACTGGACAAATATTATTTCCACTCTTGACAATCTCTACAGTAAAGCATGCTTTTTAATTTTCTCTGAAGC
Source organism: Vanellus vanellus (assembly GCF_965231255.1). NCBI lineage: Eukaryota > Metazoa > Chordata > Aves > Charadriiformes > Charadriidae > Vanellus > Vanellus vanellus. The sequence continues at coordinate 1,759,858 of NC_138908.1, read as the reverse complement.
TGCCAAGGGTTTGATACAAGCTTCTTGTTTAGTGTAGATTGACTCACAGGATTAGCAAACCAACAACTGTAATTGTGTTTAAAGAAGCCAGCACTTTCAAGTCAAAGAAAAAATTGCTTGCAAAAGGTGACAATTGTCTGTCATAAGCTAACTGAATCAAGAAAAAGATTACACAAATAATTTCAATTTTGTAGATCTCACAGGATCCGTTTCAAGATCATTTTACATTTATAAGATTGACCAAATGGCTGCTGCTAACATGTAATATAAATCAGAATTTCAAGGAGGACAACTTTATATTCAACTACATCAGCAACAATCTAAGAAAGGTTAGCATTTGACAACAGAAATATGTTCAAGGCAAATAAGCTTCCGCAAAAGGATGTGATCTGTAATCATTTTCGTCTCTGTTGGCTTGCCTTCAAAGTGAGCTTGATAACATAACTCGCTGCTTCACATATATCAGTTTAAAAGTAATTGATTTCTCTGATGAGGCACAGTATTGTATAATTAGCATTCTATTTGAAGTTTATGTGGACTAATCAAAGCATAATACATTCTTATATAAAATATTTTCTTCTCACAGACACACCAGTCTCTCTAATCATCTCGAAGTCTATTGCTTCTCAGTATTTTGACTTACTTAAAGTTGCAAACAGGTTTTGAAGTGTTACTAGCTATAAAAAAAGAAAACAGAATAACCAGCAGATGCCTTATGTGAAGTATTTGTTTAAATACGTCAGATTGCCTGTCCCATGCACAGGCCTAATTTAAGACTAATCAAAGCTGTTTTAAAAGATTCTTTGGTAACTAGTCAGAATACACCAAAACAATAGAAGCCTATCTTTGAGGAATCCATAACATCACTACGAAATGCAGAGGTATGCGTCCAGATGGTTTCTACAGTTTCACACCAAGAGAATTATGCTTTCTACTAATACAGCAGCATATTGGTGTTCTTTTAACAGTTTGGGCTGGCAATTGGCTCTCCACGATCACTCATCTTCATGGCAAGACATCCTCCTGCTTGCCTTTTTATTCTGTTTTTCTTCTCAGTAAAGAGTAATGGCTCTAACAGCTTACTGTATTTTTCTCCTTTAGCACTGCTAGCCAAACCACAGTTTTGATACTCAGCAGTATATTGATTCTACCATATGAGGTACGCATCAGATTGGACCTGTATGTTCTTTTATCCTAAAAGGATCTGATCAAAAGATCACTTAAAGGAGAATAAAAAAAATTATGCATAAACACAGTGCAGCGGTATTCTCAGTTTTAAATAAAAGGCCATTGATTTAAGCCTATTTAAGTGAAGTGCTTAGTCTTGACTTCTAGTTAACTCAGTTTGAACACAGAGCGGAACTCATAACTGATACTAGCTAGCTTTATGCATTAAACAAGCACAGATTATATATCATTTAGCATTTAAGCACTACCAAACACAATGGAAGTAGGAGATAGGAAAAACATCTGTAGAGCAGTATATTAGAGTACAAATACACTGACTGATACAAAAGTATGTCTACATCACATCTACTCCATGGTAATCAAAATAATTGTACAAAACTAAACCTTGTGTCTAACTGGTTTGCAGTTCTATAACAATCAGGAAAGCTAGATTTTTTTTTCTTTTTTTAAGACAGGAGCTTCTTACTAATTCATAAGCCCTCTATAAATGATTTTTTCAACTAGGTGCTCAGAGGTAGCCTTTATCTTCCCAGAGCATCCTCTCTACATTTTGATCCAGTTTTGTCTCACTTAACAACTTACATTATCAGATGTTACATCTTTATTTCTTGGCAGGAAGTGCAAGTCATCACAACTATAATGCTACAAAAGCAAAAAAAAATTCATAACCGAGTGGCACTGTTAAAGAATATTTACCCACAATACCTTTCCATTGCTGCTGAAGAAGAAAGAAAGGAAACTATAGGAATAGTTATAGATCCTTCTTCTCAAGGATCTCTTAAACTGTACTCTCACGCTCTATCCTGAAGCTCCTTGTCATAGGGCAATTAAGAGTCCTGCAGCTGGCAGCTCATGAAAGAAACACCTCGTACTTCTTGGTGAAGTTCATTTACCTCTACACTGCTAGTCTGTATATGCCATGGAAATGTCATGTGGGTATGACTCAAGAATACTCTAGGACAACTATAATATATTCTACTGTCTCTTCTGGGAAGATGCTGTGTCAAGAGTAAGATTTCAAACTATGATAAAGGCAACAGTGTTAAAAGATGGGAGAGGCAATCATAACAAAATGCATTCACACAGGGGAAAATAAACCCTTCTTTGGAACCAAACCAGGCTGTGCAAGAAGGAAAGACAATCGACAGATTTGTGATGCAAAGAAGGGGTTCCTCCTCCCTATCGTCTTGAACAACTACTGTATTCTATTAAATTCTCTAGTGCAGAAAGCACTTAGCCTTTGGTTTCATGATTAAGAAGGCAACTGTTCATAAATATCTTACAAGTGAACACCATGCACTCTGTTATTTCTTCCACAATTACAAGACTCAAATAAGTTGTGCAACCAGGCAAGAAGTGGAACCACAGGGTAAACAATGTGCACTACTTGCTTATCACATGAAATAAATCTTTTGCTTCAGAACAAAACTCGACTGAAAACGAAAAGATCTTATTTTTTTCAAGGAACACTACATTTAAAGTTTCTACAGAGAAGGAGAGGGGGATATCACAGACTAAGGAAAAAGGAGTAAAAACCTTTTTCTAGGGTCACATTAACATTTTAGCAAATTTCTTTTTCGTTATATTAATTTTATAGTATCTTACAACTTTTGTAAAGTTAAAAATTTATAAACCATATAAGAGTCAAGCTGGAAACTTACAATAATTTTTTTAAGGTTCAATCTATATATTTTTTAAATTTAACTGCCTAAAACTGAGTATAGTAACAACTCTACCAGAATATCCTTCAGAAGCATGAGTTGTGACCAAATCTATTTTTATATGAGTTCTATAGTGAACCTTAGAGTTTCAACTATATTTTATTCATCTGTAAGATAAATTATGCTTGTTGTGACCCAGCCAACAGCAGGTGGTCCCAACCCAGTATTTCCTTCACTGGTGCACCACCAGGAAACAGTGTGGAGGATGTCACAAGCACAAACAAAACATCCAATGAGGAAAGCAGTTAATGGTATGTATTCTGAAAAAGGAAGAAACAGTTCAGGGATATAAAAAGGAAAGAACATTTATTGAAACGCCATACTTTTCCTAGATAGGTCGGTAATCAGTAACGTTGCAATATCCTGCCTCATGCTAATCTTTGGAGCTGAACATTATTCAGAAACTTTAAGTTTGTTCCAAATAAGAGAATCAAAAGTTTATTGCTTTGCAAGTATATATCATGGAACGGCACTGAACAAATAACTTGATTTTTAATATCAAGGTAGACCGGAAAGATTTTTCCATTTTTTACTTCTATCACAGTGTGCACCAGGGATAAGTTTATTATAGGAAAAGAACCAAGTGGGCTGTATTCCTCACCATCCCCTATATTTCCATTGCCTCATGTAATTCACATGCTCCCAGTCAAATGACATGGTAAGAATTAAAAACATTGTAGACCCAATTATTAATAGATCCCTAAACCACTTCTTGGAATGATTACAAGTTTTTATTCAAGTTTGGGTTTTGTACTATTATGCACTAATGGCAACTCAATAAAAAGAGTGGAGAGAAACTGATCATACTGAGAAGAGATTCAGAAAACTTGAGAGATAGGCCACATTTTCTGACCCTTTCTTCACAGGGTCAAGAGGGGTTATTAGGGTGTTCTGTATATTACAGAACAGATTGTATTCTGCTCCAAATGTAATAAATATTAGGGACCTAAGCAAATGCTGCAAATTACAACATGCATTTCCAAAACAGTGCTTTAACTTAGTTTCTACAATAACCATGTTAAGTCCTTACTACAAAGAGATACCTTATTCAGACTTCCAACAAAATGTCCTAGTTTCAGCTAGGATAGAGTTAATATTTTTTCCAGTAGCTATGTTTTGGATTGAGTACTTTGCTAACATACACTGGTTTTAGTTGTTGCTAAGTGATGTTTAGATTAGTCAAGGACTTTTTCAGCTTCCCACAGAAGCTGAGAGGGAACATATACAGGACAAGCTGGTCAAAGGGATATTCCATACCATAGACATCGTGGTCCATACATAAATGGGGGTTGGCTGAGGACAGGAATCTGCAATTGCTGCTCAGGACAGGCTGGGCAACTGATCATTGGATGGTGAGAGCAACTTGTGTTATATCACTTCTTTTGTATATTCTATATTACTGTTGTTGTTGCTGTTGTTATTATTATTTCCATTACAGTTCTATTAAACTGTCTTTATCTGAACCCATGAATTTTTTTCCCTCCCCCCTTTTCTCCCTCTTCTCCTTATGCTACTGGGGGGAGGAGGGAGTAAGCGAGCGGCATTGTAGTCCTACTTGCCAGCTGGGGTTAAACCATGACACAAAATTACACTAATCCAAAGTTCATACCTATCCATTTCTTAATAGTTAATACAGCTAGTCATTTTTATAGCTGTTGTAAAGAGGTAAGAATTTATAAAATGGTTAATCTGAACAAAGCTTGCTTAGAACTTTTTAAAAACTCTTAAATTTAAATTTAGCATCTCCTACATTTTCCTCAATCAATAAATATTCATATATATTCTGGCTTAGTACCAATAAGCATTTTCCTATAAATATCACAGGTCTCATCTAATGCCCAGACAGAATTTTTTAAGCGTTTATAGTTTATAGCAAGTCAATTTCAGAACATATCGATATATAATTTACATAAATACATACCTTCAGTCAATATGTTCTCTCTGTAACGGAAATCTTCAGTTTTAAAGGGCTATGCATAACATTCAGTTAATAGTTCACCAGTGGTCCTATGTAAAAAGAACGTAGTAAAATTACAAATAGGTAGTATTTGAGGAACTAACACTTTCACATATAAAAATCCTAATTGCATAAGTATTATATATAATTGCTCATACGATAAGACAATATGCTTTCTTAATTCCAACTGATCGATAACAGCCCAAGTTAAAAAGGTTAAAAAAAGTTTTAACTTTAGGAACCTCCATTTCTGTTGATACTTAATTTCATTTTTCCAAAGGTATAAAAGTGATGGAGAGAAGATACGTATAGGATGGGAAATAGAAGGCCACAGAATCTCCCAAAATAGCACATGGCATCTATAAGAAATGCTTAGAAAAGGTCCACGTTGTTCAGTAGTTTAATTGAGAATAACCTACCTTCCGGTCACCCACTTGTAGAACAAGCAATTTAGAAAACAGAAGAAGTGGAAGTTTGAGATGAACATTCCATATATAAAGGGGGCTTATAAGAAAGATGGAGAGAGACTTTTTAGGAAGGCCTGTAGTGACAGGACAAGGGGCAAAGGTTTTAAACTGAAAGAGGAGAGATTTAGATTGGACATAACGGAGAAATTCTTGGCTGTGGGGGCGGTGAGCCCCTGGCGCAGGGTGCCCCGAGAAGCTGTGGCTGCCCCATCCCTGGAGGTGTTCAAGGCCGGGTTGGACGGGGCTGGGAGCGACCTGGGCTGGGGGGAGGGGTCCCTGCCCAGGGCAGGGGGGTTGGAACTGGATAATCTTCAAGGTCCCTTCCAACCCAAACTGTCCTGTGATTCTATAATTCTATGATTGTATTAGAAGAACTAAAGACTGACTGCTGCAGCCAGTACTGGTTATGGATACTAATGTAATGAATCAAATCAGGTAGTTAAAAAATAGCTCAGCAAAAATATCCTACCACCCTTCTGTATCAGCCGCTTACGCCGCGCAAGCCCGTTTATCCCCAGGCAGTTGTATAAGCACTGATGGTGGCACGGGGTAGGGGACTGCAGTGAGTGGCTGTTGCAGGCCTCCCACTTGGCAGCAATGCCAGTTTATGCTAGCTCAAATTGACAACACTGGGATGAAAATAATAGATTGCCTGCATTAGACTTACAGACCTTGAAAAATCATCTCTACAGAGGAACTGAAAGGACTGTGTTTACACATGCCTGCTAACATACCTGAATATAAAGTTCCATCATGTTTAACAGCAACAAAATGGGAAAGAACATGTAAGAAATAACAGGAAGTATCCTGTTCACCTGCTTTCATTTCACAATATTTTAAGTAATTAAAAATATTCTTTCAAGGCTTTCTACTTGTACTAAACTCTTGTTTTATTCAGTACTGTTTATTAAAAAGAAAGTAGTTCTTTTGTGGAAAACAACTGGGAACTCTTACCACTTTCCAGGGTTTTAGTTAAAGTAACCCAGGACTAAAGTTGCTGTGACTCAGAAGTTCTGTAGAAGAATGAGCAAAGACAAGAGCGAAGGAAGTTTAGAAGAATCACATGTAAGTTTGACAATAGGATAGCCCCTGTTCTTCGACCAATACTTTCAAGTCTGTATTTTAAATAAAGAACAAAGCCAACAAAGCCTGTACTTTTCCCATTGCTTTTATTACTTTTCTGCAAACGGAGGCTATGCAAAAAACTATATAAAAAATGACAGTAAGGTTGTAACTCTGGCTCACAAAAGCCAAGAAATTTAAAGTTAGTCTGACATTCAATCCTTAAATCATGCAATTGTGCTTCTTTTTTAAAAAGCAACAATGCAAGTTAATGACAAGTTGTCAGCCCTAACTTTGAATTGCCTGAAGTTTGTCATTTGGTGTTTGTGTCACAACCTTAATGTTATTTAAATGTAGTTTTTAGTATCTATTATTTAAAAAGGTCTACTTTACGACAGCAAAAAGCTTTGATGGAATAAACCTCAAAGTACACTGTAGTGCTGGTATGCCACTTCATTAGAAGTAGTGCATAAAACATATGCTGTTGACAAATCTAATTCATTAAAGGTGAGGCAGATGCACTTTAAAACAACTGGATGGCATCATTATCTACAGTTCCTTTTATAAATTATTCTTCTTTTCCCTTTTGACTGAACTTGTCAGTGTTCCCTTTTCAGACTGTGAATGTTTTTGCCTTAAAATTCAATACCTTCAACATGTTTGGACAAGTTAAATAAGTAGCGTATTTGCTAAAACTGAAATTGTAAGCAGAAACACTCACACTGATTATTTCACCAATATTAACTAATGAGAAACGAAATTAAGCAACAATGTATACAAGTTTCAGCTTTATCAAACATAAAATTTAAAAATGAAGAGAAGAGGAAATTACAAAGTACAACAGAGTAACATTCTGGCAGCATTTTGCATTGGTATTCAGATGACTTGGATTTGATATTGAATTGAATTCTGCAAGAAGGAGGAAGATCAGGCACATCACTGAGCTGACAGCTAGCTGACATATTTAGTTATAAAAGGAAGAGCTGCAAACTATATTACTCAGACTTTTAGGTAAAGACCAATATTGCTCTAGGAACTAAAGGTTATAGAAGGTTCCATAAATAAAGTTAAGCTGGTATTTGAAGCATGGCCCATCAGAGGGGTGAATTCTTTCAGCAGCCTTCCAACAGATAAAAGACACATAACCAGTCAAAAACTCATCTTAGAATATCATTGCCTGCGAGAACATGGAAATTTTTCTCCTCAGCCCAGAAAGAACGAAGGCCTTCTATCACTGTGGTCTCCAAATCACAGTGCAGGAGCTTCACTGAATCAATGAAAAAATAAAGTGAAAAATAAATGCTTTTGATGACTAAATATAGCACAAGTTATAGTTAAATTCCACTACTCAATTATTCAGCAAAATTCTAAACTATACTGCATACAGGGAAACTAGGAAAAAAATACCAAAGATTCTTCAACAAGGATTCTTTCTGTAACGTAATTTTCCATTTAGTTCCTTATAAAGTAACCAAGATCTATCCATTAAAAAAAAATACAGACATTTTTGCATAGAATGTATAATCATACTTCAATGTGTCAATACTCTGTACAAATATTTTGTCACGAATTAGATGGATTAGCAATGAATTTTGTCTTGTTCATGAAAAATCTGTGTATAGCACATGGTATCATCCTATATATTTCTACACAGACACATGTATACATACACTTTTTAAACTATATGCAGTGTCTCAGCTTAATTCTGTATTGCCTCTTGCAGAGACAAGCTCTTTCCAATGTAACACTTACCCTGAAAATTTAAGAGGTGGACGTTTTACTTAGAAGAAACTGGCATATAAGTAACTTGAATATGGAAGCACCTCTGAATATAATTCACCGAAGCCTATTTTATGCCTCTACAGATTGCAGCAAATGAGTTTCTGCAAGCCACTCTAAATGTTTAAACTAAAAACTGACAGATTAATTTACCACATTTCAATCAGCATCTACCATTTACCTCAGAAGCTTTACATCATGTATGTCCAATATGCTACACATGCAACTCTCCTAATTAGTCTCCCCATTAGTCCTCATCCTGCTCTTTTTTCATTTTGTTTCCTCTCCTGCTATACTGTCTTTACAACCCCATGAGTGGAACAGCCGTATTCCTTTAAGCCTTCCGCCACCAAAACACGGGAAGAGTTGGCTGCAGATGGAAATGAGTACAGTGGTATCTCCACTCCAGGAGACACATTTCAAAGGCTACCTGTGCCCAGAATCCCTTAGTGAACTGAATTCAAAATTATTCCACTTACAACATTCTTATTACTGAAAAGATCCATATCCTATTGTCTGCTGGTACTAGCAACTCTTCCTGTAATTTCTTAGATCTGTGAAGGGGACTTCTGTTTACCTCTAAACAACAGGGAAGTAGGACTTTGGGTACCTAAGTTCCACTCTGGTCTGCCTAATAAATCTTTGAGGATGCTGCTGGGAGTGGGGAGGAAAGAAACGGGGGTGGCATGCTTATACAAAAGAGCCCATAATGCCTTCCCAAAGGGAGCTTTCGTGCTCCCCAACATTTCCTGAAAAGATCCTCTGTTCCCAGTCAGGGATTTCAGCCCTGCTCTTACTTCAGCCCTTGCTGATGATCTTTATGAGCTAACCACACAGCCCTTCTGTCAATACTGGCACTCCAGATGGGAGGAAATGCTGACAGCAAGAACCTTCTACACTAATAAATGTCATTGCTTCCTTGGGAAAGTAGAAGAAAAGAGGGGAAGGCCATATCTATGTCACTGCGTCAAAGGAAGTATTTTATTCTTCTGTGCACAAGGGACTGCTGAAGCACCCCTTCTGCAAAAGGTCTAGCCACTTCTGCAATCCTCAGATCATACTCAGGAAGCTATCAGGAGGACCTCACCAATCTTCATGCAGCTCCCTGGACTACAGATCACAAAAGGACATCGCTGCCTCCTTCCTTGAGGGAACATTTCCCTCATAGCATAGAGAGGTATCTCTGGATGGGAGAACGACTTAGATGTGTTATATCGGGGTACGGCAAAGCTAAGTAGAATCACACAGTAATGTTTGCAATAACAAAACTCCGCTTCTCTTAACTCCCAAGCCCACAAGTGTGATGGGAAACAACCAGTCATTAAGCAAAGTTTCTTGTTCATCCAAAAGAATTCTGCACAAGACTCAGTGAAAAAAACAAAAGTCATGGAATTTCAGCTTGTTTTGCATTGAAACAGACTTCAAAGCCTATCTGAAGAGAAAACAACTTTCTTATGGCAATAGGTTACTACATTAGTACAATCTATTTTTTGCTATTACTCTGACTGTTAATTTTGGATTTATTTTTTGGTAAATGCTGTCTGCTTTTTGAGTCTTGTAGACAACAATTTCTGATAAAATAAAAAAAAACACCAATGAACACATTATTTTAGTACTGAATGCTTCTACTACAATCTTCTTGAGACACTAAAGAGATACTGATACCCCAGGGTCAGCTTGCCTTCCATGGCGACCTGGAATTTTTAGGGATGAATGACAAACAAAGCTGTACAGTAGTTATCTGCAAGATCTGCTGATGACAGGGGTTTCACTTTAACTTAAGGGAGAGCTAAATAGAAGGAACCACTACCATACTCTGTTAACCTCACCTTAAGTACCAAATCCATGTTCTGATACTTTATATATACAGATACTTTATATATTATATATATTTTTTATATATATATTTATATATATTTTATATATTTATATATATTATATATATTTATATATATTTATATATAGACATATTTTATAGAATCTTCCAGTTACATAGTGACAAAATACATAGGCAGAACTGTAACTGTAGGGATTTTGATACTAGCTTGGTCTTGTTGTACCTTCATTATCTTCCCTATTACAACTTATGCCATACTTTCTGCTAACTTCTTTTTGGTGTTTTTCTTTTCTCCTTCCATCCACACTTACCTACACCTTTTGCCTGCCCTCTGTACTGACCTCAGGTACAGCAAACAGCAGAGAAGGTAAAAAGTGTACATTTAACTTGTTAGCCCACTGGTTACATCATGTCTAACCCCATTTTCTAATGTCTGTGAGCCAGGGTTGATGCTTATCTGCATTGTGGGGCATCAATCATGCCGTTGGCAGTTGCCAACTAAGAAATAAAACTGTGGTAGAAGAGGGGTTATCGCAGAGAAGAAACGATTCTGGAATATTCCAAGTATATACATTGCTATTTAACAAAATACATTTATTAAGAAAAATATAGAATTTCTGCTACCAGTACCCACATTCACCATTTTGATTGCAGTTACTTAGGGAAGAATAATACACAAAAGACAAAGAAAATGCATTCTAAAACATACCTCCAAAAATAAAAAATAAAAACCAATGAACACAATCTCAATGAGTTTATGTGGAGTCTCAAAAAAAAAAGGTGAAAGGACTTTGATGAAGGAAAATTTACTGATCACATCAGAATGGATCTCCTACATAGGAGAAAATATTAGAAAGTCAGTGGGGGAATTAGGTCAATTAAGTATTCCAGGCAGGTATAGTGGATTTAGGTCAGGGCAGGAGAACAGTAATATGATTAAGAAAGAAGGCCCAAGCAGCCAGGGACTAGCTCATGTCAGGCAAAGGCAAGAAACTTGAACTTTATGTGGTAGGAAAGGTAAGTATTAAATGCAAAAGGAAACCATTACACTACCTATATTTTAAAAGAAAGAAAAATCAATCAAACAAACAAAACCTTATTCCAAGTAATGGGTGACTGAAAGTGCACCAATGAAGTGCAGTTCACTAATTTATTAATGAGTGAATTAACGCACATAAAGTATATAGCTTGGCATCATATACAGAAGAGTTATTGAACAAGTTGCTGAACACCATTCTGTGCTCTCTACATTTGTCCCTCAATGTAGATTCACTGACATACATTAATGGAATGTGAGTTGCCAGAAGGGCTGATGAATGCAAGGAGACAGAAGACAGGCTGAGCTTACAATGATCAGAAAAAGAAATGTTCCATGTAAGAAAAATGTTACAAGACAGAAACACAAATGATACCCCCTGAAAAGACCACAAAGATGTTTTTAGATAAGTACACAGTTACAATAACTGAGCGTTTACATAATCAGTAAGGCTTGAAGAAACGCAACAATTTTCACAACGCTTGTTCTGTCATTCCTATATTCATCAGCTCATGGAAGAAACTACAGGTACACTCACAGAAGAATGATTATTATTAAGAAGCAATTCTAGCTCCTGTGAATTTATATTATGTTTATATTCTTTCTAATTCTTGTAATCCTTTATCACTATGGAAGAAAATTTAAATTCCTTCACTTTTTCAACAAAACCAGAGTAAGTGCTTCATACTGAAGACAGACTTACAAAATGGACTTAAAACAGGGCACAAAGTTAGATTTTTCTCCACACGAAGGCAGTGTGGAGACACTTCATACTGTTTTAGTGTTTATGACTGACTTTTCAGTGTAGCTTCTGGTTTTCTTTACAAAACTGTGATTACTAAATGTTTGACCAAAATTTGCCCATGGTATTGTGATTTTTGTTTTGTCAAATTATACTGCTTAAACAAGTATGCACATTATGTTGAGGCAACAGAAGAAAAAAGATCTAATGAATATTTTTTTAAACTCTGAAACTGTTAATCAGTCAACTGATAAATTTCTTTACCTGATGGAAAATATTTTAAGCACATAATGCAAAATATCTTCCACTGGATAAAAAAATCTGTCAGATCATATTTAACAATGGAAGAGATGTTTATGCATGGATTGTATCACTATCACAATTAATGCAAGAAATTACATATAGTTTTCAACATAGGAAGTCAAAAGGCTAGTGAGGGACAACCCCCCCCCCCCAAAAAAAAAAAAAAAAAACAACAAAAACAAACCCTAAGGGGCAAAGTGAGGGATAAAGTGGTGAAGGATCGCAGAAAGAGGTTGTGAGATTTAAGGGCAAGGTCCAACAGTGATCATATTGATCATGGCAACACCAGTGAGGCCTGGAGAAAGGTAACTGCACATATTATGTGAAGTAAAATAGCTATCTATGGGAAAATGTAAAAAGTGAAATTTCAAGGCAAAAGACATGGCGGTAACACAACTAAGTGTAGAACACAGAGGAGACCAAAAGTGTAAGGCAGAAAGCTAGAACAGTGGAATGAAAAAGAAATTTCTCTTTTTTGTCTTTCTAGGAAATAAAACCAAGAAAGAAGATGCCTGATAGAGATGGGCACTTGAAAGACTAATTAAACTCTTTTTGTGAAAGAGCAGAAGGAATACTTATTTCTCTGATTTTGGCTTCTTAAAGAACCGGGGACTTGAGCGCTGTACAGCCATTCTTGATAATCGTTAAAACGTAATTAGAAATTTTCTAAGTAAAATACCATTTATGTAGCACTGAAAATCACTTCTGAATTTTTATAAAGGATGTCACCTGTGCTGTAGAAGATAAAGTGTAAAAGTGGATATCCATCTAAACCCAAACAGCTTAAATATAGTTTATAATACTAAGCAACTGTACCATATATTTGACACATTACAAGAACAAAGAAACCTAGAGATACTTAGAAGTACTCCAGTAAAAGACTGCTCCCTAGACCTATGAGACCTAATATTAAACCTTGTAAATAAGAGAAAACATAATGAATTAAGAGATATCTAGCTACCACTATGAGATCACAACAAGGATGGAAAAGAAGAAAATATTTTAGGCTTATTATGAAAAAATAACAGAGGGAGAGGATAAGTGAAATCCAAACTTCTCAGACATCACTAAAACGAAGGTAAAAACATTGTTCTGAATTTCTTAAAGCTACACTTTAGTAACAATGTGTTTTAAAGTGAAAATAGATGTGAAATGTTTGAGGTCTTAGTTATTTTAATTCCATGTATTTTATATGCCAGAGACAAGGCAGGGGGGAAAAGCTAGAAAATACTTAATTCTCAGAGGTAACAAATGGTCATCATATAAGTATGCAACTTCTTCACTAGTAGCTACTTTACAGCCTGTGTACTTAACTTTACAGTACTGTATGCTGAAGACTTCTACAGCCTGTGAAGAGTCCTGTGGCATAAAACCCCTATTACTTACCAGTTACGTAATGGTTAATAGTTAGTAGTAGTTAATAAGAACTAAATTGTAACTTTAAAAATTATTAATCCAAACATAATTTATTTCAGCTTTACCAGAGTAAATAAACCCAGAATTATTTGTTCATATGAACCATTTTACTAGTTTTTAAATATAATAAATTTTGATTACCAAACTAAAAAATATTTAGGGACAATAAATCTTAATCAAGTGTGGTCTAAACTTCAGATTACATTTTATAAAACAAACTCAGGTTTTTGATTTTCTGCACTCCAGTTACAAGAATTTACAGTGCTGACAACTCAACAGTGAAGGTATAAATGTGCAACAGGTACAAAATAGAAAAAGCTACTAATCTTAATTATCAAACAATAATAAATATAGCCACTTAACCCTGAATATCCAAGTAAATGTTTAGAGATTTTACAGTGCCACTTATATAAAAAAACTGGTGACAGAGGTTGTTGATGGTTACTTTTTCATGCTTGCATACCAAAATATAGCTGCAATGTTAAAGCAGCAGAAGATGGGAAAAACTTCAGCCAGCATTAAGGGTACCAGAATACTTTATAAACAGCAGCACAAGACCCACCTGAGGCCCAGCAAAAGTATTTTTCCATCTTGATATTTGGGAAACTCAGATTTAAAACCAAGTGTCCAATGTGCTGCCAAATTTTAGGTGACTGAAGCTAGATACTCATCTCTTTGCACAGGAATACCCACGTATGCATTGCTTCTATTGATCTAAGCTGCAGTGACAAATACTCAGCACTTGCAAATGTTTTGCCACACAGGTCTTAAATATGAAACAGCTACCTCAATGGGTACAAAGCGACTTGTCCACTATCGCATAAGAATTTTATAGAAGGGGAGAGAGTAGCATTCAGTTCTCTAAGGAGGCAATTCAATCATCTTTATTTCGCTTGAATCAGGATGCATGCCTTCTACTCTCCAGCTGTATAAAAAAGGAATAAAAAAGGAAGTGTTCTACAAAGCTAAGTGTATTCAATTTAAAGCACTAATAGACCTCTTGTGCGCTATCCATTCAGCACATGTGATGACACAGGAATCAAGTCAAAAGTCATCTCTCAAATACAGAAGGGACCAAGATAAAGTTTCACAAAGAGTCATAATCTTGGCATTTCTACGTGTCTAAATTGAGTGTCTGCGGTACAATCTGAATATTATTTTGACTTTTCCATGTTGATTCGTAAAATTAAAAAAAAATAATCAAACCCTGACTTTCATAAGGAGGAGTCAGTTCCCATCTGATGAGCGGGGCAGGAACCCCTCCACCAAAACACGTGCTTCGATTATCTGCTTGCAGCATCACCTGGTCGTCTTCCCTGAGGAACGGACCACCGTGTGCCACAAAGACGCTCTGAAAGTTTCTCTGCGATACAGAGAAGGGTGCTGGTCCCCAGCACCCCGGGGGTCCCCCTCCTGACGCCTCCAGAGGGGAGGCTCCAGCCTGCACCTACACCGAACTCCACCCGGTTCCTCTGCCAGCTTCCTCTCCTCAGTCGGGTCTCTTCCGTCTTCCACCCCTACCAGACCGCTTTCAACTCGTTTTAACTCTGCTGAGCAACAGAAACGGTGATTTTTCAGAGACTCTTGAGGCGGCGCCGGCGTGTTCCACAGCTCGCCCTCCTCCGCAGCCTCCCCTCCCTCCCCCCCCCGCCTCACCCCGGCCTCCCGGCCTGAGGGAAGGCCTTTCCTTCCCGCACCGCGCTCCGGCTCCGCTCCGCTCCGGCGGGGCCGCCTCAGAGGGGCGGGCGCCCACCGGGGGAGCCTCAGAACTGCGCAACACGGAGGAGGAGGCGGCGGCCGCAGGGGACTCCATGGCGGGTGGCGACGGCCCCCGGCCCGGTCACCGCACGGTAAGGGGAGGGAAAGGGCAGCCCCGCCGGGGGGGGGCCACTTACCCGGGCCGGGCTCCCCCCGCGGCTCGGCGCCGACAGCCCCGGCGACCGCCGAGCGTCAGTGACAACGGCCCGGAACGGCCGCGTCGCCACATCCGGGGGCGGGGCGGGGGAAAGGCGGGAACGCGCCGGGGCGCAGCGCCCGCCACGGCCCGCACCGGCCCGAGGAGCGAGAAGGCGCCGTCCCGTTCGCCCGCCCGCCGGCCGGCCGCCCTCTCCCCCCTCCCCCCCATGGCGTGTGTACGTGAGGGCGGGCGGGCTCCCCTCACGGCTGAGGGGGAGGCAGGTCGCTCCCCCGGCTCCCCCCCAGCGCCGCCGGTTAGCCCGCCGCGCTTTCCTGCGGGGCCTCCCCTGAGGGCGGGCGGCTTTCCCTCACGGCGGGCGGCGGCGGGAGGACCGGGCTGAAGCCGGAACGCCGCGGCTGCCTCCGGGCGAGCGGGTTGTGGGGGGGAGCCGCGGTGCCCAGTCCCGGGGGGGGGAAGGCTCGGCCCCTCGCTGGGCGCAGTTTGGGGTCTCCGGCCGACCCCGGTACCGGCGCCCCGGTGTCGTCGCCGGGGCGGGCAGCAGCGGCTTCAAGTGTGGTGTACCGCCGCCGGGTAGTGCCGGTTCCTCGCCGTGTGGGGTTTCTTCCGCCTTTTTGTGGGGAAAACGAGTGGGAAGTATTAGTGAGATGGTGCAAGCAACGCTCTGTAATGTCCATTTTGTGTGTTAACGTCTCCTTTTCGTTTTTGTTGTTTGGTTTTGTTTTTGTTTGTTTGTTTGTTTGTTTTTTGTTTGTTTTGTTTTGTTTTAACAGATGGCAAGTGGCGGCCAGAAACGGATAATCCAATTGACCGGATTTAAAAAACAAGAGAAAAAGGCACTACTCGAATGGCTGCTCAAACTGGACTGTGTTTTTATAGATGATAAGGTAATTGTTCACTAAAGTACCTGGTGGCCGGAGCAGAAAGAAAAATTGCGAGCCTTAAAAGCAAGCACTGTGCAGTAGTTAGCGTTGTGTATGAACAGCCAAGAAAGTTAAACTGTTTCCAGTGATACAAGTATGTTGCTTTGCTTTTGTTTTGTTAGAAATACAGAAATTGTACACATCTTATAGCGAAAAAACTGTGCAAGAGCGAAAAGTTCTTAGCTGCCTGTGCTGCAGGTGAGTAAAAGATTTCCTGTAGAATTTTACAGGATCATAACATAGGACCTTAGCCTTGATTTTTTTAACATAGTACTACACTCAAGTTCTGACTTACTTCTTTTTGGTTTGGATTTTTTCCTGCCATCTTCCTTTACTTAGTCTGCATCTGTTCCTAAACAGAAAGCTTTATTACGTATTAGTTAGATCATGAAGTCATATCCAAATGATATGGGCACTTAAAAATTGACTGCTTGAAAAGGAGAGAGAGAGAGAGTATGGACACCTGTAATCAACATGGATTTTTGACACCAAATTCACATGCGACGTTCACTGGTAAAGGTCATCATAAGTTCCTGTTTATGTAGCAAGAGAAAATTCCAGATTTTTGCCATTCTGACACAAGCCTCTCATCTTTCCTCTTGCTTTTATTTTGCCTAATGCCTCATGCTAAAATCCCATACATAAGCAACTAAAATGCTTTTCAACTGAGAATTCTGTAGCTTAAGATTTCTTTATAGGCAGTATACCTGGAAGGATTTTATGATGAGTTTCGAAAATCTTGTGGAGTTACAAGATTTCACAATACCGATAAATTACCTGGTTAAACATGATCCCTATATCGTATTATACCAAAGTGTTAAAGCAATTTTTAGTATAGCTAATCATAAATTTAAGAGTTAACAGACAGAAATAGTTAAACTTAGATTTGGGTTTAAAGATAGTGTAAATTCCTTGATTTTGTGTTTGTACTTACATACCATATTAGTAAATATTTTCGATCATTCATAGCTGCTAGAATGTAGAGGTGGGTGTAAATATGCATAAACGCATGATTTCTTGTACTGATGTAAAATTCTGACCACACTCTAATCAAAAAGGAAACAGACCAAAAGTTTCTGTACAGGAAACAATATTAAAATGCAGAAAGATTTCTGGCATAGCACTTCATTCTAACTGTTACAAACCTTTGAGTTAATGCCTTCTTTTGGGGGTTTAAAACATATGGAGATGTTTTCTTGAACTGAGATGTATACAGTGTCCACATGGCAATGCAAAACTCCGTCTTGTTTCTGTACTTGCAAATCTTCCCCAATACCATCTAGTAGTTTTTAATCCTGGAAGAGGTGCTCTTTTTGCATAGTCATTGCTCTTGCCCTTGATGGCAGAGAGCATGCGTTTGTTCCTACTGCAGTTTTTCCCAAGTAAGTGTAAAAAGATCATGTTTAAACCCATTTAGAACTCCATAGAGGTGAACAGAAATACTAACAAGGATGCCAGTCTTCATGGACTTTCTAGCTGACAGAAGTTTTGAGATGGAAACTTTGAAATGAAAGTGATTTTAACATACAGGTTGTGCACAGCATACCTTTTCCAGTCATAAGTCTACTGGTACCTATGCTAGGTTATGTAGAAGTACCATCTGTGCTCCTGCACTGAGACATTTTGCCAGTCAACCCTGCTGTTCTGTGAAACCAATTAGGTTCACACAATTCAAGTCAATTTCTCTTACAGTATCTTCTGTAGGTAGTGTTTCAATACAGGAGCAGGGTACTAACCACGGCTCTTGACCTGAACCTGTGAGAAGAGAGAGACAGAGAAAAAGGGGAAGATCATTACATACAGTATCAAAAGCATACATGCGGAAGATGAAAGAGGAGAGGCGGAGGAGGTGGAGCCAAGGGATGAGAGAAAAGGATGTGAAAAGAAGAAAGGGGAAAGACAAAAGTCTAAAACCATATCCCCCTAGTATTGGTATTCACTACACTTGCAGTGCAAGTAATATTAAGAATATGTAAAAGAAAAAGCTTGCACGCTAAAACCGTCATTCCTCTTTTTAATCAATGGTGGTAAAATATTTCTTAATTTTACTACATTTTGGTACGTTTGTAAAAGTGTCAAATGATGTTAAAAATAAAGGGTTAAGCAAGGTTCGGTGGAAGTCATAAGAATAAAATCTGGGAAGCTGAAAAATTCCGTTTGCAGATTTTTGAGGAGACAGACAAGTATTTTATCTAGGAAGAATAAAAAGGTACTTCATCGTTAAAAGAAAACAAAATGATCATTTTCAGTGGCATTGTGAGATTTCTGATTTTGCAGTGTGAAGAGGGGAACTCTTGCGATAGGAAGAAGTTTTTAAAATGGTACTTAAAATTCCAGCTTTTATTTGCACAAGAAAGGTTGAAGGTAATTTTATATTACATCTTCAGTTGATTGCCGTTTGTCTGCACAAAAAAAATCTTTTGTAGTTGACGGTTCATTTGCTTTTTAGGAAAGTGGATACTAACTAAGGAGTACATAATTAATAGTGCCGAAAGTGGCAGATGGCTTGATGAAACAACGTACGAATGGGGATATGAAATTGAAAAAGACACCCATTATTCACCTCAAATGCAATCTGCACCTAAAAGATGGCGCGAAGAACTGACACACTCTAGTGCTCCAGGGGCCTTCCACAGATGGAAAGTTGTCCTCCCTGTTAAGGAAGGTGATAAACGAATGGCATCTATTAGAAGGTAGGAGGATATGTCTTAAAGCTTAAATAATGAACAATGGAACACTTATTGTATCGTCAAACACATTTTTGTTCTTCCATCCCAGTTAATTTGGTCCATAACAACCTCCAGCTTTTCAAACTCTGAACTGTTTTTTATTAATATTCTTCCGTACTTTTTATAATAAAATGACTTTAAATCTTCAACAACACTTCTTTCTTTCTTTGTAGTATAGTGTCAGAAATAACACACATTCTCATATGTTTGCGTGTTAAGTAAACTGCGTACAGAAACTTTCTTCATGAGGCGAGATACATAGGCGTACTTTTTTTATAAGTAATCATTTATTTTGCGTGGATGTTACATTCAAATAGTAGCTGGGACACAGGATACATTATTTCGCTTGGATGGGTGACCTGACCCAGCTGTGAACTGTGTCTTACAGATATGGGCCTCACTGCGACCGACCTGATCAGTTTTTGTGTCACGTCTATGTAACAGCTTCTTGTGGTTCTAAAGACCTAATGTGTACTGTAATAGATGTTTCTGATATGATGTAAATACAGATAGTTCAGAAGGGAAAGGACAAAAGTATAAAGGAAAAACAGAAAAGGAACACAATGGAAGTGCAAGAATTCTGGGACTGCATTTTTTTTTTCCATGCTCTTCCTACACCCTAGGATTCTGTGGTTTAAATACTACATTGAATCGCAAACAGAGCATGTTAAGTAATGTTTCCTTCTAGTGCAGTAAAAGTGAACATTCCCTGACACTGTTTTAGAGCTTTATATTCATTGCAGGCACAGTTACTGTCCTACTCTCCTTCTCTGTTGAAATCCCAGTTATTTTGGAGTACTCCTTGGGTCTGGGCACGCCACAGATGCACAGGCAAGAAGGGAGGTGCAGTTTGATTGGTGATAGTACAAGGCTGCATGCTGCATCGCAGAATGCCTGTCTAGCTGCAGTTCATAAAGACCAAGTGAGGTGTAGCTGAAGTTACGAGCTTCTGATTTTGCCAACTGAAAACATTCTAAGTATGCTATTTTCTTGGCTGAGCGTAAGAGTTTACTATGTGCTGTCTTGCAGAAGGATGCACTCATCCTGCTACACTTGTGAAAAATGCCCTTTCTTTTTTCTGTAAAAGTGCTTATGCAGATCCTCAGAATAACACTATTGAAACGCTGTCTTGCACAACTCAGTGTTCACGATAGAAAAAACCTTTAACAGGAACTACATCAGTAAGACAAGCGAACATGCAGTTTTGTGGAAGGAATCTTTTTCCAGGCTGTTTCCCATAAACCAACATGGGGATCTTTTTCCTCATTCAGAAAACACTGAAAGGTAGATATTTTTTGTCTCCAGCAAGTACTGTTTTCAGTCATAAAGGCCACTGTAGCTTTGGGGAAAGAATGATTTTCCTCTAATGCTTACACCACTTGTACCTTTTTTCCCTCTTCTATGCTTTTTCTGCCTTTAGTGCATAGCTGTTGGATGGGTAAGTGTGTGAGACCAGCATCCTTTTCTTTTTACTTACCTGGATTGTGAAAAATGAAACGTATATCCAGCATGTCAAGAGACCTTATTTCTTCCACCATTTCTTGACTGGCATCTTTTATAAAAGATAGGAATAGTTGCAGCAGTACAACTCTGGAAATTGCCTCATGGGAAACTATTACATATAATGGTGTCCCAAAGACAAACAAATCTGTTTTCTGTGTATAATATTGAACAGCACCAAATGCTGCAAATGACTCCAAAATGAAATAAAAAGTGTATTTGCATTATGAAAATATCATGTTACACTTCAGAAAAGCGGTGTTCCATTTTTGGCAAACCACTGAATTTATTGCAAAACTTAATTGAAAGATCAGCACTGTTGTGGGGGACATAATGCAATAAATTATAGGTGCTGTCATGAAATTTGATCTTTGAAAAAGTGCACAGGTAAATCTTGCTGTCAGACATGTAGGAGGGTGTACATAGTTTTTAATTAATAGTGTTAAAATGTGAAGAGAAGTATGTCTTGTTAATTGGGTTATTAAGAGCCCTTTTATACTCCTAGTGAAGGTTAGGTAGTGCATTACATCTAGAACCCTTATTCTCTTGTATTTGCATGTGTGTTTTTTGTGAATGATAATGTAGTTTTAGGCAGTATTAATACAATGCAGTAAATACTTATTTCCAAATATTTTTATTTAGAGTTCTTCAAGCTGGAAAGGCAACCATATCTTCATCTCAAAATGCAGAGCACAATATAACTCACAACATAACTCATATATTAATCAACAATAAAATTTGTCCTACGCAAAACAAAAAATGTCTCTCTGAAGCTCAATACTACCCTTTGCAATATCTAGGAGATTACCTTTTTGAGGTAAGTAAATTAAAAAAACATATCTAAAATTAGTGTTTTTTTATTGTTAGCATTTCATGTCAGGTTTACTGATTACTGTAAATACTGGGGCATTAATAATAGAGGGGAAAATGATCAGCCTGATCACTTTGTGATTTGATTAAAGGTAACACAACTTTCTGATGCTGAACGGTTTATCCAAGGGAGGAGAAGGCTCATAAATGTATATAAATACTTGAAGGGAGGGTGCAAGGAAGACATAGCCAGGCTGTTGTCAAGGGTGCCGTGAGACAGAACAAGAGGCAATGGGGACAAACTGAAGCACAGGAGGTTCTGTCTCAGAGTCAAAAACCACTGCTGTGGTTTTTGGTTTTTGGTTTTTGTTTTTTTTTTTACTGTAAGGGTGATGGAGCAGTGGAACAGGTTGCCCAAAGAGGCTGTGGATTCTCCATCCTTGGTGATACTCAAAAGCCATCTGGGCATGGTCCTGGGCAACTTGCTCTACATGGCTTTACTTGGGCTGGGGGTTTGGACTAGCTGACTTCCAGAAATCCCTTACATGTTCAACCATTCTGTGATTCTGTAATAGAAAAAATACCTTTACAAACGGAGTGTTCTGTTTCATATAAGAAATAACACCAAGGAATCATACATTATTTCTTCTTCATATTCTTCCTTGGCTCCTGCTTTGTGCTACTGTTACTGGAAGAATTATTTAGGGGACATTCCAGTGTAGATGACCATCAACTAAGTAGCTATTCACAAAATACCAAGAAAAAAAAAATACCAGTTTTCATTTGTGTTCTCTTTATTTTGGTAAGGATTTCAAATGTGTATCTATCTATCTAGCTGTCTACCTATGTACGTGAATATATATATATTTAATTGGGTTTGGTACGCACTGTTAAGCTGTATTGTAATGGTATCTTCATGCTTTGGGATCAATGTAATCATTTCTTTTGTCAACTGACCTCAGTTATTCTACCTTTTACTAATAATGTTATGACTAGACCATGGTAAAATAATCTGTAATTTTTTTTTTCCTAAGATTCAGATTCTTAACTCCAAATCAGTTTGCTAGCAATCATTCATGGCTGGGAAGAACTGGTGGTTGCAATATGGATTTTGTAAGGGAATGGTATACTAGGCAGAGAAAATTCACTTAGACTGTTTCTGTGCTAGGAATCTAATGTAAGCTGATCACCTGTATTCCCTTTTCAGACGATGGGCTGAGCTTGATGCTGCAAGAATTATAATTTCCTAAAATAGTTGTACGAACTGCTATCTGAGCGTACCTTTAACTCTCTATTACTGTAGAAAGATCATTATTTGTAGACAAAATTAAACAAAATTAATTTAGACTAGGGGATTCTATAACCAACCAGCAACTCTGTGAGAATAGGTTAGGATGCCAAGAGGACTGGTTAAGAATGTCTCTTATACCAACAGTTTGTATGCTGTAATGCTTCTCCATTTGCAGAATTCTCATCCTTGGAGTCAGAAGGGATTTAATTGTCTCTGTTTCAGAAAATGTAAATGAGTCCTTACAGCTCAAGTCACATGATGCTCACATGTGTAAAGATGAAATTTAACTTCATCTCTTTCCATGTTAGAAAGCCTGTCACCATTTGTGACAAAACTTCTTACTCTTTTACTAGTCAAAAGCTTTAAATTCTTGAGAATGCAAGCTCTATATTTCTGGGTTGGTAGAAGAGGATTCTCCAAAGTCCCTATAATAGCTTTCTTCTGTATACTAAACTAGAACATGAGACAGTATGTCATCAGATCTGTTGAGACCTGAGGACCTGTATTTGAAAAGAGAAGCCACAATGAAAGTCATCATACCAGAGAGACAGTTTTTTTGTTGGAATGGCTAAGCCAGATGAAGCATGCTATCAAATGGTTCAGTGTTAGGTTTACCATTCAGCTCCAAAATTGGATCTGGAGTTAAATTTACAGTGATGCAAAAGCTAAGGCAGAGCAAGAAAAGCAGCTTGTTTCTCTTTCATATTTCCATCTGAACTATGAGGGGATGTGTCACTGTTCAGTGAATTTTCTTGTGTGTTTAGAATTCGAGAATTAGCTAGAACAAGACTTTTTTCTGTTTCCCTTGAGACAGAGAGAGATGCCCCATGATGTGTAGTTTGCTTACCAGGTAGACTATTCACCATTGGCTCACGTGCACTATAGGGAACTTCTTAGCATTGGGACCAGGAACTACTCAAAGGCCTCGGAAGATTATTTTAGTCTGGTGGTTCCTCAGACTGTGGAATTATTTTAGTCAACTGCTAATTGAAAATACTGCCTTTGCAAGCAAGTAAGAGCTAAAACTGTGTTTGTTACTAGGAATAACCTACTTTTGAAAATCCTTTGCATTCTTCAGATCAAAGCATATACTTTGCTCTTCCTGCTTCAGTGAGCAGTAAATCTGTTACAAAAGGGTGAGAAGAGAGTTGAAAGGTCTTAATGTTTACACCCTGAATAAAACACGCATCAACATGGGATCTCATTCTAGTGCTTACTCTCTTAATGAAACTTGTTCAGGGTAACTGTTCTCTGTTTCCCTTGAGACAGAGAGAGATGCCCCATGATGTGTAGTTTGCTTACCAGGTAGACTATTCACCATTGGCTCACGTGCACTATAGGGAACTTCTTAGCATTGGGACCAGGAACTACTCAAAGGCCTCGGAAGATTATTTTAGTCTGGTGGTTCCTCAGACTGTGGAATTATTTTAGTCAACTGCTAATTGAAAATACTGCCTTTGCAAGCAAGTAAGAGCTAAAACTGTGTTTGTTACTAGGAATAACCTACTTTTGAAAATCCTTTGCATTCTTCAGATCAAAGCATATACTTTGCTCTTCCTGCTTCAGTGAGCAGTAAATCTGTTACAAAAGGGTGAGAAGAGAGTTGAAAGGTCTTAATGTTTACACCCTGAATAAAACACGCATCAACATGGGATCTCATTCTAGTGCTTACTCTCTTAATGAAACTTGTTCAGGGTAACTGTTCTCTATTACACCTTTCAGCTAAGATAGACATTTACATTTAATAGAGGAATGAGTGTCCAGTTTTTATGGCTACTTCACTTTTTATTGATCTCTATGAGAATAAAGTGTTTCTTGCTGTGCACCCTGAATTCTTCCCAGGTGTGATAACAGGTTTCCACCTTAACCAGTCTATTAACTTGCAGGTATCTTTTTTTCTTAGATTTCATTAAAGTAACTCACCTCAGAGGCCAAGAGAGCATTAGCTTTCTATTTAAATGCATCTAAAGAACTCAGAAAACTGCCAAGACTCCTAGTCTCTTAAAAGGAAAAGAATAAAACATAGGCCATCAAATCACAACACTTGTCCAAATGTATTAGGCTTTATCAAAGAATGTTATGGACATGCTCTTTTTGCTCCCTCCCAGAAGTACTTGGCACGTAATTCATTAGAACGTTCCAACTTTGTAAATTTGTAGTCCTGCCATTTGACTGCTACTTCTAGCAAAAATAAATGCCCCCTTTCCTCCCCTAAACACCCACATATATGTCCAGATGCTGAAATCAGCAAAACAGTATTATATTCTTTTTTTTCAGTGGAACTGCACTGGTGTTCAGATTATTCTTGCTGTGATTTTTTTGAACGAGTCTTTGCTTCATCTTTATATTTCAGTATCTGTTCTTATAATCTCAGCCTGTAACTCTAGTGTTAAAATACTCTGTGGGATTGTCATTAATGATTTGATCCTACAAGGTGTCAAATTCATTCGTTCAAAGCTAATGCTCTAAAACAGCTTTTATGTGCTAACTCTTTCTATATATTGTATTGTAAACCCTTGTGTGCATATGCATGCTTATGTAATTGTTCAAGGGTCTACATTATGTGCCAGATACAGTCAGTGGGTGGTTTGGAAGCAAACCACTGGTGATGTAGGAAGCTATAGCATAGGAATTACCAATGTAAGCTTCCCCATAATTATTTTTCCTGATTGACTTTAACTCAGACCCAACCCCTGTGGCTAAAACAAGAGCTGTGTTTCCATAATGGAGTCTGTCTTTGGACTTTTCAAAAACTAAAACCAAAGCCCACACCTTTTCAATTAGTCAAAAATGCAGTAAGGATTTTTTAAGACATTTTTTCATCAATTTGCTTGTGACCATGCATTTATTTTATAAAGGCCACTACAATGAAATCTTTTCAGCTCTTGCCTATGAGCCTGAAATAAACTAGTAATTTAAAAATCAGAAGTTCTTTTCTTTTTTTTTTTGTAATTTATTCTCTAAGTACACCTATTGTTTCCAGCTATTTCTTCAGCACATGGAATGAGGAAGTATTTCTCAAACTGATTGCCAAGTCATTCTGAAAAGACTCTCAACGAAGCCACAAAATAATTTTGGTTAGCAAAAAATAACTAAAAAAATAATTAAAAGTTGTTTCAGGATATAAGAACAACAAATATCGCTAAGAATTTAAACGTAGGCTTTTCATCGAAGATACACAGACTAAGAATAAAAACCCCATCCTTGTTTTAGACAAGTACACGTATAACTGCAATATCAGCCGCCTCCTTCAGTGTGATGAGTTAAGAACATAGAGGTGAAGCGTTCCTCTTGGTGACATCATTAGTGGCCATTTTTTTACTGGGGACAGGTGTGGAAGGCTTGGGGTAGCTTGACTTCAAACACCTAAATCTGATGGGTGAATCAAGTATGGGAAATACAGGAAATAAGAATAGGCAAAAAACCACATTAGTGCATGCAATGACAAGATGCAAGACGTGAACAGTTTATACTTGGAAGTTTTCAAGATAAAGTTTCAAACGCTGCATGTGTTTCATCCTGTTTTCAGATTTTCCCTTAAATGTATAATTAAACCTGAAAGTATTTGGCATGTGCATAACTATATTTATAAACAAATACTGAGTTTGTTGCACATTACAGAACAGAGTTAAGTATTTCTGGTAACTTGAAAAGAGCTCTAAATAGCTTTTGATGAGCCTGGGATAACTGAACTCTGATGCGTTAACTAGTCTTTATTTCTTGTGGCACTTTCTGAACATTATTTTCAACATGCTTATAAAGATATTTCTGTTCAACTAATTTATAGTACCATCTTGGCAAAATTTTGTGAATTCCAGCATGCAAAAAAAAAAATTTTTTTTTTTAGCTTTGAAACTAAAAAAAGTGGTATTTATTTGCTCTGCACAGAATGAGATACAAAATCCTGAAGATAATCAAATGAACTGTTTCCTGGCTGCACAAGAAACTGACCAAATCACATCTAACATGCAGCTTGCTGAAATGAAAAATGCTGTTATAAAACATATGTATTTTGCTGTGGTAAGTAACAATCAGTTAATACTTTCTTAACATAAAATGTATGTTATTAAATTTATCTTTCATTATAGTACTGAGCTAATAAAGTAGATATTTTAACGTTTTGAAATAGTAATAATGCCTTTTAAGGTGTTTAATAATCCCATGTTTGCTATATATGCCATTAGCTAAAAAATAATTTAGTGGTGGTAATTGGTAGGCATGGGTGTGTGGAAGACATGGTGAACTACTTGAAATCTTGGTGTAATGTCTGAGATAAGTAGTAGCTAATATTGTTCAACAAAATGTCATTGGATTACAGTCTTTCTATGACTTTCCTGTTGTCTAGCTGAATTAGACATTTTTAAAGCTAACCATATCCTACATATCCTAGAGCAAGTATTTTGTTGATTCATATGAATTTTTTTTATTACAAGTAAAAAACAGAGCTAAATGCACTCCTTTGTCTTAATGTTGTCACATATCTAATCCTGATAAACCTGCTACATTAATAATTAAAAACATTATTTCATATCTAGAAGAACAATTAATTACTTTAGGTTAGGGTATATTACCTCTGTAAGATACAGTTATGCAGATAATGGTGTGTCAGTATTTTTTTTAGGAGCTTGCTTACATGAAGCATTGTGTGATTTTGTAACTGCAAAATCAGGTCCTCTATGTATATTAATATAAGTTTTTAGTAGCAGAAGAATTAGATTTTTTAAGTCCTCAATTTGCACAGTGTTTAAACATGAGATTAGCAAATAGAAGACTCGTACTGCTTAAATCTATATGCCTTCAAATACTACATCTTTTATCAGTGACATTTTGTCAAGACTATACCTTCCAGACCTTTTCATGTATACAACACATAAGTGCACTTCTTATCAGATTATCGTTCCCTCAAACTGTTATGTGCAGATGGGGTAATCCATAATCCTAAAGAAAATCTCTGCTAAAAGACTTTTTTGGTAACATGTATTAGTAAGACTAACACTAGGCCATAACTAAATATAGCAATAATAGTAATGTATCTTTGCACTTATTACCTTATCTTCACATTATAAGAAACTTGCAAGAGCAATCCAAACTGTGCATTTTGCCGTAGAAAAACTGAAAACACTTTTTTTTTTTAAATGTAGTTAAGTGGACCGCATTTAGTAAAGCTGTCCTTACACAGCAATCACATAAACAAGAAGCAGATAATAACAGAAAAAATGGGGAAGAAAAATTGCCGATATTGTTTTCCCTTTTAGGTTCTTAATCCTCTATTTCCCAATTTTGCCATCCAAAATTAGAAGGATAAATATACATAGATTGCTATGCTGCATGTTTTGCTTGAACTGTGTTTAATAAAAGATGCCATTTCGGAAGTTTTATACGGTATTTATTGAATACGTTTATTGCTCTCTAATGTGCAGGTTGACTTTATCCTGTTTTACAGGCTGTTAAGCACAAGTTTTTTGAAAAAGACCAACTGAACAAATGCGATCCAGAGGTGAGGATTTTCACAAAGAGGGCACGTTGCATATGTGGAGTTTTATTATGAAGATAGGCAAACATACTTTTGTTGTGGAATTAGCTATTGAAGAAACATTTTAAAATATTTATGTTATCAAAAATGAATACAATTATTGAAGAGTTAAAGAGCACATTGAATTTTCTTAGTTCTTATAACTCTTTCAGTACTGTCCCCTTTATTACAAAGAAACTCTTTAATCCTGCTGGTTAAGAGAACTTTAACTGTTGGCGTTTGAAGAAAGGAAGTGAAGATGCCCTAATGAGATTTAGAGCATCTTAAATTATTCAAGCACTGTATTTATGCATAGAATCATAGAATGGTTTGGTTTGGCAGGGACCTTTAAAGGTCATCTAGTTCCAACCCCCCTGCAATGAGCAGGGACATCTTCAACTAGATCAGCTTGCTCAGAGCCCCATCCAACCTGACCTGGAATGTTTCCAGGGATGGGGCAACTCCCACCTCTGTGGGCAGCCTCTGCCAGTGTCTCACCACCCTCACAGTAAAGAATTTCTTCCTTAGATCTAGTCTGAATCTTCCCTCTTTCAGTTTAAAACTGTTGCCCCTTGTCCTGTCACCCAGGCTCTGGTAAAAAGTCTCTCTCTTACTCATGAGCCCCCTTCAGGGACTGGAAGGGGCTCTAATGTCTCCCTAGAGCATTTGGACCCCTGAGGGACACCACTGTCATTGATATCCACCTGGACATTGAGCCGTTGACCACTACCCTCTGGATGCAACCATCCAACCAATTCCTGATCCACCAAACAGTCCACCCATCAAATCCACATCTCTCCAGTTCAGAGAGAAGGATATTTTGGGGCTCCGTGTCAAAGGAAGTCCAGGTGAATGGACTGTATTGCAGTAGCAGTAAAGAGAAAGTATACACAACTTTTTGCAGTGCTCACATGCTTTTGCAAGTAGGGACAGACTTTAGCTAAAGGTTGTCTTACTTTAGAAAGAAAGAATAGTTGTTCTTCTAGCATAAGCCTTAAACATCATCATGCGGGTTGTAGCGTGTACTAAAGCACCAAATGCAAGGAGAATACATTATGTTTTCCAGTCCAGTTTTCATAATTACTTTGACTTAATTTCTTGTTTTTCTTCCTGTTAAGCCATATACGTGCCATAAGTCAGGTACAAGTCAGCAACACATTTTATTAAGTCTTTGTTACATTTTAAGTAAATAAAATACTTTAAAAATTTTCCGTTTTCTACCTATAGTAGTAAGAATAAGTCTTTAAATAAAGTATTATACGTGGTAGGTATGAGCTACTGTATTTTATATGGTAACTTTTGTTATTCAAAAGTTAAAATGTGAAACACTTGATATTTATTAGCTTTTTGTATTTTTGGGTAGCTGAAGATTTGGTATTCACATGACCCATACTACATAAGTAGTTACTTGATATGTAAATGAGGTCCCAGTCTGACAAAATGATTTACAGAAATCTCTTTTTATCTGACTTTTTTCTATTGACGCAATAAGAAAGGGAGGAGAAAAATGTTTTTAAAACATCACCTTTGTCATTGTTCAACAGTACTATTAACAGGCAAAATGCTGTGTGGATTTACATTACTGAACACAATTGCATTGAAACTTAAGGTTAATGTTTAGTTTATTGAGTTTATGGGAAAACTGCTTTAGCTTTTTTAACACATGTAAGCTGAAGTTGTTATTCTGTGCTCTTAAGAAAATTTTTTGTTTGGAAGATTTAAGCTTAATTCTAGTACTTCTGTTATGCATGACCTGCCTCTGTCTTTTTATTACTTTGTGGAATATCCACTGCTAGCCTTTGCATCTGATATGTAACCTCTATAGGCAGTATATTTATGGCTTTTCAAAACGGCTCCAGTGAATATTTCCAATAATACTAGTGAAGCAAGATGAAACCTACAAACTAAATTAACAGTTTAGGACTACATAGTATATTCAGTCATCTCTGTTTGCATCTTGATAGGAAGGCTTAACTCAGCTAAGTGTTCTGTTGTCTGTCATCTTCCCTAAAATATTTATTGCTATTTTCTCAGCTTTTCTTCCACATTATGCTATATAAAACACAACTTATCGTCTGTGGACATTCATTTTTCATTTGTTTCTGCTGGCTGTGTTTTAATGGTTGTACCAGCAGTGTTTAACAAGAAACTGCTAGTTCTTCATCAGCCAGAATGCGAGCCAATGCAGCTTTGTACAGCTTATTGATTACTAAGGCGCTACAATAGGTGCTTCTTGATACTGAAAAAAGTTCATCCCCTCAGTTTTCTATCATCCTTCCTCACCCTTTACAAATAAGATGAAAATAGGTTCTCCACTTCCTCCTTATGATGAATGTAATGTAAAAGGCCTCATGCTTTACCAAAACAGCTTTGTTTCAGTGTACTTTCCAGATAATGCATCAATGTTGCTCTTTCTTCTAGTGCCAGAATTTTCAAGAGATGCAAGTTTTAATCACCATATAAAAAGAGGGATGCTGGTACGATCGCCTGATGAGGGCCAGCAGTAACATACTTGTACATGCACAGTATACTGAGTCATCTTCACACATCTTAAATCCAGGCCACGGAGAAGTTGTTCTTTGACTGCCATTAAACGGTTTACGATTGCTCTTTAGATGTGCTGTTTGCATATAATTAACATTACAAAAGTATGAATGAAACCAGTATTTCCAAAGGAAATAATGTGAAGATTTTAATAGTGTGTGTGTGAATGAGAAAATTGAAATAAATGTGAGTTGCAAACGCCAGATGCACAAAGGCTTGATTAAAAGAAAATTTTCTAGATGAGCAGCTTTATTTATTGTTAATGTAACAACAGCATACATTAGAAATCCGAGAAATGAAACATTTGCAGAGAAACTAAATATCTAATGCTAAGGTGGAGCTCATTCACTGAAACTTTAGCTGTGATTTAACTATTATTACCATTTCTTTCAGTTTTTCTGGGTTTGATCTGGCCTGCTAATGGTTTTAGTTTATTACTGAAACATTTTTGGAAACTATCTTGCTAATAGCAGCATACTCCATCGACCTCAAAACCACAATTGGACTCAAAGTCTGTGTTAATTTAAATTTTAAACTAATTTTAAAGCAATTGGTAGGGTGTCTTGAGTAGCTTTATCTAATGTACCTTAGGAGCCATTTTTTTGGCAGAGATCATAAAGTCTACAAGTTGTTAGGCACTAAAGTAATAATGAATTTATGTAACTATTCAATTCCCAGCAGTCCAGTTAGTGATCTCCCTGACTCTGCTTCTCTCAGTTGTGACTCCCTATCCTGGTTTCTTCGAATTTACCAGAGCCTCAGGCTGTGTGGTCAAACAAAATAGCGGGATTTCAAAACAGAAGTTGTCAGGCAGAGGGAAGCTGCACTTCAGTTAGCGGTATGGTTGCAACTGGTTTGTGCATCCTAGCTTTGGCTCAAACATGGACTAGAGGAAAGATGTAAATAGCAAGGTAGCTGAGATGTTCAATAGTGCCTCCTTCATATTATTAATCTGTGGAAATAAAGGTTTGGAAAGCTGAGAGAACAGACAATAACGGGGAAATTGCAGGGCAGATACGGCATTTCATGAAAGCCATTAGATCCTTCTGGGTCCTCTGAAAGCTTGCAATGTTAAGTGTTTTGCTGTCATGAGCGGCAGAGAATAAGAAGGAAGCCCTGTGCCATTAAGAAGATCTTCAGAGCTTTGAAATCCACTGGGATCAATACCTGTGCTATCTGTAGCATTAGCGGCTTCTCTGACATGCTATATGGGAATAGGAGAACTAGGGAGATAAAACAGTTACATGGTTTATGGTTTTATAATGTGTACTCATAAATGATATATTTCATGATTTTACATTTTTCTCTAATTTTTTTTTTAGCTGTTCAGTGGTACTAATTATCTTACTGTTCCAGTCATATACTGTGGGACGTACTCTGCAATTCAAGAAATATTAACACTCCTTTGTGTACCTTTCCAGAATAAATTATAGACAAGTTATTGAGTGTGTGAATTGTAATTTGTTTTTTAAAAGGGTAGATGTATTCAGATCTTCTGAGAACAGAAGCACATTCTGAAACCTACTATCTTTTCAATGAAAGCCCAGTTCAGCAAGAGTGAAGCCTTTATAGATGACAGCAGCTTATTGGATCAGGCAATAAGTAATGTTTCTGGTTTAATTTATAATCTTCTCCCTATTTTATTGTATTATCAACTTTTTACTTAGAGATTGTTTGTTAGTTCTCATAAGTTTTTTTTTTTTTATTATTAAGCTGTTCTTTTACTTACAAAGATATCTCATTCCTAGGTTAAAAATACTAACCTGTCCAGAGGCACCTGGTATGTACTTGAAGGATTAGTGGAAGAGTGTTTATTCCCTGATGTAATCACAGAACTTGCTGCTGGTCAAAAGTACTCTACTCCTCCTGTGCAACTTCTTCATTCTCTTCTAGAATACGTCCTATTGGTGAGGGATGAAGGATTATAAATATTAAAACAAAAAATGGAAGTATTATGATCTTTGTTTCTGGCATTGTATTTAGTGGGTTTTAGTGACGTATTCACCCTTCACTTTGTGTTCGTCAATGTGTTTGTGTTAAAAAGGGAAGAATTTGATACTTAAGGATTTTTTAAAATAATTATTTGCAAGCTATGTGAATGTAGTGATCTAAATATTGTGGAATAACTGGCCCAGGTTTTTTTTTTTATTTTTAGAAACAGCACTTTTTCTTTAACCTCATAAGCCACAGATAGCTCAATTGAGGTTTGTTCTAAGCAGTGATGCATTTAGCTGGAATATCACACTGGAGCAAGTTCTCCTTGTTTCCTTCCCGTTTTTTGTAAACTTCACTGCTCTTAGTTATGTATTAAATTGCATGTTACTTCACTAACTAAATTTGGTCACTTGGGATTGTAAGGAATAAAGAAAATATATGAACTCTTAGTGACTGTGGATGTTTGGCCAGTATGCAGCCAATATTATTTTCTCATTTTATTACAGGGAAATAATGATGCAATATTTTATGCTAAACTTCATCACATTTTGTACCTTATTCTCCAACGTGATCCTCCTTGGAAGTCCCCATCAATGTTAAAGTATTATTTGGATCTTCTTCAGTGTCCTATCTGTAAGAAAGGTACATGGTCCTTGATAGAGATGCTTGTAAGGTAAGAAAGCTTAATGAGGTGTTTGGTACAATAGTTGTTATGTTACTCCAAACTCAGGGAAGGGGGAGGAGGGTTGGAATCCTGTTGTATCAAGGTCACGTTTTCACCAGAACAAGTTAACTATATGCGAAAGTCTAGAATTGTAACTGAGATTTGGACCCTTCACTTTGTGTTTCAGTAAGTGTTAACTCACAGGCAAAGGATGTTTTTTTTGGAAAGGAAAAAGTGTACATTTTCTTGTCTTCCTTCCTTTTTTTAAAAAACATTTATTTTTTAAGCTTTCCACAAATTACAAGAATCTATGTATTACTGCTGTTCTGGTGTATATGTATATATACACACACATAAATATCTGTAGTTATAAAGCAAATTCCAGTCTTATCTTGCCAAACATGAAGCTTCATGTTGTATTCTGATTTTAGTCATAAACTTTACCATCTTGCTCAGGAAGTCTGATCATATTATTTGCATCTACAAATACAAGACTTAATACATAGGAGCTGTTTGGGTAGATAGTTCATCCTTAGCTTGAGAACTCATTTTTTGTAATTTACATCAATATAAATTAATTATTCCATTAATTTGGAAGAGATACAGAACCTCTTTACTGTCATAAAATCATAGAATCACAGAATGGTTTGGGTTGGAAGGGACCTTTGAGATAGTCTAGATCCACCTTCCACTAGACCAAGTTTAAATACTTTGATAAAACAGTGATTACAGATATATGAATGTGTATGATTGTAAGCATGTCTATAGCCTTGAAGGGCATAGAATCACTGTACTTGAATCACTGTAACCGGGCATTTAATAGTTGTTATTAGAAACATGTCACATGGAATGGAAGATAATTTATCTTTTATAGAAAGTATTTTATCGTTTAGTACTTACTGGCAGAATGTGAACACCCAGCAGTTGTATACCTGGTGGCTCCAGTACTCAAAATTCTAGCCCAAAAAGTGTGTTTGCCCTTTACTTCAAAATTACCTCCATCATGTTAGACAATCATTAGACTTGATCATAAACTGTAGTCCTGTCAAATAGTATGTTTTGAACAGTTATCTGAACTAAGGTTTGTATGATATTACAATGTCTATAAAATATTACAAGACTACCTTGTAATAAAAGGATTTTAAAGAAGTTCTTTTAAATTCAGTAATTGTACAGTACCTCAAGTAGAGACAGAAAAACTAAATACGGTTAAATTACTTAGTTTACTCTATAATACAAAATCTTCATCTACAACACAAAGCCCCAGTCACCAACATGCTAATTTATTTTTTTTTAAAATATAGCTTTAAAACCAGAAAGTTAGGCTTTAAAATGATGAATGTTGCTGAGGACCAAGGTATTTCCTTGTCAAAATTGTCAAAAGTCAAAGCTGACTTTTCTGCCGATAGATCAGACTATGATTTCTGTCATACAAATGGATTTTTCGGTGTTTATTTTTCAGGTCTTGCCTTTATTGCAAAACCATTTGTCATGCAGTCCCTGTTTCAGGGAGAGGCGATGAACAGAGGATAGTTCACAAAACATTATTGAAGTTTTTCTTTGATTTAGTAAAAGCTGAAGTAGAGTTTCTGACAAAAAGGTGGGTTTTATAGGGTAATACTTTCTTATTACTTTTTCACAATTTCACAAGCATTTCTGTATCTACAGCAGGTTGTATCCTGATTTTTCTATGTCCCTAATAAGATTCTGTTCTACAGAGATGGCAGTTCAGCATTTCCTTTTATATTTCTCAATTCTTAGTTTGTTTATTGCAATTTATATAGTCTTTTTCCTAATCTTGTTTTAAGGCCTCTAACTTTTCCCAACCTATTATTTCATTATATTACAAGTTTCAGTAAACATTTAATTTTGCTCATAAAGTTGTATTTTAGCTTTGCAATGCTTCAGTATTCATTCTTTAAGGTAGACAAGCAGCATTTTGAACATACTAAATGTTTTTTTAAAATTCAATTAACTGCTATCTTTTGCGAGGGAGACAATTATCTTCCCTTAGTTTATGAAGTATAAAAAAAGTCTTGATTTTGTTCTGCCTTTATATAGTAAAGGCAGCCCTTACTTTATGTAATATTAGCACAATATTAGAATTCCTTCAGTCTGACTGTAATAGTCATCATTATTTTACTTATTATTCATCAGAAATTGTGTCTGATCTTTCCATACTTAAAAATTGCCAAACCTGTGTGTGTTTTGACAGAAGACAAGGTTTCTGTCTGGTAACTATAGTAATCAAAGTGGCATAAAGATTTAGGTTTTTTCACTTTCTTTTTTTACAGTTTGGTTGAAGGGACCATTTCACAGCATCAGAAAGTCATGCCACAGACAGTTCTTCTGAAGACCTTTTGGCTGGGAAGCGAAACCTCAGTGCTTTTTACCAAACACATAAATATTCTAGCAGATTGGGTCATACATTCCCAGAGAGAATTGAACAGACAAAATGATGTGAGTATGAATTTTATACTTTAAAATAATGAAGACCGACATATTTTTTTTTAGAGGAGTTCCTTTGTTCATTCCTTTGTGAGGAATTATATGTAAGTATCACAGCTGCTTGTTATAGCTGCCTTTTGTTGTGAAGCATGCTGGTTTTTGCTCCACTAAAGGAAATGAATTGATCCATAAGATTCTCATATTGATCTGTAGAGAAGAAACGAGTCATGAGTAGCTTGTTGGCTACATTCAGATGTTCACGTGCCCTTACCAGCAGGTATTACTGTAGTCATTAGGGACACCAGCTTAACACATCCTGTCAAACAATAAGGTGTAACGAAAGAGGTGATTATCTTATTTTATAGTGATTGTATTCAGAAAAAGTTGGAAGGAGAAGGTAAAAAAAACTAATAGTTTTTTGCCATTTTCCACAGATATACATTATTTTATATTAATAAATGCCCCAGTTTTCTTCCCAAGTCCTTTAGTTTCATTTGGTATCTTCCCTAGGTCTTTTCATAAAAATGGAATTGAAGGCAACTTAATTGCTGTTCTGTGACCTGCTGACCAGCAGGACATTGACCTGAAAGATACTGAGTGTGCTCTGTACCACCTCTTTCTTTTCAGAAGCCAGAGGCCTTGTAAAACATCTTTGACTTCTAGATTCTCACATAAAATACAAACTTACTGCTGTCTCTGCGTTCTCTTTTAAATTATTGTGAAAGCACAGAATAAATAGGTACTTCATTCACTTTTTCAATACAATAACAGAACAACAATAGAAAATCAAGTATTCCAGAGAAAAAAGCACTTTCAATATAATACCTAGTAGTTCTTCATTATGTTAAGAAAGCAGAAAGATTAAACATAATGAGAGCTTCACTCATCTTACCTAGCCAGACCTCCTACCTTTTTTGGGGGCTATCAAAGCAAGACATTCTGAAACAGTGCTGCCTTTTATCCTTGGTCAAGATATTAAAAAAGTGCCTAAAATTAGGCTTCTATACCCATATTTATATTTAAACAACCTACCTTTTCAAAGGTACTGAACACCAGGCTTGCATTCAGTTGGTGTCAGTGGCCATTCTGTTTCTTTGGAAAATGGGACTGCTTTCATATGTTTCCTGGTGTTGAATCTGCGGTTTAAGTGTAGACACCATTTCCTTTTTTCTACTATGCCTTCTTTTGACAAGTTCCAGCCATACCTTTTTTATAAAGCATTCTTTGCATAAGCAGAATAATCACTTGTGTCAGATAGAGTGTAGTACATACATGAAAAATAAACTTAGAGGAAAGAATAAAACATCATAAAACATAGATACCTTCCTCTTGTTTAGGTTCTATTTTCTTTATATACGTATATATAAGAATTATACTTTCAGCACAGAACCCAGGTGCCTATCGCTTTCCTGCTTTGATCTTATGCACTGTAATGTACAATATCCCTGCAGATATGAATTTTAGACTTAAAAAGCAGCTTGTTGCCTCATAATACCTGTAGTTTTGTGTGTTCATTCTTACAGCCTTATTCTTTAACTTCATATTTATATATTTCATTTTGTTTCCCTCTGCATTTTTTTGCAAAAATAAACTCTAAACCAAAATACTGTATTTTTACATTCAAAACTTTTCATTGTCCCTTTCCGCACTCTCAATTTTGTTATACTAAGACTTGATGTACTGATTTTCCCATATATTCAGAGGCTCCATTTGAAATTCCATGACCTAGTTGAAAAGGTTATTCAGAAAGCCAAAGAAGTCGATTCTCCCCAGCTGTGCAGGCAGATCTGTGTTTTCTTTTCTCCTTTTTTTATTATTTTATTCTAAATAAAATCACAGTATTTCCATGTCATTTTAGCATATTGGGTACAAAATTTTCCTTCCTATCTTCAGTTTAAGAGTGTGAGTCATTTTTACAAGTTTTGTTTTTTAAAAGCTGTTTGCTTAAAAGGCAACACATTGGCAAGAAGCACGTAAGGCCATTCAGAAATGTAAATGAAATGAAAAGAACGACTTTGGGTATTCTTACTATCTGCACGGGCACAGAAATTAAGTGTTTTATAGCACAGTGTAAAGGGGTGACTATGTTTCCGAGCTTACACAAATGTGTTAGCTTGTAGGAAGAATCAAACATACCAGTTGTGATATACCAAACTTCCATGCAATTGTCCAGTGAAAATATCTGTAAATAAAAACAGATGAATAGTTTAATTAAATTCTTTTTTGGGGCATATCTAACAAATTCTTTTCTAAGTGGGCTTAAAAGCGGCAATTATTTATTTATTTTTATTTTTAGCTTCTTAGAAGCAGATTGTCTTTCTTGTAGGATTCAAAGAGATTGCAACAAATCAGCACTAGAGTGGAGTATATGTTTCCTCTCTTGTAGTGCTTATTTATTGCGAAATTATGGTTTATATATGGGGGGGTGGAGGTGAGGTGTGTATTTCACTTTCCAGGCTTATTATAACCTACATGAGAAAAAAAGAAAAACAAAGAATGAAGCTATAAAGACTTAAGTTGCATATATGAGTGAATTTGTTTTCTTGTGTTAGATAGAATTTACTTTATCTCAAAAGTACCAGAATAAATTAGTAGCAGGAAATTGGTTGCCCTCACTCATCTATGTGTTAATCTGCTGGGAAAACTTTGTGGAATAAAACTGATACACTGTCCTTGTAGTTAAAATGCACCGCCAAAGAACGTAGAAGTTTTTCTATCACTTAAGATCTTCAAATCAATATTGAATATAATTTTAATATAAATAATGTTTATTATATATTATATATATATTATATACTATTTAAATAGGTTTGAAGAAATTCCCAGTCAACATTCCTTGAATCAAAGCTGTTAATTCAGTTTTAGAATTTACAAATGAGTGTCTATATTGCTTATAACACTTTGAGTAGCATCGAGCTATTGTATGGCTTTTCACAATGTCACAAATGGTATCAGAAATGCTTTTCATCCGTGATACTGCTGGTGTTTTGTTTTTTTTTAAAAGCTGTCTTACATAGCCTGACAAAGGAGTGAATAAGGCATTTATTCAATTTTTTAGTTGCATCATCTTGCATATTTCTAATTTGTTTTCTTCCATGTTTCAAGTATCGTTTCCAGGTATAAATTTATAGAATTAAATGTCTTTTTGGTCTATGTGTGACTTCCAATAGCTTTCTCGGAAGTATGTTTTAGGCACTTCATGAATACTGCATAACACTAAAAACATTTACACCACATGAAAAAGAACTCTAAAGAACAACTCTAAAATAACTCTGTAATTCAAAGTAAAAAATTTAAAATTAATTTTCCTATGACTTAAAAGCTTCCCTATAAGAACTTTTATGTGTACTAAAACACACTGTGAAACTTCTGTCACTGTAGCACAGTACTTGACTTGGCAAAATATTAAATGGAACAGCAATGTGGAAATTGCATTTGTTAAGCTGGCAGACAGTTGTACTGATGTGACCTTTGGATGCTAACACAGTCAGCACCCTCTTCCCCCTTCAGTGGTTTTCTCGGTGAGATAGCTTTGATCTCAACAATAAGAACTAGGAAGAGAGGTTTGGGGGGGGGGGGAAGTTTAACTGGATCTTACTTATTTTCTGTGCATGATGTAGTGGGTTGACCCCAGTTGGCATGTAAGTCCCCACCTGGCCACTTGCTCACCCACCCTGCAGCGGGATGCGGGGAACAATTGAAAGGGCAAAAACTCATGGGTCAAGATAAAGATAGTTTAACAAGTGAAGCACAAGGAAAGCAAAATGAGGAATTCATTCACCACTTCCCACGGGCAGGCACATGTCCAGCCGTGTCCTGGGCAGCGAGGCTCCATCACCTGTAGCCATTACTTGGCAAGGCAAATGCCGTAACCCCAAACATCCCCCCTGCCTCCTCCTCTCCCCACCTTTTATTGCTGAGCACAACGTTTGCATGGCGTGGAACGTGCCTTTGGCCATTTTGGGTTGGCCGTGTCCCCTCCCAGCTCCCTGCACACCCCCAGCCCTCTTGCTGGGGAGCAGAGTGGGAGAAGGAAGAGGCTGTCGCGCTGGGCAAGCACTGCTCAGCCGCAGCCAGAACATCCCTACATCATCAACCCTGTTCGAGGCACAAATTCAAACACAGCACAGGCTATTATGAAGAAAGTTATCTTCATCCCAGCCAGACCTAGTGCACTTGGTTTTGTAAGGAAGAATAATACTACAGTTCTATTAAGAATCTTTTCAGCACAATTTGAAATATGACATTTTGTAGTAGTCCATTTTTCTGAGGAATTGTAAAAATACATTATTTATGGGGAAGAGGGAGAGACTTGAATAGTTTATAATATACCTACAAGAATCATGTTCTTGTTTGCCAGTTTATAAAGAAGGAAACTGTTAAAAATAAATCAGATTCAAGTTTGATTAAAGATTGAAGTATTAAGCAATAGAACCAAAATCAGTGGTTTCTGAGTATTCTCAATTTTTTG
Organism: Vanellus vanellus; assembly: GCF_965231255.1. Classification (NCBI taxonomy): domain Eukaryota; kingdom Metazoa; phylum Chordata; class Aves; order Charadriiformes; family Charadriidae; genus Vanellus; species Vanellus vanellus. Next base: position 1,719,608 of record NC_138908.1, on the reverse strand, counting down.
TTAATTGAAGGCTCGTGTTCCAATGACCACTGGTCACACCATTATCTAAATTACAGTATAAACAAAAACTCTTATTTAAATGTGTTTCTACTTAATCCAAAATTGCATTTGTTAATAAAATAGCAGTGCATGTCATTTATATGGGTAACTTGTTATTTCATATCCAGGAATAAGAGTTCCCATACAATGTTCTGAATATTGCTTTTCTGTGTGTACAAAAAAATCAGGTGGCTCCTGTGCATTTACTTTTTCACTGGTTAATATACAGAGATCACCTAGCTTTGTAAGACTTTATTCTTACATTCTAAAAATAGTTACTGAACATTTTTCTTCTTTGTTGATATTTTTCTCTTTACGTTAGTTTGGTAATTAAAAAATAACATCTAAACTTCAGAAAAACTGCAGCTTTAAACCAGCAAGAGAGTTGCAAAGCAGTAGAAGAGACTTCTTTTTAAGATTTTAGCATCTTGAGTTTGATAGCAGAAGCTATTAATGTGCACAATGATGTTTTGTCATACATGGTAGGAATTCCAAGTGGAAATGCTTGCTTCTTTTTCCTTTTTAGTATTGCATGTGTTTTCATTACTATGTTTGTATTGTTTTGTGGTTGAAAATGAAAATATTTTTAAGAAGTTAGTATTTAAATATTTTTAGAACAGATGATACATCCTGTAAATTAGAGCATTTCGCCCTCATTTGTTGCATTGAACCATTTATTTAAAAATATTAAGGAGAAGCTCTTGGTTTGTACTACTGTTGTTTTACCAAAATGTCAAGCAAGCCTACACCAGTTGGCAGTATCTGGTTTGTCTTTGTGCAGAGATACTAAGCTGCACAAACGTACTTGCAGCTAGCGTATCAGTCACACTTAATACGCAGCTATATATCTGGCTGCGAAACATTATTAATACTTGCAGTATTAACAGCCATTACTTCAATCTGCTGCCTCAAGGTCAGCTTTCGCTCCCCACCCCTGTCCTTGAAAATATTTCATAGATGAAGTAATACACTTGTAATTTAGAAATAAGAAAAAGAAAGTAAATACTTGTGCTTTACATCTGTATCTACCTCAGATTACATCTGTATGTCCTTGATCCTGTCACTTACCTCCGTTAAAATTGTGCTTATTTGCTACTTTTGTGTAATTTATTTCCTGCAAAGAACTATTGATGGAATTAAATTATTCACCCAGTATTTTGCTTTGGGGTCCAATGATAAAAGAGGTATGCATACTTAAGGGAAATTTAAATGATTTCAGATGTTTTAAATTATTTCCTCAGTTTCTATTCCTGAATCCTCAGAAGGCAAGGAGTAGTGTAGCTTTTAAAATATTTAAATTCTAGTTGAAAAAAAAATATTTTCATGTTGTTGATGTGCCATATCAATGTTCTCAGTTTTTTTTACTATGAGACCCTACAGTTCATCTACAATAAAGTATTACGATACACTAAAGCAAGGGGCAAACCAAATCAAGTAGACTTTAACAGAGTAAAAGGAAGTAGGGCTGGCAGTGATTTCAGAGACCACATTCCTAACAGATTTTCCCTGGCCAGTCCTTAAAAACCTTCAGTGATGGAGTTTATACTGCCTCCCCACACCATGTTTATTTGTAGTTGTGTTTATTCATTTTCTCTTGAATGACAGTAAGTCTGTTAACTGTAGGGACAGTATTTACATAGGTTTTTGACAAACTACTTTGTAATCTTTTTATAATAAATCTCATCTGTGTCACAGTCTCTGTTGCTCTTCTATATGTCTGATTTATTGATGAAGCTCAAACTGTTTCAGTCTTTGGTGCTTTCCAGCTCCTGAGGGAATCCTATTAAATTATTTTAAACCAACCTTGAATGTATTTTATTCTCAAAGGAATATCAGACAAACCACTGACTGTGGTGTGAGAGCACAAAAAAAGACATAAAAGTTTTGCTTCCTCTGAGTAATTCTTCAAAATCTTAAGCTGACAAATGAGTAAGTACATATTCAGTTCAATTTCCCTCTTATCCCAAATTGTCCATTTTGAAGTACTCATTCTCTTTTTCTCTAGAATGCAATATATTGTCTGGTGCTCTAGTGATTCTCCAGTAGAGCCTTTGGTAGGTGTCTTTGGGCAAATGAAGTATTCATGTGTTCCTACAGTGGTGCACGTATTCTTCCAATTTGCGCATACAAATACTGAATTTTATGTCATTGTACATGTGGTCAGAGGAGCAACTTGTTTCAGAATCATTGCATAAAATATCCCTACGTGGCACAGAAAGGTGTTGAGTAGGCAGACCTGACTTTCCTTTGCACAGACTAACTCAGACACTAGTAGCAGTACTTTATACAAACAATACTGATGAACTGAAGTGCTCACATGGGTGAACAAATATGTTCGTCAATCTCAAGGTACTTTCTGGGTAGCATGATAAAGTGCTGTATTGCCTCGATGCCGCCTGAAGAAAACATGCTTTGGCTTTTTTATCTACACGTGACTATATTGTGCAGGTTGAGGGCAGAAAAAGTAAGACTAATACCCATAAGTATACTCTTTCTAAATTTTCAGCTGCTAGTCTCTTCAGAATTTTTGGTAGCAGGAGAAAGTTTCCTGATCCCACAAACTGGCTGCCAAAGTTTTATTTGTGCAGGGAACTAACACTTAGCATCCTTTCCCCTTTTGGCACAGATGTACGTGGTTAGTCACAAAAGGAGCTTTGAATTCATGATGAAATCTATAGAAAAAAGAGAATCCTAATAGCTGGGGAGAATAAGATCCCCGTAGTTGCCAAATGAAGCACAAGGTTAACTATCATAAATGCAATACTTGAAATCTTGCAGTTAAACACAACCTAGTTTAAAAAGAAATCACACTTTGTACTTGTAAGATTTGATCCAATTTTGCATGTGATTTTAGGCAGTATGTTTTCAAATAACGTGTATCTCTCCAATGACAAATCTTACTTGATGTGGCATTAATGGCATATGAATTTCGTTCACCTGGCTGCAACAGGTAGATTTTGAGCAGAAAAAGAAAAGACAGCAAAGAAGTGATGTGACAACAGAGTGGGCTTTATCTAAAGTTCTCTAGTGTTATTAATGGTACATTATCAGTGTGAATTTGTTGTACAGTGCAGGTCTATAGATACTCTCTCTTCCCCCCCCCCCCCCCCCCCTCATTTAGTCTTTCAGGTGTGAAATAGCTGGTCTATTAAATGCAGTTCTTGGAACTGTAGTGGAATATTGGATCATCTCAAGTTTGCTTATGGACAGAAATGTGTTTCATCAAATAGCTGATGATTTGGCACAGTACATAGCCATTTCATGTGATGGTGAGTGTTTGAAGTGCTTCCTGAAGTCTTTTAATCAGGTACACTAAAGTCCAAACTAAAATCCTCAGTTTACTTTTACCTTATATTTTACCTTCTGTTGCAGCTGTGCAGTCTTCTGATGTGATGTGTACATATGCAGGAAACTGTTTTGGTGTGTGTAGGTGTCTGCCTGTCTGTCCTGAACAAAGACCAAATAGAACAGGCTTTCTTATTAAAATGCCTCTAAATAAACCTCAATAGGTGTTAATGTGAAAGCAAGACTACACGGTGTGAAGAAGAAAAAAAAAAATCTTTGGAGCTCTCATGTCAGTTTAAGAAGAGCTTTAAGCGTATCATAATAAAGTGTAACCTCAGAGATGCAATTGGAGACACCTTAGCTCAGACCAATTCTCATGTGAAATATTTCACCCCATCAGCCATAAGTCCAAAGGCTGCACCAAACTCTTTGACTCATACAGACTTTGAATGAAACATTTCAGTGTCTCGTTCAAAATCATTAGTCTTAATGAACTTTATTTGGGGGGTGGGGAAAAATTCCAGCTAGCCTCATGAATCGCTATTGTTCCTCTTCATTAAATATACTAGAGAAAGAGAAATGTCAGGACTCAAATGGACCATTATCATTTAACATGCCGTGTTGGTTGAGGTATCTGTCCTTTTAGCAACAGGGTATGAGGAATTCAAAAAACCAAAAAAATTAACTCAGAAAAACTACTGAATGTTTTTAATTGCACTTTCAAAATTAATTCCCACCAAAGCTTCTCAAAAGTTGTGTTTCTGCTTTGATTGAGTCTACAGATCAATTAATGTATGAGCACTTCTTAGCAGAACAGAATATTCCCTCGATACAGTTAAGAGTTTCTTCCTCATGGCAGACATTCCTTTCCACCTGTTTCAGTTGCTATTTTGACAAAATTATTTTGCTAGAATCAAAATACAAATATCACCCTAAGAAAAATCAGCCATTCTAGTCATTCTGTCTCCTTTTTTTAAAAAAAAAAACAAACAAGAGAGGTAGGCCTTTCTTTATATGCCTGATATGTATTGAGATAGATATAGATATATATTCTTCTGCTACTGTCTGCTCTGGGTTTTTTAAAACAGTATGAACTATTTGATACCTCTCAATGGGGTTGAAATTTGCTTACGGTCATTTTTAATGTATGATTTATAGTTCACTCTGCATTACTTGCAGATTTCTTTGTTCATGTATTATACATTTTATCTGAATTGTGTTTGAATTGTCACTTACAGATTTTAAATGTGATCACTTGCATGACTTCCTAAATAAATAATTTCATTCTCAAAATTAAGGTGTAACTTTTACAAGATTTTATTTAGAGCATTTTTTAAAAAAAGTTTCACATAAAAAGCAGTGCCTTGCCTTTTAAAATCTGGTGGCCATTCTCTTAGAAGCTGGTCTTGTTATCAGATGACAGATGAAATCTCTTGTAATATGAGTATTTCTGGTAATATTCATGGAGAATAACTTATGAATCTGCAACAGCAGGAAAAAAAAAAGTCTGGAAGAGGCATCTTCTAGATCACTCTAGATGTAAAGGTTTGTTATTTTAAGGTTCTTTTTCTTCCCTTTGCTTTTATCCAGATTTTTCGATATGTGAGTTAAAAATGTTCATTTGTTCCATACCATCCCTCTGGCTTCAAATGTTTGTTGCAGAAGCAGTTTTTAAAAAAATGTGTTTACAGAGGAATATAACTATTTCTAAGGAACCTCTTTCTCTTCAGAAAATAGTAAGTAGCTCTTCTTAATAACGTATCACACTTAAGTATTTTACAAGTAATTGGATTCAGTAAAATCTTGTGGTCTAAGGTCATGCTCATTGCATGAATTGTCTTCCACCTGTAGATAGACTCTACTGCATTTAAATGTCTTTTGGCCCAAGATCTGGGTTCAAAACAATGATTTTTCTTGCCAGAGAAGTTGTATACCTGATTAATCTGTTTACATGCAGTTAACATGGAAAATCACAATGAAAGCTTTTTAAAAGTCTCTGATGTAAATACTTTATTGCAATATTAAATTTGTAATTAAGTAAAATGCCCAATATATAGTGTGGTTTTCCTGGGATATCTTTTCCTTCAGGTTCTTTGAAGAGGTGACAGTCTATTATTCTACTGTGTCCAAGTATTTGTTACATACTAGATTTTATTATTTTGAACCACAGTGTATTCTTGTGAATTTCTCCTCTTAAAAAAATTATCCTACTTGCAAACCTTTTCCTGCTTTCAATCACAAATTGTGATAGTTGATGAGGAAGCACATGATGAAAGCTGGGAAAGAAATTCTCAAAACCAAGACTGCTGGCAGGATGCAGGCAAATCAGGGAGATCACACAGTAATGACATGCCCTAACTTAGAGCCTTGTTTCAGTAATCTTAATGCTAATGACTAATCAGAATATGGAATCCATAACTGTTTCTATATGGCCTAAAATTCTACAGGTAGAGGCAAAAACCCCCACATTTATACGTTTGTATATTTTCCGTACATAAGTTTTCCTGAATTTTACAGGAGTTTATTGTGAACAGAGATCATTGTTTATTAATACATCATGTTTAAACAGAGCTTGAGCAAAAGACTGTCAGAATTTTAAAAATAAACCAACTATATATCTAATATTTAACATATGTTGCCAACACATATGCAGCAGCAATTGCTATTTTTAGTATTGCCATGACTACTGATCACTCTCTGCAACTACTTAAATGTAAATTTTTGTAGTGCTTGAAACAAGTTCATTTGCTTTTTGTGGCTTTCCTTATCATTACTGTTCTCCCTTTCTTGTTCCATACAGTAAGTATTGATGATTGTCCAATTTTGTCAGCTCTTCTTGTACAGCGTGTTATCAGCTAGGCTTTTCTATGGGTTCAAATAGGGCCCTCCTTCTCTCTGGGGGTAAATGTACAGTGAGGGTGCAAGTTAAGGTGTCCCTCACCCATTGCAAGTTACCTGCAGAACCTACAGTGGTCCGCTAGATACTCTCAAAGCCTTCTTTAATATCTTTCTTCAGATATAACCATTGTGTAATCCTTGAATGAGTCCCCTCACTGGACTTTTTCCTATGCTTTTACCAAATGGTAGAAACTTGTGTGACTTTTCAATATGAGCGCTATAGTTGGGTTGAAAGCTCTGTATTCCTGGAAAGAAACCAAAATGTCTACAACGTCCAAAGCTATCATAATAATGAGAGAGCACCTGAGAGATAACTAGCTTATTGTCTTCATAATGCTCAAAGGCTTAATCCAACCCTTCATCTTAGAAAAGATGAAAGAAGGGAGTGAGTATTTCTTCACCAAGTTGCTCCCTGAGTTTTGCTCCCTGGGTTGGTAGCAGGAAGCTTGTAAATACTTTAAGTACCTGAGAATCAATTAGCTTTACTTCAGTCTTATATCCAGCTAAAGCAGTCAAAATTTTCTCAGCTGCCAAAAATCCAAGAGAGAGGTCTAGAATTTCCCACTTGCTTGCTCAGACACAACCCACTTGCCTCTGAGACCAGCATGAAGTGTGTATTACAGGAATATGAAAAAGATTGCAGAAGAAAACTTTAATCTATATATGCAATCATATTTTTAAAAACTTAGATACAGCAAGCTGTGGGTGGTGGATGACTGCTTTGCATGAAGTGCAACAAAAGAAAATGACTGCATTTTAATTTACTTTATACAAAGTCATTGAAAATGTTACTTTTGCAACAGGTTTGTTCCTATTCGCCTGCTTTACGAGAGGTAGGGATGCACGAGACAAGGAAAATACAGAAAACAAAGAAAAAGAAAAGGAAAATAGGGCAACAGCCATGCCCCGAGTCTCAAAGGGCATTACAGATGCTAAATGGTGATAAGCAGAACCAAGTCAAAGTGCTGCCTGATCTACCGTAAGTAATACCTATAACATCACCAGTTTTATTCTGCTTTGGGGGACAGCTTCTGACCTGACACATTTCTTGAACTTTCTATGACCTGTTTTGTTGTCTACAAATTACTGCAACCGACAGAAAGCTCCATTGTAAACCTGTAACACCTCTGGGCTGGGGTTCCCCCTTTCTCCCCATCCTCTGGCTCAGTGTATATGCAGACTGATGTAATTATATTTTCCCAATATTAAATTTAAAGTGTACATAGAGAAGTTGAACTGTTCATAGAATTACCTTTAAAGAAAGTTTAATTGTGGGTAATTTCATTTTATTACTGTTTTAAGTACAGTTATAATTAAATGACATAGAAATTATGTAATTAAGACATTTCAGAAAGAACTCTGAAATGGATAGATCTAAGTATGCTGTATGTACACATTTAAAAGCATTAAGTACATATACATCATCTTAAAATATAAAATAGTGATTTCAGACATGTCCCCTTTGCTCTCTTTTCAGTGACTTAATCTTTAATAAGTGCCCTCCATTGACAAGGAAGCTTAGAACAAAAGCAGAAGTTGAGGCTTCATACACCAAAGAGAATTGCTACATTTTGGCTGAAGAGTTACATTTTTACAGGAGAAATACTAAAGGTATGCTATATATCTAATTTATCTCAAGAACTTTATATGGCTAGAATCGACGGTTTCAGGTTTAAAAATCTTGTCCTGATGCATGCTGAACTGAAATGATGGCTTACGCCCAAGAATTATTTTCTTATGGTTTGTGTTTCATTTTTCTGATGTCTGTTTAAAAGGAGGAATTGTATATATGGTGGAATAAAGCTGCCTTCTTTATTCCCCTCCCCCTCCCAGATATTAAATACAGTGTACAGCTTGTGTGAGCTCATTCCAGTCTTGCCCGCCTTACTTTGCTAATCCACCTCAACCTGTGCTTGGTAGGATCAACGTCTTCTGATTTGAAAGTATAATTCAGTCTTCATCTCTTTCAGTCCTAGACATTTTGTGAACAAAGACTGAGGAGTATGCTATGTTACATAGCTGTGTTAAGCATATGGACTGTTTTCTTCCAGGCATTCAGCCCAGACTATGAAAGGCATTTGGCTTTTGTCTTAGCTATACTGGAACCCAAGTACCTAAGGAATAAAACGGCACTGCAGTAATTCATTCGGTTCCTACTTATTACACAAATTTAATAAATTGTACTTTACATGAGCATTTACCTGAACAGAATTACTTGCTGGAACTACTTTTTGTCATCTTCATCATCAGAAATTTACCTATATCGCTTAAAACGCAACTATATTAACAATGACACCCAAGAGAAGGCTTAGAAAAAACTGGAAAAAGCAAGCTGGGATTGTTCAAAAAAATTAAAAACAGAATTGTATCACAAACACTAAAGGACAAAAAAACCCTCATCCTCTTTTGGGATTTAAGAGAGCTTCAGTAACAGAGCCAGACCATGCATTTTTAAAATTGGTTCCCTTTCTCTATATTGCTTTTGCAAGTAAAATTGATGTGAATTATTACATGCTGACTTCTACAAAGAAAAGTGAGCTGAAGGACTAGGGCAAAAAAAACCCCAACCTGACTGCTTTTTCTCTATTCTTCCCCTGCCAAAATTGCAAGTAGTATCTTCTGTTGAAAGAATGAGCATGGAGCTGACAGATTTACATAGTGAAGGTATTAATATAACAAAATATACCATGTAAATCTCATCACAAAGGCTGAGAGATTTAGCCTGAGATATTTTTCATTTCTAAGATGTTTGTTGCATCATCTTTTACCTGGCATCAAGATTTTCGTCTGGCTCTTGTTCAAACCTAATCATTTAGTGAAAGCAAAATAGCGTTTAGAATGGGTCTGAAGTTTTTATCATGCAGAAACTAATGGTGTCTTTACATGCAAACAGCAGTTCTCAGTTGCTTGCTGTTCAATTTTTCACACTTACTTCAGCTTTACGTGGTACTAAGGCTTGGGATTCTTTTTCCAGAGGATTTTCTTTATTATTATTATTATTATTATTATTATTATTATTATTATTATTATTAAGACCCCTTCATTTATTTCTCTCTCTTCCCCCCTCCCTTGCTACTGTAGCCAAGTCAGACAGCCTATTGAGAAACAGCAAACCATCTGTTAACGGATTTGAAGTTCTGAATTATACTTGAGTGTGTAGAGGCACTCGTGCTTAGCCAGAAACATTCATTTGAATTAAGCTATAAATGCTGTGTAAAAAGAACCATACATTTTAACGTAGGTTCATGAATAAATTTAAGGGAGGGCAACTGCACTCTAAAGTTTTATTGCTTCAAAACCCAGTATTTTTGGTGTTCTGTGATCACTTGGTGCTTTTATAGTGTGATTGAAGCTTTAAACCTTGAACTGGGGGGAGATAATTCCTGTGTTAAACCATTTGCAATACAATTTCATTGCTGGATCTCTGGTGGAACAGAAGCTCTGTGGGTATTTTTGAATTTTCTTAAAAGATGGTTAAACAGGATAAAGGAAAATCTTACTCGTTATTGAATTTTCTGGCATATAGCCAGGTCTCCTAGTTCCAGGCACTTTGATTATTTTCTTTAGTTGCTATCTTGCCTAGTCTAGTGTAATCTATTAATTTTTTATGGTAGGAGAGACAGCCCTGCATAGAGCTTGCATAAGAAACAAAGTGGAGAGATTGATTCAGCTTCTGTCTTTCCCTGGAACAGACATTAATGCTAAAGGTAAGTTATTGAATTTCTCTACAGAACTAAGAAATTAAGCCAGATAAAGAACAGTATTAATTTCTATTTGGTTATAAAGTTTGTATTTGTACTTTTAAAACTGTCTTTGTTATTTTAAACAACACAAAATGAGGACTTTATAGCAAAAATTGAGGAAAGGTTAATTTATAACTAAAGTGCGTTTTAACATCACATTTTCTATTGATTTTTAAAAATGCCATTTAATTTTTTCAGATGTTTTTCAATAGAATTTCTTCTTTTGAAATCACAAGCTGCCACTGTAGCCATGATGAATACTAAAAAGTAAAGTGTTTTGCTGTCTAATAAATTACATTATTAACATTTTAGTGCTACTTCTGCTGTTTTAAAACTTCCCTTGATTTATAATTCAGACTATGCTGGCTGGACGCCTTTGCATGAAGCCTGTAACCATGGCAGCACAGTGTGTGTCCGTGAAATTTTGCAGCGTTGTCCAGAGGTAGACCTGCTCAGTCAAGTGGACGGGGTGACTCCTTTGCATGATGCACTGTCAAATGGACATGTAGAAATTGGCAAGCTGCTACTTCAGCATGGGGGTGAGTGCATTTATGCTAAACTGGTTTAGGGAAATTATACACTCTTCTGAGTCCATATGAAGTTCGTGGTGTTTTTCTTAATAGTTGCTTAAAATAAAATGTTATTATGAAATATTTATTTTAAAATATTTTTAAGCCAAGCTGTTTTGGTCACAAGAAAAATAATACTGTTTTCACACTTATCTTGATCAGCTGAATATGAAATTAACCAGGATTTTCACTTTTTTTTCCAATATGGTAATGTTTTTATTCTGCATTTTACACCATATGCATTGTAACTATATTCTCCAAACTCATTAATGAAGATAAAGATTACCTAGTCACCAAGCAAAGCTAAGGATTTTCTTTTGTTTTGATGTATTTTTACCACGATGCAAAAATAGATCAGTAAATCTCTATATAATCATGTATTTCAACATAAATTTGTTCAGCATTTATGAAAATTAATGTGATGGTCTTTGAAGAACACAATTAGCTTGGTAATTAGTTTAAGAAAGGAATCTATATTGTAATTGTGATAACTGCTGTTTAGGGATAATAGTGGGAGGGATGCCTTAGTTTCTAAAAAAAGATACATTGCCCCTTAGGCAGACATATGATAAATGTTTTGAACAACATTTTTTGTTCAGTGACGGGGAACTTGTATCTTGTCTTGAAATATACTGTATCAATATAATTAACTTAGCATATTTTTAAAAAATCGACTGCAAAGAACAGTCTTGGATATCAACTCTTCCTTTTTTTAATTCGTTTACTAAAATATTTGTGATATCCTTGCCATTGACCTACTGTGTCAGTTTAATCTCTGTGCATTATATGCTGAGTCCAGATTTTCTCAATAAAAATCGTTCTGTGTATAGCCATGAGGCAGAAGAATGCACAGTGTTTAGATGGCCTATTACTTAATTAAGGTAGAGAAACAAAATTTTATTTCATTCTTGGCATAGGACCCTCTGTATTTACAGTCTTCTCCTGCCCCCTAAAGGCTATTTCTGTGTCTGCTGTGCAAGGACTGCCTCATAATCAATACATTCCTCTGCAGTTCTACCTCGGTGTTTGCTGAGCTTCAGTTCTGTGGCTCCCAGGTGTTTTATATATCTACTGAACCATGTATCTGACATGCCAAGCCAATAGCTGGGCTCAGTTCAATCGCTCTAAGTGATGCAATAGCCGATATTGTAGTAAGCCCAGCTCCTCAATTGGAAATGGCATTGCACTGACAGATGTGCATTTTTCCTGGGCTATTGTGAAGAATAGGTAGTGGATGATCCTGTTGTCCTAGGGGAAGAGCTCTACTTGCACTTGCATTCATCAAGGTTTTCTGGCAACTCTAAGGCTGCGTGTACCCTGATCTTTGCCTTTGTCACACTCTGCGTTTCGTCCTGTCAAATAGCTGACAAGACCATGGTAGAAAGCATGTTACCCATTCAGTGTGGATTTACTCAGCTCAATAATTTAGAACACATCTCTGCAAAAACTTTTTCCACTTTCTGTCTCTGAAAACCTTCAGCTTGCAGAAGTTAATTGTATTACATAATCAGTGATGGAGTAAAACAATACAGTGTTAATCACAGCAAAATTGAAACCTCTAGTACGGATATATAACACAGTGGATTACCTTTTGTAATTAAAATATATTTCTGAAAATGTATTCATGTTAAAATGGCATCATTACTTTAGCATAGTAACACAAATTTATGAAAGAAGATTCCTGATGTATTCATCTTTGAAAAACACACCTGTAGTGTGTTAACTGCCTTCATTTTTTCTTACTGGTGTGGTCTTTCTTAAACTCATCGAGATATCTGCAAACTGTTTAAATATTAATAGTTCCATTCTACTAATAAACAGGAAATACTGTAAGAATGTAGTGTAATCTGAACAAGTAAAACATGTCCCATTTAATTACTTTAAGTCTATTTATTAGAGTAATTACTTTTTGCACTTCAGAAATCTGTTAAGACCAAATTTTGAAACTCAGTTATTAAGGGGGAGTAGGATTCCTACCTCAGTAGTTTACCTTGCTGCATGACCTGGGACCAGGTTGACCACACCATCCAGAAAAGTAAAATAAAGACCATCATAGTAACGTGCCTTTAATTTGGAGTCATTGTCAGCAAAAAAGCTGGTCTGTAAAATATGTAATAGAATTTTAAAACAGTAATAACATTACATTTTTACATACTCTGTGTATCGTTACTTGAAATTTTAGGTTGAGCAACATTTCAATTTCTTTTCTGTATAATAATCCTTGGCTTTCAACCTAGAAAACTGGGAAGAAAATTAAGAAAATATTGTAAAGAAACTGTTACAAAGGGTCTTTCACAATGTTCTAGATTGTATTGCAAATGTGTAACTCATCAGTTACATCGACATAACTTAGTACAAAAAGGAATTGAAGCCGAGTCCTAGCTTCTGGCAAAAAACAAACTAAAATCTTGTTCGGCTGCCAAATCGACTGTGCTGTTACTGCTAATGTTTATATTTTCCCTGCAGGACCTGTCCTTCTACAGCAGAGGGACTGCAGTGGAAAATTGCCACTGGATTATGTTGAGTCCATACCAGTAAAGGAAGAACTTCTGAATGTTGTCCATCCAGAAGAGAACATTGAAAGCTTCTATGAACGCACAGAACAAGATTTTTGCAGTCAGCGAAGAGAATTGTGGTTGATTTTATTTAATAAGATGCTGCTGAATTTTTGTTCAGTTTATAATCTGTCTTCACCCTTTACTTTAACTCTCAGAGAGGTAGCTTGTTCAAAAGTACTTCCAGTAATGGCTTGTGATAACTATAAGATGAAAAATACGTTTTCTGCAGATTGGTTAGTAGATACGTATTTTAGAGAGGTAGAAACTTTTCAAAAGCTACCACAGTTTCTTCAAGAAATATCTGCAAACATGTTTTTTTTCCCTGGAGAACAGATGAAGGCTTTGTTAGCAACTCTGGAAACTATGGTTGAGGCATATCAGCTCTTTACTTAAGTCTTTTTAACAGTTAGCTTCCAAACTGGTCGTATGTGTTGAATCTTGACCGTTAACCCCTGGTATTGGGCTAAATTTTTTCTGGGATCCAAAGAAGTACAAATTTCATGTCCCTACACGAGCCCTACATGTTAGTATCTCCCATGTTGTTGATATTTTCCTCTACCAGAACCTGGAAGTCAGATGCATTGATGCAGTGCGTATTTTAGGCAACATTTTTCGAACACCAATGCCTTCTAGTTGTCTGACAGATCCGGATGCCTGTGACCACCTCAGAAGGGTGCTATATTGTTTGCACCAAGTTAAACTTTGTATTTTCTGTCCTGGAAATCTTTGTTACCCACACAAAGGCATGTGGAAAATCTTTCTCTCCCTCATCAGCACCATGGTGCTTGTGGTCACGTTCATTTATGCAGTGACTGACTTGAGGACACTAGCACAGACACCCAGGTGATTTCCAGAACTCCAGTGGGTAGCGCTCACTCGAGCTTTAAAATCATCAGGTCACCTTGCTGCTCCCCAGGCCAGTGATGCTGCGAAGGGCCAAATCCACCCTCAGCGTAATGTATGGTGTCCTTGGCTCTGCTCTGAGTCGTGTTGGCTCGCAGTAGTTTGATAAATCCGTTACACTAGCAGTGTATAAAATGATCTGGTAACACTCCTGGGATTCCCTCAACTAAAGATGCTGGTGGAAGCAGTGGCACAAATCTAGTTATGTTGGCAGGGGAATTTACAAAGGATTAGACGAGGCAGTTCAAGTACGTACTGGGTATCAGATTCTGACATTAAGTATGGATCTCCTTAAAAATTACACCCCGTTTAATATGAGAATTTTGTTCTCCATTCTGTGAATACATGCAAACTACACACGATAAATCCTCTAAACTAATCCTCTAACCTAATTTAGGATTGTCTGCTACGTATTCTATCAGATGGTCCTTTTAATTAATTAAGAAAAAGAGGAAATCCTGTGCTGTTCTTTAAAAGTATTGAGGCTCATGAGGCAGCTGAACCACATAATTGTGCTGCGTGGGGTTGGGGATGGGGAAGAGTTACATGTTTTGGAAAGTTCCTATTGCATGTTTGTGCAGCAACAGCTACTCTTCCTGCCTTGCATCTTTGTAGAGATCCAGTGCCAGAGTCATTTCAGAGTAGGGTCTGGGAAGAGATACTCTTTTAAGACAAGTTTATCCCTTGCCCTTCCAAGGGAAGAGAAGGAAGTGCTGCTTTAGAGTGAGGGCACCTGATTTTTTTTTCACAGATTCAGTAATAGATCAGGAATAATTTAAAATCTTAGCCTTCAAAAGGAAGGTACTAATTAGCAACGTTTCCAATTCGTCTGTAATAGCAATTTATAATATTAAAAAAAGAACCCTAAAAGAAAGGGTGTGGATAATAGCTGCTTCTGAAATTGATGTTGCTTGACTAGAGGGAATAAGTTACATCGATGCAGCTGGCTTGCCGCACATTAAAACTTCCATTTAGCCTTTCTGCAGCTGAGATATATGATCTCATAGCAATTAATCCACTGAAGATGCTCAGACTGAGTTGGTCTTGGAACCAGACCTACATTACAAATGTTCAGTGTTTATTAATGACTGACTGTTATTTTTATACATGCATGCAAGAACAGCCTGGTCTAATAGAATAACGGGTCAGCGCGTGTTGGATTTGGTTCTGTTTGTGCACTTTTGATTTTTCTGTATTAAGAAAGCAACACCAAAAAAAATATTTACCAAGGGTAAATCATGCTTGACCAATCTGATAGCTTTCTATGATGTTATAACTGGTTGGCTGGATGAGGGGAGAGTCGTGGATGTCATCTACCTTGACTTTAGCAAGGCTTTTCACACTGTCTCCCATAACATCCTCATTGGGAAGCTGAGGAAGTATGGGCTAGATGAGGTGACAGTGAGGTGGATTGAGAGTTGGCTGCGGGACAGAACTCAGAGGGTTGTGATCAGCGGCACAGAGTCTAGTTGGAGGCCTGTAGCCAGTGGTGTCCCCCAGGGGTCAATACTCGGTCCAATTTTGTTTAATATATTCATTAATGGCCTGGATGAGGGGACAGAGTGCATCCTCAGCAAGTTCACTGATGATACCAAACTGGGTGGGGTGGCTGACACACCAGAGGGCCGTGCTGCCATCCAGCGTGACCTGGACAGGCTGGAGAGCTGGGCAGAGAAGAACCTAATGAGGTTCAACAAAAGCAAGTGCAAGGTCCTGCACCTGGGGAGGAAGAATGCTAGGCACCAGTACAGGTTAGGGGCGGACCTGCTGGGAAGTAGCTCTGAGGAGAAGGATCTGGGGGTTGTGGTAGACAGTAAATTATCCATGGCCCAGCTATGTGCCCTTGTTGCCAAAAAGGCCAGTGGAATCCTGGGCTGCATAGGAAAGTGTGGCCAGTAGGTCGAGGGAGGTCATTCTCCCCCTCTACTCTGCACTGGTGAGGCCACAACTGGAATACTGTGTCCAGTTTTGGGCTCCCCAGTTCAAGAGGGACAGGGAACTGCTGGAGCGAGTCCAGCGAAGGGCAACTAAGAAGATTAAGGGCTTGGAGCATCTCCCTTATGAGGAAAGGCTGAGAGCGCTGGGACTCTTTAGCCTGGAGAAGAGAAGGCTGAGGGGAGACCTTATTATGGCGTACAAGTATCTAAAGGGTGGGTTGAAGGAGGATGGAGCCAGGCTCTTTTCAATGGTTCCCAGTGACAGGACGAGGGGCAATGGGCACAAGTTGGAACACAGGAAGTTCCGTTCAAATACACGGAAACACTTCTTTACGGTTCGGGTGGCGGAGCACCGGCACAGGCTGCCCAGGGAGGGGGGGAGTCCCCTTCTCTGGAGATTTTCAAGACCCGCCTGGATGCAGTCCTGAGTCATGTGCTCCGGGCAATCCTGCTTTGGCAGGAAAAAAAGCACATCAATCATTTATAAGTTCTGCTTACCTATTTGAACTAATTTCAAGTACATCTCTCCAAAATACTGTAAAGAGAAGTAGATAACCTGCTAAATCTACGTTATTAACATTGCAAAGTGAAACATTCAAAAGTTAGCAAATGTCTGAATTAATATTCCACATGTATCCCCAACTTAAATATTGTCTGTGTGCGTTGTCAGTCTTTAATTATATGGTGACACAATTTTGTTCTTTCTAATGTTCTCTCAGTTTATATAAGAATCATGCACTGAAAATTTTCCTGTTATTTCCCAGTTATACTCTTAACAGAGTTCAGTTTTATACATACTCAGTTTTATATATACTCCAGTTTGCAAACTCCATGTCCTTAAAAAAATCATAAGTATATCTCAGTTGTATTTAACATAACATTATGTGCTTCATCTAATTTATTAGAGAGTACCTGTTCTTCTTCAGAGTAGCAAAACTTTCCTGTTAAATCATGATTGCAATAAAGTGAGTTCTATTAAGTGATTAAACTGTCTACTTTGTAAAATTGCTCTTGGTATGCCGGGTATTTCCTACTTCTTGGCTTAGTTGGAAGAACAAACATCATCAGCCAACCAGACGCCCTCCCCTTTTCTCTCTGTGCCCATGTTTCACACGCCGACGTGCTTCGCAAGCGCAAATGTACATCTTTGTCCTCAATCCGTCCTGTTTTCCCCAGGGCTTTGAGAAGTTCTTCATTGTTCTTCACCTTCAGCATACGGTTGGAGAATATCCCTTTTGCGCATGGACCAAATGCTGCCCAGAGAGGCGAGTGACAGCGGTCGGTAGCAGCAAGGTGGAAGGTAGAGCACACTGGGATATGCAGTTGGGAATTGTAATGGCATGCAGAGATGTTGGTCAAGCTCCAAAGTTGCCAAAAAAGCTGCCTCAGGCCATATTTCAGTGTTAATTTTCTCTGACGTAGTCTTTTGTTTCACACTACTGATGTAGTCATCACTAGATACGGAGCATGTCGGTTTACGTGCAGAAATCTCTGTCGTATTTGTAAGGTGCTTTACAAAGTGTTTCTCAATTTCAAAACAGTCACACTCATTGGCAAGTAAATCACTGCTGAGCTCAGGAGTTTCGCTGCTGATTGTTTTATTTTTGTTTAGGAGCAAAGGTCAGCTCATAAAAAAAAAATTATCTATAATTTGTTAAATCTAAATCTAAAATTTGTTGAAACAGAGAGGAGATTCAAACCTCAGAGCCTGAGCTCCCTTTCAACTATCTAACTCTAAACAGTCGCGAAGCTCTTGCCCGCTCCCTCCACCATCCTGACTGGCGCGACATCGCTGAGTTGCCAAAGGGCCACGTCCCAAGTGCCCCGTGCGGGGTTCACATCGCCCCGCCTGCCTCCACCGGCCACCCCTCCGCCCAGGCACTCGAGGACCACACGGAGCCTTTTTTGCCGTGGCACTGCGCCGTGCTCCCACCCGGTCGAGAGTGGCCGGTGCATTTGCAGCGGTCATGTTGTCTCCTCCTGTGCCACACACAAAGGTAAATAGGAACAACTGCGTATTTACTGTGTTGGTGGAACGTGCCGGTCTGAGTGCCAGTCCCGGGGGAACACCACGAGAAACGTTTCATGCTCAGCAATTATTTCCCAGTGCGTACCGTTTAAAAGTCTGTCAGATAACTCCTTTTTAAATCTGTTAAATGCACATTAAATGATTGCAATCATCAAACTGTAGTATATAAAGATCCTTACAAGTTCATAAATTTATCATCGTATTTACCAGGATATGAAGCGATGCTTCTTCAGGAAAACAGCTCGAAAAATTACGCTGCACAAAATACTCAGCTCTGTGCTCATATTCAGATGAAGATAGTGAAAATGCACCTAATTTATCAACCAAACTTGTAATCTCTGTGAGAAAAAAAAAGTACCGATTTTGGCTTGCCTAAGGAGTCGGTATATCAACAGATGCTATTGTTGTAGCGTATTTTAGGCAGTTGAGTAAATGCAAAATACCTTATTGTAAAAAAGGATGAGCTGAGGACTGTTTAGCCGCCTCTGTCCTGCAGGCAGGCAGGGAACCCCGTGCAGATGCGATGAAACGGTAAAGCTGCAGAGCTCCAGCAGCACTTATCTGCCCGGGCATCTGTGAACCAGGTGTTCGGAGAGCATGATTGAATTGCTCAAAAAATAATCAGATATATTGAAAAACAATGCTTCTGTCTGCCGAAAGCTGATAATAATATACATTAAAAGAAAAAAAAATTAGACTGTTTTGTTGGTTTTTAGCAACAGCAGGAATTACAGTTTCCGCCCACATTCCAAGATACTGCTGGCTGGAGCGGGAAGGAAGGAGAGAAGAAAGAACGGTGCAAAAATACTGCGCTCAAGTCCAGCTAAGAAGCTGAGATCCAGCTGCGGGGTTCTTTCAATGAAAGTTTCATTAATCTTTCAGGAGAGCTCTCTTATTGATGCTGCAAAATTGTCGTTAATCTTGAACGCGGGAGAAGCGAAAATAAAACAGTGGAAGGGGGAACAGTCAGCTTACACACAGCGTTGAGAGTGCTGACGCGGGGAAGTTTACCTGTTGTGGCTTGTCACTTGCGCACAGCTGAAGTCTAATTAATCTAATTCGTGTCTTACCTCAATGAGCTTGTATACATTTGCTAAATGTCATAGCTCTTCAGGAGCGCCAGGTGAAGAAGGTCTCATTCTTGTTCAACTCCCAGTGCACCTAAATCACCTTGCTCTCGTATTTAAGAGTAGGGGATGTTTTGCGAAGTTATGTGACTATCTCATTACAGCGCATTTGTAACCAACAGTGATTTTGAAAATTTGGGGAAGGCAAAGCTAAGGTAGAAAAAGTTAAAAATTAAACTAATTTAGAGACATCTATATTAAAAAAGCATAAAACTGCAGTGCCAGTAATTCAACTTGTTGGTTTGTTATTTGCCTAATTTACCCATCTCATCTTAAAATCTGACATTTTTCTACTTCTCACTAATGCTCCAACTCCAGTTTTATTTAACGACGTTGCACTGCCTGCCCCGTTATCTACGGGCGCGCCTGCTGAAATTTCACTCTGAGAGCAAATCTGATCCGTCAGTTTGAGGTGTTCAACCAGCCGCCGCCTCCAGCTCCTCAAAGCACACGGGCTCGGCGCCGGGGGGACGCGAGAGCTGTAGCGGCTCTTGAACTACTGAAGGCTGAACTTCACGTGGATGCCGTACGGACTGGTGATAACCCATCATCTCCTCTATCAACCCCTCCTGGTTTCAGGAGTGCTCACAGAGCATGAAGAATTACTTGTTCCTTAAAGGGGCCTTTGCAAACCCCACACAAAGAAGCAGGGAGGGAAACGATAAGATTAAAGGATGGGTACAGTTACCAAAGTCTCCAGAATACCTCTACTTGTAGGGACTTCACCACTCTTATTAAACTAAGGTCATGTTGGGTTTGTTGGTTTTTTTTTGCTTTTGTTCTGATTTTTCAGCAAATCCAGAAAGATCCTCTCAAATGCACATTGTGCCACAGCAGCACCAGGTTTAAGACACGAGGCTTTGCTTCAGTGTTACCTGTTTCGCCGGCAGTGCGTGCCAGCCGCCGGTAGAACCACGCTCCGCCGGGCTGATGGCGGGGGCCGCCTTGGGCTGCCCAAGGGGAACGAAGGAGAACTCCCGCTTCACATGACAGACTGCAAACGGGCAAGCAGGCTGCCATTTCAAATATTTCCCTTTTATAAATTAAGACAAAAATTTTGGGTTTCTTACCCTGGGCAGAACCCTCAAGTGAAGTCCTGTAAATAAGAGGTGAATAACACATTGAGCTGCCGGTAAGAGCCAAGGAAAAGCTTTCAGGTCCCCTCTAGGCTTCTGCGTAGTGACATGGGGGGAGAGAGGTCCCTAAAGAGCAGAATGAGGATTACGCTTATTTTTCAAAACTGTACCCTCCCCCAGAAACCTCCACAGGCCACAGCATCTTCTCGAGGGGAGAAGACGTGTTTTCTCATCTCCCGCACACTCTTGTTTCTGCAATACCTGCATGAAAATTGCATAAATATTTACCAGTTTTATTTACACGTTTGCTGTTACCCACTGGAAGCATCACCCTCGAGGCTGCAGGACACCTCCTGCGTCGGCTGCCTCTTGTGCAGGCGGTCCTGGGTCCTTTTCTGCAGTGAGCTGCAGCTGCAAAAGGATAAATACTCTCATGAGGTCCTCTCTCCCTCTCCCCCGTCTGAATAGCCTCATGTCTACCACATCATCCTCTCAGGAAACACGCAGCATGGATTTGAGTCCACTCAGACTAAGCAGAAGATAAAACTGATGTCTCTTTTCTACCCTGGGCAAGTGCAAAGCCCACAACACTGAAGGTAAGCTGCTGCACGCAGGGTCAGCATCATGTTATCTGGGCTGCGGTTGTCACCATCACAGCTCCGAATGTCTGCAACCACCCGCCAGCAGGAGCTCCACGTGCTGCAGGTAGACATCAACATTTGCAGAGTGTTCAGGGCCTTTAGCAAATGTCCCCCTCAGCTGCTGCTTCATGCCTTTGACAGCAGAGTCAGACTTTTTTTTCTGATGTGCGAAGGTAACCTCAAAAAACTTTTACAGTTTATGAGAAACTGAAGGTGTTTTATCAGTCCATACGGAAACACAGTCTTCATTTTAGAAGAGCTGCTACATACGATTGCCTTTCCCATCCAGGTTTCCTTTGATGAATGGGACGTATGGAAGCTTTGATGTCACCTGCTCTTCTGCCTGACCCCTTGTTAGTATTTCATATGCTCTGAACCTAAACTTTGCAGGTTTTTAAGCCTTCTCCTTCTTCCATCAGTCAAAAGACACTTATTTTTGAAGACCTGATAGGCTTTCTACAAAAGTTTTGCAATGCCACTTGCTGTGTGTCTACCTGCTAAATCCAAATTATTCACGGTTTTGTGTTAAGTACCAACCAGGGAACAGGCTGCCCCTGCCAATTGTGCAAGAGCAGTCACAGAGTCACAGACTGGTTTGGGTTGGAAGGGACCTTAAAGACCATCCAGTGCCACCCCCTGCCCCGGGCAGGGACCGCTCCCCCCAGCCCAGGTCGCTCCCAGCCCCGTCCAACCCGGCCTTGAACCCCTCCAGGGATGGGGCAGCCACAGCTTCTCGGGGCACCCTGCGCCAGGGGCTCACCGCCCCCACAGCCAACAATATCTTTGTTATGTCGAATCTAAATATATCCTTTTTCAGTTTAAAACCTTTGCCCCTTGTCCTGTCATTAAGGCTCTGGTAAAAAGTCTTTCTTTCTCATAAGCCCCCTTTAGGCACTGGAAGGGGCTCTGAGGTCTCCCCGGAGCCTTCTCTTCTCCAGGCTGACCCCCCCCACCTCTCCCAGCCTGTCCTCCCAGCAGAGGGGCTCCAGCCCTCCCAGCATCTCCGGGGCCTCCTCTTGCCCTGCTCCAACAGCTCCGGGGCTTTCTGCTGTGGGGACCCCCCGAGCTGGAGGCAGCACTGTGGGGGGGTCTCCCCAGAGCAGAGCGCAGCAGAGGAGCACAACCCCCCCTTGCCCTGCTGGCCACGCTGCGGGGGATGCAGCCCAGGGGGCCGGGGGCTCACTGGGCTGCCAGCGCACATTGCTGTCTTATGGACAGCTTTTCACCCCTCAGCATCCCAAAGTCCTTCTCCTCAGGACTGCTCTCCAGCCATTCCCTACCCAGCCTGGATTTGTGCTTGGCATTGCCCTGACCCACATGCAGGACCTTGTACTTGGCCTTGTTGAACTTCATGATGTTTGCACCAGCCCACTTCTCCAGCCTGTCCAGGTCCCTGAGGCATGTCAACCACACCACTCAGCTTGGTGTCATCTGCAAATTTGCTGAGAGTGCACTCGGTCCCACTGTGTCATTGATGAAGATATTAAATTGTACTGGTCCCAGGACAGACCCCTGAAGGACACCACTTCACGGCTACCGTTCATCAGCAGCACTGGATGTGCGCTCTGTAGGGGTGTGTGAAAACGAACTCGAGTATCAGTATAGCAACTGGTGTTTCTAAAAGCTCAGAACTTCTCAAATAGCCATGGTGGTGTAGGTCACTTTTCCTCAACTGCGCACTGAAAGTACAAAGAGGGTTTAACACTCAGGCTGAGATGGAGAAAACCCAGGAAACAGATTTATGGCTGAGAGTTTCTCCTTCGCTTGCACTGTTGCCATTTTCCTTTTGTAAACTGTCATTTAAATAAGCGCTCACAAAACCAATGATCAAATGCACCCGTTTGAGAAGGGCGGGTGCTCTGTGAAGCTCTTCAGAGAAAGGTAACAGCGCAGCTCGTGCCCCCTCTGTTACAACCCTGATCGTCCCACTGCCAGCGGTGCGCAGCGTCTGTGGCTCTGGGACAGCACACGTCAAGCCCACAACTCCCTCAATAATACGGGACACCCATTTCCTACAACAGACAGGTGGACACAAACCCACCGCAAGACTCCGGATCCTCTCTTCACCTCTCTCTTTGCTTTATCGCAACTTAAATCAAAAGGCAAACAGGAGCATTTGACAGCTTCGGCATCAAGTGTGTCAACTACCTAAAAAATTCATTTCTTTTTAAAATGCCACTGTTTGTTCTGAGAAGTGTCTGGTCAAAGTGCAGCCTCCACATTACCCTGTAGAGGAAGAGGCCAAACTGCAAAAATCATATAGTGCTGTATTTAATTATGAACCATAGAACTTAAGAAAGAACAGCAAATTGCACATTGAAAACCCATTTTCCATGATGCAGAATTCATTAGGGCAATCCTCCACCACCCCAGACAACCCCTATTTGCTGCAATTGCCAGTTTTAAACACAACCCCTCTTCACAAACTACAAGTTTTCTGCTTTGGTATGGCTTTATGTTATATTTTTCCCAAGATAAAATGCCCATTATGATTTGATGCAAGTAACACAGAGATACAAATCCTTCAATGGGATCAGAACAAAACTCTAAGCTTAGATATTCACACTCAAAGAGTTGCGGTCAGTGGCTGAATGTCCAAGTGGAGAGCAGTGATGAGTGGTGTCCCTCAGGGGTCGGTACTGGGACCAGTGCTGTTTAACATCTTTGTTGGTGACATGGACAGTGGGATGGAGAGCACCCTCAGCCAGTTTGCCGACAACACCAAGCTGCATGGAGCGCTCGACATGCCGGAGGGACGGGATACCATCCAGAGGGACCTGGACAGGCTGGAGGGGTGGGCCCATGCCAACCTCATGGAGTTCAACAAGGCCCAGTGCAAGGTCCTACATCTGGGTCAGGGCAATCCCAAGCACAAATCCAGGCTGGGGATGGAGGGATGGAGACCTGCCCTGAGGAGGAGGACTTGGGGGCACTGTGGGGGGAAAAGCTGTCCATGAACTGTCAAAGCTGTCCATTCCGGGCTGCATCCCCCGCAGCATGGCCAGCAGGGTGAGGGGGTGATTGTGCCCCTCTGCTGCGCTCTGCTCTGGGGAGACCCCCCCGCAGTGCTGCCTCCAGCTCGGGGGCCTCAGCACAGGAGAGACACGGAGCTGTTGGAGTGGGGCCAGAGGAGGCCCCGGAGCTGCTGGGAGGGCTGGAGCCCTTCTGCTGGGAGGACAGGCTGGGAGAGGTGGGGGGGTCAGCCTGGAGAGGAGAAGGCTCTGGGGAGACCTCAGAGCACCTTCCAGTGCCTAAAGGGGCTCCAGGAGAGCTGGGGAAGGACTTTTTCTAAGGGCATGGAGTGATAGGATGAGGGGGAATGGCTTCAAACTGGAAGAAGGGAGAATTACATATTATATATCAGGAAGAAATTGTTGGCTGTGGGGGCAGTGAGCCCCTGGCGCAGGGTGCCCCGAGAAGCTGTGGCTGCCCCATCCCTGGGGGTGTTCAAGGCCGGGTTGGACGGGGCTGGGAGCAACCTGGGCTGGGGGGAGGTGGTCCTGCCCGGGGCAGGGCATGGGACTGGATGGTCTTTAAGGTCCCTTCCAACCTAAACCATTCTGTGACTCCATGGTTCTGTGATTTTCAGAAGCAAGTAGCCAAAAGCAAGATGCACGTACATTGCAGAAATGGTTATAGCACTTCCAGAGGAGACTTCTTTCCTTTAAACATGAATTTTTAATTCTGTATTCTTCCTTTCTGCACTGACTTTCACAGGGAACAATTTCAAAATATGTCATAACCAGGGAGTGGAGAGTGGACAAAGTCTGGTTGTAGCGTACCAAGAGGAGGGTGGTCTAGAAGGGAGTGATTGCAGGTCCAGGAGAAGCAGCACTGATGAAAGACAGGAATGACTGATTAATGCAGTGATGATAAATCAAGGAAAAGCGGAGGTGCTGACATAAACCAGCAGCTGAAGCTTTGTGAACATATTGCCAAGGAGCTAGGATTGTAAGAACAGGAATAAGCCGAAGAGAAATTGTGGGTGGGGAAGGGACGGAGAAGCCCACCAAAAAAAACCCCAAAGAGAACTAGGGAGAAGAAGCAAGGGAGCACGACATGGCAAACAGCAAGATTTCCCAGTAAGGTTTAATTGCTGGTATCAGCGGTGACCAGGAAATAAAGGCGAGGAGATACGGGGCAGCAGCCTTGACTTTGGTCACCCAGTGACCGCAGCCAAAGTGGAGACAAGGAAAGAGCAATGCAGAGCACCATCAGGTGTGGGACCGACTCCATGGCACGTCACCAGCAAGGACTGGTGTTGAGAAGAGATGGGAAACGGTGCGGTAGTGGGAAAGGAAGGTGTGGATGTAACTGTGGGTTTGAGCTGTGGATCTCTGTAAGGATGCCAGGGGAAAGGATGTGCCGGTACTACGAAGGGAAAATACGGGTTCCAGCCTCGTAATCCACTGTAATTCTTCCCCAGATCTTTTCCAAGATGCCACCGAAAATTGCACATTGCCTCAGCAAACTGCAGCGACTGGACTCTTTTCTGAGACATTTACTTCTAGAAACATAGTGCAGAAAGACTTTTGTCCTTTAAAAAAGTCCCAGTCTTTAAAGAAACCCCACAACAAACCTGCAAGAATCCAAGTTATATTTGATACTTACCCAATTTACAAGTAAATCTTGTATTTAACAACCCAGGCCCTTCCCCATTTCTTCTCTCCCCTTCCCCAGTAGATGTGTTTAGGGGGCCTCCGCCTGAGGAATAAAAATGTAGCTGAGGGAAGAAACTGCTTTAGTCTTCAGGCCCATTTCTTCTGATCAAGCCGTTATCTCATGCCCGTGAGCAACAGCTCCTCCCGATACGAGCACGACTGCTTGTCGAGCTTGTTACGTGTCCCAGGGCTAGCAACCCCGCGGGGAAGGAAAATATTTTTTGCTTTTGTTACCATATTTGTTCAGGAGGCATAGAGAAATCTTCCTTTATGCCATAGCTCAAGGACAGGCGCGCCCCAAGCAGGCTGGTTTCCGAGATGTAAATTTTTGTAATTGAGAGAAATGGTCAGTGCGCCGCACTGTGAATTGGAGATATAATGTGATAAGAACACCACTGGAAATGAGATTTCCCGGCAGCCAGTTCAGCAAAACACCAACCCCTTTTTCAGTTACCTTTAGGTGAGGTGGCGGTAGAGGCTGCGAGCAGCCTGCAGGAGCTGCGGCGCAGATTAAAACGGGTACGTGTCAACTGAGGAGCTTCTGCTGGAGAGCCTTCCAGCTGCGGTAAACCACCAGTGCTACGAGTCAGTTTTAAATCACTTTCCTCATTTCTTCCAGTAATACGTAGGAATGGCGTGATAAGACATGTTTGATATTTTCATTTTCTTTTCTAAGTTCTGGTCCTGGTGGCAGTTGCAACATCATGCACTCAGTGAAGATGGGAAGCTCCCAAGTTGCATCTCTTGTTCCCTTCTGCGCAACTGCCCAGCGCTTGATACTCCCTACAAATTTGATCATGGTTTTTCAATGTGTTTGACTTCTTTTTATTACTTTTGACCAGGGAGCTTCGTTCATCAGCTGCAGATCTACAAGGCTTTGGTTTTTTTTGTGTCATGCCTAAGAAAGATCATGTGCAATTACACAAAAAGTAAACTTTTAAGGAATGTGTCTTCGTGTCAGGGTAAAGCAGGTCAGGCAAAACTGGCTTATGAAATGATTCCAGAAAAAATTAATAAGCACTCTTTAATCAAAATATATATCAATGATGAATATTTCAGGCTTTCCTTTAATCACCTGCTATAATTTACATAAAAGCTGAGTAAGAAAAGTAAAAGTCTGAGTTTCTTTTGATTATACTAAAATGGGAAAATATTTATTACCGTATGACTCATAACTAAGGGTTTCAGGCTTCTATATTGTGCAACCTGAACCATAAAAAAGTTTTTGACATTTAAATTTAATTCAGTATTAAGACTGATGAGGAGGAAAACGTGGTTATACTCATTTGGGCCCCTTTGGTAAAAGAACTCGATTTCAAACTTCCAGAAATTTAAGTAAGTTGGACACCCAAGATTCATTGAAGGGGAATTTGTCTTGCTCAAAGTAGGCTAAATCTGACTTCATTTGAGCATTAAATTCTTACAGAGAAAAAAGAAATTATCCATGAGTGCAGTGTCCTGTGCAATGGATAGTTTAGATTTATTTCATATTTTGCATTATGATAGCTTATGGATTTTTTATAAAATTAAGATCTAAAATCCTTAGTTTATGAGAAAAATGCCTTCTTTTGGTTGATCACTATGACACAAAAGAAGCAGAAAACTTCTAATGCCTCTTGGAGCAACCTCCTGGTCTGATGGTCCAACCTCCTGGTCTGAAAGCCTGACCTACGCTTGCTCACCTTGTCCATGGTTGGCAGCAGCTGTGCTACATAACTTTTTTTCCTTTTCCTGAGAGAGAGGCTGCTCTTGAAGGAGGATGTAGTACTCCCAACAAAGGCCATGTCTAGCCAATTGAAGCAGCTCGCCATATTTGCAATCATAGAATAGAATCATGGAATCAGCTAGGTTGGAAAAGACCTTTAAGATCATCCAGTCCAACCATCAACCTAACACTGCCAAGTCCACCACTAAGACCATGTCCCTCAGCACCACGTCTGCCCATCTTTTAAATCCCTCCAGGGATGGTGATTCCACCACTTCCCTGGGCAGCCTGTTCCAATGCTTGATAACCCTTTCTGTCAAGAAATTTTTCCCAATACCCAATCTAAACCTCCCCTGGTGCGACTTGAGGCCATTCTCTCTTGTCCCATCACCTATTCTTTGGGAGAAGAGACGGACCCCCCTCGCTACCCCCTCCTGTCAGGGAGCTGTAGAGACCGAGAAGGTCTCCCCTCGGCCTCCTTTCCTCCAAGCTGAACACCCCCAGGTCCCTCAGCCGCCTCTCATGAGACTTGTGCTCCAGACCCCTCACCAGCTTCGCTGCTCTTCTCTGGACTCGCTGCAGCACCTCAATGTCTGCCTCAGTGTGGATTAACATGGAAAAATGAGGGTGGTTTAGGACAGCTACACTAGTCTTGTATGAAGGATCTTTTCTTTCTCCACCAAGTGCTGAGAGAGAGCACCACTGGGAGGTCAGCCCTTGTGAATGTCTCTCTGGGTCTACATGCCCTTCTCCAGCCTGCTCCTCACCCTTGTCCCTTCTGCTTTGCCCTTAACTGGTTCACCAATTGCACGAGACTTTCAACCAGTTGCATTGCAACTGCTTCGGTAGGTGAGAGAGTAGAGAACAGTATGCTTTGTTAAAGCCTCCCCATTTTTCTAGATTGATGCCAAAAGACTGCACTTTATCTGGGAGTAGTTGAATTTCCCCTTTGAGAGTCAGAAGATGCGCTCCTTTTATGCTATACCTTAATTAGGCAGAAAGCAATGGAAATCCAGTGTTCCGCACTGAAAAATAGCTATAATTGCAACTCTGTTTGATGTGAAAAGTTTTGGGTTTTCATCTCTGCAAGATTTTAGAAAAATTCTGGAGGAGGAGGAGGTATTTATTGAAAATTTGCAGTGGCAGTTTTGGTGGGGGTTGGGGGAAATGAGCGGTCTTTAATAGAAGCAGCTGCGCAGCAATCTGGAAATCAGCCCATCTGGGAGGAAAAGGTTTGCCCTCAAAAGAGAAGCAGGCTCAGAAACGGAACGAGGTTGGTGTCTGGCCGCCAGCAGGAGCCCTGCAGCCCAGCGAGGAAGGGGGGCAGGGGCAGCATCTGCCCTTCTCCCGCGAGGCAGGGAGCCCTGGCTGCTGGGCAGAGGGCTGCAAAGGTTTCATTACGTTTTGTGTGGTGGGTATGTTCATCTAGCACTGATGAGAGAAATAATTTTTCCCTTTCTCTCCTTCACTTTGAGCTGCTGGGCTACCCTAGAATGAAATACTTTAGCATCACGTAGTACATCTGCTGGCAGGTCCAGCAGCTCTTCTTCTTCTTGGTAAAAAAGCCTATGCTCTTAAGGCCCACATCAGCAGATATACTGTATGAAGCCTGCTTAATTACTTTCTGATTATTATTCATTTTTTTCTGATTTCGCTGTTGTTTTAATTGCAATAGAAAAAAAACCTGGGGTTTACTCCACTTGGATATAAAATGCTAAGTTACAGCACAGTAGCTCTTCAAGTTAAAGCTCATTGCTACTATGAAAACCACTTAGTTGTTCCTTTCTACAAAGAGAAACAACTGTAAAAACAGGGCAAGTGAGCTCAGTACTGCGAGTTATCAGCAGAAATGTTACTAGAACCTCTCAGAAAATTAGCCTCGATGGATCCAGGGCGCTCTGACACCTACTTTATGTGTGCACCCTAATTAAGTTACTCATTTTCACCGGACCCAAATAAAGTTGTTAAAATTTATTTTCTGAGAGCAGAGAGAGTTTTGTGATCCGGAGATGCCTTATTCTTTTGTCATTATTTATGAATGGACAAGCGGCTTAGGAATAAAACCCAGCAAATCTAACAGGTCAGGAATTGACTTCAGAACCAATCTGGAAATGGAAAATACTTTGAAATACTTATGGCATAAGGCAGGACTGATTCTCTGCAGGGGCCTCACACGCACGGCAGAGTAGACAAAGTGCAAATACTGAAAATGGGTTCACAGATAAATTATTTTAAAACGTGATTTTAAAATGTCCTGAAGTGGCAGGGCGATCATATTTAATCAACATACACCCTTAGTCTTGCCTCTGTGCGGTATATTTTCAGTGACATCAACTCTCAATGACCGAGGCATTAAAACTAGTTTACCAATTTTCAACAAACAGATGTTTTTCTCCCCCTCCCCCCTTCCACTTGCACGTTCTGGGGCTTAAAATACTGAAATCCTGCATGCAGAAGTATGATGTTTCCATTCCCTTGCCCTTCACGCCACTCACGGGAAAACGATAGCATGGGACTTCAAAGAAAGAGGCTCCCTAATGCCTTGTAGAGAGGTGCTTAAAACTGTGTTTAATGCAGTAAATGTGTATAACTAAGTCAGACGTTACCACCAAAGCAGACATTTGAAATTGAGTACAGAAAAGAAACACAACAGAAAAGCGCACGCAGACCGATGGGCAACATGACGAAGGTACAAGGCTTGCAGCGTATCAAACTCTGCAAAACTGACAACTGGCAACAAACATTCGCGCACTGTCAAGTCAAAAGTTTGGCTTTTTTTAAACAAAATAGGCTCATCAGCGATTCTGACTTCATCAGTAGTATGTTGCTCCTTGGGCAGCATACATTGATAAGGTGGTTACACAAGCTTTGCAAATAAATTCTCTTAAAGTCGTGATGTAACAAGAGCATATTTAGGTCCGGGACTTTCTGCAGAACAGTTGGCGTTCTTTCAAACATACAAACAGAAAGATCCAAATAACCGTCACGTCAGAAACCGGCTATCAACGTATCTGTAAAATGAACAAATCCAGGATGATCCTTCATGACCAATGCAGCTAACATATAACTCTTTGGACAAATATATATATACATTTGCTTGCAAAGTATTTCTAAATAAGTCTTTTCAAAAAGTATTCTTAGAGTAGTGCAATATAACTTAATCAGCAATTGCAACCAATGAGAGGTAACCCAGAGAGGACCGCAGGAACACTCCTCTCGAGGACGCAGTCCTGCCGTCCTCCCCGGGCGAAAATCCCCTTCAACGTCACCGGGAGCTACGACTAAGAGCTGTGCACAGGTAGTCCCTTAGGAACGAAGTCTCTGCTCACTACACGGGGAGCTGAGCGTGGAAGTCTACATGCAGCTATCAGAATATATCCCCAAGTACTCATTATGCAGTGGCCACAAAGACATTTGAAATGTAAACGTTTCTCGTCTATGTTCCATGTAATTTATAAAATAATGCAGTTTCCATGCAGTAGGGCACAATCGTATCAGAAGAACCGAATACATCATGAGCGAAGGAAATAAACCCGGTGTACCAGTTTTACCACAACTGCATTTTTTCCTCTACACTATATTTCACATTAGTAACAGGTAATGTGTTATATCATTAAGCGTCTTAATATGATCTTGTGATTTGAAAGCAAAAACATTTTCGGCAAAGATTTCCATATTAAAATAGTTATGTGCACAAAAGGTGTTCATAGCATGACACCCAAAGCAACATGGAGTTAGTTCGGTAGTATTTCCATTACAGCAGAACTATGAACTTCATTCACTAAACTATGTAGTACAAATTAAGATTACTGGTACATATAGAAAAATCAGATAGGCAATCAGTTACAAACCTGGCAGTATTTTGAGAGAAACAGAGATTTTTAGGTCTTATAATGGAATGATAAAAACAGCAGGAACTTCTTTTGGGAGCTCCAGAAAGAGATTTGCACTTGGTGTTTCTCATTATCTTATTAGCAGCCCTACTGCACAGGAAAACGTTGCACCAGGAGTTAACACCAGGGTCTGGAGTTCAAAAAAATCTGTTAAAACTTAAGTGCAGTAGGCTCCACTACATTGTATTTCTCCTGAAATGTATAAAACATAGAAAATTGTTATGGTGACTTACTGGATAAAAATATTAATGCTCACAAATAAGATCTGACCGATTTTTTGAGTTAGATTTAAATTTACACCTTTTGTAGATTTAGTCGACATGATTTGAGTATTTCAGGTATCTTTCACCATCAAGTCGCAGTGCGTATTTACCATTTTGCTTCCTTTAATGTGTTATGCCGTTTCTAACAAGGCTTTCAAAAGGCAAAAACCCTACTAGAAACCTTCACCAAATGTGTCTTTACAGTGCGAAGTATATAGTCAATGAGAAATGCCTTTTTACAATATTTACAAAATCTCCTCATTAGATAAAAAGGCAAAATGAATAAAAAGCTTAGAGAAAAGAAATGCTGCTTAGGTGTAGGCTTTTTCTTTTATCTTCCCCCAGCAGATGCTAGTCTCCTCCACACGTGAAGCTGGCTAGCCAGGATTGTTTTTCTTCCTCTTGCTCGGGCTGTGACTGGGATCCTGTTTCAGCTCGTGGTATTGCATCTGTTTAAACACAACGTTCGGAAAGAAACTGGTCAGGTGGCGCTTGATAGAAAAAGAAGGATCTATGCTTTTTCCCAAGGAAAAAAAAAAAAAAAAGAAAGAAAAAGAAAACCATCCCCCTGCAAACTACATGGGCTCTGCAGCTGTGATTCAAGAACAAGAGAATGACAGATCTAGAGTGAGAAGGAAAAACAGCATTAGGAGAATCCTGCCAGGCAGGAAAACACTGTTCTGACGTAAACTTTAAGAAGGCTACTTTTTTTGTTTTCTTCATGAGCTTTTTCAGAGAATAAGCAGTATCCTCTTTAATGAATAGGGTGAATATTCTTTGCAATCTTTCTTAAAAACTCACTTATTTTCAAAGGCCTACCACAGAGGGGATCCGCTTCGGAGCGGGAATGTGCACCCACACCTCCTATTTATACCAGCTCTGAACTGAAACTGTTACCTAGAAATACGGAAAGTATATAATCTTTGCGATGCTGGAGGAGATTTATGTGCCTGACATTATCTTAATGCTTGCACCTTCTCAGGAGAGTACTGCGTCGCTAAAGCTTGTAATTCGTAACCAGCTTACTTTTAAAGGAGTTTATGAGCACAGTTGAACTGTGGCCGCAGCAAAAAGTTTCACCCCAGGAAAGATAAGGCTGAAGTGCTCCGAGTGCCTTCACGAGACACTGGGCAAAGCCGCCCGCCGCTGGCTCCGTCTCAGCGCGGCTCCTCCATCACATTCCCTCTCCGCACGTCCTGACAGACTCGGCTTCAGCATTTCCTACGCCGTTGCCTTGTCCCCCTCAGACTCACATGGCACTGGAGGCAGCTTAACACAAACTCCAGCACCCGCTACCTTCTCCAAAATACTTATCTTTTTACTGATTGCCCCTGCAGATCCCCAGAGGCACAACCGAGGTAGCAGCAAACAGTCCAGCAGCCTCCTAAAGGGTCATGGACTATCCCCAGCTTGTGCTGCAATTTCTTTGTGCCAAAGAATGCAAAGTTAAATCAAAAACACTGCTTCAAAATTTGTTCAAAAAACCCCAGAAATTCATCATGCCACATACCAAATTAACTACCGTAAGGACACTTTAAAAAACATACACACCAATTGCACATCTGAAGGAACTCTGGATAGAAAGTCAAGCAGCTCGTTGTTATCAATTGCATATGGATTTCGAAGCTTCTTTGTAAATTTATTAATGCCTGCAAAAGTGAAAGTTCAAGTGTTACCATCTTTTTTTTTTTTTAATACATATGTATTTTTGGCAAAGTTCTAAAAAATATTTTAGGATCCACTTCAAAGTCTTGACAGCACTGAATTAATGAATGAATGAACTGTAAACTCAGGCTCTAAAAGTCAGAATCTGCTCCTGTGCTTCCCTCTGCTTCAAAAGGTTCTAGGCACGTTTTCAAATTCTTCTGATACTTTCTTTTTAAACTAATAGAAACCATGGTTATTATGTGGAGGATGCAAAAAGGAGAAGAATAAAGCGTACTCCTTCTCTGTGGTGGAGAGGACAAGCAGTAACGGGCTTAACCGCAGGACAGAAGATTTGGGCTAGACAGAAGAAAAAATCTTTCCAGTGCTAAGGATGGGGAAGGACAGGGAAAGCAGTCAAGTCTGCATCACGCAAAGGCTTTAGGAAGAGTTTGCACAAACCTCTGTCTGGGAATGACAGATACAGATGATCTCACGGCAGTACAGAGAAGGGATGTGATGTTTCCCTTAGACATCACGGTCTTACAATGCCTACTGACAACTGGTGTTCAGAAGCACCACGAAAATCCTCACCAAACTAAGCAGAAAGCAGGCTTTTAAATTAGACTCATTTTCTTCTCATTACGTACCGGGTCAGATTCATACACTTTTCACAGGACAACTTTGTGCGTGGGGTCTGGGAACACGCATCCAAAACATGGGCAGGAATGGTGCAAACGGCACAGACTCTCACGTGAGTGGGACAAATCCGGGACAGCATTAAAAATGTGCTGTTCTGTGTAATTTATCGAGGCTGTATCCAAGATAAGATAATACAGTTTATCTTCCACAAAGTCTTTGGTGTCCAGGCTTTTCAGAAAGCTTTAGCACGGACATAAAGCTTCGGGATGGAGTGCACAAGCTGTGGTGGTCTCGATATCACCAATGGCCTCCCACCACGTGAATTCTCAGTTCCACAGTGCAGATAGGAGATGCTGCGATCCCTCTATCTGGTGATTGAACTGTCAGTGTTGAGAAAGAATACCTGAGGTTCAACCACCTTTGTTTAAGCAGATGCTTTGCATCAGCAAGGGACTGAGAAATTTAAGGTCTACCCCACCGTTCACTGCACGTGGCCACCGCACCACCCATGGGTGAATTCAGGAGCTGATATGGTCTCATGATCACCTCCAACAAAGAAAAGAACCAGTCACCACTCATGAAAGTAAATACATGAATAAGTCATGGTCAAGGCTCAAGGAAAGACAAGAGCTGAACAGGTGAGATTGGACCCTACAGGAGAAGCAAAACACAACAAGGGGATTAGGGCTTTTCAAAAAGCTTGAAAAAATTCAGATTAGAATTATTTTCTTTATACTCTTTTCCACCTAAACAGCTGTACCAGTTAGCAGGACTCTGCACTCTTGCAAACAGGATTGGAGCACAGAGGTGGCTCCTACGCAGCTATACAAAAGACAGGCCATAACACAGGTAAATTTTCATTAAATAAAAACCTGTCTTGCCAAAGAACAAAATGGGCAGATGATGCCATAGAGCAGCTCAAACTTTCCCACGGACAAAAGTCAGACAAAGAGGTCTTTTGCTTTCAAGTGCAGGATGAATGAATGGGATGAAGAAATGTATATAGACGGGGGAGGCTGGAAACACACAGTATTGGGGAAAACAGGCATGTGTTTGGAATGCTGTGTGTTTCAGAGGGACAGCTGCTCCAAGCTACGCGCAGGCTGCTGTGGCTCTGTGCGAATGCATGGCACCCCGAGGAGGTCCGGACTGCTGAAGCTGCAGATAAGTGGTACTTGTCTGGCGCTGGCTCAACACAAGAGAAGTATTTCTCTAAAGAAGGGATCCCCATGCACTTGCTGAATAAGAAGCCACCTAAACTGAAGTATAGGAGAAAAACGTGGAGCTGAAACCTCCAGTGAAGAAGGTGCACTTCCTCCAAACTCAGGAGCGATGCATCCCTACAAAGAGGAAGGCAGGGAGAAAAGCCAAGACACCTGCATGGATGAACAAGGAGCTCCTGGACATGACCAAAAGGACAAAGGAGGCCTACAGGGAGTGGAAACAGGGGCGGGTAGCCTGGGAGGAATACAGAGGAATAGTTCGAGCAGTCAGGGACCGGGTTAGACAAGCTAAGGCCCGGATAGAACTAAATCTGGCCAGGGACATCAAGACAAACAAAAAATCCTTCTTTAAGTATGTCAGCGAGAAAAGAAAGACTAGGGAAAATGTGAGCCCTCTCTAGAAGGAAGCACGAGAACTGGTCACCCGGGACAGAGACAGAACTGAGGTACTCAATGACTTTTTTGCCTCAGTCTTCACGGGCAAGGACAAAAGATGCAGCCACACTACCCTTGACACAGAATGCAAAGATGAGGATTAGGAAAATGAAGAACCGCCCACTGTAGGTGAAGATCAAGTGCGAGACCACCTGAGGAACCTGAAGGTGCACAAGTCCATGGGACCTGATGATATACATCCGCAGGTCCTCAGGGAACTGGCAGATGAAGTCACTAAGCCACTAGCCATCACATTTGAGAAGTTGTGGTGGTCTGGCGAGGTTTCTGCTGACTGGAAAAGGGAAAACATAACCTCTATTTTCAAAAAGGGTAACAAGGAAGACCCAGGGAACTACAGGCCAGTCAGTCTCACCTCTGTGCCTGGCAAGATCATGGAGCAGATCCTCCTGGAAACTCTGCTGAGGCACACAGAAAACAAGGAGGTGATTGGTGACAGCCAGCATGGCTTCACCAAGGGCAAGCCATGCCTGACAAATTTGGTGGCCTTCTACGAAGGGGTTACAGCGGCAGTGGACAAGGGAAGACCAACTGATGTCATCTACAGCAACAGGTATCATCTACCTGGACTTGTGCAAAGCGTTTGACACTGTCCCACACGATATCCTGGTCTCTAAATTGAAGAGACATGGATTCGACAAATGGACCACTCGGTGGATAAAGAACTAGCTGGACGGTTGCACTCAAAGAGTTGCGGTCAACAGCTCAATGTCCAAGTGGAGAGCAGTGACAAGTGGTGTTCCTCAGGGGTCGGTACTGGGGCCTGTACTGTTCAACATCTTTGTTGGCGACATGGACGGTGGGGTTAAGTGCACCCTCAGCAAGTTAGCCAATGACACCAAGCTGTTTGGCGAGGTAGGCACACTGGAGGGGAGGGATGCCATCCAGAGGGACCTGGACAGGCTGGAGAGGTGGACCCAAGCCAACCTCGTGCAGTTCAACAAGGCCAAGTGCAAGGTCCTACATCTGGGTCAGGGCAATCCCAAGCACAAATACAAGCTCGTCGGGGAATGGCTGGAGAGCAGCCCTGAGGAGAAGGACCTGGGTGTGCTGATCAACGAAAAGCTGTCCATGAGCCAGCAATGTGCAACCGCAGCCCAGAAGGCCAACCATATGCTGGGCTGCATCAGAAGAAGTGTGGCCAGCAGGTCAAAGGAGGTGATTCTGCCCCTCTACTCCACTCTCGTGAGACCCCACCTGGAGTACTGCAGCCAGCTCTGGAGTCCCCAACATAAGAAGGACATGGACCTGCTGGAGCATGTCCAGAGGAGGTCCACGAGGATGATCCGAGGGCTGGAGCACCTCTCCTATGAGGAGAGGCTGAAAGAATTGGGGCTGTTCAGCCTGGAGAAGAGAGGGCTTGGGGGAGATCTTATTGCGGCCTTCTAGTACCTAAAGGGGGCCTACAGGAGAGCTGGGGAAGGACTCTTTACTCAGGCATGTACTGATAGAACGAGGGGGAATGGTTTTAAACTGGAAGAGGGCAGGTTCAGATTGAACATTAGGAAGAAGCTTTTCACTTTGAGGGTGGTAAGGCACTGGCCCAGGTTGCCCAGAGAGGTTGTTGAGGCCCCATCCCTGGAGGTGTTCAAGGCCAGGCTGGATGTGGCCTTGGGCAACCTGGTCTAGTGGAAGGTGTCCCTGCCTATGGCAGGGGGGTTGGAACTCAATGATCTTCAAGGTCCCTTCCAACCTAAACCATTCTATGATTCTATGAAATGGTTATCTAGATAGACTTGGGGACAGGGAGGGAAGAGACGGAGGGAAAGAGAGAAAGGTCCACTTGCCATAATTTGTGCTTACGCTATTCATCTGTGGTTGGGGAGGCATGGGCTCCAGTCTGGGAGTCGAGGCTCTGCCTTAGGTGAAACAGAGATTTTTTGGGGGGAGAGCAACCCCGCTGGGGTATGTCAGGGTACCTGTCTGGGGCTTGTCAAACAGCAGTGTTGACTCTATAGTCCTGTGTGTACATCACACCCTCAGGTTCTCGTATGAAACCAAGGGGATGTATGAAAGCAAGGGTACAAGATGCCAGATCTGTCCGAAAAATGACAGAAAAAGGACATTGACCAAGTACTTCAAACGTCATTAATAAGAGGCCTACCATCACATGTGCACGAGGAAGGATGAAATTTGGGGCAGAAACTAAAGAGTTTGGGTTTCACCGAAGTGATACAGGGTGTGTGGGGAATAAATGAAATTACAACACAGGAAAGGACAGTGAGCCCACACGCTTCGTTCATTTAGTTCCATAAAATTTTTTTGTTCAAATCCTCCTTATTGGTTCTTCTCCACTTCATATATTCTGCTACTTTTATTTATGAAGGCTCTGTAAGAATATTACTCATACTGACTGACACATAACAAATATATTCTTTGGAGTCAGTTCAATGATTTTATATTGTCTCTTGAGTTCAGAAGTTTTTAAAAAGGCATGATAGTTATTCTTTTCTTCAGAAAGAAAATCTAGCCACAGATTTAATTAGGACAGTGCTCTTCACAAGCCTGCGCTGCTGAATAAGGGTACCGCTGCTGGTGGCGCAAGGTGTGTAAAAAACGTACAAATGAAAACTTGGAGCATTATTTACAACAGATGCAGTAACGGTAGCTGTTTAAAATCAGTATAAAGAATAAACATAAGGACAAGTAGTGAGAGCTCGGATCAATCACAATTCTGCCCGTCTGTCCCCCCCAGGTTCTGTTCATTATCAACCAGCCAAATACCACATATACCTTTCTGTCGGACTAAAGGTGACCCTTTAAACAGGTTTCTTGTTGCCATGTTTACATACGCTTTCACAAGATAAAGTACTGCAGTAAAAAAGGCATATTGTCCTAAATGCACTATATAGATTGAAATGCCTCTGTTTGCGTATAAGTGGTGAAAATAAATCAGAGTAATATCTAGACAAAGCTACACTTTGATATATGAAGAATCCTCATGGCTACATGTTTATAGTATGATGAAGTCTAGAATGCCAGCCAAGAAAAATGCATTTTGCAGGTGGGCCTAAATCTTCATGCCGTTGTGATTTTTAACTAACCTGTCGGTTTCCATCATGGGGCAGCTTCATGACCATAAATACGGAAAAGTACTGACAATGTAAGTCATCCCTTACAAAACAGTTTTTTCTAAGTGGCACAGGCAGTTAAAAAAGGCTTTACTTACCCCAGACAAGGACAATGTATCTCAGTGGAATGAAATACAAGATGATGGTGAACACGCAGAGGGCAACAATCGCCAGACAGCTCAGAAATGGGACAGTCCAGTTGAATGTACTAAAAGAAAAATTAACAAAAGTCAGAACTGCGGTCACCCAACAGAGCCAATGAAAGAACAGGTAATGGGCAGTACAGGGGGGAAGTGCCAGTTTCCACCAGTGAGAACAAACTGAAACTACACATGGATGCATGGATGGTGGACATCAGGGTGAGCTTGGGCTTGGACCCACCCCCAGTGCAAATGAAAGGAGGTCCTGCCTTCATCCACCTGCCCACTGAAGGGCACCTCTCCCGGCCCAGCTGCGCACAAAGGCCCTGGGGGTGTTGGTCGAGCACCGGCTGAATGCGAGCCAGCGGTGTGCCCCGGTGGCTGAGAAGGCCAACGGCATCCTGGCCTGTATCAGGAATGGTGTGGCCAGCAGGACTGGGGCAGTGATTGTGCCCCTGTGCTGGGCACTGGTGAGGCCCCACCGCGAGTGCTGTGTTCAGTTCTGGGCCCCTCACGAAAAGACACACACTGAGGTGCTGCAGCAAGTCCAGAGAAGGGCAGCGAAGCTGGTGAGGGGTCTGGAGCACAAGTCTGATGAGGAGCAGCTGAGGGACCTGGGGGTGTTCAGCCTGGAGGAAAGGAGGCTGAGGGGAGACCTTCTCGCTCTCTACAGCTCCCTGAAAGAAGGATGTAGAGAGGGGGTTCGGTCTCTTCTCCCAAAGAACAGGCAATAGGACAAGAGGAGATGGCATCAATTTGTGCCAGGGGAGGTTAAGATTGGATATTAGGAAAGACTTGTTCATGGAAAGGGTTATCCAGCATTGGAACAGGCTGCCCAGGGAAGTGGCGGAGTTGCAATCCCTGAAGGTATTTCACAGACGGGTAGATGTGGTGCTGAGGGACTTGGTTTAGTGGTGGAGTTGGCAGTATTAGGTTGATGGTTGGACTCGATGATCTTAAAGGTCCCTTCCGACCTAGACGATTCTGTGATTTTCTAGAGGAAGCACTGCTCCGCTCTTCGGAAATGTCAGTGCTCACCCTCAACTTCAGCATCAGGCAAAACACACACAATTCCTTTCTCCCCAGATGCACTCAGACAGGCAACCCAGAACCGTCTTCAACACCAGTGATGTGTGAGGATATAAGAGGAGTGCTGCTAAGGCTGTCTGTTTTATCTCCTCCCTGCTCTACCATACGGACACAGCAAGCCGTAAAAGGGCGCTTTGCACCAAGCAGCCAGGAACCCTTCTGTCTTGGGGGGTACAGTCAGGACAAGGGTATGCAAAGCTGGAAACTCAGCCATACACCAAGGAAGGAGAAGGTTCAGGGAAAGAATAGGACAGAACAGTCAGTCCTGAAGACGGGGATAATGCAACAGCGGTGGATGAAAGAAGGAAATAAAACCCCTTGGTGTGGCAAAAAAAAAGGAGAACAAGGATGGGAGGAGAAAAAAAAAAAAGGAAGGAGTGGCATAAGATAAAGTACATTGCAGGAAAAGCAAAGAAAAACTTTAACTTCCAGACAAAATAAAATCAAATAAAGATTATTTCTTCATGGATAAAAGAAGAGAACTTCTGGGATGCCATCAGAGTTTCAGGACATCACCTTTCCAAAAAAAGCCCCTGATCAAAACATCCTTAATAAGGGTCCCAAACTCTACACTGTGATAAAAAACTGCTGATCGCCTCATTTTGCAGAGCTGAGGTGTGGGCAGAGAGGAAGTGAAAGCTAACGAGTCTTGAAACAGCCGTGCTGTGGCTCTCCAACCTCTGTGTGAGGGGAAGAGAGAAAGGCCAGATGGCCAATTTATATATATGTCCCACAGGAAGGCTGGTTAAAGGGAGCTTGGCTCAACGGGATTGTTCCATGAAGGCATCACTATGTCAAAGGTGTTGCATGACATTTATCCAGAAGGAGAATGTGGCTTTGGCTCTGAATAGTCTGATGATACTCTTTAAAGTATTAGCACTAGCTACATGCCCAATCAGCGCGATTACATTATTTTGGCTTCTCTGGCGGAATAATTGCAATTATCTGAATTGCTAGCCATATTTTTCATAATGAGCTCTGGCTTCCTGTGTTTATTTGTCTTCTTTTCTCCCTGGCAATTTTGACATGTCTCCAGAGTGAACATTATGTTAGTGTCACTTGGTGTAGGATCACTCCCTTTCTCCTCAGGGGACACCTGCTCTTTTCCCCTCTTCTGCATGCATTTGGGATGAACAGAAGGTTGCGGGTCTGCTCATGTTCCTGTGACTCGGCTTTGTGCAATGGATCACAGACACGCCATGTGTGGGAACACTGGCTCCTCACTTAGCAAACCTCCTTATGTGCTGTGTTAGCACAGCATTCAGTACAGGTTTCCCATTATAGTTTTAGGAACAAATTACAAAGATTTATAGGAAGATTCGGTCTCACTCAGTTTGGAAAATTCTGTTGCTCTCATCTGGTCTATAGTAGAACAAACCTGACTTCCAAAATGCACAATTAGAAAAACTTAGTCATCAAGACAACTTCCACCAGCAGCCTTTTGATGAAAGACTTCTTTCAGAGAGATGCTTATTTTGCCTGTCTGAAGAACTGTGCAATATAATGTGCTTGCGCCCGCCTCTGCTGCTGTGAACGCAGCCTGCCTGGACGTGTCCCCACGGGAACGTTTCCCAGGCTTTCCTATTAGGGACTTTGCTCTTAAACGCATAAATGGCAACCTCCGCTTCACTCTGATTCGGATATGCTCGCCATTGCTGAGAGATTTAGCAAAAAAAAATTTAAAAAATGGACAGAACATCAGGCTAGATGATCCACCTGCTTCCTGCAGGTTGTCCTCTGCCCAACTGATCAGTTTCCTAAAATTCATTTCCAAAAGTGAGCACTTACGCTGGGGAGGTACCCTTTTGCACAGGCTGCGGTCTCATAGGTGTGGAAGACCAATGCACTGCAGGTGGCACCAGCAGTGGACAAGACAGGAGCCTTGTGCTCCTAGACCACACCCAGAACAAGGGACCGCACGGCTCTAACTCTCCTGCAAGATGCGCTGCTTTACAGCAAAGCCTCCTGTGAAGGTTTTCTACCTCGGCGTGGTTCCCGGGTCATCCCTCTGCCTGCCCCCTCTGCCCACAGCGCAAAGACAGTTGCAAAGGCGCTGCTCATCTGGTGAGGACAAGATGCCACTGACTTTCGGGGGGCAGAAAGCCAACTCAATCCCACCCCTGCTTTGCAGGGGGCAGCTGGAAGATGTCTTTCTGGCGCCCGCCTGATCTCAAATAATAAACTTTACACTGCTGTTCACTGACCGTGACACAAATACACCAAACTTCTTGCAATAAATCTCAGAACCTCTCTTGCTTAGGGCCCGAGTTTGTCGGCCATTCTTATGTATCATGTATTAGGTGTTACAAATTACATATGCTCTAGGAGGAGAGGTCTTGCTAACTCACCTAAATACAACACTTCCAGCAACTGAACATACGTATATCCTTAAAATCGGAAACCTCTGTTCGGCTCTGCTTGTTTCCTTTATCAAAGCTGCATGTTTTATTATTGCTTTCAAATAACTACTGTTAAGCCTCACAAGATTCTGTTTTACTTCAAAACATTTGTTCTGATTTTCTTTCCCAATTAATGTATTTCTAAATTCCAAAATTAATATGACAAGATTTTCAATAACTGAGGGCCTATACAAAGCAAGGTAAATATAGATAGTTTCAACAATGGGTCATCCAAAAAAATGGGATTTGCGGGAGTCCCCACAAAAAAAAAAAAAAAAAAAAAAGAAAGGTCTAACACTTTGTACCTCAGCTTGGAAAAAATATGAACAGTATTGGAGAGCAATCCAGAACCTCTGTCAGCACTTACTTTTTGATCCTTTCTCCCAAGGAAGCCACTTCATCGAGGATATTCTGGACACTGACACACACCTCCTGGATGGCATAGAGTCTGTTCATAAATCCTTTTTTTTCACTGTCCTAAAGGAAAAAATAGGAGTAGTTGAATAAATGACTTTCTGACTGTAGAATAAAACAGGTGTCCATCAGTTAAGGTTCAAAAGTGCATGT
The DNA here is from genome assembly GCF_965231255.1 of Vanellus vanellus. Classification (NCBI taxonomy): domain Eukaryota; kingdom Metazoa; phylum Chordata; class Aves; order Charadriiformes; family Charadriidae; genus Vanellus; species Vanellus vanellus. Next base: position 1,677,053 of record NC_138908.1, on the reverse strand, counting down.
TACAGATTCATCTAAAAGTAATTGGTAAAACCTGGCAATCAGAAATCGTTTGCTTGTTCTTCAAGCAGTGCCTATTGACAATAAGTATGCTTTAGTATATATGCTGAGCAGCCCACAATTTTGTTTGCCATTGCGTTAGTTTCTAAATACATATTTCAATGAGCCAAGTCTCTCTTTTATAAACATGCTGAAGGCGCCAACCTCATATATTTGACTCAAGTGGTAAGAGTTAAAAAGTGGAATAAGGGCAGTTGGTTGAAATGCCGGTTCTTGCGCAGATGCAGGTGCCAGGAATATAAACATTCCCTGCGTGAGGCACTGAGCAAGAAACCAGAAACACCTCACATCCTACAGACACGATGCCCTCTGGCTCCAATAGGTTTAAGTTGTCAGACGTACCTGTGTCCCCCATCATCACCTACTCTACCTTTCTGCTCGGCCTGTGAGCACGCTCCCTCTCTCTCTCATTTTTCCTTACTAATATTTGAGCACCACTACCATGAAATATACGGGAGATGTAACTCCGACTGCCTCTATAACATGATTAGTGCAGCCCACAGCTCCAAAAGCAAATAAAATGCTTGCCATGGACAAAATGAAACATGCAGGGTAGGTGTCATTGTAGGAATTAATTTAATTAACACCTTACTCAGGTTTCTATTCGCTATTGGACTTTTAGCCACAAAGCCATCAATTTATGGTAATATGAATCTCTAACCATAACTTTATTTTTGTTAAATTTATCAAGATTCTTTGTGCCCCTTAAAATGTGAGTTTTTTTGTTTTTTTTTTTTCAAAAAGAGAGTGACCATTTGTCTCTCAAAAGTAGGATCCGCCCTCATTAAGACATTTTCTGGGGTCTTTGATTGATAGATTTCCCATCAGCAAATGTTGTCCTTCTGCCAACTCAAGCAGTCTCTGCCTCCTAGAAGAACCCAGCAAGGTGCTACTTGTGTACTTCAACCCACTCCATGGACCATTCCTCAACTGGGCCTCCTCCCGCTCTGACAACCTTTTCCTTTTTCCCCAAAAAGCTTTCTGTCTCCACAGCCAGACAGGCTGCAGCATCAAATGCATCCTCAGCCAACAGCACTCTCAGAAAAATGCTGTGTTAGATGGGATTAAAATGAAGCATCACCATGGAAAAAAAAAAAAAAGACAAATTCTCTTAATTTTTACCCAGACTACCTCTAAGTCCAGAGTTTATGTTCAACACTTCCAATGGAGTGATGCCATATTACCTTATCTAGTTTGAATTTCATGAGTGTTCTCAAAATAAGAAATGGAAAGAAAAATATTTCAAAAATAGAAAAATATTTGATAAAAAAGTTGTTCAACAATTTGCCATCACAAACCACACGATACAACAGTCTCTGTACTTGACTCTGAAGTTCAGCACCTAAGAAATTAGCATATGTTGTGTTTCATTTTTTCTTTTCTTCTCCTGATGATTAATTAGCAGACACTATATTGGCTCCCTTATTTTGTTGTCTTTTTTGCTGTCTTAATAAAACAGGATGAAGAAAACATCATTTAACTTTTAATCATCTGAAGTAACTTCAGTGGCACTGGTTCTGCAGCTATGTTGTCAAGATTTCTTGTGAAGACATTGGAAGTATTTAGTTACAGAACACAGATTGCCTAAAAATAAATAATTGTAAGAGAGACAGACAGACAGAGATGGGAAAACTACTTCCAGTGATTTTGTGTAATTTGAAAAAACCAAACATTTCAGAGACAGCAAAACAGCCAGTTTCTCAGGCAACCTGAAAGAGCTTATGTTCTCAGTCAAGATTAATAATTATTCATCTCACGAAGAAATATTTTTGGTTTTTGCGGATGACCATAACCACAACCACCGATGTCAACTACATCCAGTGCTGCACAGCAACACTGAGTCATTTGTGAAGTTATTTCCTTAATATTTATTACATTCTTGAAGCCTCGACAATGGGAGAGTTACTGTCCTCAGGTATACAGCTTCAGAGGAGGTGCAGCATACACCCAGCGTGTTTCCTTTGTCGTCAGGAAAGAGATACCTGCTCTATTCCTTCGTGTAAAACACGTACTTCCAGTACTGCAGAAACATGAAAATAACTGTCTGTAAAGTTACCTTGATTTATAATTAAGTTGTGTGAGAAAAGAATTATGCCACTGTAACAAAACCAGCACCCTTTGTGGCATCTCCAGAACTCAACTGGGATTACGTTCAGAGGTCCTGAGGCTCTTTTTCTTTACAAATATTTTACAAGACAAACTTGTACTTTTTCTTGAAAACACATCTGTTTTACATTAGTCCCCAATCCACCACCACCCCCCCCCCAAAAAAAAACCCCAAACCCAAAAGACAGAAAGAGACAAAGAAAGAATCACTATTTCCACCCCCTGCACCTTCCGAGCTTAAAGAAAATTTGTTGACATACTCTGAGGCAGGAATAGACAAAACAGCACAGGAAAGAGGAGGCGGTCAGAAGGATCAGGGTTCGGCTTTGCTTAAACTAATTCCACATGCCCCACAACTACTAGCTGTTTTTTATTTCCTGCTCCAAAGATTTGTGGAGAAAGTAATCTGGGCTAGGGAAAAGCTCCCCTTATTTTCTTCCAGCGAGATGCTGTGTTAGCAAATACAACATATGAGCCACCTTAAGCGAACCAAGGCGCTTAATAATCCATTTTTCAAACACTATTGGTATTTCCTTTCCAAAGAAAGATGGGCTGTGGGCTGGAATCAATTTCATCATTTGTATGGCTACAATTGCCAAGTTTCTGGAAATAATTGCCATTTAAATAGTAGATAAAATTTATTATACAAAGCTAACAACAGCTTTATTACTATTTAATTTCCATGATTTGTTTGTTTGCAGTAGGCTTAAGGTATCTGAAAAGCAAGATGTTTGCTAGGGGATGGCTTTGAGCACAAACTGTGAAAGCAAACTCAAATTGATGTTGATAGTCTGAGTTGAATCTACAAAAGGGAATGAACCCAAAATAAAGACTGAGACCACGTCCTCCTCCTCCTCCTTCATAGGAAATTATAGATTACAGATTGATATACTGCCCGGCCAATAATAAGACTTCAGTCTTTTATACTGATTTTCAGCCATAACCATATTTTACATTTGGAGAATCCAAAGCAAAACAAAGTATATGGCTGGCCCTGGATTGTGTGGCGCTAATTCACATGAAACCTTGAATACAACCCATGTTGTCCGAGTCTCTTTATTCAGCGGACTATGCTTCCGATCCCATGATAAAATAGTGTAATTTAGGAAAGGGTTATAACTCTAACCCCAAACCTCTCTCCTCTCTAGGTTAAAGTGCATTTACAAACCAAACATTTCAAAAGACAGGGAAAGCAGGACAAATAAATAAGCCAGACTCAAAAGCAAACTTTGATAAAGTTAACAGAATTGAGCCAGCAAAAAAGAAGGGCTTTAAGTGAAAGGAGATATTCTTAGTACAGAGAATAAAGCCCTGAACATTTTATGGTGGATAACTGTCCTATTAATAACTGCTAAATTAGAGAGAAAGGCACAGACCACAAAACCAAAAATCATAGGAGAGTTCCAAGAATAGAAGTAAGTTTTGAAATTTTTAGGAGATGTTGTCTGGGAAAGGGAGAGGCTCCAGATGGATCTTCCAAAAACACCCCTCACTGCCCAAGCTGGGATGATAGAGCACCTCTGTACAAAACAAAGTGACTGAGACAAAGCCAGACTAACTTGTGGTAGGTACCGAGAGAGGAGATGAAGCCACCACTGAGAGCAAGAGTGTTCAGCTGGTATGCTGTAAGTGCTACGGTCCTGTCACTTGGCCACCAGAAGACACATGCGGTCTTCTTTGCTTGTGTCACGCTGGACTACCTGTGGCCACAAAAGCATAGCCCCGCAGCTATTGGTGAGGAACCCCTCTAATCACCCCTTCACCTTTAGCCACAAACCTGCAAATCTCTATTGAGCAGAAAAACACTACTTCCATGTGGAAACACTGCTGATTATTTGAACTAATAATTGGTTTCCAAAGCAGAGCCCATCCATTGGCCGCATGTTGTCCCTTGGCATGAGCCTCAGCCACGCACAGGGCTGCAATGCCCTGGTAGACCTCCTGTTGGAGGCTAACGAAGTAGACCCGGAAGTGTTGGTAGGAAATGCATTAGACCTTTACTGGCAGGAATCATTAGTACCTCCAGGGAGGGCACGCAGACACCAACTGTTGAATACCATCCTATGGTCTGGCTGCTGCTCAAAAACCTGTCACTGGGGATTAATGACCTCAGCAATTACCTCCCAGGCTCTAACCCCTGCTTTCTGGGAAGGTCACTAAGAATAAGATAGTAAGCCAACACTCTTCCAGCTCTGGAGGCATTTGATCTCCTCCAGGTCTTCTGTAACCCTATCAAAAGGCTTCAGATCTGGTGATGGATACACGGGTAAGTCATTATTTTATCATTTTCTCAGGGAAATGGAAAGAGGTCAGACAACCATGATATTGTTACCTTAAAGGCAACTGTGGAAGTGCGATCACGAGATAAAGCTGAATGGTCTACAGGACCTGGAAAGGTGCATGGGGTGACCTGAAAGTGGCCTCCTCCATTAAGTCTATAATGAACTGAGAGGGTCAGGTTGTTTTAACTGCTCTTCCCTCTTGAACGCTGCCACTTGTGGAGTGCCATAACCATCTGGTCTTGCCACTTCTTAAATTGAAAAAGTACAGGAAGACTTTTGGAGACATTAAAACCTTTCAGTGGCACCTTAACGATTCAGAAGTTTCCACCCTTCCAGTAGGCAAGCTCGAGACTCTTCAGACTTTCAGTTATTTTAAATAGTGACTGACAGCATGCCAGGCAGGCAGGTACCAGCGTACATTCTCCCCTTAGCATCAACAAAAGAGAACCGAGCTTTTAAACTGTGGGATTCACTTCTGCCCGTATTACCAGGCACCACACCTTCAGTGACCACATTTTTAAGACACTATCAGTTGTTTACAAATGCTCAGTATGTCATCTCTAAAGCCTACCTGCTAACATGGGGCTCTACGCATGCATGGAGAATAGGTCTGAAAATAACTGCTCATGACCAAACGGAAATCAGGCTGAGTATTTAAAAATACAGAGAAAACCACATAATTATTAGAAGAGTAGGGTTTTACAGAGAGAAACGGTATTTGTGGTCACAATTATTCAAGAAAGAAGCAATAAAATGTAATTGCCTAGTAAGCATTCCATATTTAAAACAGCACAAAGTAGGCACAATAGAAACCATATCAACACGCGGACGAAAACACTGAAGATTCACTGTTTATGAAGACACTGTGCCTGTGAGCATGAATATTACAACAATCTGTTCTTCCTCAAACATACACTGAGAGTTGATAAAAATCATTTTGAACCTTCTGTGACTTTTTGGCACTACCACCTATATAACGAATTAGACTTTTTCATGTGTAATGAACTGCTGCAGTGCTAGAATATAAATATAAAATCAGCAAAAAAAAAAAAAGTCAAGAGCTACAGTAATGATTCTAGGGAAAAAGATGATATTGCAAGCTTTCTACAAAGCAGAGAAATAACACTGTAATGGCAATTCTTATGTAAATTCTTATTAAATGGATAATTTTTTGCCACTGCTTTTTATTTTCTTTTTCTCTCTACTACATTCCACGATATTGCCCAATGCTGTTTAAATCTGTTCCTTCCTCATCTCTCCTTCACTGCACATTTTACTACTGTAGAGATAACATTCCAGATAAAACATAGAAACATGAACGCAATAGACCCAGTTAATGGAGTGACATGTCATTTCACTGAAGGGCCATCTAGTGGGGGGAAACAAAAACTTAAATTTCCTTGCATGATACCTCTTTGGTTAATGCTAAACCTTTATGAGGTGTTGATTTCACAAATAGTCTAAGCATATATATTCCTTGAAAAGGGTGGAAGCTTGTTTGTTCATGGTGATACGTTCAGGGGCAAAAAGTCAACAATGACAAATACTGCTGTGCCTTTCTTGACATTATTTTGGAAGGAAACTTAAAGAATTAAGGCATTGTGGGGTTAAAGCATTGTAGCGATGAGAATCCACCAGATGCATTTGCTTTATGTTCATATTTGAAAAACCTGAAATTTTTCTCTCAGCTGCCTCATTTCTCCCCTTCACCCTTTTCTACTGTATTTAAACAAGGGAAGAGAGACTTTCTTACTTTATGTGAGACAGAACTATACTGGAGCTTGACAGTGATCTCATTAACATTCCTCATCTATCCAGCCACACTGATACCAACCAATGCAGAAATCTTGGTGTATGGTCCAGTAGTTGTTTGCAACAGCTAATTTAGTTAGAATGCAGTCCTGAAGTTCTACCAACAAATAAACTTTGGCCATGATTTTACAGTTAGATTTGTAAATTCCAGTGGTTCTAACAGTGTTCACCCTCTATATATGCTGAATGCAAACCTGCAATTAGCACTGTACTCATTAATGCAGCCCTTCGAGTTCTGTGATACAAATATGAAAAATTTAAAAGTTAAATCTCAAAGCTCTAGTAATCATAAAATGTAAGGAAAGAGCCTGCTAGTTCTATTGGAAAGAGTTATTTTAAATAAGAACAGCCCTGCTATACAAGAGGCTGGAAGGATGGTGGGGTGAAAAAAAGTCTTATCAGCTAGTATAAAAATTCTGCATTCAGGTGAGGGTGAGACAAACAGACAGAGAAACCAGAAAGGTAATCTGGAAAGATTGCAGCTAGCAAAACATCTGAATTTTTGAGATGCTTATCTAAATCATATCCACATGTTTTTGTTGTCCACTCGTTACCAACAAAAGCCTCATCAAAATAATATAGTGTTCTGTTTTGAAAGTTTAAAGTAGCCTCAAAATTTATCTTTCAATGAATGCCTATACAGCTGTCACTGACTGATATGAAAGGAAGATTATGGAGTTCTGTTGGAGTTACAGTCATTTAAAATTTCAGTTGCGGTTTTGAAATACGTTGGCTCCAATGTAGCAGATGTAAAAGTTAATTTGATGTTTTAGGGTATGTAGAAAATAATTTTCATTTTGTTCTTGTAAAGATTATGATAATGATAAACATGCTTTTGGGCAGAGGATGAAGACCTCCAAGATCACCTCCATCCCGGGCTAGGACACTATCTCTGCACCAAAGTCTGCATTTAGATTTACTTTACTGTCTCTGGAAGTTTCCCAGTCCTGTGTTGACAGGATATTATGATCTTATAATTCTTATGTAAGTCGCTCACCTAAACAAACAGAGATAACGATTTTACATTAAGTTATCAGCCAGACCTGGCAAGCCTACGAGATAGCAGCTGTAACTGCTTCTGCTGCCAGAAGGACTGCAGAGGTTAACCTCAAAGCTGTCACCACCACTATACACACTGCCACCACAAAAGCCAGCAAAAGGAGTCAAATATTGATCTAAAAGATGATTCGGCACTCCAGCCTTAGATTTCTATTTTTGAGTCAATATGAACTGTTCTCTAGAAGTGTTCCCCTCCAGAGGAGGAATGTGGTCTTCCTCTGGCCTCTTCCTGTGGCACTACCCGGGGTTCGACACCTAAACGGCGTATCGCTGAAGGTCTGTGACAGGAGTCTTACTCCCTCCCTACTTTGGCTCCAGGCTAAAATATCTCTCTCCTTTTTAAGCGGTGCTACTGCTCTGATGTTTCTCTCTTAAGCCCTCGTTTATTAACTCTGTTTAGATGAAACACATACAAAAACAATTTTGTATTTCAAAACTCATGTGATCACACCTTGGGTTGCTGTTGTTCTCGGTTCACAGAAATCAAAAGGGATTTCTTCCCCTGAAATTTCCTTACCCAAACCGGCACACAGTTTTCGTAGTAAATTACCCATGCCTGGTGAAGCAGACTGCTGAGCAGAGGACTACAGAAATGCCTTTACCATTGGTATTTGCTGCCCAAACAGTGCTCTTCTGGAACAACCAATCCAAACTTTTTGGCTGCTTTGGATTCCAGTGCTTTAAAACTCAACAGCAAGATGCTATGAAGAAAGGCAAAGAAAACCATTTTCTTGGCGACACTGTAAAGTGTAACTGCTCAGAGACACTTGAAAAGAAGGGGTAAGACTCTACGGGGCTGTATGTTGCTACCACATCCTGAGGTCAACAGAGCCCACGCGGTTTACGCTGGTTGAAGACCAAGGCCTAAAATCTGAAATACTTGATTGCTGTCAAGCGCTCAGTGATTAGGCAAAATTTCTCCCTTAAGGAACCTGATCTGGAGAAGAAAAACATTAAACTCAGCTAAGCCAGTAAGTGTGGATTATCTGAAATATTTCATTCCAAACATAAATCTATATATTCAAGATGAAAATAGTAACGTGAGATCTGGGCAACGTTCTCCGTTTGAGTTGAATATTTGAAGAATATGTTCTTCGAAGCAGTTTGTTATTGAATTCCACGGTAGTGAACAAGATGACGGTCAGAAGAACCAAGCAAGATACCATGATCATGTCAGTAGCTCTGCTGCTTCAGCTCAGAAGGAATCCTACCATGTCGAGAGGAAAAAAGACTAAGTAACGTTCCATACGTACACACACATTTCAAATAGTAGCTGCAACTATTCAAGGAATCTATCAAATACTAATAAATTGAAGAAAGAAAGAACCTTTCAAAAACACTCCCTTTTTTTACAAAATTCCCCTGGATAAATGTTCAAGCTGTGCTTTTGGAAAATTACATAGCATAGAAAAATAGTTTGGCATTTGAGACAAAACAATACAAAAAGGAAGAAAAGAGCAGCACCTAGAAAATATCCCTGCAAATATTCAGGGGGGTACAGTGGGTGAGGACTGATGAGTGAACCAAGGATTCTAGGGTCCCTTTGGAGAAAATTCAGAGAAAAGCCTGAAAAGGCTCCACTGCTGATTTTTTCTGTCTGCTTATTTCATTGAAATGGGAAAAAAAAAAAGAAGTCCCTCTTTGTTTATTAGGAAGTACTGAAATTTTGGAAAAGATCTAAAGCTGAGCCATCTAGTGAAGGTGAGGTGGGCCCATGAATATGCAAAATCACAATGAAGGGTAATTTGTAACAATGTTATTTAATGTCTAACCACTACAACAGTCGGTTCTTCATTTATTTTAAATATGCTTCAGCACGCTAATGTCTCACAAGGAAAAAACCACATATTTATGCTGGACCACAGTAAATGATACTCGGACTGAAAACTTTGTAAGAGGTGCTCGCATTCTGGTAACGTACTGCGGTCTACAATACCAGAAAGAAAAAGAGTAGCTCAGAGGCAAATATTTACACAAATGTCTATTTGTTTGGGTTTGGTGGTTTTTTGTTTTGTTTTTTTTTTTTTTTTTCAGAAAAACAAATGTTTGTGTCTACAGCAAAAGCTTTGACTGTGTACTGTATGTATATAGCTGTTACTTCACAATAAAAGACATTGTGGAGAAAGCTACCAGCTTGTTTTAAATCACCTTAGGCGAATTTACTTTTGAGAAATGAATAATGAAACTTGCGTAGTTGAACTGATAATGAATGGAGATGCTTTAGAAGGAAAAAGGAAAGCACGGTGTTGTTAAAATTAAATACCAAATCCAGATGATTACTGCAGTGTTGGAATGACAGCTGAAAAAACAAATGGCAGGAAACACAAGAATTTGTCATTCTTCAGGCAATATTAACTTGATCATTGAGCAGTCATGACATAGGAAGTATACTGGATCACAGATGATACCATTTATACTAAATCCTGCGAACAAAAAAGAAAAAGACCAGCTGAGATACCTAATTTACAGAAGATGAAAAGTAGGCGTTCAGTGGAATTTATCTGAGGAAAGCAGATAAACAAACAAAGTACTTTAACCAGTCACCATGTGACATGCGTTTCCCCACTTTTTTTTCTCATCACCTCCTAACTTGCGCACCGCCTATTTAAAAACTTCAACGTACCAAGATCCACAGACAGACAACTGCTGGAGGAGGAAGGCTGGGAAACCTGCAGGGAGTAATGAGCCTGACAGCAAACGAACAAATCGTTGCTGTTTAACAGTTCAGCGTGGATATTGGGCATTAAGCAAACGAATGAACGGGACTGGCTCGAGAACGAGCAAAAGGGGCACCCAACAGCGTTCTGCCTGAAAAGCCGCAGAAATGGTTGGCCTTCCACCCGCGGCGCACCCCTGCTGGAACACAGAGTTGTTTTCAGGGGACAAAACAGGAAACTGTAAAGAGAATTAGACAGCACCTCGCCCTTCCGAAATCCCTGATCCCTTCCTGACATTTTCACAAACGCCAGAGACCCGTGTAGGATGACATCAGCTGCGAAGGTTGGCCGGCACCAGCTGTCCGCAGAGGCAGGAGCGCCGCGCCACCTCCTGTTTCCCCAACTCCGCCACTGCCGTCTAAGCGAGGGTGTTGCACAGCACATGGGCCCCACCGAGGTGCAGTCTGTTTAGAATAACCGATTTTATTCCCATAGGCCTTTTCAGCAGAGAAGACAAATTAGGCCTCCATAATAATAATAATAATAAAAAAAAAAATTGTTTCTTCTAAAACTTTAAACTCATTGCTTATTTTAGTGACACTGCGACAAGCAACAACCACCAGCCACAGCGCAAGAATTCAACGACAGTTCTCTTCGTCAACTTTCAGCAAACAGACTTTGTATTATTTATCGTCTAGCAAATAAAGTTTAAATGCTTTTCAGCCTCGGTTGCAAACTCAGTACCCATTTGCAGCCCAACAACAGCAGGGAATAACGCTGCCATCGTAAAAATGTCTTTTTTCTCCTGTGTGCCTGCTTTCCATAGATTTCATTATTCCTCCCGGGTCTGCGCACATTGTCATATCTAGGGCACAGCGATGCTAAGTAAACAGGGAGAAGGGTGGTGAAAACTTTATCATCATTGAAACAACGGGCTGGGAGGCTACACCCTATTCAACCTTTTCCCAAAGAAAACACGGGAGAGGAGGTGCCATTCCTCTGGAAGAAGAGCTGTGCTATTCCAGCCCAACAGTGTGAGATTAAGCACACAGACACTTGAGGTGTTTAGACTTGGTGGCACAACAGTTAGTTAGCAAAGAGACTGCAATAAGCAACTGCTTACCTGATTACCTGCTGTGGGTGCCCCTGCTCTGGCGGGGGGGTTGGACCAGATGATCTCCAGAGGTCCCTTCCAACCCTGACCAGTCTGTGATTCTGTCATTCTGTGAACTCTACTGGATTAAAACAGCTTTTTGTAAAGCGTCAGCTTTGTGTGATATTTAGAAACACCCACACTGCACTACGGTTCTTTGCTATTAAACCAGCAGAAGGACGGCTCATGCAAGACGCTGTATGGACGTATGCCAGTACAGAACCCGAGCGGTCAAGAGCAGACACCCACAGGAATGAGCAAGTTGAGATCAAACAGATACCTCAACTTCCCGGAGTATTTCTCACAATTTCAGAGAGCGGTGGTTTGTGAGTTTCCACAGCTGCTTCTTCCGAATAACTCTCAACGGCTTTTTCTTCCATGAGTTCAACCACTCATGTTGGACCTACATAAGCTTTAAGCACCCATGCCACTGTTATTGGTTCAACTGTTTCCCCCCTGGTTCCTTCAGAGTTTTTAGGCAAACACCATCCAGCCCTGATCATTTGTTATTGTTCATTTTGTTGATCTCTTCTACAACTTCTTTTAGCAACACTTGATTGGAAGCAGATCCTCTGTCACAACCCCTGTGGAAACCTCCCCAAGCTCTTCCACAATGAATGCCCATGCAAGAAATTAAGCCGAAATCCAAGGCCATCAGGTAGCTTCTTTTTAAAAGTTCCTAGTACGCTACACAGAATTTTTGAAATAATTTATAACAAATTTCTTGAAACTTTTTAGAATTTAAAACCAGTCACATCAATACTGGGAAAGGAAATGATAATTTACACTGTGCTTAAAAGAATTCTTTTAGACTGTTCCTAAAAGAAAAAGGATATTAAAATAAATAAGCGAGGAGAAAGAGGTGAAAGAGCAGATATATTCCAAAAGATTAACAATAAACTTCAATGAAATTGGGTACTAGAGCTGACATTTAATATATTTATTAATCTAGATCAAAAAGAAAGAAGGTTGAGATCCCAGGTTTATAGCTGACAGAATTACTTCAGGAGGTGATGTCAAATTTCTGAGGAATATAACCAAGTTAGATGAATTACTAGCACTAGTGGTTCAACTTTACCTAGTGCCATTACACAACCCGATGAGATAATTTCCGGTGAAGTACTGAGTTCAAGTTAAAAAATAAATATAAAAAAGCAGATCCAGAAAACATGCAGACACGAGCTACAGAAATAATGAAAATTGTGAGAGGAAAAATAAGATGATGAGCAACAGAAAGTACCAGGACATTTTAATTTACACAGAAGACGAATGAGCGTAATCAAGATATTCAAAATAATGAATGGTTTAGAGAAAATAAATTCAGACTCTTAATTACTCTTATAAGGCAGTAGAGAGAAACGTTCCATGAACCTGAAAGGCAGCAGAGGTAAAACTGATAAAAGTAAATTCTTTTTTCCATACAATGCAAAAACTCACTGGTGGAATTTGCTGCCAAAGCAGCATTAATATAAATAGCTTAATAAAACAAATAGCAGAATTAAGCACATATACACTATCATTTTCCTGTGAAATTATCAAAATAGTGGGTAGAACAACTATCCATCGTTTCCGACAAAAATATGACAGTTAAAATCTATTGTGGAACTCAAACAAGAGTTTGAGTCAGAATAAAGAGCAGACGTTACTATGAAAATTAAGCATATAGAATACACACGAGCCGAAACCTTTCCAGTTTGCTATTTGAGATACTTGCACCTTTGTTAAAATGTCTCAGAGCAGTAGTCGGAGAACAAGAAATCAACAGGCAGAATCATGGAACTGCTGATATTGTAGCCTAGGAAAAAAATACTGAGGAGTACAGTCTACCCTACTTCTAGATGCTAAAAAGGATTGCACAGATAGGGACAAAGAAGAAAGTCTCGTTTTTCCACCTCAGCCACATTGGGAAAACAAACTTCCAGTAAACTTTCCGAACAAACAGGGTCACATAAGTGTTTTCCAGCTACAGCACTGATTTCTTCTAGATGGAAAAAACTTGCAAATTCTATTTTTGGCTAACCATTCCCATTCCAAATGAAGAAATGGTTAATTTTACTGTAGTTTTTCTGGAGATCAGGGCTAAAAGGATATATGGCACGCTCACGGTTGTAACATTAGTCACTTACACCAATACTTATATCCTAACAGCTATTTTATGTTTCCTTCTGTTGAACTCACAATCCTCGCTTTGAAATAGATTCATTTTTATTACAGCGTCGTACAATAGCACGTACGAAAACAAACATGTAAGAAGATCTGCAGTGTTCTCAGGGAGGGGGGGGAAATCTGAACACCTTGAACCTGACCTCAAATCGAAAATCACCGAAGAACCTCCGCTTCACATATAAAAACACGACAGTGTTTTTCTCCGGGTTTGCTTCCTTTCTATTTATAGGATAGAAGAGCTTAGGAATCGGCTACTACCAGTCCGTGCCTCAAAACTTTCCAGGAATTTCTTCCTCCTCCTGAGGGACCTGAGCTTCCCCTTCACACGTATTCCCAGACCTGGAGAAGGTGGCGCTGCCGAACACACAGCTCCGCACAGCATCCCACCCCACCGCCTCCGCCCCGGAATCTCATTCCCCTTGTCCTGACTTTGGCGCTTCTGAGTCCCGTGCCGTGGAAAATATTAATACAGAGCTACAGGGGAGAGAAAGGGTGGGAATTCACTAACAAGGCTTACACAAGACCATGGGAGTGTAGAAGTGTGTAGTGCGCAAGGATTTTCCCTCCCGCAGCCGGGAGACCCCCCTGGTGTGTCAGGATCAGGCACAGGGAACGCAAGGAAGATCCCGCTGCAACTGGAGATGGCACAGCCTGAGCGGGCACCCTTCCAGGGTTGTGTTTGAGATTGCTCCCCACGGTCAGGAGCTCCTTGTTAGCAGCAGTGTTAAGATTAATAAGTGATAATATTCTTAATATTAATAATTAATGACCATCGTCACTGAGACTTTTTCTGTTGTTTGCCCTAGGAAGGGGAGGTGGGACATGTCAGAGCAGAGCCTGGCTGGTCCCAGCATCCTCAGAGGATGAGTCGACCTTGAAGCAGGGGGCAGAAAAACAATTAGCTGCACCAGAGAAGACGGGTGAAGAAAGTAAAAGATGTAAAAGTAAATTATAAGCTTTTAGTTACCTCTGAGCATCCAAGGCAACCAAGCAAGTTCAGTTAAACTGAAGTAAAATGGGCACCACTTCTCGGAAAAGTAGTATAAAAAGATAGCCACCTTCTTCACAGTTGCTAATCATCATTTGTTTTTATATTTCATGCACAGGATAATTTAACCCCCTCAGCTGTTGCCATGTTGTGTTCTTAGTTGTATTTTGTAAGAACCTCTTGAGCGTGAGGGCTTCACTATGTACATCACCACGTCATTACATGCAGTCTCAGCCTCAGAAGGGTTGAGTTCTGCTCAACGGCAAGAGGATATTATTTATTACACCCTTCCACACATCATCATTTGTTTCCAGCATTTTTACATTCCGTTGATGTGGCATAAATCCTCTTGGCTGATTCCAGTGACAGAGTTGCACCGAGCTCTCCACTCCCCACCTTGTTGAGTATTATGGAGTGAAACAGAAGTATCTTAATTAGAAAGGATGTATGTTATTAAAATAAATGTCCAAATTATTCACCTGAAATATTATTAAGAAGCAATATGTTTTAATCTCATCCACACCACATTAAATTTTCCTTACTGTTACTACAAACATTAAATAAATATTTTAAAAACCTCAGCCACCATTAAAGTGGTTTACATAGACATCCAAACCTGTAAAACAGCAGCAATAACTGAATGCTGCAAATTATATGTTAGATTATGGTGGAGGTAATTTAGCATATCTAATCACAGTTCCAATTTTCTCCTAGAGCATAAGAGTAGGAAGAACTGTACATGGAAAAGAGGAGGCAGAACAAAGAAAATAAAGATTTTCTTAACATGAAAATATTTCAAAGTCCTAACAGCAGGCAACCTGTGCATCGTACTTTATAAACTCGTGCCAGGGCTCTGGCCATGCTTCTGCCTCCTGTCCTTAGGTGCTTTGTTAGGATACAGCTCTGAATAAAGATATCGAAGGAGAAACGTACAGTATCTGGATGGTATCGACATCTCCGAAGAGAGGGAACAACACTCCGTGTGTCGCGGGAGCGGGGGAGTGCTGGAGCGCTCCCTGCTCCCGACTAACCCCTCTCTAGGCAAATGATGGAGAAGGCAAGGCAGGATATTACTAGAGCATAACTGTAACAGTATTTCTGCTGTTTAATTTCATCCTCAAGGACGTATATCCTTTTTGACTCCCTGGAAGCCACTACAGACCTTGTCCTTGCAAACGACCTTATTCAAAACTAAAAAAAAAAGGAATTATTGAAATAAGAACATGGAGTAGGATCCCACTGACTGCAGGGTCTTTTATTTTATTTTTTAGTGTCTTTTTAAAAGGTAGTATTATACATTCTGATTTTTTTTTTTGACATTCAGATTGGGAAAACTAATTCCTCCAACCCTCTTCACCTTCCTGGGAAGCTGACAGGAGGTACAGAAACCATCGTGGGCATCCAAGTCCTGATGCTGATTTCGCAGACAGCCTAAAAAATAATCATCACAGGCTTTGAAATGGAAGCATAGATTTATGTCATAATTCTAGGAGTGGTTACTGGAATTGTAAATATGTCCGGTAAATCTCATGATCTGCAAATAGTTTAAGGCTTTTAGACACAAAAGTGCACTTTACGATGGGCAGCACACACAAAATATGTGTTGCTCGCTGATGTCAATGGTCCCAAGGGTTCGTCATGAAGTACTCTGAGTTTCTCTGGCTGAATATGGGAATAAGCCCACATATTTGGCCACTTCTGTCTTCAAGCCTGTGCTATCTTTTACAGAGAACAACAGATTAAAACAATAGCAATTGTCAGGATCAATCTCCTCTTTGGTTTTAAAAATGGAAGTGTAACACCCTTCTCTTCTATCTTTCAGCAATTTTGTATTTTGCCATGACTTTTGGATAATAAATGTCAGTGGAGCAGTAAGATTATTAGATAATTGCCTTAACAGTCTAAGCATCACTTCCAAGCATTCCCCCAAAATAGTCTTTAGAAATGTAGCGCGTTTTCTTTTCAGCTGGTATTTCTGCCTGTTTTCTGTTGCTGAAAACATTTTTAAAGGATGTCCAAAATCAGGTATTTTATTAATACAATTAATTTTATTTCCCTCCTCATGCAGTAGGGACACACTGTTTCCTTGGCCTATTCTTTTTCATTGCTAAAGCAGAAATCCCTTCCTGTGCCCCTTATGCCTTTCAGCTGATGAGGTTGTTCTCTCCTTGCCTTCCCCTAAAAAGTCTTGATTGACTTTGTAGTCCAGTTGGGTCAAATTCCTTTTATCTATTTGCAATACGATTTTGTTTTAACCTTGGATCTTCAATCTGTTGTGAAATGACAGAGACTGGGTGCTTCTGGCTGTCCTTTCCACCCACAGGACTTGTGAACACAGAGCACTCAGGTTTTCTGAAGCTCCCTGAATTTTGTGGGGCAAACCCCAAAACCCCCTGTGTAGGAAAGACATGGACCTGTTGGAGTGCGTCCAGAGGAGGCCACAAAGATGCTCCGAGGGCTGCAGCACCTCTCCTGTAAGGACAGGCTGGGAGAGCTGGGGGGGTTCAGCCTGGAGAAGAGAAGGCTCCAGGGAGACCTTATTGTGGTCTTCCAGTGCCTAAAGGGGGTACAGGAGAGCTGGGAGGGACTTGCAGTGATAGGATGAGGGTGAATGGCTTCAAAATGGAAGAGGGGAGATTTAGATAAGATATTAGGAAGAAGTTTTTCACTCCGAGGGCGGTGAGCCCCTGGCGCAGGGTGCCCCGAGAAGCTGTGGCTGCCCCATCCCTGGAGGTGTTCAAGGCCGGGTTGGACGGGGCTGGGAGCGACCTGGGCTGGGGGGAGCGGTCCCTGCCCAGGGCAGGGGGGTTAAAACTACATGATCTGCAAGGTCCCTTCCAGCCTAAACCATTCTGTGATTCTACCGTTCTATGTACTGAATTCCATTCACTTGGCCACAAACTCCATGTTGCTGTGTGCTTATCATCTTAAGAGACATAATCCACACAAATTGCAGCTGTACCCTGGAAATGCTCTACAAGCACAGAGCTCTGCAGACAATGTCCTTGGGAATTCTTCATCCATCCCAGTGAAACCCAAGCACACTGCCATTCTCTTTCTTTTCTCCTCTCTGCCTTCCCCACACCTTTTCCCCTGACTCACGCTCCCTGTATTTGCTCAAAGAGTTACTCCACTGTGCTGCTCCTTATCAAACAGCAATTTCCTGGAACTATTAATACTTCTGACAAGTGACACCGTTCCCAGACTCAATCCCCCAGGGCTTTGGCACTGTGCTTAGCCTACGCAGAGAAAATAGATCGGAAAAGAAATGTTTAAAGGAAGGAGAACTTTCTTTATCCATGCTAGTTCAGGACACATGGATAGACTGCTGAATGTTAACAATTTGAAACCACATTGAAATGTCTCAGTAGTAAAATGAGTATAAAGAAGAAAAGTCTTTAAAACATTCCTCTGCGCTTCAGGTACTTCCAGTAACACTTCTGAATGACCTGGAAGTACAATATTAAAACTATTTCTTCTCCCCAACAAACTTTGAAGAAAATAGATATTCCAAGGACCACAGCAGTTGGCATCAAAACATGAATTACAGAGCAAAAAATGGGTGGGAAATCAGTGATTTGATGCCCAAGCCACAGAAAGAAAAAAAAGGTATCAGCAAAGGAAGTTTCCTCCACTGTTCTGTCAATAAAAAATAAACAGTGTATTGGCAGGAAAAATAGCTTAAACCCCCAATATATATGATTCAAAAAGAACCCTCTAGGGTTCAGTAATTACTTTCTACCTTTTATAACTACTCTGATTGGGACATCTGGGAAAAAAATTATGGCTCTGTTCTATATACGTCATCAGATCTCATACAACATAGTTTAGTGGTGGTTTTGGCAGTGTTAGGTTGATGGTTGGACTTGATGATCTTCAAGGTCCCTTCCAACCCAGACGATTCTATGATGTCCTACTTTTCCTTGCATTTTAATGATGACCTGCTTTTAAAAGCAAATGGTATTTCTTCAAACTCAACAGATTACCTCTACCTGTGGTGACAGAGCTCCTTATCAAAACAGTAACTTGGATGTATAAACCATGTTAAACTCTTCCAGCAGGCTCCCAAGAAGGGGTTGTGCTGTCCTTTGACTAGACCAACAGACGCAGCCTCAAACAGCCACGTTGCTGGCAATGGGCTTTCTCACCAGATTTTTTTGGGTGGGGAGCTTCAACAGTGTGAAGTGCCGCTCTTGAACCTGCTGGCTTTTGTGGGGGGCTTCTTGGAGCTACGGTCCGTGAACCAGCAGCCCCTCAAGCCTGACTGATGTCAGAGGAAAACACAGTCCTGGTCCCAACCGATGTGTTTTTCCGTCACAGGCAGCTGTCCTGAAGAAAGAGGAGTCTCCAGTTGTCCCTGTGCACAGGGATGAGTTCCAGCCTCCTGGAACAGCGTGTTAACAAAAGACCGGTGCTTTGCACCTTCAGGTGGTCTCTGTTTGCTTGGTGAGTTGTGCTCCAGCGCAATGTTAATTATGTTCTTGATTAGATTATTTTGAAAAGCACCTTTAGTCTTGTTTGAAAACAACTTTTAGTGAGCCATTGAGCTCCTCTCCTGAGTTTGCAGGCATTGATTTGCAAAAGCAAACCAACAAAAGGGCTATATGCAGCTGTCATTTGAACACTTGTAGTCCATTATCAAATAAACAGACAACATTTCACTGGGGGAAAAAAAAATCTACAGCACTTGCAGGAAATGACGTTTCCATATTTATGCATTAAGACTTCAAAATTGAGCATAAAACTTTTATTTTTTTTTTAAATCACAGTGTTAGAACACATTTTCTTCTGAATCAATATACCCTGAGGAAGAGGGGGGAAAAGGATTACACAACACAAGAGCTGTTTGAAAAAAATATTTAGTAGGACACTGGCTCTTGGCCTATGACATTATATTACGTAATTTCTGATAATGCAGCTTCAAGCTTTCCTTGAACGGAGTATAAAATCTTAATTTTTAATACACTGTCCAGAAAACACAACTATTACTATGCAAACCTTTCCACTATCAAAATGCAGGGGTGTGTATTACACTTCAGAAAAATAGCTGAGTAAACTGTCTCTTGATCTTCTCTATATGCTATGTATTGATCTAAAATATTCAGGCAGCATTTGTTCTTTGAGAGTGGGAAGGAGGGCAGCCCTGGGACTTCACAGAATAGACAAGAAGGTGCTTCAATGCACGTAAACTTACGCACAAATTTCAAATTCCCCCCAAATTAAAAAAAAATAAATAAAAATAATCCAACTACAAATTACCCTCCTACTCAGCAGCAGAGAAGGTATTCCAAAGGATTTCTGTCTACTCTTTCTCTATTGGTATTTAAAATTTTAATCAAGCAGTAATTAAAGGCCTTTTCCATATTTCGTGTTAAATTATAACTAATACCACAGACTAAAGGGATAACAACAGACTGCCGTGGATGCTGAAGGTAGGAGGAATTGCACCATTCTTTCGTGTAAAATACTAAAAAGCACATCTGCTGAGCAATGATCTTAAATTACTATTTCTGATTGCAAGAAAGCTTCAGATTAGCAACGGTGCTCTGACTTTTTCACACTGTTAAAGAAAAACAGAAAGCAATACTTTTTCGACAGAATGCTTTTTTCTCTGAGCTCTGTGTTACCTAGATGCCGTTAGATATCTGTGACATTACATAAATGAGTGGTGTCCATTTTGTTTTTCTAAACTTGTTAGCCTTCAGAACAAAAACAGTTTGCTAACATAAAATCTGTTTTTCCCATCCTGGACTGTGTCACCTTAGCACTCGAGCAGGCCGAGAAAAGATAAACAGGGAAAGGAAATAGGAGAAAGAGAAAGAAGAAACAATACTTAAATATTTATTAGCCATTTTTCTTCTACATTTTTTGAGACGTATGAAAATAATCTGTATACATTCCTCAGCTCAATTACTTACAAATAACTTATCTGTAGAATCAAGTAAATCTGTCAGTTGTGCAAGTTTATTTTTCCATGTGCTATCTCGAGATAAGCAGGTCTGTAATATTAGATTTCCACTAACATAATTGTGCATGAATTCTGATCTGATTTAGTATTACATGGTGCAAAAGGTGACACATTTTCTTTAATACAGCCCATTAGAAAAGGAAAGGAATTGCCAGTGTATGAAATCCGAGGAGTTTGATTGAAAGACTCTGGGACTTTGGGGTCAACCCAGTGGAAAAGTAACTCGCTCAACTACCCCAGGCACTAAGCACTGTGACAAGCAAACCTAATACCCAGTGTAGTTACTCAGTTAGACAATCAATAAAAACACTGCATTATCAGGCTGCTACAGCTGTATGCTAACCTATCGCATTACCTCATCTGCTCCCAAACCAGTCAAACACGCATTTGCTGATCACGCAGATAACACAGATACCACCCCAGTCCTTAAGTCACATTTAATACTGAGCAAGAGTGCTAAAACAACCATTTATTGCTTTTCCATATGCCATAAATTCTAATTTTCGAGTCTATATCTAAATTGTACACCGAAGACTACATTCAAAGCACTACTGAGCTGGCGAAGCCAATCGCCCCAAAATTAACGCAGGTGAGAATTAAGGTAAGCCCTGCCCTTCCCTCCATGGATGCTCCATCCAGGCCTGGTCCCCCAGCCCACCTCCGCCCGGGGCGTCGTGGCCTCTCCCTGCCTCCTTGCCTCCTCCTGACATAGCGCTCGGCATCCTTCCCCACACCCCTGCCTGCCCAACGTGCGGCTCCATCAGTTGTCTTTAGGGGTTTCTTTCTTTATGTCTGCATCTCTCTGCCTGCTCCAGCTCTTGCTCCCGTACGCTCCTTGACTCAGAGCTGCTCCCACAAGGCTCTTGGGTGGGGATCTGTACCCTCGCCGTGCGGCTCAACAGAAAAGTCAGTAAATCCACAGAAAATCCATTTACCCGCTCCAGCACTTGGTTGCAGTGCTTGACCTCTCCCCACGCCAGGCAGGAGCAGCTGCGGCAGGTCCCGCTCGAAGGATGCTCCGTGAGGATACAGGCAGGAATTCACAAACCAGCTACTTGGCCTCAGCAAATGTCTACCGGAGGTTGGCAGACCGCTGCCTCTTCCCCCCGGCCAGACCTCCCACCAAGCCACACAGACTGTCCAAACAGGGGTACGGTTTCACAGGAATTAGGGAAGCCTCATCCTTCACATAGCAGTCACCTGTCTCTCTGGTTATGTTGAAGTCTCTGTTAGCAGGAGGGTAGATATCAACAAAAATATACACTTTTTCCATACTGAAAACCAATATTCTTCCCCGCACTTGCACTTTAAAATCTACAGAATTGTTTTAATGGAAAGTTCCCGTGATTAAAGAACCCTCTTCCAGACTGGATTGTGAGTACTGGAAGATAAGCACATCTCATATGTGGTGCACAGCTGATGCCAATAAACACCAAACCCAAGACACTACAAAAACAAAGCAGCAAAGGGCTCCTTTAACCTCTATTCCAACAGAAAGTGGGAAGAGAGAGTGCAGGATGGAGGACTGGGGAGAAGCTTTTTTTGGCAGAGGTGAAGTCATCCAGTCTATCAGTATTCCCATACACTTTTTCTTCCCCAAAAGACAGATATCCTCCAGGGCAGGGGAGGGGAAGATGTCTGGTACCAAAACTCCCATTGGAAAGTCTCAAGGCATCTACAGCTATCGGCGTTAGCAGCTGTGTGTCCATGAACTTCTGCTGGAATGGGTGGAACCAGCTGCCCTTTCTGAATGGAAGTGTATTTAAAGCTTTGTGAAGCAGGCAATCACAGTAATTCATTTAGAGGACAAACTGCCCTAGTAAACTGCCACACCTTTGGAGTTTTTCCAGTAGCTATCCGTAAGTGCATAAAATTCATATCTACGAAATGAAAAGGAAGCAGAATGAAGCTAGTTATGTGCATTATTTGTCCACAAGCTTTATTTATGACAAATTTATCTCTTTATCTGCCAGACGATGAAAATGGAGTAGTGGCAGACTCCACTCTCTACCACGCCGTGTGGATGCTGCTGCCCTACGCCAACTTTGAAATTCCTTACCACGCTCCCCCAGGAGGAGCTCTGCACTTAAAATTCTTTGGGGCAGGAGTACCTCTTTCATTTCATCAGGATTATATTTTGCCCGGATGTCCAGGCAACTTCATCACTGATTCACACATCAACATTAAGTAAACAATACAAAATCTTCTACTGATACTTCAAGATGCACGCAATATATATGCATATTGTTTGCAAAAACCTGCAGTTTATTTTCCCTTATTCGTGTATCTTGCTCCATAAAGCACAGCAATGCCTGATCAACTGTCCTGGCAAATTTTTGGAGTTGAGATATTGTAATTTTTCTTACCAGAATTTTAGTGAAGTGAAAGGCACACACCCAGCTTAAAAGGCAGATTTTCAGTTGTGCCGCGCTGCGAGCCTCAGCATCAAACCTCAGCTCAGAAAACACAGACCACGACACGCCATCTGCTTTACAGAGAGCGACGATGCTGGGCACCATCAGCTCCCTCAGCATCATCTCTGCCGGTCCTTCATTCTCATTCATGGAATCACAGAATAGTTTGGTTTGGCAGGGACCTTTAAACGCAATCTCGTCCAACCCCCCTGCAATGAGCGGGGACATCTTCCACTAGATCAGGTTGTTCAGGTTGCTTCACGTGCACTGTGTTAGCCACATGTCTGCCACCAGGGACTGGGTCCATGCAGCACTCATCCTCATGCGGGCACATCACCATCTCATTTCTTCTACCAGGCTTCCAAAGCTGTGTCTTACCCTCTACCGCCTCTGCTCACGGTGGGACTTAGATGAAGAGTTGTTCTGTATTATGGGCTCTACACTTTGCTGCAGAATAAGTAAGTTCAAAAGGCACGTCTCTAAAACAGGTGTTTGGGGCTGTTCTTTGGAAGGCTAAAATGGAGAGCTATGAATAAACCTGAAGAAATATTCATGTGGCTGGCAAATACTCATGTATCCGTGACTACACGGCTTGCTTAGAGCCACAAGGGGTTCATCGAAGCAGCTTAAACAGAACCCAGATTTCATGATTCTGTGTGAAATTATGTTAAGGAATTTTGTTAGAGAATGAGGAACGGCCCATTCTCACCGCCTTTGAAGCCACGTAACAGATGGATGCCTTTGGAGCTAAGGAGTAAACAAACCCGCACACGCAGGAAGGTTTCAAAGGGAACCCAGCAGTAAAAGCTTTTGGTCGTTTCCTTCCACACTCATCATCTCTCTCCCCTGAGTCACAGAGAAGACCATAGAGACGTTTTTACTACACCCTATTTTATAAAGTTACTTTTTGAGGAGCTATGTGAAAACAAAACTCCGCTTGGTCTCACAGAATGTCAATCTGCTTAGGTATATTAAGAAATAATATTAAGGGTAGAGGAAAAATGTAGGGCAAAATTATGTCACATTCTGAAACAGCTAACATAATTAAGACATATTCTTCATTTGATTCAATAATTTATTGAATTATACTTGGATTACTTAATAAATGAAGAACATTACCCACACTATATTAGTCACAGGTGAAAAAAACCACGTACACGGATGAGTGTAATTCATTCAACAGTCTATAGACCCACGGTCCCCCGGGGACTATCTCACACACGCACACCTCCTCAAGTGCCAAACTTCAGGTATAAATCTCAGATTCTGATCTCACTCATTTTACTCCACTAATTTTGATAGTATTTCAGGACTGCACTGGGAAGAAGCAGCCTGACCTCGCTAAAACTAAACCTGTCAGAAGGTTGTCCAAATTACTTGTTTTCACAGGTGCGCACTTTGATCATGAAGCCCATCTGATGCCCCAGTACAGGGCAGGGTGAAAACTCTGTGGAAGCACAGGTGCAACGGCTCCACACCGTCCAAGGTACATCCCGGCAAAAGTAACTCCACGGCGGTGACTTTGGGCTGATCAGAACCATCACCAGCTGATATTCCAGTGGATGGGTTGAAGCAGCCGACACCATCATCCCTCCTACTGTGTACGGTTTTGATAAAAACCACATGCCTCTTATCACCACCTCTATACGAATAACTGAACTGAGCGGAAATCGAACTGCACCGAGAAGTTTGTCACCTGCAGCTACGTGCCCTAGACTGCTCTGTTGTAGGTTTGCTTCCTAAGTCCACATAGTCCAGGTAAGCTTTTAAGGGACAGCAGTTTCATACGCAGCTACAGTTGTCACTGGAAGCCGTTGTTAGTTTTTTATTTACAGCGAGTATTTAGGTGCTATGTTGATGGAGAATTTAATGGTGGAAACAAGCTACAGGTGAAGCTATGGATTTATTAATTACGGAATTTTCTTTTTACTCCACTCGCTCCCTATTTCTTTTCTGTTTTTCCACCATTTATTTTATAGGAAATAGCTGCCACTGCAATAGATCACAATCTTCTCTTTTATAGAATATAACAATATCAGCTACATCGGAGCTACCTCTCCTCCTCATGATCTACTCTTGGTAAAAGCGCAGGGCATGCTTCTGAGACAGGTTACGAACTTGTCTTGGCTGGAAAACAAAGTTGGTACCTCTCAGCAGGGATGATTAAAAGCTTCAAAACGTATTTTAATTTTACTCAACTATCTTTCTTTATAAAAGCTTCTCGTTATCTTGAAACATCATAACTGACTGAGAACCGCAAAGAATTTTTCAAAGAACGGAGGCCTAGAGAGAGAGTAGCCGAAGGTGCAAATGATTTGAATATTTTGTATTAATAAAATATTGTTACTGTTAATAAAAATGTGAAATAAAATAGCGCTCATGCCGAGCATCTCCCTGCACTTGAATCTGCAATAGTAGCATTGCTCACTGGCCTGATCCCGTGGCGTGCTGAGGGCTTCCCACAAAATGCTGAGCCGAAATTCTTTGTGATTATCTGAAATCTTATCTGCAGCTTGTTCAAAGAATAAAGCTGTGTGAAAAGCATACCTGAACTTCTTAAATGACAAACTGAAATCTTACATACAGAGATTATGCATATTGACCGCTGCATTATTATAACATAACTGTGTAGAAATCCTTTTGATAGCTTGTTGATAACTTGACTTCATGTAATATAACTGACCCTTATTTGCCAGGATACTGTGTAAGCCAGTGTTTGGAAGGGAGCCAAAAAAAAAAAAAAAAAGAGGAGAGAGAGAAATCAGATTAAACTGTAAATCTGTGGTTGGCATGGGTTTAGCAAGCAGTACTGAACATAAGGAACACAGAATCCAGTGCTACTTCTTGAAAAAATGAGCATTAAACTAAGGACAAATGCCTGAGCCAAAGCAAATAGAACATCTTTTTCAGTTCCTAAGTACATATTATGACAAAGAAACAAAATTAGAGGAAAGGTGTTCCACAGCTAAGCACCACTTTGTAGCTGATATAACAAGAAATATACTCGCTGGTTTAGTTTATTAGTCATATCGCACCTGAAATTGAAAGCTAATATTCCCCAGTAAAAAAAACAAACACATTTTATGACCTTAAGCTGACAGTCCTGTCTACCTTAATTGCAGCAGAGGACAAAAAAAAAGTTACTAAAATCCAGAATATTAGAATGAGACTAAGCAATACAGTAAGCGCAAATCTACCTCGCCTCAGTATTACGTGCCACTATTAATGAAATGCATTACTTTAACTAGTTACACACACCTAGGCATTCATCATCCTCGGTTTATTACTTCTGCAACACCGCAATTTAGGGATGCCGAGCAATGTCCCTCCACCACACGTCCCGTAACCTACATCAGCGCTCGCCCACACGGACCTCATCAAGTAGCCGTAGAGTTGCCCTTTCGCTGTGAGCAAGTGACTAATATCTAAGCTGGCTCTAAAGAAAGACACTTTTCATAATCGCCCAACAGTCTGCTAAGTGAAAACACATGGACAGGCTTAGCTAAAGCCTGCCAGGGGTCTTTACGGAATGGAAAACAGGTGCCCCGGTTCTGTGCCGTGTAATACCCCATTTACCGTTAAGTCCAAAGGTTACAGGACTAATAGCTGCCTTGTGGTAATCAGGGAAAGCAAAGACACCGGCCGTGGTCAAACATCTGGGACATATTTTACATACTTGCAACATATGCTTCCATTTCAATTAAAGTGAGGCTTTGGCACATTTATTAATCTTTTTTACTTTTATCGCATAGGAAGACCTATTTACCTGACTTTGCTATTATACTGTCTGAAAAAAATAGAGAAATAATAAAAGCCAGAGGCCACCACCAGCTGGTGTTACAAAACGTGCATTCGTTTTATCACAAAACTTCATTTTGCACACAGCGTTGAGAAAACACACATACGAACTAAAATAATACAAAACCGCACCCTTCCATCTTGACAAAAAGACGTAAGAGTAGTTAACAGAGTACGCCTAGTGCACCAAAAAGGGAAAAACACCCTACCAGCTTCTAACGACAAACAACTCAGTCCCAACTATGCGCCGAGGTTTTACAGTTTAGCCCTGTGCAAAACAACGCCCACTGCGAAGAGTACCCAATGTACGCGGTAGCCCATACATGCTTATTTTAAGAAGTGTAATTTTCTTTTCCATTCAAACAGCATATTCAATCACGAGAACTCAAAACGTTTGCAATAATGAAGACAGCTTTGAATTTATAAAAATCAACCTAAACACCTTCCGTATAGAAAGACAGCTCTTAAATATTCGATAAAAGGGCTCACTGAATGCACACGGTAATGTCAGCACTCACTTTTATTCAACCTCGGTAACTAGGTCTAGAAAAATGTTTGAACTCTGGTGTCAATTTGAGAAAGATGAATATTAGATCACAACACTGAAACCTAGAGTGATATTTCTAATTGGGTATGTTTTGCCCGGAATCTGCTAATCACTGGAGAATTGGGGGGTGGGGGGCTGACCCCCGCCCTCGTCTTCCCTTCTAAAGGAGTTTGTTTAGCAATTTCCAAAAACCACTAAGTGCTAACTACACAGGCTGGCTTACACTACGAGCAGTCAAGCACTATTCTTTGCGAGCTAATCACAGTTATTAAAATATCCAGCAATACGCGCACTACTGGGATGATACTTCTGCACCAGCGCTAATAATAAAGCAGGAAGAAATGGGAGAAAATGGCCTCAAATGGATGGCAGATCAGTGTTTATCAGAAGAGAAATGATGATTCGAAGCCAGCATGTTGAGTTAAAATACAAGCTCTCCACAGCTACATGACTGACCTTTGCAATAAATCATATATTTTATTGCCAGAAGTGTATGCTCACATCATTTAGTGTTAAAACCATCACATACGTGTTTTGTAAAAGAAGGTTTTGTTACTACAGTGTTTGCCGATTCTGAAATGATGTAGCTAACGATTTAAGTGATGTATAGAAGAATTTCACATAATAACTTTCTGTCAATTCTAAAATGTTTGAGCTTGCAATGCAATGAGGAAAATACTCTTTTTTTTATCATCACTCAGATCTTAGGTGTAAGCTAACAGAAAAATAATCATTCAGGGGATTAACTAATCATGGCGAATTTTCTGACATTTCAAATGCTGCTGCCAGCATGTGAATTCTTACAGTGGTATATAACTGTACATCTCAACTAGAAACAAAGGTCAAGGGCATAAATTAAGATACACTGTTTTTCTCCTCTCTAAAAAAAAAAAAAAAAAAAAAATTCATTGCTATACTACAACAGAAGTGGGAGAACGTCTGCGAAGGTCAAAATCATCTGTATTTTAATTCGGCGTTCCTGTAAAAGTATCTATTTTTTCCCCTTTTCTTTTCTTCCACGAATATCACCTTCCTGGTACGAAAATACCAGCAGCAACGGGGCTGTCCTCGCTGCCCTCATCGCACCACACCGCCGTCCCGCCAGCGCCAGCCGTTGCTTCAGTGGTGCAAGGTCATTCTAACTTCTTTTTCTCTGGTTTTTCCTCCTCTCCCCCCCCGGGGGACAACCCATCCAAGCAGTCCCATAGCTCGGCTCAATAAGATGTGGAAACGAGCTGTTATTTACTGTGGTGGCAATGCTCAACCCAACCAGCAGCCTCCAAGCTCAAACAGCTGGATGATCTGCCACCGCTGCCCGGCTGGCCGGGCCACCGCGCCAACCCCCAGTCAAGGGGATGGCTACAAGAATTGTGATTATTTAAATGTCATACCGAGCTCAAAACATTTCAGCCATTCTTCTACCAAGTAATTCTCTGAAAATTACAGATGTCAATATCCTGTCCTTAACCAGTATGGAGTTGCTATTTTTACACCATTTTTTCCCCCTAAAGTGCAGCCCTATTTGTAATACTCAAGACAGGACAAATTTTTGTCCTTCAAAAACAGTTGTCACTGCAGTTATCTTCACAAGAGCTATCAAGTTCCAGACAGGCTGAATTATTTTTGTTGCTGGCAGAAAAAATATTTGACCCAGCTCTGGACCAAGAAGAAGAAAAAAAAAAAAAAAAGAAAAAAAGAAAAAAAAAAAGGCAGGATTTATAGTCCTCTATCCTTTCCAGCAACACACTGTAGCATTGTTAGGATGATAAACAGCTCTGTCCAATTTTCTGGACTAAAACACTTCAACTCCTTTTTTAACTGTCTGTAAAAACAGTGTCATGTCTAAATTCTCCCATCCCCAGATACCCAAGTGCTAGGAAAGATAATTACCTTGTCATCTCTGTCATCCTCTTCTTCCTCGTCCTCTAGCATGTCCTCCACTACCTGCAGACAGAAACAGTAGTAGTTGTCATGATTTAAAAAGGAAGAGTTTTGTTCTGTCAATTCTAAACCTTTTGTGGATGAAAACTTTATTAACATTTGAAATAAATGCACAGAAGGAAAACGCACAACCAGGAAAAAACACATGATCTAAAGATTCAAATTTAGGAAAGTGTTATAGCTTTAATTGACCTACATTAGGGAATTACATACTGAAAACCCTTCCTGTACAAAATGCTTGCTTGACAATTTAAGTATTTAAAAGGTAGTTCAAAATTCCATGTATGATTGTTTTAACTAAAGGAATCCTTTGTCAGCTCCACTGGTGCCTATGCAGCACGTGCAGATTCTTGCTTCAAATTTACTGTTACCTACAGAAACGTGCAACATTTTTAACAGAATTTACAGCATTCACCAAGAGATTTTTGCAGAATACAAAGCTGGGAATGAATTCATACTAGCTTATCTCCTTATGATCTACAACAATGATCTATACCATATGCTCTATCAGCATTAGCACTGTGTTTCTTGATAGTGATTTTATACAATCTGTGCATCTAACTTTCTGCACACTCATTGCTAGCTGCAGTTGCCAAATGTCTGCATCTATGCACTTTGCCATTTAAGCAGTCTTTTCAGTCTAACACTATGAAATATACACTTACATTCAATTCCTTCTACAAATATTAATAATTATTAATCACACCATGAGCATGAAAAGAACCACTATTAAAGCCAGTTTACAGAGATATATTAAATGACTTTCCGAAGGTGGTCAGTGGCAGATTCAGACTTAAAACTCACAAATCCCTCTCTCACAACACTGTGATCAAGTCTTCAGCCTACCCTGCAGGGACAATTCTCTGTTGACGGAACTGAAATAAAGTTGTACCTCCTTATAACCAGAAAATAATGTGGCTCTCTATATCATTATATATACATAAGTACTTATTAGGGTATAAGAACAGCCATAATGAAGGTCAGCAAAAATCCACCTAGCCCAGTGTCATATAACGGATGCAAAAAATGTATACTATGTATTATAAAACATGCATAAAAAGGACAAGAGAAGGAAAAACTCGTTGATATGAAACATTAATTCTTTGGCTTATTTTACAGACTTGCCACCAAATAAAACAATACTGTACTTTGTTATATAGGTGAAGCTACAAACAGTTTTAGTGTACTCGTCATTTAAGACACTCATTAAAATTACAACTTCATAATCACCCTCACAAACACATCTGCAAGGATCATAGAATCATAGAATTGCTGAGGTTGGAAGGGACCTTTAAGATCATCAAGCCCAACCATTAACCTACCATGACAAAACCACTTCTAAACCACGACCCCAAGTACCACCTCTACCCTCTTTTTAAACACCTCCAGGTGTGGTGAATCCACCCCCTCCCTGGGCAGCCTATTCCAATGTTTAATAACCCTTTCCGTGAAAAAGTGTTTCCTAATATCCAATCTAAACCTCCCCTGACATAACTTAAACCCATTTCCTCTCATCCTATCACTTGTCACCAGGGAGAAGAGGTCAGCCCCCACCTCTCTACACCCTCCTTTCAGGTAGTTGTAGAGGGTGATAAGGTCTCCCCTCAGCCTCCTCTTCTCCAGGCTAAACAACCCCAGTTCCCTCAGTCGTTCCGTATAAGATGTGTCCTCCAGACCCCTCACCAGCTTTGTAGCCCTTCTCTGGACACGCTCCAACACCTCAATGTCCCTCTTGTAGTGACAGGCCCAAAACTGGACGCAGTACTCGAGGAGGGGCTTCACCAGTGCCAGGATAGTCTCATCAAGTCCAAATCCATGTCTAGGAACTAAAGGGACTTTAACACTATCCAACAGCCAGATTCAGAAAAAAGAAGAACTTGAAAATGAGAAAAGTGTGTGTATCAGATGCCTTTCTCTGAGTTAGCTCAACCATCAAGAAGGTCCCAGCTAACCATGTTACATGGGCCCATGCAAAATGCAAACACCACACAGATTGATTTAACATGCACGTCTAGTAGAACACTCTGCAAGTCAACTGCACAGTTCAAAACATTTGCAGTTTCAGCTGTTCATCCTTATTTCAACTCAGTCCCAAAACACCTCTAACAACAAGCCTGGGACTTTGGAGGGGAAGGAGCCTCCAATTCTCACCACTGGATACTCTGTCCTGGAGCTTAGAATCAAAAGAAGGACTATAGAAACACAAAGAAACAGTAAAGACTGAGCACGTCCAAAAGCACAAGGAAGAAGCACGACCTGAGCCATTAAGGAACAATTACTCTCGAATTCTTTCCTGCGCAGAAGAACAATTTCAGCAGGAGGAGCCTGACTGACTGGATCTCCTGCAGCCTCTGCCAGCCTGATGCCAGCCAGGCAGATCTATCTGTGAGTCCCCTCAGGCTGAAGAAGGAACTGAGGCTGGGCTCTAGCCACTATCCGTGAAGAAGCCTCCTTCAGCAGTTTCTCTTCTTTCCCGTTTCTCCATTTCTTAAAGAAAGAGACAGTGCCCAGAGAGTTTGGGGTGGTCACACCTCTCAGCACGGAGAGAGGGAAATGTTGAGAGCGTGTTGTTGAAATGCTTGCCAGCTCCTGCTCAGCTCGGTAGGCCATGTTACGCATCCCATTTGGAGGTGTCTGAGAGCTCCTGTCTTCATGGACCTCTCTGTGGAGGCAAAGGCACTTTCAGTTTCCCATGCACCTGCATCACCTCCTTGTTCCTCTCCTCTCCTGGTGACTCACTGTCATCTGCCCTGGGTTGTTCCAAGTGTTTGGGGAGCTGAGCTGTAAACCACATCACTGGACTGATCCAGTTCTTCAAAAAAACCCCACTCTAAAATTTCTAATGTGGATGGGTGCAGTGACCTGGTTTACTGGGCAGCTCCAGAAACGCCAGCAGCAGCTCCACCAAGGAAATGGTGAACTGAGAAGAGAGGAAGAAAACAAGCTGTTGAGGGCTGCAGCGAGATGGAAACTCTCTTAAATCAGTTTTGCCACACACAAAAATGTCTGTCATTACATCATTAGGTGACTAAAGCCCAAAGTATAAACCTGAATCTGTTGACTCAGATACTGCCTACGCCTGGAGCTGACTCAACTCACTAGGTCTCTTACTTTTCGACATTAATATTCCCCAGACACTTAAAGATCTCTTTTATGTACATCCAGAAATTCCTTGTCTTGACAGCATTGAACAGCAGAATGCCTATCTCACAGTAGCGCTAAAGTTAGCATGGAGACAATTAGTTGAATTGGAAACCTCTAAAATTGTGGCAAATAATGGAACCTCATTGAAATCACTTGCATGACAATACCCATTCTAAATTACCCGGACAATAATACTTCAAACTCTCATTATTTTTTTTTCTCCTTCCTCGTCTAATGATCTCAAACTACTTTACAAGCTTCTACAGAGTGGCAAAATGTTAACTTGTTCAAAAGACATAAAAAGTCCTTTGAAATAGCCCGAAGCCCGGGACTGAGCCCAGATTTCCGGCTCCTCCATTCCATTTTTTAATTCAAAAGCCACTACCAGTCCACGCTCTTGTTCTAGGTTAGTCATATCATCAATTACATTGAGCCTTGGAGTATTGAATTGTCTGGAAAGGAAAACAGAATTCAATTACCGTAGGAAAATAAAATGTAGTAAAACTGTTCCTATGCCCAAGTTGCATAAATGATTCTTTAAAGTATACGAAACATAGCCCATGCTTTCACTTGTCTCGAAATTTGAAACAAGAGTTAAAAGAAAAAAAAAAAGAACATTCAGACAATACAGGCACAATAATACAATTTATTAAGCCCCCAAAACAAGTGTTTTCAGAACTTTGACACAAATTAAAACAAGGAAAGGAGATTCTTCATAATCTCACGATACACGAAGAATAGGTACGCTGAAGCCTTACAAATGCCGTATACTGAAGTACAATCTGTTTCTGCAGAACAAAGCAAGGCTGTTCACGAGAGCTGCAGCGAATCTGAGCAACAGATTTCAGTTCAACATCGTAATAAGAATACTGTAGAAAAAAAGGTGCACAATGGAATTTCTCCCCCTTTGATTCTGCCTCGTTGCTATTCAAATAAAGTGCACATGTGCTGCTTCGGTTTGGAGGAACAGAGTAGTTATTCGGATCTCTGTGTCAAGCATTGTACCTGGGGGAGGTGTGGTGGGGGGAGGGAGAAGACAGGGAAGGAGTGAGAGGAGGGAGACGGAGGACAGGAAAAAGCATATGAAGATAAAACGAAACACGAGAGTTATTTTATTAAAAGTTCTATGGCAAAAATCCGAGATTGCCCCTAGAATACTCACTCTAAATTATGCCTTCCGATACCTTGCTTGAAATCAAGTAGTATTAATCAAACAAAGGAAGGGCACTGGGGAAATCAGAAAGATCTAATGCAAGCAGTTAAAAGTGACATGACCTTCTGTAATGTCACTTGTCACAGACTTACATGCTGTATACCCGTAGAAGGTCTTGAAAGAACCTGTTTCTCAGCACTGTCCCTTGAATGTAATACTAATACAGATGACATTTTAAAAAAACACACATAGACGGCCTCAAATACGGCATGTCAGCTACTTCACGGCCGAACAGTGCGCAGGCGATGTTTAAATGCTGCCAGGTAAGATCCTCCCTGTGCAAAACAGCCCCGTTAAAAGCTCGTTAATCAGAAGGAGCGCGTGGTCCCATTCCCGGGTACTGCCGTTGTTCCCAATCCATTCCCACCCTCTTTGAGGAGCTCAGTCCATAAATACTGCACAATTCATGATCCATAGGAGGCTGGAGGAGCGTCAGCTCTGTTGCAGCATCGTTACAGCAGGTTACCAGGAGGGAGCACAACCACCGCGCCAAAGGAAACCCCAGCGAGAACGCAGTCTTCTGAGGAACCTGACAATTACGCGCAACTCACATTTATTCTAAAGATGATCTATTGACTAACAAACAGGATAGGACTTCTGAGAAAATAATTCATTCTGACTTCTAACCTCAACACCCGCAAAGCGTGGTTGGATTCGAGTTATCTATGAGCGTGTTGGATCAAGGCCCCATGAGAGAACTTTAAAATACCTCCTGGATCTAAAGACTCGGTGGAAAAATGATGCGTTGAAATGTAACACCGCTTTTAATGAACGGTCCCTCTCTCTCGGTATCAGCCTGCCGCAGCTCACACAAAATGTGCAAACCCCAAGTCACACCACGACCTGTCCTCCGGTCTAATTTCGTTGGCTGATCCAACAGAAACACCTGCAGAGAAGATACTTCGGTGTCTTTACGTGTTAATAACGCCAGATATCTACTCTGCACTTACATGCAAAATTAGGAAAAAAATAAAAGGAGAGGCGCTACCAGATTGCAGACAACCCTGATGACTGTTACTTTAATATTCTGCTTTAATGTGAAGCAACGCCCCCCTCCCATTAGCACTTCTCTGTCTTTGCTTATATCTTACTTGATGTAGTTCTTCAAACACAGGGGGCTACAAATGGAAAACAGAAGAAAACACATTTTATGCTCTATCACATGTTATGGCGCCAAGGTATCTGCAGACATTTGTATTTTCACATAAAGGTATTGGCATTCGTGAGACAAAATAAAAGAGAGAATGAGATTTGGTTCCCAATTAAACACATTTTAGATGTGCTATAAATGCGACCAGAATTGCACTGTTTGGGACCGTCTGGATTTCATGTTAATTCGTACTGTCCTGACATAAACTGCACCGTGTGTTGGGGTGCCACTCACTCCAGCGTTCACGTGTAAATGTAACATACAGTTGTGCATAAAGAAGGATGCGCGAAGCCGCTCGCAGGTCATTTCCAGGTACATCAAGCTGGAGCCAAGACGTCCATCGTCAATAAGCCCGCGGCAGCAGCAGCTTTGTGCTCATTTTCACAACACGACGCCTGCTGCTTTCACGGAGTTGTCGAGGAGAAACTTTACAGGAGACACAGCTTAATTAAAATGTCCACCTTTTTTATACCACATTTATAAGGAAAATAAAAATCAAATTAACAGATTCTGATTTAATAGTGTAGTATATCTGGAATATAACCGATCCTGATTTATAGTATCAATGTTTTGACCTTGGGGTATTTCATCTGCAGCAATAATCAAGATAACTGAACCACTAGATGTAATAATAATTAGTGTGATAAGCTTGCCAGTAAGGTTGAATATATTGCAGTGCAGAAGACAGCAGACTAAAAAGAAAAGCATTAGTCCTTTACCGCTAAAATACTTCCTGATTTTTACAGAGACACCCAAATACAATTATTTCTTCTTACAGAATGCATTTTGTTAGCTTATTCTGGGAAGTGCTCATGTTGTAATTTAGTCTGATTCTTAATAGGAAATGAGACTTTAATATGGGTATCAGATGCCTTTTGATGTATGCTACTGATTACACGCAGTTCTGTAATGTCAACAACAGAATTTTTATTTACAGTATAATAAATTTCTTGGCAACATACATGGGCGGTAAATACAGTTTATTATACAAGAACATGTAACCTTTTTCCTGTTGTCAGCTTTATATGCCCTCAACATTCGGTTGCCAATGTAGTTAAGACTAAGCAATTTTTAACATAAAAACGGGCCTTTTTCTCTCTGTTTCTTTCAATATTTGGTTCTCATTTATTTTAGCTCTTTCTCGTATTTACACAATGCACCGTGAACCGAATATTACGTGTTTATTTGAAGTATGTCTCCATCTAAAGGCTTCAACATGTACTGTACACCTGAAATGTCCGATCTCTCTCAAAACGCTTCGTTTTTAGTTCAGCAGAATGGAAAAAACCACACTCTTTGCTCGGTTAAATACCAATGACAAGTTTACCGTGCAGGACTTTTAAAAATAACACCTTCACGAAATTTTGCGAGCTAGAATTCTTGCGCAAAACCTCACAATAAACTATCTTATTAACACCACAATGGGGCAATATGGGTTTTCACTGGTATTATTACTTCTCTTCAAACAGTTTTCAGATTCTAGTAGGACCAGATACGCTTCTCTTACAAAATAGTGTTTATCCAAATAATTTTAAGCTTGTGGGTGTGACACAATCTATTACATTCCAATTTGGAGCTGACAAGCTTTTTGGTAGAAAAGAGCTGTTGTACGTATTTTATGTGACAATGTATGTAATACACATATTATTGTAATTTCAGGTTGTTGTTTTTTTTTTTTTCCTAGGTATTGATACGTTTTGGTACATACATAAAAACTGTAGTACATTCCCAAAGTTCTTAAAGTCTAGGCTGGATTAAAATGTGCTAAAGCAAAAGAAAACCAACCAAAAGATAAATAAAAATCTCGCCTGACTATGGGAATTTTTACTAGGAACTAAACTGATGTTACTTTATGTAATATTGATTATTTATAATAGCCACTACAACCTGTCAAGTGAATCTTGTTGCCATGTAAATCTCGATGAAAATAAAATTTAAAAAAAAATCATTACAACGCTCCCATTGAAAAAATGCCTCTATATGCAGTGAACTTCAATTTTATTTCAGATGCCCACAGTACTGCAAGACAGTAATGGAAAAAAAAATTGGAAAAAGTTAAATTAAAAAATCTATTGATTTACCATAGGAAAAAGCACATTTTCCTAAATGCCAGAGATATCTAGGGTGGGGTTTTGGTTTTGGTGTTTTGTCTTCAGCCAAAATATTGGTTCTGCAATGGCTACCGGCATGAGAACAGCCACGTGAAGGTTTTGCAGGGGGTTGCTACGTACTCTGATACCGTAGGTGAACCTCTGACGCAGGGATTATAACTGCAGCGCGGACCGTCTCTCTTTTAACTGCAGCCCCGACCGCCACTCGCAGCATTACATTCTATTTTGCTGCAGGAGAGAAACGCTTTCTGCCCAACTTATATCTTTATATAGTGTACTGTGTGACTGTTAAATTAGTTCATAATGCATTTAAAATATTTATAGTACCAACATTTAGTTAAATAACCTTTATGTAAGATTTATGTTGATTTGTTCATTTCTCATTTAATGGCAAATTATGAAGAGCATGTTTCATAAAGATAATTCTCCATTTAAATTCAGCAGGCCATTAAATATTAAAATTATGTTTCTGATGCAATCTAGAGCAAATTTGTCCAGCTTCAGCGATTATTTGCACTCATAAAAATTAGACTTGATTAATAAAATTTAAATGCTTGATTAAGCTGACATTTTCATGTTTCTTTTCTGATTTATTAAAAAAAGCCCTGTCCCGTAGCGGGGCACTATAGTGTATTTTTCCTCCCTGACTGTATGGATCGTATAGAAAGAACAAACAGCCGCATGAAGACAGCAATGGTTCTCAGCAGACTACTTGATATTCAGGAAGGGGTTGCTGGTGGCCTTTGTGCTCTGATAGCGCCCGGACAGACGACGACCTGTTTGCAAAAGCCCTTCCAACCCATTTTATTGGTGATAACAAACGGAGAGCGAGTTTGCGGTTCTGATTAATTTGGCAAAAGTAAGGCAGGCTGCACTTTTTAAGGAAAGATCATGGACTTTGCAGCACCTTTGGGAGTGATGTGCTGATCGCTGTCTGGCTCAAGCAGAAACAGCGTGGGAGTCACTTTCTGTTCCGAGGTGCAGAGGAGAACGTAAGTCTCGTTAGTGGTTAGCAAATATAAGGTAAAACCCTTTCTGCATCACATTGAAAGTCATTCTACAAAAAACGTATTTTCCTTACTTTTAAAGGTGTCATAAATCAGACTAGTTTTACACACATATGCCCAACTCCACGTTCTCCTCGTGCTTTGGGGGTTCCGTAGCTGCTGCTGTTGCTATCATACCGAGGCAAAACTTCCCAGGGAAGTACACTCAAAATGAAGTCAAGATGCAATTGCCAACCTGACAATGCCCTTTTCTATCATCTGGGGCAAATGACATATTCCAGATACGGTGTAGCTAGAATACAGGGACAATGGCATTTATTTTTGCTATAAATTCTTATAAATTTAGCCCTCAGCTAGAAATCACTGATGACTCCCTGGCAGAAGACTTCTGGACCTCCAGCACAACCGCCCCCGTGCTGCACGGGCTATGGATCTGAAGCACTTGGGGTTTGTCCTGTATTCATCTGCAGACAAAACCCTTTGAGACCCTTTCAAACTTAGAACTTGATGGACTCATGCATCCACGCTTTAAGACCATAATGTGAAGAAACACAGAAACATCAAGTTACTACCTCGCTTATTTGCCTGGCAACTCAGTTTTCAATTTGCAGGAAAGCAGGTGGTTAAAGGCGAGCACTCTCCTGGTGGGGCTGGTTTCTGTGTTGACGGTACAGCCAAGTGGCACTCTCTGCCCCAAACAAGGCAGCAACAAATTCACCACAAGCTCTGACAGACACTGCTGCCTTGCCCCCAGAAGAAATGGATCAGACTCTCATCAGAAAAGCTCTTCTAGTTGCAACTGAGCCGGGGTTGCACAACCAACTCAAGCTCATCGTGCTTACCACCCTTTCTTGAGGAAAGAATCCAGTAAGATGGATATATCCGTAAGCATCCTTCTTCCCATTCCCCCTGTTGTTTTTCTTCATGTGGCAATTTCCAGAATACACATAAAGATAAATAAAAAATTTGAGGATACATATCATATTGGAGCACTATATAAAAAGTACCCACAGAAACCGGTTACTATCTCAAAGCGAGAGGTTGTCTTTAAGAATTTTTCTTCTATTCTCAAAATTTCATCCTAAACGTGTCCAGCTCTAACTTTTAGTAGAAACATATACTCTAGAAACATAAGTCATCAAAGCCTATTTCGCAAAAAGCTCCAGTGAAATTAAAAGATGTACTGTGCCATTTTATATCACTCTTACAAGATTAATAATATGTGTATATACTCTATTATACAGATTCATAAGAATTTGTGTATGGCACATTAACTCCCAGCTGCTCACCATCATTTTCTATGCAATGACATGTGCAACTTGAAACTTCAAGAGGAAATTAGCTATTTAATATTTCCTTAAAGGCTCTAAGTATTAACTATAAATGCAGGATGTGAACTGAAGTGATTAAACCCCTTCTCCATAAGGGGTATATATGGCAGAAGAACATTCATAGGTAACTCCAGGCATGTGCATTGTTCTTCTATTAAATTTTAAATTGCTTGGAAAAAAAACCCTAACAAATAATAGACCAAAAGGAGGGAAAGATTAATATCTTCAGTTAGAGAACCACGGAGTGGCAGACGCTGGCAGGGACATCTTGAGATCAACCGCTCTACTCAAGCAGAGATCATCAAGTCACACCCCCTACTCAAGCAAGGTCACCTCTGAGCAGGTTGCCCAGGACCATGCCCAGCAAGGTCCTGAATATCTCCATGGATGGACAATCCACAGCCTCTCCGGGCAACCTGGTCCTGGCTGTGACCACACTTATGGTAAAAGTGGTTTCTTGCATTCAGACGGAATTTTGCGTAGTTCAGTTTGTGCCCATTGATACTGCCCTGTCACGGGGCACCACTGAGTAGTGCCTATCTCTCTCTTCTTCCGCTCCCTGCAGGTACTTATACACATCGTCAAGATCTCCCCTGAGCCTCATCTTCTCCATGCACAGCAGTCCCAGCTTGCTCAGCCTCTCCCTGTATGCCAGGTGCTCCAGTCCCTTCATCATCTTCCCTTTGCGGAGCCAGTAGACAACCATTGCATGATGGTTTTGAGAGCAATCCCACCACATCGCTGTGATCATGCACGTAGCTGCACATGGACCTCTTAACTCCTACTGGTTCCTATACTGTGCACACTAATGCACAGGCAATTCAGGGAGAGACCCCCTGGCATGGTGGGTTCTCAGAAAGGGTGTGAGAAGCTATTCCAGAGCAGTATTTCCTTATTTGTGTAACTACATCTGAGATGGGACCTCTCTGCCCTGTTTGGTTGGTTCTAAGGTCTCTCCTGTGCATTTTACCCTGCATCCTTTGCTTGCCAACTCAGACCACCACTTCCTCACTTGATTGTGGGTCATCATCACCTCCCTCCCCCATCATTTCTAGTTTAATGCCTCGTTTCTAGTTTTCCCAGCCTGCTGGGAAAGAATATTTTGCCGCACTTGGTGAGGTGGATCTTGCCTCTTCCTAGCAGTCCTCAGTCCTTAAGGAGGATCCCATAATTGTAAAAACCAAGTCCCTGTTGTCAACATCAGCTGTGCAACTTGTTGACCTGCCAGATCCATCCACTCCTCTTCCAGACCTTCCTCCTTAATGGCAGGATCAAGGAGAAGACAACCTGGGTCTGCTACCTATTTAGTCAAGGAAGAACAAGAACTTGCAGTGTCCCCAGAGGAGAAGCAATGTGCCCGTTACGGCAGTTAAGCATTATGGCCCAACAGCTGCAAGACTGCCACAGTTTGTCCTAACTGTGGTAGTCAGGATTACATACACGGGGGAAAAAAAAAAATTGATAACTATGCAAACCAGGTTTCACTCGCGATACGACGTGTCCCAACCACACAATCAACTGTTTCATCTCAGGGAAGGTGACAAGAGCAGCTGGAGAGTGGGAACATTTTTAATCACTTTGAGGGATTATCTGACCATTCCTTAAGTTAGGCGGCTCCAGCAGGCAGTCAGAACACAGCCTGAAGCAGAAAAGCAGGAAAAAAAAAAAAAAAAAAGAAAAGGTATTTTTTTCCCCACTAACTTTGTGCAGGTCTAATAACTGTGACTTTTACTTAGAAATAGAAGTGAAGACCTCAGACAGCAGTGCTGCTGTTTTCTCCAAGCTATAAAGGTGAGGGGTTTTTTTTTGTACAACACATTTGAAAACATCAAAATATTAAGTAGTTTCTTAAAAAGATTGAAAAGGAGCTTTAAACCCTGGCATACTTTCTGTTAGTTTGGATATATCTAGAAGTCTTTCAATTACAGCTGTGCGGGACGAACTTTTCTGTTCATCCGCTATTGTGAGACGTGATTTGGCGTTCCCAGAGAGGCAAGGCTGCTCTGAAACAAGCCACTCCTTTGCTCTCCCTCTGTCCTTGTTCTCTGTGCGTATCCCGAGCGGTCCGTCCCCGTGCCGTGCTCCGCTACCCTCTACCCACCACAGGCACAGGGCCGGCAATGTGTAGGGCCAACACTCCCGTGCTGATCCCCACCGCGCGGATCCGGCGCAGGTGACAAGGACCAGCGGGGACAGAAACACGGCGGCGGTCGGTACCTTTCCTCTCCCTCAGAGGATGTGAAAAAGATGCTGGAAAAAATGCACGGGGGGGGGGCGGGGAAATAAAAGCGGTAATATCCACTCAGTCCTAGTCTTGTAGGTTTAGGTGGTGACGGTTTAAGATGAGACCGGCAGTTGTGCTGAAAATAAATTATTAGGTGAGGTCAGGTATTTAGCAGTACAAGGATCCTTGGAGAAAGCAGCTAGGTAGGCTTCTTCAGGCAAAAACGTTACTGCAAAA
This sequence comes from Vanellus vanellus, assembly GCF_965231255.1. Lineage (NCBI taxonomy): Eukaryota > Metazoa > Chordata > Aves > Charadriiformes > Charadriidae > Vanellus > Vanellus vanellus. The sequence continues at coordinate 1,635,688 of NC_138908.1, read as the reverse complement.
TTCAGAGGAAAACATTAAGAATGCCATTTTAGTGATTTTTTTCCTCGCTTAATATTGGAAGGAAACGTGTTTTCTGCAATTTTTTTACACCTGCCACATGTCTCAATGCCAGAAGTTCATTCATTTTAGATCAGTTCTGTGTTCTCACAGGTTCATTTAGAGATCCATCCACTAAATCGACATCTATCTACATCTGCTTACACCAACTTATAATGCAAGAATTTGTATTTGATGAAAGCGGATCTTTCAGAAACACAACTAACCTGACCTAAATGTATAAAAGACAGAGAATCCAATGCTTGCCTTTGAAGTTTGTGCCAGTGATTGACTAAAACCACAATGATGATCAATCCTACAAAGAGAGTCCAGCCAAATCTGTGAAAGCAATAATGCCTAATACGCCGCTCCACCTCTCCATTGGACTTTCCAATAGACTTATCTCCTAGTAGTAATACGCTTGGGGGTCCCCCTTGCCCCACCCTCATTGAACTTTTAATTCAAGAAAGGACTGGCACGTATGGCTTAGGAGTCAGAGTAAATGGCAAAATACTCATACGCACACGCAAATGAGCAGAGCTCATGTTAGGACAGAGTGACCTAGACCATTTAGGGGGTGAATTATTCCACAAGAAGATGGGTTTCAAACTAATTCAAAGAAACTGATGCCCAAGAGGACATAGCAAATGATACCCAGTCTTACAGAGACAGTCCAACAAGGATGAGTTAAGGCTGATCCACCTGCCATATCCAGGCAGAAACTCAGTGATGACCAATTCATTGACCTGCAGAAGAGCGCAGTCCCTAACGCCCGAACTGATGAGACAATTCATAATTGTTTTCTTGTAGTGATATTACAATGGGAACTAACTTTTCTGAGCTACTTTTGAAGGTCCCAAATTTAAGTATTTTCCACAGACACGAAACAAGTACTAAGTGCATACAGTTTTAACTACGCTTGTCTAGTGTTAACTGAGTAAGGAAAGTTAACAAATATATTTATCGTTTCGTCTTATCACTAGCTTGAGGATTTCAGGGCAACTTCTAAAGGCAGATGATATTCCTAAGATACGTAGTCAACTGTTTCACTGAGGCGCACAAGAAATCTCTGGAGACCTGGGAACAGAAGCCAGATCATGTGAATCCTGAAGCATTCTCTAGCCACTCGGAAGCACTGCTTAATTAATTTAGTTAATATTTACACTCTGCATAGGAAAACAGAAATATTTAAATGACTCCTAATCTAATGATACTGTGCTAATGACCTGAGCTAAGGACTTGCGGTATTACTGAAGATTTGTGAGTTAATTACAAAGGCATCCAGTAAGTCTGCAGATCACTTCATAGAAGACGGATGCTCACCATGACGGTAACCAAGCTCAATTCATTAAAAATGAGGCCCCAACTTACTTGTGATAAACCTAAATTAAAAAATAGTAATTAGCAGCATAGATAACAAATATTTGGGATGAACACAATTGGTTGATATAAGCTGTATAGCTTGGTCTGAAGCAACCTCAACAAGGGGAACGTTTTTAGAGCAGCATTTGGTGTTCTCAACAGAGAGCCCATCAATAGCTTCATCATTTTGCTAGAAAAGTTACATGACCCAATTAATCTTCACAGGCAGGTGGTATTTCAGAGAGAAATGAAGTGTATTGCAGCTCACAAGTGAAATCTCTCCTTTCACAAGGGATTTCAGCTACTCATAAAACCTTCAAGTTGAGAAGCTTTAAGCATTTCAGGCAGCAGGAGACTAAGGGCTGTGATTTAAGTAATGCATCTTTAAAATCTTGATCTTAGGGTTTTTCCATAAATGTAACAACCTCTGGGATTACGGAATACCTCTATCAACCCCATCCTTAATTTTAGATGACCCTTGGAAGCCTAACAGTCTTAGAGATGCAGACGGATAATACCAGTGCCAGGATCAGAGTCATAGCAGTTCCTCTGGTCACTAATAATTGCAGTTGCTAGACATGAGGGTCATGGGATCGTTCAGGCTGGAAGTGATCTCCAACCTCCTGCCCAAAGCAGGGTCAGCCATGAGGTCGTTCAGAGCTTGATCCAGTCAGGTCCTGAAAACTTCCAAGAGCAACTGCGCAACTTCCCTGGGCAACCTCTTCCACTGCTTAACAATTCTCAAGGCAAAAAAGGTTCTCCAGTCTGAACCTCTTTTGTTTCAAATTATGCCTGTTGTCTCTTCCAGCCCACATCACTGTGAAGAGTCTAGCTCCATCTTCTCAATAACCTCCCTGTCGGTAGTGGAGGGCTGCTGCTCAGGTCACCCAAAGACTTCTCTTGTCCATGCTCTTTCAAGCCCACTTCCCCCAGCTTCTCCTTACAGGGCAAGGGCTCTAGCCCCCTCACCATCTTGGCAGCCCTCCACTGAACTCACTCAAGTTAATCGATGTCTTTCTTGAATGGGGGGTGCCCAAAACTGGACACTATTCCAGATGCAGTCTAACAAGTGCTGAGCAGAAGGGATAATCGCTTCCCTCGATCCACTGGCTGTGCTCCTGTTAATGCAGCCCAGGGTGCTGGAGGCCCTCGTTCCTGCTGGGGCACGCTGCTGGCTCATAACTACCTTGCTGTCTTCCAAGATGCCCAGGCCCAATTCAGACAGCTTCTTCCCAAACAATCAGTCCTCAGCCTGTATCATTGCAAGGGGTTATTCCTCCCCAAGAGCAAGACCACACATTTTTCCTTCTTGAATTGGCTCGTCTCTGCAGCCTACCTAGGCCTCTTTGACTGGCAGATCTAGGGTACCACCTGGTCCCACACACTTGGCGTCACCCAAAAGCTTGATGGGAGTGCACTTTGTCACCTCCTACAGGTCATTGATAGGGACATTAACCAGGCCATGTCCTTGTGCACTGTGGTACTCCACTTCTTAACAGCTTCCACTAACCTCTATCCTCTGAGACCAATTATCTAACCCCTTTTGTTTTTCTTCCACCCCTGCAGTTTCCCATCCAGATCATAATGTCCTAGACAGCACACTGCTTTTGGGATATGGATACTGATACAAATGTCAAATTTGTATTCATAAGGCTCGGCAATAAAACACATGCAAAATCCTTAAGCTGCCTGGATAATAGAAAATTTGCACAGCATAGAATACAACTTCAAATTTTGGTATGTACTTCTGAAAATCTGAACCATGCTTTTATTATTAACAAATGTCAGTTATTAGTGAATGTTTGCGACTTTATATCCCAACTATATGCATGTAATTAAATGATGGCATTAGATGAGGAGAAGAAAATAAGAAAAGGCTTATATTAAGCTCAATGAATGGTAACATATTAATGATAAACTGTGAAATAAAATAAAATGTGATACATCCTGAAACTGTTAACAAATTGGAATCATTTTAATCTTCAATACGTGAAATAAAAAATGTGACATAAGGACTTAGCCACACAAAACAATTTTCAAAGGATTTGCCTTCTCCTGACCAAAAAGCCTCTCACCTCTGCTCCCACACAAACCATATTCTGAGGACGGTACATGTTCTACTGTATTTTTACACAACATTTTCAACAAACCCAGACACATTTATTGGACAGCTGGGGAAAAATTAAATTGCAGGTGGGAAAATTGTCCATCGAGCATTGTGAACTGAGGCGTTTTCAAAAAGATTTCATATTTAAACTCAGTTACAAAATTTTACCGAGTTAAAAAAAGAAAAGGACACATATGCGCTTGAAGTAGAGAAGACTTACCGTATCATGTTGCCTGTTATCTTTCCCTGATATGATCAAGAAGTAGTTCCATGCCAGCAGCAACAACAAAGCCAGTGGTATCATGTAGAGCTCAAAGTTCCAGACCACAAAAAGAAAAAGCTAGAAGACAGAGCAGGAAAAAAAGTGATTCCAATCTGCATTACATTACACTCTTGTGCACAGTTAAGACCAATAAATTAAAACAATTCTAAAGAAATCCACCTCTCCCTAGGCAGGAAAGTTGTTTAACCACTTTTTGCTGACTAGCCACTTACCTGCATGGAACAACCGCTACACTTCCCATTGCTTTGTACCTTAATTCTTGCAAAAGGAAAATTGATGTAGTGTAGCCTAAGAGGAATATTAATTATTCTCTCATAAAATAATGCTTATGTGGACACAGTAATGCAAAATAGCATAAAAATAAGATCACAATTTATGAAAGAAGAGGTTAGTTGTTTCCGTGGATAAAAATTAATTTGCCGTTTACAACAAAGAGCTTGGTCATTTTGTAATAATGTCACACAAACAAGCAGAAGTAGTAAACATCACAACTAAATCTGAAAAAATCTTTTGCATAGATAACTAGCAAAAAACCACACGTAAAGGTAAAAGCATTCAACTATTCTAATGAACGCACAGTAAAACAGTACTGACCGCAGATTCATCAAAAACTGGATTAAGAGGAACGCTGAGAAACCACCCCTTCGAAAACTTTGATTTGTGGGAGTGTGTCCTCTTCAGCGCTCCAAGGCTGGAGCGTGGCCAGGTCACGCCTCCCGACGATGCGCGCGACGGTACCCGGGGCTGCTCTCCAGCGCCGGCGCCGCATGGGGATCGCACCCCAGGAGGAACCCGTCCCCACTGCCAGCTCTGTACGCCGCAGCTCGGACAGGCTTCGAACGTCGGACTTCAGCCTCAGACCCATCCGGCGGTACAGAGATGACTTTTTTTTTCGGAGCCTGGAAGTCCTAAGCGTTTGCCAGAGCCTGTAGGTGGCTGGCGGAGACACGTCCAGCTAGATACTGTTCCCTACTGGTGCTGGTAAAAAATTATTGGTTTGCAGGAAAGAACTAAAAATGTTTGGACTCGGGGTGAAACTAAATGCATTTTTACATCCAGTTTTCCCTATGAAGAAAACCCCGTTTATTTTAGCCAGCTCTAGCCATAACTTGGGTTTGTTTTCTTCTAATACAACAAAACCCAAACATTAAACTGTTATAGCAAATCAGGCTACGTACCACTGCTGGATACACACGCAGAACTCTAGCTAAGCCTTTTTCAGTCAAACAGTTAAGCTTTCAATATTTGCATTTTTAATACCTACTAAAACGAAAGAAGGTGGTGTGCCACAGAATTAGCAAACCCGAAGCAATGCCAATAGTCCAGGTAAACCAAAAAGGGGCTCATTTTCCCAAAGCAGGGCATATAAAGCCAGGTAAGAATAAAATGGGGATTTTAATAGTCTTCTGCTGGATTTTTGTTTAAGGTTAAAAAAAATTTCTCTTATCAAATACAAGCTCCCACATAAAAGAACAAAGATCTGTATTTTAAGTAATCTCCTCTCTCAAGATCAGCTAACGTACCTCACCCTCCTACTTTCTACCACTGAATGCTACGTATATGGAAGTCCTGTGAGACTGCAAGACAAACACGATAAATACTGAAAGACCTGAAAAAGCAGTGTGCGTGACAAGCATAAGAGGATACTGGCACTTCCAACAGTTAATATTTCCTTTGAAAGAAAACTGCCTTTTTTAGGTTGTTTAGTTTAAAAGGAAAGCTGTTAGAAATGGTAATGAATAAGAAGCAAACAACAGCTCACGGAATTCGAGAGTTCTTCTGTGAGCGTGCTAACCGCCCGTCCGAGAGCAAGATCTGCGGGGATCTGGTGCGGTAAATTTGATGTAGCCAACTTAACAACAGAATCCGCAACTCAAAAGAAAAGCAAAAAATCCTTGCGCCCTTTAAACCCAGAAACGCCCCGAGTCAATGGATGCAAACTGAGGGGAGCGCTGGAAGTCGGCAAACAGCACCCAAGTATCGGAAAAGCAAATACGGGAGATTACCTGCTGAGAAATGGCAAAGCATAGTCTTTCTGATGGTCCCACCTGAACTTTGGTTAGAAAGACAGAAAAACAATCAAGTAATACTCAAACACTTCCCGGCTCCAGAGAAAAGGCGGCAGCAACCTAAGGCAGCCTCAGGAGATACGGACCTGACCGGAGACTGAGAAACACGGTCCTCATGTACCCTGTCCTCCAGAACACCAATGGGTTCTCATCCGAATGCCCCTCACTTGACATTTCTAAGTGTCAAAATGATCCTTAAGAGTATTTAATTCCATATAGTACTGTACTCTGTAGGCCAATAAATACTATATTAAGATATTACTTCTTTATGACTTGTACGGACGTACCTTTTGAAAATGTGGCACTACACTAGCTACCTCCTCTAGATGATGTCACTGCCCTGCCAGCTTCATTTCCATCTAGTCTGGCTGAATTTTAACCAGTTCCCCCGTTCAGGCACCTGTCTCGGGCAGGCACCAGGAAAACGGGGACTCTGTATTTGCAACACAAATGAGCCGTGTGCTGTGCGAGATCAGCACAGCGATGGCACTGCAAGCGAAATGGCCTCACTGTCTTCCCCAGAAGAGAAATGCACTCACAAAACGCACCTGGGAGAAAACACGCAGATTCCCAGTACCAGACAGAATTTTTAAGTAAACGTGAGCAACCCCAAAAATCTTGTGCAGAACAGCAAAAAAATCTGGGGGCTCTGTTCTTAGGCACAAAGGGACCGATAGCGGAGGGAGAGGGAAGAAGGGAAGTGGTATGCAGAAAACTTCGCTCTATTTCATGCATGAAGGGGGGGAAGACCCACATATCTAACCATTAAACAAGTACAGGAAAAAAAAGAAAATCCAGAAGAACTAAGGAACATGTGTAACAGGGCAGTTCTGGGACGTGCCCGTGCCTATAAAGCATCCAGCGGAACATGGACTGTATGTGGAATGATCTCTTCCAAAGAAATAATGGCTCTAACTCTGTCTAAAAAAAGGATCCTCATCACTACTGAAACAAGCCAACTATTTTAAGGGAGGAGTGGGAGTCTCAAAGGTTACAGTTTAATATAGCTGCCATTTCCTACACAGAAGACTATAAGGGAGGACTTTTTTTCTTCTCCCCCATGAGATCAAGATTTTCAGAGTCACAGGCATGAACTGGCCATTTACAACATCACATCAGTTGATACTCTTAGTGAGAGACACAGGCATTAAATGATCATTCAGGGAGACACATGACACTATCCCTGGTGTACAACACTTCAAAAAATAATTTAAGTTAGAATATTGAATATCCTATTCTTTTGCAAACTACAGTATATTTTAAAAAGAAATCTCATCCAAAATGATTAACACTTCCTACTGTTCAGAAAAAAAGCCTGCCCTTTCAGACTAGCAGCTGTGGATCATTAGCTTTCCAGTGATGAGATGTGTTTGATGAGTATTTTTCTTTCTAATTAAGAGATGAGATTCTCTATTTGACTCTCTCTTCAGACAGAAGTGAAGAGAAAGATTTCTGCCTATGTGCAAAGGCCACATTCTACAGAACAATTATTTCAGATTTCTTTTTATCTACCTCCACCCAATTTCATTTCATTTTTTAACAGAACCCTGTTTGCACCCACAGACTTCACAGCATTAACCCCTTTGTTTCCCAGCACTTTTTATTTGACCTTTTGCTTCTGTTTTGACCGCCAGCAGAGAAGAGCACGTGCAAAAAAGGAGCACCCCACGGAGGAGACACTGAGCCACATCCTCAGGCGCAGGAGCGAGCAGAGCAGATCATACAACCACAAAAATGTTCAGTTTGGGAGGGACCACCTCGTTCCACCCCCTTGCCCCGGGCAGGGACCCCTCCCCCCAGCCCAGGTCGCTCCCAGCCCCGTCCAACCCAGCCTTGAACACCTCCAGGGATGGGGCAGCCACAGCTCCTCGGGGCACCCTGCGCCAGGGGCTCACCGCCCCCACAGCCAAGAATTTCTTTAGGCACTGGAAGGGGCTCTGAGGTCTCCCCGGAGCCTTCTCTTCTCCAGGCTGAACCCCCCCAACTCTCCCAGCCTGTCCTCCCAGCAGAGGGGCTCCAGCCTTTGGAGCATCGTTGTTGCCTTCCTCAGACAATGGGGGAGGGCCGTGTGTAGGACTGTTTAAGAACTTTCTGACAAAAATTAGAAACCACTCACCCCACAGAAGTGCCTGGGTTCAGTGAAGGTCAGAGGACCAAGTGTGAGGGTGCTCCCAGCTGACACGTAGGGAGCTTTCCAGAGCCCACACCCTCACAGCAACCTTGATATGCGTATTATTTCGAGGCAAAAATGTAAAAGGCGTTCGACAGGATGGCCTTCAGCTTCCCTGGGGTTCTGCTGGCGCTGGTGGGGAAGGGGACATGTCCGTAGGTGAGTCTCCCAGCCAGCCCCAGGAGGACACAGGGGCCGTTGAGGTTTGCACCGGCAGCACCCGGCGTCATGAGCTGCAACGCGCCGGGAGCGCGGTGGGATACGGCTGTGCCCAGTGCCGCTGTGTCGTGCAGGGAATGCCGCTCCTGCCGCAGCCTCCTCTTCCAGTTCTGGCTTTCTCCGACCATTTTCACAGCGGATCCTCCCAGTCCCGTCTGCATACCCCCTGTGTCCTTGCGTTACACGCGTTACCCAACTCCCGATTACTCTGGAAAGGCAAAATTTTGCTGCACGGCTTCTTGGCACAATCGTCACAAGCGGAGCCGACGACTGCAGCTCCAAACTCTGTGCTCTAATCACAAGATCATCCATTTGCCCTTTAAGCTGAAAAGGACAATTGTATTTCCCGAGGCTTTGTCCCTCGGATGTGTTCTCAGACGACGAGAAAGAACGAGAGATAACCCACATATCTGCATGGTACAGACTGTCTGCGAAGTACTGCGGGTTTTAAGGCTCCAGTAAAACCCTGCACGGTGTTTATACTACGGAACACTTGGAAACACTTTCTGCTGTACCTTGGAGAGTCAGTAGCCTCTTCCACTACAAAACTAGTCAGTTACTTCTGGCGATGGCGGCTCCTCTCATCTTGTATGGCACTTCTATTAAAAAAATTAAAAAGGAAGTATTTCCTCCAGCTGTATCAGATCTCAAACACAGCGGTATTAATGTAAACGCTTATGGGAACCCTATTCAAACACGGTGCCCTCGTTCAGGTAAGCCTGGAAGAAATGCGCCTTTTGAACATAGTCTAAAGCATCCTCCAACAGTTTTTTTCAGCAGTCTTGCAGTTTCACTTCCAATTACCTGAGTGCCAGGAGGAGAAGGTGCACTCTCCAAGATCTGAGTCCAAAACACATCATCTGTTACTTCATTTCTCTGAATAGGTAAAAGTAAATTTGAAAATAGCAAAAGCATGGAACGCATAAAACAAATACGGAAAAAATGCCGTGTCGTTCCCAGCTGCGTTCTTTTGACAGATTTCCAGTGCAACCTCGGACTAGTGTTGGTTCTCCTTTTTAAATGCCTGAGGTCTTGGTAGTCAGAGAAATGCTGAACAATTACTGTCTTTGATCCTATAAGAACTTTTCCTTTAACTCAGAAACAACTTTATAGGATTTCCTGCATCTTCTCTCCTTTTGCTGGAATTAGAACAGTCCAGTTCACTGTGATTTAGATTTTTACACTCTTTCTCTCTTATTTATTTCATGCAGAAGAATAAAATGGAGATATTTCCATGTTAAATAATAATAATATCTTAACAGACTGGATGAAGTATTATACTGAACCTAGTCTCAACGAGGCTTTTGGTGTATTGAGAGACCTATGGTAGCTCTTGTTAGAGCACGTGGGTCCCAAATCTAGAAGAACACTCAGCCAAAAAAATTCCACTAGGTAGGACATCTCTGGTCATGGTTTTTCCTTGTTGAGACCCCGTACAATGAACCCACGTTTCTATTACATCTCCTTTCATCGAAGCATAGTGTATTGCTAGCTATTAAAGAAACAAGTCTGGCAATTAGATATGACTCACTTGATGTGCTTCAACCCACCGAGCTTGTTTTTGAAACACATCTACAGCTAGAGAGACTTATTTCACCTGAACAACCTTCAGGATGATACTATTGTTCAATCACACCATAATATGAGCCTTTGTAAGACTGTCAGCACCAAAAAAATGCTCTAGTTTGAAGCTTGAAAATTTTAATTTAATTTTTTTTTACTTTCTTCCTTAAAGAATGTTTCACATTCTTTTCCAGAAGTGCTACGACTTTGCTCTGAGAACGCTGATAATTTGAAGAACAGGAACCCCTGAGCATGAACGCAGTGTCGTTTTAAACAGCACATGAATTACTGAAACCAGTTTCAGGTAGCAAAAGTGAGGTGGAAATTAAAATGACACCCACCCGCCTCCAGAGTAAATATTTACAAAATGTGGGATCTCTTGGGTCATTTTTTTTCCCCTTCACTTAAGAGTTTCTGAGCTGCATTATTCCAGCTGCGGGATTAGCACCCAGGTTAAAATCAGAAGGGCAAAATATGGTTTGCTGCGGCCATTCCCGTACTCACAGCCTCTTGCCATTGTCAGGGCACTTCCGCACTGATTTGTTCTCTCAGACTGCTAAAAGACAGACAAACTAAGAGAAATCGATAGTATTTTCCCTATGAGCAATAACGCCTGGCATCAAGTAGCAAATGCCCAACTAGGATGATCCATTAGATCAAAGGCATGTCCGAGAACGGGGCGGCTGAGTTAACGAACCTCTGTCCCATTTCAATTCTGCATTTTCTGAACAATACCCAACTGCCTCCTGAACGACCCATGTCTTTGTTTCAGCGACATCACCGAGAAGGCTCTTCTACACAGTAATTATTTTCCAAGTAAAGAAGTGCTTTTAACGCCTGTCCCCAGACTGATTGCGCTTTCGTTTAATATATAACTCTTAGGCTGATCTATTCTTTTTAGCACAGTTCTGCTGGGGGGGTAGACACCAGCTGTAAGATTCAAGCCATTTTTTTAATCAAAGTATCCAATTTTACTCTGTGGTTTGTTTTTTTTTTTTTTAAAAGATGCACATTGGGCCTCTCCCCATTGCACATACCTCTCCCTGTCCTGGAAATCAATCCCGTCCTTGCCAATCTTAAAATTCCTTAAAAATTGGCTAACAGTTACAGAACTGTGCGTGCCATTTCTGTTGGAAATGTCACACTATGAAAGGTATTTCTAAAAAGTACATTTCACATCATAATTTTTTTTTTTTTTGCACACACAGATCTATGTCACAAATCTATGTTTATGTTCCTTTTACCCCCAAATTTGGAATCTGGCAGATTTCTCCTCTGTTACAATTGCACTGCTATGAGGGTGGGACTGTTGCAAGTGTAAATGTATGTGTCACTTCAGATGAAAAATCTAAAGTGTTGACTTTGTGAGAAGTGTAAAATCACAACATGGATCACGCGAGATAACTACAGCTATTTATGTGTAAGGGATTGCCCCCTTCCCTCCTGACAGCGTGAGCTACGGAGCAGGGGCTGACGGGCTTTGAACCCGCCTCCTGTTCCTCCCAAATTCCTGAGGACTGTAAAATTAAGTTGTCTGTCAGAAGTTATTACGCTGGCTATAGGGAAAAAATACTGGGTATCATCTTCTTTAGCTTACTGAGAATGGCTTCATGGTATGTCCACTGTAGTCCAAACAACAGACGTGCTCTCCAGACATCCTTTGTGAAAGCTGTTCCAAATACTGTGTTTTGATCTGCATCCCATACTGCATCGGATTAACTTTTCCTTCATTTGCTTCCTTACCCTACGTCCACCTTTGCAGATCAAGGGAAATCATTCAGCATTTTAAGACAAACGCTATAAAAAGTTTAATAGGGTTCTACCCTATTATAGTCACCATTATAGTCACTATAGTCACCATTACCCAAACACTGGAAATTAAAAGACTTGCAGACTTACTTTTTTTCCGAAGAAAAATAAGTCACATACTTTAAAAAGCTGAATGTGAACTACTTAAACGTCACAAATGTGTAAATTGTGCTCGTCTTTATTGGTACTACAGAAAAACGAAATGACTCTCCCTCATATTCATGCACAAATAACCACCGTCAAAATAAATGGACCATTTGGCTATTAGGAAGTGTAGCCATCGAAAAAGTAAGCCCTTTGGCTGTGGGAAACAGCCACACTTTGCCAACTGTCTGTCAGAAGTGAAAGGGACGGCAATAAAGTCTAAATTGTATGAATGAAGACTAAAATCACGTGGTTGAAGGTATATGGGCAGTCTGTGATTTCCAGTGATAAAATGTAAAAGTACTGATTTTTGGTTTGATAACCACCCACGTGTGTGGAACAAACAGAAACACTGCATTCCCTAGAAGAGCAGAGACACTTCCACAAGGTCTTCTGAAGGCTCCTTTCACAGGCTGGAACTGTTTGCCCTTATTATTTTGAAGGTACTGTGGCTTAAACTTTTACTTAGGGCTAAATCCTACAATTTTGTTTCCATAACTATTTGGAGACAGCTGCATCAACACACCGGTTTCTCTGATGTCCTGGAGATGTCAACTGTGCACACACAGAAACCTCTTGCTGAGTCTGTCCCTTCACTCAGAGCTGAAATTAAAGTTGAATCAAGAAATCTTTCTGCTGCCTCTTTTTTTTTTTTCTTTCTCTGTTCTTAAAAAATATTCTGATATTTTTTTCTTTTGGAAGAAGAGATAGAGGCACCAAAGAATAGGATGACAGCAGAATCACCAAGAAGCAGGGCCACTGCTTTTCAAAATGATGAGAACATCCATTCATTACAGCACTAATACATGTAGACATTCAAATTTCCCTAATGATTTATTTAAAATCTTTTTTACATATTAGGAGTGACTTTAGAAGGTGCCACTTGCCATCAACTGCAACTTGATATCAAGTAACTTAGTCTAATGTTGGCTTATTTAAAATTTTCAAGACCATCAGTCAACCTTGGTGACCTTTCCAGGCTGATTTTCATACTTGTGATTGATGACCTGCTTAATTTTGTTGTTCTTTGATGACTGGAGTATTGGTTGGGTATAACTGTACAACAATAAATGAATAAAAGCCTAGGATTTGTTTGTATGTCATTGTCCAGCTTTCCCTAAGTACATATAGAGCAACCTGCAAGTTGCTCACACAATGTAAGAAAATGTCTTTCTGCCGTTTAATGTACTTCTTTGTATATATATTATAATGAATAATAATACCTTTCAGCTTATACCTCTTTGTAACTTCATCAAACCGGTGCTGTGTAACATCTTTGTTAGTGACGTGGATGTTGGGATGGAGTGAACCCTCAGCAAGTTTGCCGACAACACCAAGCTGCATGGAGCGCTCGACACGCTGGAGGGGAGGGATGCCATCCAGAGGGACCTGGACAGGCTGGAGAGGTGAGCCCATGCCTGCCAATCTCATGGAGTTCAACAAGGCCAAGGGCAAGGTCCTGCACGTGGGTTGAGTCAATGCCAAGCACAAACCCAGGCTGGGCGGAGAATGGATGGAGAGCTGCCCTGAGGAGAAGGACCTGGGGGGGTTTGTTGGTGGATGAGAAGCTCACCATGACCCAGCAATGTGCGCTGGCAGCCCAGTGAGCCCCCGGCCCCCGGGCTGCATCCTCCACAGCGTGGCCAGCAGGGCGAGGGGGGGATTGTGCCCCTCTGCTGCGCTCTGCTCTGGGGAGACCCCCCCGCAGTGCTGCCTCCAGCTCGGGGGCCTCAGCACAGGAGAGACATGGAGCTGGTGGAGTGGGGCCAGAGGCGGCCCCGGAGCTGCTGGGAGGGCTGGAGCCCCTCTGCTGGGAGGACAGGCGGGGAGAGGTGGGGGGGTCAGCCTGGAGAAGAGAAGGCTCTGGGGAGACCTGAGAACTGCTTTCCATTACCTACAGGGGCTCCAGGAGAGCTGGGGAGGGACTTTTTACTGAGGGCATGGAGTGACAGGAAGAGGGGGAATGGCTCCAAAACTGGGAGAGGGGAGACTGAGATGAGATATTGGGAAGAAATTCTCTCCTGGGTGGGTGGTGAGCCCCTGGCGCAGGGTGCCCCGAGAAGCTGTGGCTGCCCCATCCCTGGAGGTGTTCAAGGCCGGGTTGGACGGTGCTGGGAGCAACCTGGGCTGGGGGGAGGTCTCCCTGCCCAGGGCAGGGGTCAGGACTGGATGGTCTTTAAGGTCCCTTCCGACCCAAACCATTCTGTGAATCTATGATCTCCCAGTCACCTTGTAATTTTCTAATTTTCTCCTTCACTGATCTCAAGACTTCCCCCCCAAACTACAGCTCTAACTTGCAGAGGAATGTGTAGCATCTCTAGCAATGCCTGCCTGTTTCTGACTGCAACTCTAATTTTAATCCAGGGCTGATATTACTGACCTCTCATTTCTTTATAGTATTTTAGTGTTTTCTGTGGGCATCATATAGCATTCCTCCCTTCCGCCCCAAATGACCTGTTCAAACTTACTTAGATGCTGTAGATATCTATATGTTAGCATGCTGGGTATACATTTTTCTACATATTTACCAAGCCTCCAAACTTTCTTGTGCAGAATAAGATTGCAGATTGTAGAAACGAGAATTCAGCAGAGAATACTAGTTTAGACAGGAGAGCAAGGCAGCTCCAGGTGTTTGAACAACCTGAATTCTGTAGTTATGAGATCGTCCCTGGGCTGAGGCCACTGAGACAAGAGAGTATTTTTAGTTCCCTGGTAAGATAGCTATAATTATGTTCTGCAATGCTTTCTTTAAATGAAATGCAAAATAAAACTCTCCAAGTTCATTTTTAGCTGGCAGTTTCCTCTAGTAGATTACAGTAGATCCCAGGAAAGCTAAAGTATGTTCACATCCTTCTAGGTAAAAGTTAAAAAAATTCACTATCAATAAAACAATGACTTCTGCTATTAGCATAAACCGTAAGAAGTTGAAATATTTCAGTGAGGCAAATATGGCAGCAGTTAGAATACAGCTCATGAAATGTAACGTATCATACATTTTCAATTTGACTATTTATTGTAAAACAGCACAAAGGAGTGGACAGACGGCTATTCACAGTCCAAATAAAATTTGGTAGAATCACTCATGAATGAATACCTAAAAATAATTTGAAGAAAAACTAAGATAGTTACTACTGTATTACTACTCAATCTTTGGCTGAATTTACTTCTTCTTGCCTTTGCTAAACTTCCCCGGTCTGCAAAATTCCATTCCGGAGACGTACAGGGAACGGAGTCAGATACCTGGTTTAGAAACGTGCTAGCCACTCCTAACCGATGCACTTCCAGTCTTGTGAAAAGTTCCCCTCAATACCCACTTAACCGCCCCACTTACTGAGGACAAGCACAAAAATGACATCTCTGAGAAACCAGAGCTGCTGCACGAAGGAAAAGAACAGCAAAGGCAGACTTGCAAAACAACCGTGACTTCTTTTTGTAAGAAACTAGAGGAAAAAGCTCGCATTCTGGCTGGAGTTAAGTAACCATTCATATAAGGTACTGGAAAAACAGGAGTGAGGTGGGGTCTGAAAGAGAAGCAAAGGTGGGCAACATTCAGAAGTTCATAGCAGTAACCACAGGCTCTGTGGACTCCAGCACGGCAGACGGGGCACAACCCACCCACAAAAGAAAAAGCATAGCACGTAATTAACCAGCCTACAAAAAGTTTCGAGATTTTTAATCTGATTTTTAAGGTTCACTGATGCCAGATATATCGAGAAATAAAATGTTTAATCTATAACCTCTAATGTAATTTGTCAAGATAAATTCAACAAAACAAGGTTTTCTCTCTTATAACCCTAAGTGGAAAACTGTTTCCTGCTGCTTTTGTTGAGGTAATGCTTCTGCAGGGAAAAGTATATTTTCATGCTATTAAAAACAAACATGCCCTTCCAATTGTTTCTCTGTAATAAATTTAATTATATTTGTATTTCCACAAACTACATTAAATCATCTTTAGCACAGAGAGGTGTGCCCTGGCAACTTTCCTGTTGTTTTTATCGTTACTTTTTCCAGCCAGCAAATGCTGCAACCCAAGCTGTCTCCCTTTTTACGATCCTCTCTCTCCGTGCTGTAGTAGCTTGCAGGAAGTTGTGCGCTCCAAATATATGATGTTTCATAGGATCTGCCTCACCTCTCAGTAGTTCATTGTTTCAGCAACATTACACTTCATTTATTTAGACGTCTGCCACTCCGACATGTATAGCTGCACTTTAACATAGAAACGTTCCACAACTCTAAAAAAAAACCCATTTATTGAGCCAGCAGCATCATCAATAACGTTTACTAACCAGTGAAGAATAGTACATTTTATAGATGCTCATTTCAAAGCACATCCTTAAAAGGTGAATAGGGGAATGTAGAGTATTTTATTGCTATCTACAAAACAGCGTATCATCATTCTGAATAGCCGTTCCTACATTCTCAACTTTTTTTTTTGC
Source organism: Vanellus vanellus (assembly GCF_965231255.1). Classification (NCBI taxonomy): domain Eukaryota; kingdom Metazoa; phylum Chordata; class Aves; order Charadriiformes; family Charadriidae; genus Vanellus; species Vanellus vanellus. Next base: position 1,619,490 of record NC_138908.1, on the reverse strand, counting down.
AAAATAACGTAGCAATGAGAGCACCAGTGTCAAAACAAGGACAGATTTTGTGCGTGCGTCTGTGTGTTTAAATGTGCGACACACACCAGGGAGAGGAGCATTCTCCTTGAAAGGACCAAACTCTGGAATTAGACATTTCACAAATTTAAGCGAGCAGAACTCAAGACTTGGAATTACAAATACGTGGTTTCTATACCTTAACAGCCTATTCAAGTCTCAGAATCTTTCAGTCAAACCAAAACAGCTGAAAGTGACACTGCAGAAAGCTCTCATCATTACGTTGTCTACCACTTCCCATTCTCAAAGAGTTTTTGCCATTTTACATAGGTGCTAATGCATTTATTAATCATAAAGGGTCTCTGAAACACAACAGGAAGTCGTCCCTCTGGCAAAAGGAGTAACTTTTCTTTTCCAAACACAAAATCACTAATGCTTAGTTGATTTATAGACTTGTGAAAAACCTCACTTTTGCATTGCTAGCAAACCAAAATAATAATGACCTTGAACACCCAAGATGGAGACTTGACCTTGTGATTCTCTCAGCTGAAGCAGCTGAAGTATGCATGGTATAATTAATGACCTTATAAGTTTATTACTACAGGAGAGAGCAGACCTGAGCTTTGAGCAGACCTTCCTTCCCATGCCACTCCTCCTTCCCTGTCTCCCCAGTACCCAACTTCCACCTGAGCCCCCGTTCACAACAAGGGGAGGAAGGCCGGGTAGTTTCAGCTGGGGTTTTAAAAATCCTTTAAGGTCTCGTAGAACTGAGCTGTCACATTGAAGCAGACGGAGGGTTTGTGAGGAGGCCAGGGCTCTTCGCAGTGTTTACCACCGGAGGTAACGCTCTGCGTGACGGCAGTGCTTGGCCACTGTCTTCACAACGGCGGGCTAAATGTTACCCTCATCAAAGCTGTTTGCAAGACTCAGGAATTCAACTACCTCTTCTCTAGGAAAGGGCATTCCAGCAGGTGTAGACCCCTCTACTGCTCACTCTCACCAGACCCCTGACCAGCTCCGATTGACCACCTCCCCTTATTTTCCACCTATTCTGTCTTTTCCTAACTCCCGCGGGAAGGACACTGGCTCACCCTCCGCCGATGGGTCTCACCTCACTAACTGCGCTCAACTCTCCCCCTCCTGTTCTCGCCTCTTCCCAGGCTCTCGGGATGCTCAGCAGAACCCTATCTTGTCCCTTTCCCATCCTTCCCCACGGGATGCCTTGTTGTTCCCGCCCTCCTTGCCTCCTAAAAAAGCCTTACTTTCAAATCAGAATCTGTCTTCCTTTATTTTGCCTGGAGAGCAACCAGAGGAGAAAGGAAACACAGGGCATTTTCTAGCTCTTGATTCCCGCACGTGCCCTTCCCACAGACTGCCTCTGGAGGACCTCTTGCTGCCCTCGGTGCTTCAGGATGAAGAACCGAGTCTGGTCATAGGGAACAGGGGTGTCCACAAGAAGATGGCAGCCAGGTGGACACCTCTAACGTGTCTCTCACAACACACAGGCAGGGCAGCTTTCAAAAGCTGGCCAATATGTGTCAGTGCGCTGGCAGAAAACACCGGGCAAAACACCAACATCAGAACTTGACCCCTTTTGAGGAAGTCCCGCTAAGTTTAAAAATGTGGGAATGGATCCTCAAAATGATTGCGAATATTTTAAGGTGAGCATAAAAATATTTTTTTTTTCCAATTCAGAAACAAATAAACCACATTACTACATTGGCCCAATGGAAAGCTTCACCCCTAGAATTCGAAGACTGACGAAGTCAAAGGCAACTGAGGAAATTACAGACAGATCTTAACTGCAGAGAGCACTGCTGAAAGACCCTGTACTAAATATCAGGCAGAAAGAAGGAATTTGGGTGTATAACCAGAACAGGATCTGAGTTATTGGACAAAGTCTCTACGGAGACCTGAGATAATCACAAAAGCTGTCTCCCTCATTAATGGTTTCACAGCTGCACGGTTTGTCCAAAATAGAACAAACTATCAAGAGTCCCTTCTTACAGACTCCCTTCACATCTTAAAAGCACAAAACAAGTTCTTGGATCTTTGAAAACCCCTAGTGGAATTTAACTAGTAAAGACATATCGGTGTCTGATTCCACCATGGTTCTTTTTTTTTTTTTAAGTACTGGTGAGGTGGAAATCACCACAGCTGGAAGATACCTGTCCTGGCACCAGAAATAACACACACCAACTACAAAGAGAAACAAATGAACTCCAAATAAAGACATAAATATACATTACATGCATACATAATTTTATATGCATGCACTGACAGATACAACTAGATATTTACACAGCACAATAATCTTTCCTCCACACATGTTTTAATTCCATTTTTATGGCCCTTTGGGCCACACACATCATTTAGTAATATCTTTGTTGGGACGAGGTTTCTTTGCCTGGTGCCTCATTTGATCGTCTGCATCTTTGCACAGTTAAGAAACGAGACAAAGCAGAAAAGCTGTCTACTACTTTGTACTTGTTCTGCCCCAGTGAAAATGATACATAACATTTACTGAAAGGAAAACAACTCTAATTTTCCAAACAGGGCTGGAAAACTTTCTTTTGGTCTTATTCCTTTTGCTTTGCTTAACGTATTCTTTTTTCCTCCGTGACCTCAGAGTGCATAAGAGTACTAAAAAGTCACAGGGCTTTTGTTTTGATGCTGCATCTACAGTTAACTAGTCGCTAGTCCATTTTGGAACCTTGTATGAAAACATCAAGAAAAAGACTTTACAGATATGGGTAAACACAGATAAAATTCCAAACTTTGTGACAAACGATTGGTATTTTACCATCTTCTCTGAACATTACAGACTTTTTATCACACTAGAGGCAACAAACCTCGGTGACAATGTGGCTGGATGCCCTTCCATCCTGCAGCGCGTAAGTAAAATCATCCATAAGCTACATCAGTTTCTTAAAACTCTATGTAATCACTGTCCAGAACACTTTAACATCATTTAAAAAATATTTATATGTATCACCCAGCATGCTATATCAAGGCCCACTGAAATGAAGTTTTCTGTATTGAGGGAATGCGAGTGATTTAACACTAAAGAGTCGTCGGCAAGGTACAGAAACAATGCAGAAAGCATTTGTTTGAATCAAGCACAAGTCTTGTGAAAACCTCACAGAATTTTTCATACCTGCCCAGGCTTGCTTATACAGCTTTTCTCCCTGAAACTTCTCAGCACTGCTTCTCCACGTATGTGAACGAGCAGTAGGACTTCCAGGAAACAAACCACTGCGATGCCTACTGACCACTGCACCGGTGGAAAAAAAATTAAATAACGCGGTAGCCCAGATCCCAAGACACAATCCCACTAATAGCGGAGTGCAAAATCCCTAAGCTGCAGCAACCGCAAGAAAGCGCTTGCACGAGAGCTGCCACGTTCTCCAAGGCTTCCCCGCTCCCCGCCCCAAGAAACTCGGATAACTTCTTTTATTTCTGCATTAGAGGGACAAAGACATGTTCTGACTGGGCAGCAGGCTGTGTAAGGATGAGGCAGCACGCTGCCAGTGAGGTATTCACCGCGCCTTCAAATCATTCAAGACATGGCGACACCTCCGCGCGTCCGTACCGCCTGCAGCACCGCTTCTCCAGCTTTTCCAATGATAGGCCATTTTAAGTTATCACGTTTTCTTCCAGACTACCACACATCCTTATCATCAAACTTTTAAATACATGCTGTTTAATATGGATTTATAAGCGGGAAGCAGTCGCTGTGGAAAGCAACTACAAATCACAGTTTGAGAACTAGTGGTGTAGCAAGTTATTATATGGCACAATAAAAGATAAAGAAAGCATCAGAAGAAATACAATCTGGGAAAGGAGGGCATAATAATGAGGCAAAAAAGAGAAGCAACACCAATAAGTTTAAAAACATGACGAAGCAACAGACGTTTTGAAAGTTGTATGTACTCCTTATGTTTTAAAACCTATCGACGCATGCGGTTCCAAAAACAAAAGCAGTGTCAAAACCCCATCAGAGAGTTCTATCACTTCTTTCATTCCTGTCACTGTATTACATACTATTCAGTACTACTACATAGTATTCATTATTTGTGAAACAACATTAAAATTGATGAGGTATAACATGTTATGTTGAACGAACCTCAATTATGAGCTACTTTCTTTAATTTTCCTTAATATAACTTCAGAGCAGGTAGCGTCAGAAGGTAGAGAAAACTGGATTTAGATATATATTGCAACTACATCCACACATAGGTTTAGCTGTATCTCTCTATACGAATAACAATTTTGGTTCTAAGAATAAAAAGAAAGACAATCGGTTGAATTACTTCTACAGTGTATTTTTATACTTGAATATATTACTATTAGTTTTACAGAACTTCTTCTTGGCTGTGCTGGCAATCGTTGAATACTTTAGTAAGTGGGTTTTTTTGTTGTTTTTCTTCTGCGCACCACCACCATGAAATTGTCATTCCCACCCCCCCAAAAAAAAAAAAAAAAAAAAAAAGAAAAAAGCAGAACAAGTTTTCTAATGGTGCATTAAAGTAAAAAATAGTATGGTGACAAAGATGGGTTTTTAAGCCCCAAAAATGCAGCATGAACAATGACTAACAGAGAAAAAGAGAAAAGATTTACTGAAACGCAACTCTGGCATACAGATAGACCAGGAATGCCAGAGAAAAGAAGTCCTCAACAAAAGAAAAAGTAATATTTACTGTCTGTATGAATTCTCTTTCTTAAAATCTCTTTAAAACCTCTCTCCATATTTCTAGGATCTCTGTTTCAAAATTCTTCGGAAGAGCGACTTTTGTGCTACCTCAGCTTGAACAAATGAAGCAGCGTAACCCAGTGCTGGTTTCACACAGACGGAGGAACACGTACATGTCCCGTCGCCAGTCTGGGAGAAGGATGTCACCCTTTCTTTCCTCCGGAAATTCCCCTCGGGAAGACGCGCACACGTCTGCGGGGACGCAAACCCAGCGGGAGCGGAGAGGGACTGTGGGGGCGCCGCGCTGCGCCCCTGCCCGTCACCTCCCCTTTTGTTTCAGCGCCGATACACGAATGTTGGTGCCCAAGTGCCCACACTGCGGTTACCGCCTTTAAACCACAGGAAAAAAAAAAAAACCCAAACAAGTTAGCAGCTCTTCAGCTACTCCCAGCTCCTCCAAAACCTGCAGCACCAGGGAGAATTCATTTCAGTCGGGCAGATTGTGACATATCTGGAGAAAGCTCTATTTCCAGTTGCTGGAACATCATTTGCTCCGACTCTGCCCGCTTCAAACATCAGAAAACAGAAGCTGATTTCCTATGCTCTTGCTTCTCGCCACCTTACGAAGGCACGAAAGCCCCAAATGCTGTAGAATTATTTTCAGTGTCAGTTTCTTGTTTATCACATTTTCCACCCTACCTATTTTTTAGTATCTGATAAGTCTCCCCGGGATCTGGCTACATCTCTGATAAAGAGCCGTTTGACGACTGCATTCTTGACACAAGCTTTCTTACGTGCATTTTATCTATATGTAAATACACAAAAAGGGCATAAACGTATTTACAAGCATAGGTGTTCCCGATATCGTATCCAAACACGTGCACAAAGTAAATGCATGTATGCGCTCATATACATACAGTAATACAATGGGATTTCCGTGGGGAAATGTGAAAGTTATTGTTAAAATGTCTGTCATCCATGTAAGAGAAACACAAATGAGCCGGGCATTAAATTTGCATACCGCCCCAAGCACAGAGGTTCCTGCGTGTGTAGTGTTCTCCTGTTCTTGATGATGGGCATATCTGGCAGGGAGAGTCTGTCAGGATTAGCTCAGGAAAAAACACCCCCAAGGAGATAATTTGAAGACACACTGAGAATTTGCCTCAGTACATGAAAATAAACACGAAATCCACTGCAAACTGTGCGCACTAAAAGTTACCACAAACACTGTGCCACACACCAGGGGATAATCTATTTCAGCTAATTAACACACAGCCACACACAACACTGAGAAGTGGTTGCCACTTAGGATTGATTTAGGTCTTGCACTGCTTAAACAGACTGGGAAAGAAAAGGTCTTTTTAAACGTGCAGACAGAGGGGGGAAAAAAGGTAAAATTAAAGTAGCTGTGAAATGAACAGGCTCAGATTCACTCGGTGGCTTGGCTTTCTGGCGAACAGCGAGACAACGTAAAGACCTTACTGCTTCGTTTATAATAACCCTCCAAAAGGCACAGTCCCCTTCCTGATTTTAATGCTGCTTTTGACAAAGTCAATACTATCACCCTCTGCTCCAAGTTACAATCAAGATTATTTTTTTACTTTATAGGTAAACCTGTGTTAATAGCGTGTATCTTTTAACAACAATACCGGCGGCTGAGGTAGAAATTGTTGCGACTTAAAATTCAGGAAGAAACCAAAGACGTATTACAATGCATGTGATTTAATTTTAAAAAATTATATAACCAATATGTAAAACCAAGTTGGTCTGAAACCACCCAGCATAAGAAAACAAAGTATTTCTCCTCCCTCCTCTTTTTCCCCAACCCAATCCTCTTTTCCTTTCAGTTTTTCTTGTTACGAGAGAAAGCGTGATGCCATTTCATAACTCCTACTTTCTTAACACACACAGACAAAGAAAATAACGTGTCATATCAAAAGCAGGACGTGAAAGCACACCTCCAAATGTTCACAGCTACACATCCCATGAAGCATCTTCACCACTCTTAAATAGTAATTGAAATTATTCCAAAGATCTCACGCACTTCTGCACCGGCCTCCTAACTTAGCTCTACTTATTTCATGGATGGTTCGCAGATGCTACTGAAGAGTAATGAAATAAATAGGACTGAGGAAAAAAAAAAAAAAAAAAAAACAGCTGAAGATTGCTCACCCACCCACAAAAGTTTTAAAGCAAGAAGGAGATACAGATGGGTCAGAGACGTACCCGAGGAAGGCGGAGGTGGTATCTGCAGCACTTCTGGGGTGTGCTCAGCTGGGCTTGACTTCTGCCCGTCACGCTGCCCAGGAAAGCGTGGCTACAGCGCACGGCAGCGGAGTGAGCCAGCCACTGCCCCCTCCCCAGGCATCCCCCCGCGCGTCAGCAGCAGCTCACGCAGGACCTGATGTGGACGGCAGGGACGAGGAGTTGGGGCTTGGCTTCAGGCTCGAGACCCCGGCAAACGTGCGAGTACCACCTGCATTTGAGGTAAAGACAGAGCGGGACGGGACTGCCTACCGTGTGAGAGTGTGAAATTAATCCAATACTGACCACCCTCCGTAATTAAATAGGGAACCTTCCAAAACAGACACGCAACTCTGGAAAGGAAAATTAATTCCCTCCATCCAAAACGTCAAATTTCAGAGTTGAGTAAGACAAAGCACTGAAATACACAACCGGAGCTGTAACTTTTAGAAAGCACCGGATAAACTACAAGTTCTCCGACATAATTAACCGGCAAAGGTTGTGAAGCTCTGTCTACCAGACACCCCTGGGGCGCAGTGCCTTAGCTGTGCGACTTCTGCTTTGGGGAAGGGATCCTTCCCAGACAGTCACGAACAACCAGCACGCAGCTAACCCCGACCGAGGTACGGGAGTTTGTGTTTGGGCAATGCCCGAGCAACGTCTGTTCCCCACGGCACCCGACCTGTTCCCCAAAACGCTTACCGCGGCAAGGGGGCACCTTCTACGACAGCGAGGTGACTGCTGTTCTCCAGCCGCTACGTGCCCCTGAAGGTCTAACAGCCGCCGTCGGGAAACCCATTATGCCATTATGCTTCAGTCCGGCAAATTTAGTCCACCAGAATTTGAGCCAGAGTTGATTGTCCCAGGTCGGGCAGGGACCACACTTTGATCTCCCGATCTGGAGCCTGGGAGCATCACTAGACAGCCACTCGGTGTCACCACCAGCTGCCTTTCACTTCACCTCCTTCTTTACGTGGTTCCTAACAACTATGGACATTTTCTTTTGTCAGAAAAGCTGTTCCTTCATCACAAACGGTCTGAGGAAAGAATATGGGCAACAGAATGAACGATGCTGTGCCATTTGGTCAGTTACAGCTCACGACGTGGGGAGAAACGGAGAGTCTATTACGGGTGACCAGGATGAAGGGCAATGATTCGTTTTCATCCCAGTAGGCGGAAAAAATGAAATAAACTTTTTACTGGGAGGATCATGTGACCTTCCCAGTAAAAGAGATGTAACAGGAGGGTGTTTCACATAATATATATAAGGGGAAGCAGAGTTTAGAACTATAAAAAGCAACTTTCGAAAGGCGGTTCTGCTCATTACAGTATCATTAACCATGATTATCCCTAAGTTACCTACAGGGTGGGGCTATTTCTGTGTCTGCAGGTTGGTGTTGTACTGGTACAAATAGGCTGGGCAGCAAACTCACTGAGTGATGGCAGAAAGTAAAACATTTCCTCTCAGAGTGAAATGGTTGCTCTGGTCTGTGAGCAGAAGGACAAGTTATAACACGGTCGTTTCTTTTGAAGACTTCAGGTTAGTAAAAAGTTCAGTAAGTATCAGGCAAAAGATTTTAAAAACAGGAACACAAGGTTTTGATTGGACCATGAAGAATTCACTGAGCAAAAAAAAAAAGAAAATAACTTTCATGTGTCTTTGGTGGGATTGGATCTTGGCACCCCCAAGACGGATGGTAACTTCTGCGCAAACACCACAGATCAAGAGAAAATTGGATTGGAGTAGTGCAAGTCCTTCACGGATCAACTTGTAGTAACTTTAAAGAACTGTGAAGTTTCAAAACAACACTGTTTATTGTTTTTTAAATAGTTGAATATTTTGCAGTGGGGGCTCTTAGTTAATAGATTTCTCAGTACAGACGTGTGAAAAAAAAATCTGGTGACCTTTCTTTTATGAAGGCACAAATAACTTGAAAGGGTGCAGCCATTTCAGAGAGCAGAAAGCCAAAACCAGAGCAGCGTTTACATCCCACTCGAAAATACCGCCACACTAAGATGAAAGATTGCAGATCACAAAGAACTGGCTGAAAGCTTCTTCAGGGCCGTCCCCTTGGATTTTCACTCCCATACACCACAACTTCAGGCAACAGCATCCCAACACGAGAGAATGGGAAACCCTTACGCGGACCATACCACGCAAAGGGCAGAAGAGCACAGGGCGGTGGAGACCCCTCCGCAGCCCTCCCGATGGCAGGAGTCCGGGACGCAGCGACTTGTGGACCCCGTCAGAAGTGAATGAAAGCGCCAGTGCTAAAACACGTCACCCTTTCTCCCCTAAAAGAAGGCAGTCTGCCCCAGCAAACCGCTCCCAGCAACAAAACACCTGAAACTTGATCAAAAAAGGCAAACGGAGAAGCCAATACAGTTAAAACCCCGATGTAAAAGTAGCCTAATGAGAACAGGATCAGCCTCGGGTTTTTCACATCGTACAACAAAGTAATGCCAGTAATCCCCTAAAACAGTACTTCAATAATGTTTATCCGTGTCAGATTTCAAAAAGAAAAATACATTAAAAGTAGGACCACAATACTCAGTGTCTGCTTTGTGAAAGCTTGTGATTGCATTCCAGTTTTTTTCCTTTGAAAATTTGATCTCGTGTCTTGACAGTGACAAATCGCTGGTTCTTCGCTCGGTGGACCTTCCTGATAATAGAAGATATTCTTCCCCAAGAGAAGGAATATTTCAGGTAAACACATTCGCATGGACTGAGCCTGCCCTTTACTGAAAAAGAGTTTGATCTAATTGCTTGAATGTCATCACAGGACAGAACGTCTAGAAGTAGATTGCCAGGTAAATTTTAAATTACTTTAAACATTAAAAATGCCCACTTTTCTTAAGATATTGTTCATTATTACCTGCAAAAGGCAAGTTTTACACCACTGTAATGCCCCACGCTCAATGAGACCTATGTAGTATTTATACTCTGAATAATTCTTAAAAAATAATTAGTTCACCTAAAAAAGGCAGAAAGAGAAAACAGGCTAGGAAAAAACCAAAATTGCACTGTAGCAGTTCTAGCATAAGTTTATCACAAGGTAGTGTTTCATACCCTCACTTGAGATTTTCTTTTAAGTTTAGAGGTGTCTACTGTAGAAGTACGTAAGTGTATTCCTCTGTAATCTTTCTGCCACAGACCCCAACAGATCTCTACCTACTGCTATCTAACTATGGAAAGTTAAAAAAGATAACTTATAGCATTATCCTCCAGACAAGCAGTTAAATGGTTTCCTGTCATGTTTTGCGTAACCTTATTTTTTTCCACACGCTAAGAACAGAAGCACAGAGAATTGCAAGGCACAGAAAACAAACGACCAGCCTCGCCTGTGCGCGGTCAGCTTTTCCTTGCTACCCAAACCCATCCCCATGGATGACCTGCACTTACGGTATCTGACATGAGAACGTGCGTTGCTGTGAGGACGTAACAGATTAAAAAAATAAAATTATATTTAAACAATTTTTTTTTCTTTTAGTGTATAGATGGAGAAGCCTCCTTCCCTCACACTATTTCTTTTTCCTTCTGCCTGTAAGAGTACATCCTTCAGTTTGACAGAAGTCGGTCATGATGGGGTCCTCCTGGGTGTCCTGCTTCCCTCCGGGACCCCTGCGCTGGAAAACGACCCCCCATGTCTAACGAGTTACGATAGCAGCATTTGCTATGGAGAGCAGACGCCTTTCCAACCCGGCCACCGACAGGACAAATTGAAGCAGGTCCTTCCAAAACAAGTCAGCTTTGCTCGTTAACCGTGTGGCACTCGCCCAGGCAAAACAAGCGATAAAAAATACTCTCTTCTCAGCTTTTCTAGTGCTCGGGTTCCTGCAACAATTTGAAAGATGAGGAGGTTCACATTTTATGAAAAAAAAAAAACCCAACACCACTCCAGACAAAGAGTGTCTCGGTGTGTGGGGGAACTCAATCTGTGCCTCTCCCCTCTGCGACAAAAACGCCCTCTATTCCCCCCAGAAAGGGGAAGGCTGGAAACCCCCGCGCTGAGAGTCTCCATCCTCTTCTGCTGCTCCGGCGAGTCAAAGGTTAGCTCCCTCCCACCCGCATCGCACTTCGCTCCCCCGAAACGCACAACCAGGCGTCCCGACAGCGCCATGAGGAACCCGTTTGGTCACGGGGGGCTCCCTCAGACGGTCGGCGTTTCCCTTCTCAAATATCCCAGCCCAGCACACAGACAAAGTCATAAACTTGTACAGAACAAGAACCTTGCAGGATTTTTCCCTTGGTTAAAGCCTGCTTGCTGACTCTCAGTAACATTACGTACAACCTCAGTAAAACAGAGCAAACGCCAAGAGTTTTATCCAGCACACCGTGGTCGCGGGTAAGGGTGATAACCAGATCTTCTCCGGTACCACCTCTTAGGGAGAAAAACGATAAACCTGGAGATGTGCGGCGTTAAGTGACATGAGAGCAACTCCGAAGGAAAACAAACTGTCATTTTAAGAGACGGTACGCTATCGCTGGGCTCGGGAAATGGAAGCAGCGATACGACGAAGCCTACACTGAGGCAAACAAAAAAAAAAAAAAAGTTAAACTCCAAAGATAAATTGCGGAACAATTTTCTCTCTGAACAGCCCTGGGTTTAAAAATAATGCCGATATTCCATTTTTTGCTAGTGCACATTTTACAAGCCGAAAAAGCAAGTAACAGCAGCATGGGTACCGGGTCACCTCCCCAGCGCCGCAGCGGCATCGGCGTTCCCCCGGGACGGCCCCATCCTGCGCCGCCGCGGTTCCGGCGGAACGCGGTCACCCACTTCGGCTGGAGGGAGAGCTCCTGGCTCCAGTAAGAGTTGGGTCAAGCCCTCGGTGAGGAGGACGAGCAGAGTTTGTTTATAGTCTTAGCGTTTACCTCACCCAGCAGCTACGGGGGACCACGAGTGCTGTGTATTGTGCAGAACTGAGAAAAAAAAAGTGAGACAGAAATGTGGAATTATGCTCATGTATTAATACCTGACGGACAGTACGGTAAAACACGTAATTACGGGAGAACATTGTACCTCCGGGGTTCCTCGTGAGAGTGATCTGTTGTGCCTTCCTCCACCCGTCCCACAGAAAAAAAAAAAAGATACGTCTTAAGAGAGAAGTGAGTCACAAGGCCAAACAACTTAATGCGTAATCTTGAGGCTACTGTTTTAAGATCACAGATTGTCATCAAAGTCTGGAAATTATGCAAATAGTACTAGCTGCATTTAGAGGTCTGCTCAAGTAAAGACTTCCCGACCTAAATAGTAATTGTGTCTCAGAAAAGGCCGTGATTTTTTGCGTGATGCGAGGGTGCTACCTACAGGCGCGAGTGGAGAATGACATCCAGGGAAGATTAGGAAAAAAGATCCTATTTTTATGAGGAAATAGGACATAACTAGCATTACCACTAAACTAAATCCTTCTTAATTTCAGGCTAAAGAACATATGTTTTACTGATTTTTTTTTAAATCCATAATCTCAAAGATTTTCGGTTAACCCAATTTAATCCTGTATTTTACAACGGTGCTTATATTTTTTCTACACTTTTCTACAGCATTTCCAATATAATGAAAAACAGGCTAGCTTTCCTTTTTAGCCAACAAAATTTAAATAACTTCTACACTCTTTTGACATGCGCATTTCAGACCTATTTTTGTTGACAAGCAGTTTTGGCCATAACTACTGAAAGATCAGATTGAGCGTTCAAATCGGCGCTCGGTCTTGTAAATACATGAATTTGCCAGACAGGAAATATTAGTTACCATATTAAATATATTTCTATCCTATATCTCTTGTATCATCAATGCTTTATTCAATACAGTGCAACCGTATTGACAATTGGGTACAACAGCCCAAATACAACAGTATTTCCAATATTTTTGATATAATGAAGAGATGCTCGGGAATTTCCATGAACCCAAGTGCACGCTTTTTCCTCCCTGCGTCTTTCACGCCTCCGTCTGTTCCCCAAGCAGGTCAGATACGACAAATACCTACGCATATGTGTAAATTTACTCCTGGGGACAGCCCGACTGATTTGAATTGAACTTAATGACACGAATTTAGCAGCAGAGGCTCAGTTTGTTAACTTTTCAGAAGAAGGGTCCCTACGGTGTGCCCACCGCCCTGCGGACACCACTGCAGTCTACCACCAGCAGACAACAGCAGCAGCAGCAGCAGTCCTCTTGCATTTATGATCAGCGAAGATTCAGGAAAGCCATGCAATTCAAAAGTAGTGCATTCTGGCTTTCAAAAAAATTCTGACGTCCTTTTTTTCTCTTTCTTTTTTTTTTTTTTTTTTTTTTTTTTGAGGGGGAAACCGTTTCACAAGTAGTACAAAAACAGAAAAAAAAGAAAAACATTATTAAATGCATTTTATATTACATAACAGACTAAGAACTGAGAATATTTATCCTCCCAGACACAGAATTCAGCACTTCTGCATTTGAAGGCCGTATTTTTATATCCATAGTGATGAAAGGACATCACCTTGTCACAAGTACAATTAGGTACATTTTAATATTGCTGCAATGCCGTGAAAGGGGGAATTTAAAAATGAGTCTTTTTTGTGTCCATTTGTCCAAGTCCTGAATACCTTCCTGGGAGTAAATGTCAAGAGATATTTTTATTTGTATAAAATGATTATGATACTCAAAATTAATAATCTCATGAGCTGAAAAAATGTTTTCTTTTACATTCCGAGTTGAACAAAGCATCTAGATTAAAGTATTTTTCTGAAACAATTAGGAGACATTACTAACTAATTCCAGTATGGCTAGAAACATTATTAGAAAGAAAAAAAAACAAACCAGCATAAGGTCTGCTTAAAATATATCTTGGAGAATAACCAACAGTACTGATGTATGCTACAGAATAAAATAAAAAGTATTTGGTAATGATACATAACTTTTGCTTAAGGACAAAATATACTGATGCTACTAATATTGTTACTGATCTGAGATTCAAATTATTTTGCCAAATATTCAATTATTCATGATTTTTCAGATGAAATTTCAGGAACAGTTGTACCAAAAGGTATCAGCTATTCTTTTTTGTATTTTTAGAAATTGGGAAAAAAATTGTTTACATTATTTTAATGACATTCTACATATAACAATATAATTACATCACAATTAAATGAGCTCAATTCTATTTTAATTAAGAAGATAATCCCGGATCATTTTTTTAATAGAAATGTCTCACTATAATTAATTGTTCAGAGGACATTCAAATGAATGTTGAAGAGAGAACCGCACAAGCTGTAACAGTATATTCCTAACAACTTTGCTCTGAAATTAATATTTAATTAATTCTAAAATACTTTATGCCTCCTATATAGTTGTCTGTAAATTATTTTAAGTTGCCTTTCCCACTGATTAAACTTATGCATATTTTATTCAGTTCTCCCAATTTTTAATTGCATCAGAAAGCTCTGTGAGCACAGTTAGTGGTAATGTTCATGGGGTTGGTAGAGAAACATTAGTAAAGGGAAAGTTCCTACTGGCTTTCTCATTAGGCTAACTAAATTTTAAATCATACGCCCGCATCTTTTTATTAATTACTCGCCTGTGACAAACTAATGTATCAACATATAACCTCATTTCGGTGTCTGCTAATACTTTAGATGCAAAGACAGGTTTTTTTCCCTCATTAGATTCTCTCAATCCGTAGCTGATATTAAAGTCTTCCAAAAAGTGGGGATGGCATGTGTCTACAACGCCCCCCAGTTTTATGGGGGAAGGAAAACAATGGCTTGTTGATTATTGCAAAAATATTTCTGATAAGGGAAAAAATGAAAATTAATCAGTCACATGCAAAGATCATTCTTAATTTTGCTGCATGCATACGCAATACATGCATTTCCAAATCCTAAACTTGATCACTATTCCATAAATCATAACTGATTTCTAATGTGAAGTCATTCTAGTCAAACATTTTTACCCCACCATTGTACTGCACATACGTCCTAACATTCGTTTCTTCTTTGAGTTGCTGCAACATCACGCTGCATGAAGTTCCTACCAGGAAAGCCACTATCGCTTTTTGGCCTTTGTACTTTTCCCCTGAAATGTTCACAAAGTTCTTTGGAACACCAATCAAAACTTAAAAAATAAAATTAAAAACAATTCCTTTATGAAAGCTCGATGGCCTTTGACATCGTTCACTATTTAGAAATCCGTAAAAGAATAGATAACAAATATATGACTCACAAATTATCAATTATGAAAAATAATCTGGGGTAGAACACTGCACTAACGCGAAAAGATGGATTACTTGTCATAAACCAATAAAGCTTTTGTTTGTGAATCCAATATCTCATTTCTCTCCATCGTGTTGGGAAACTTAAAATGATTTTTAAACTGCATTAACTTAAAAAAAAGCAACTATCATATAGGCGAACACTGAAAACACCCCCAGAAATAATCTGTTGGTTTTTTTAACCGACTTGTACTTTGTATTCAACTATCAGTTCTAAAAATCAGAAGTCAGCAGAGAGGAGACCCCTCAGAGGGCACGCCGGCGGCGCTGCACCCGGGCGGCAGGCGGGGGTCCGGGTCCCACCACCCAGACCTCGACGTGGTCGCGAGGAAGTGCCGTATTTGTCACTGCCCGGCAGACGACAGAATTTAATTAGTCTATAACGACGTTTTAGAGCACTCCTCCTGCACGAGAACTCTGCAGGGCTTGGGGTGCGCTCTGCTCTCTGTAACTTGGGGGAGGGGGATATTTGGGGTTTTTAATAGAAGAGATGAGAGAAAGAGCGGATGTCTGCAGAAAATAAAATAAATACCATCCTCGGCGCCGTGCCATCCGCTGTCGAGGGGTTACCTACGGAAAACCCTGGCCGGTGATGCAGCAGAGAATTCATTACGCTCTCTGACTGGCAAACGACAGGATTGCTCCAATCGGGGGATAAACCGAGATGAGATTTATTTCCATCCAGAAGCCACAAACTCCCCGCTCAGCCCTTCCCCTTCTCTGCAAATCGTGAACCGGGTGCTCGTGGCACAACGTTGAGAGACGGGTGCCAGCAGGAGTGCTGCTGAGGGTTACAAAAACAACCGCTACGACTCTTCGTTCTCGTTTAATTGGGGCCGTCTTCTCACATACACCTTTCCCTCCATCCCCGCCAGAATCCACGGCAGTCACCTTGGGCTGACCAACTTTGGTCCGGCCGAGCCCAGACACCCCATTTTAAACCCCACCAGCCACGGTTCTTAACTACCTTGCGCCGCGAGAAACAGTTGAATGATTTAATTAAAATAATTTAATTTAAATTAGGCGTATTAGACGTTGTCAGTGAGGGAGCAGAAGGGCGAGCGCCGCGGTCGGCGGGCGATGGAGCGTACTAAGCAGAGATTCCCCCGTCCAGACCCCGGGTCGGGGATGCGCTCCGGGTGGGAGCGCGCCCGGAGGTGACCGCCTCTGCGCGGGGAGAACGGAGGAGCCGGGCCGTGTGCCGGCGGGATTAACGACTTTGTCACTCACTAATGACAGCTGCCAGATGACTAGAAACCACGTTAAGCCCCCTCGCTTTAACTTTGCTAACCAGCAACATCAGACTCCCGCAACCGGATTGGAGTTTTTTTTCTATCACACGCACCAAAAAAAAAAAGGAAAATAAAAAAGAGGAATAATATGAAGAACGTAGTTTGCGTGTTTGCTGCCTGATCAGAATGCGAGGCAGCGAACAAGCACACAGTCGTAAAAATGAACTTTGATGGAACAAAGCACTCGAGCGATTTGGACCAGCACCATTTGCAAGGGCCGCGCTTTCCCCTCCCGGCAGGACAAAGGTTCCAAACAATATCATTTCTTCCTACCAAACGCTCACCATCAGGAATCTACCAACAAAAGAGAAATTTTATTTAATCATTTTGACACTGTATTCTTCAGGAAAGTGGAAGCTGAGAACAGTAAGGCTCTGCTACATCTGCTGTCAGAAAGGCAAAAAAACCCCCACCCCAACGTTGCAGAAAAAGACCAGAGCAGCCTCTGCCGTGAGCATTCACCGGGTGGGGTGTTGGTCACGGCAAAATACATACATTCGCTTTTGGGAAACTTGTCATTTTGCCATATTCTCCATACAGACAGAAACCTTACTTCTTCAATACTAATTTTAAAGCAAATTCAAAACCAATAGTTGGTGGTAAGGCTGTAATGATTTTTTAATTATTATTATTATTATTTTCTTTTTTTTTTTTTTTTTTAACCTGTGACTCTGATAAGGCCACTTTCGGAAATATCACGGTTACCCAACCCTTTTACGGCTTTAACAAACCCTTACTTCTGCCTCCGGTTCCATACAATGTAGGCTCTATTTGCACCCGTACGGTACCGAATTACAGATAAAGTTACAGCAAATTTGTTTTCTCAGAAAAGCAGTGAGGCCTCACGTCCCCCGAGTAACAACAGCCTCGTCTTTCCCTCAGAAGTAGAACTGGAATAGTTTTCCCCCAGAAACAACCGTTTCTTCCCGCGACAATGGGTCCGTTCTTGGCGGCGGTGAATGGGACAGGGCTCGGTTTGCAGGTGGCGGGGGCGGCCGGCGGGGACGGCCCCGCTGCGGTAGGTGACCCCCCCTGCCGCCGCCGCCACCGCCGCCGGACGGAGCCCTCCACCCCCAGCGAGCGCCGAAGCAGGGCCGGAGCCAGTCCGTAACTGAGAGAGATGCGCCTCGTTCACACCGGTGGAGCCGAGGCAGCTCATAAACACCTGAGCAAAGACATCTGAAAAAGGTTAAAAACCCACAACCCACCCCCAAAGTGAGTCGTGAATGTGAAAGGAACACTGGCGTAGCAACGACCCACCAGCGCACTAAAGTTATTTCCCAAGCGCGGTAGCCAATAGACTGTGAGGAATAAATAACTTTTTAACGTGTTTCACTGGAGTTGCGCTGGGGAATATTAACACCCAGAATTAAAAACGCCATTCAGATTGACGGGACGCTGCAACGCTATGAAGACAGGGACACAGCACAGACACAAAGCTCAAACAAGACATCGCATTAGCTACCTCCTCTTTAAAATAAATCACTCCCCAAGTGTTTCCATGTTTACTTGCTGCAATACTATGATACTCTGCCTAAAAGACGAAAATCAAGCACATTTAGGGAATAAGCATTAAGTGTTGTTAATGTGGCCTTACGCTCTTAATCATTATCTTGGGAAAACTATATTGTGTTTTATATACTAATACTACGACATTTTTATTAACTCATAATCCCTCTGCTAACAGTGGTGCTTTAAGCAAGTAATAATTAAGACGGCAGCAAACATTAAAAATACCTAAGTTAAAATTTTTCAGTCGTGTTAAAGGGATACAGTATATGCTGGTACTAGAGGTTCTTTAAGGGAAAAAAAAAAACAATTAGAATATTGTATACCAAGCAAAAAATAGTCATTCTTTCTTTGTTAAGGAAAACAAGCTTAAATAGCCATTAACAGTTTCCCTAGCAGTACCGATCACTCATCTTCAAAGGAATTAGCTGAATTTAATTATTAAAAATGCACTTCTCCTGGAAATTGAAGAATTTGCCGTTGGAAAATAGAGTTTCAAGTATGCACACCTGTGCCTTCTGCTCTGAGATAAGGAAGAGATTTTCCCTCTCCCTTATAAACGAGCACCAGAAAGCGACAGACCTCCGGAGAGACAGAGCGAGATCAGAAATATCACACCAGCCGACTTTATTAAGAGGAGAATAGTCCAGAAAGGGGCATCTCAAGCGGCGCAGACACCGCGCATTCCTACACTTAAGAACTGAGGAGAAATACAAGGAAATAGCGAAGACTTACGCATTAGTCCTGCCGGGGCTACTACTAACGTAGAGATTTACCTCCAGCTTAACATGTTTACCCCTCAAGTTACGGCTTAGAGGAGACGCACTGATTGCGGAGAATCACGGATATGCATTCATAGTGGCTTCACTTTTTTTTTAATCACAGCTTTCCCGAGTACACAGTGCCAGTTCCTGTAGCGACGAATGCAAAATATGTATTCAGTGTATCAAAGCAGGATTAATTTTATTCCTTTTTGAGCACATTTCTTCGCTACCTTTTTATTTTTTTAATGGGGTTAGGAAGTGTCTGTCTCTGTTCATTAATGAGCAGTGTCTACTTACGGAGGCCAGTCAATTAGAACTGGAACACGGGCACATCTAATCACAGCTACTCTACGGCTGCGGAGAGAAAACCATGTCTCCTATTCAGCGGTGCTGCACGCTAATTGCCCAAGAAGTTCCAATTGCATAATACCAGTTTTAACAGATAACTTTGCAGTCCTAACAATAGCTCCGAGACCAGTGGTCAATCTCAAGTAAACACGCCTAAATTATGCCAATTTTTTGCTTTTGCAAATCAGTGGGTTCTTCGCAGAGTACTTGTATCTCTGGAGAGCAGTTGGCATCCTGTGACTGCAGAGCTCCTGTAATCGTGCTGGCGTTATTCACGGAAATGTACAAACTCCAGCGATCTGCCGTGCGGTCGCAAGTCTATTCGGTATCAGCTGCAGCCATTAGCCTTACAGTTATTAAATTCTTTTTCACTTCAGTAACAATTCTGGTCACAACATTAGTTATCTCTATTGGATAAGTGTTAATACTTATCCTGGAATAAATAGAATCTACCAGTGAAACCAAAATGAATTATGCTTTTGAATTATGTCTCCCTGTTTATTCCAAAGTTATGAGCAGATTTTTGGGATATAAACAGCTATTATTTTTCTTTTGAAAATTAAATAAACTAGGAAAAAAAAAAGAAAAATCTGTTTATACTAAATAAGTGGCTATGAGGTATACAGGCTTTTTATTTCAAGGTCAACAGAAATTCTCCTTTCCTGCAGAAACTAAATCACTCAAGCATGGCCCTTGGTAAAAAAATTAACATTCCACCCATTCTCTGACTGCTTTGTGTATTAAAACGATGTTAAGAGAACATTGTTTCTTGCATTAACACGTAATTAAAAGGATCTTCACAGTGGTTTTTGCTCCTCCTCCTATTGCCACGACCAGTACAAGAAGTCACTGCGCAAGAGAGGCCACTGCAGACACCAGACCTTTACCAGCAACGCGGCTAAGGCTACGCGAGGATTTTCTTCCCAACTTTGCAACCACCAGTTTGGCCCTTAATTAAGAAATTTAAGCAAACATTCTGCCTGGACAGTGATCTGCTCGAGGCAGCCTCTTCCCCCCGCCGCCCCTGGGGCCAGCACCCGGGAGGGAGAGGGGAAAAGCACGTGGAAAGGTCTTTCAGAGAAGCATCATTTTTCTGAAAGAATGGATTTATTCCTAATTCTTCAGGTATGCAAAACAGCCTGGCTGGAAACAGCGTTTACCCTGAGTAAACGATACAATAAAGACCACATTAACAACGTGCTGTATAACTCTTGCCTAATTTAGAAGAAAAAACGCAAAATCCACCACTTGTAAACTTCCCAAGCATTCTCCTGCAACGTCACGCTTCAGCAGTTTGTCCACTTGAAACAAAGACGGTCTACTCGGGATACAGAGGGACACGTTGCCCCGCGCACGGGGCAGCTTCTCGTGCCGCCGCCTTTTCACGCTCCGTCTCAAGGAACTTTCCCTGACTGCGAAAACAACCGTCTGTCCCCGCGCAGCTGTAAACGCCCGCCTCCGCCACAGGACTCTCCCACATCCATCTGCACCGAGTTCAGGTGACAGCAAAGCCCCTTGCATGGGGAGCCCACCTCACACTCAGGAGGAAGGCAGAGGGGCCCCAAGAAAGGGGACAGCAGAAGGACACAGCCCTTTTTCACTTCATCCTCCCACCCTCCCGGGGGGCGCAGACCCATCCTTCGCTCTCCTGCCCGCCCCGCTGGCTTTGGGAATCGGCATCGCCGCCCGCCAGCTATCCCCAAGCGGGGAGCAAGCTTCCCAACTCGCTCGGGCCCAAACCAGACATTTTTTGGAAGGGGGAGCACGCAGCATGTCTCTTTTGCCAAAAATGTGGGATAAAGCTGTGTGTGGCGGACAGTCGCCTTTCAGGAAAAAGGGAAAAAACTTCCCGTGTAACTTCGGCAATGCCTACGTTGGGGTGTTCTTTCTTTTGAGGCTTTATTTACAACACCAATAAACCCAATTACTTTTAGTTATAGAGCACGTGCGGCACTAGTAGAAGCAAAATAAGTTCTAAGCCTTTTTTATATTAACGGCCTGGGTTTCACGTTCTGCAATCAAAACCGGAATTATAAAATTGCACGTTAAACAATATAAGCAGGACAAATATTTTCACGATGCATATCTGAAACATTACGGAGTTACCCTAAGTTTTTTCACTCCAGTAAAATCCAGAATATTGAAAATTACTTGTTTTTTCTTCATTTTTCCACCCAGGCACAGACGCTTACAGTATCCCCTGCCAGCTACGTACCTACTAAAGAGGCGACGACTCCGTAGGGATAAGCACACTGAAGATCCCTTGAGGAACATTAGGAAGAAGCCGGTAGCTCCGTTTCTGAACGGGCTGTCCTTTCTAAGCCTTTTGCACATCATACTTTCAAAAGTTTTGAAAAGTTCCTTCTCCACTTGAGTTTCCTTACATGGGCTTTTCCCGCTAGCGTGTGACATTCCTGGTTATTGCTTCTTTCTCTACGACACTGAAACTTTGGGCAAAACACCACATTGTATTATTTTAGCTGCTGAATGCCCCAGTAAAGGCACTGTGTCCCATAGTCCTTCTACTTCAAAGCAAACCCGTGTAATACCTACCGCTGCTAGAATAAAAAGGAAGTAAAACGCTCTTTGTAACATGATTTTATAATGTGTTGGTTCTCATATGACTCATAACTGAAAGTTGATGAAAAAGTAAGGTATTTTGAAATCCACCCACGCGCACTATTTAAGTAACAAAAGTTTAAATGGCCAAGATTTCCTGCAAGGACTGTGAAATAGCAATTCGAGGAAGCCAACGACGATAAGGTACACAACTACTTTCTCCATCGAACACCGGTACTAAATGCTTATTCCAATTTAATATTGATGCCATCTGAAGTCTTTCAAGCGCAGAGCTTTTTATTCAGGAGAGTTGTGTACGCTGAAGAGGAGTGCGAGCTGGAATACGCGATGCTTCAGCGCAACCCCTCTCCGGCACAGAGCCAGGCTGGGTCCGGCGGGGCCGCCCTGCAGCTCTCCCAGTGCCGGCGGGCAGCCGGGCACCGCCGTCCCCGCGGTCTGCGTGACGGGAAACCTACGCCAGACCCAGACTGCAACTCGCTGCCGAGATTTCCAGCCCCATCACTGCCTTACAACGAAACGTAGGCTCGTCTTTAGAATTCTTTTGGGCGACACTGAAACACCGGATGGTAACTAATAGTTTTGTTAATTTCTACGATTTTCGGTCAACCACATTTTGGCGCATCAGACCTTTTCGTGTACGGAGCTGTAACAGCATTCTAAGAGCTTTGAAAATCAAGTATTTACAGTGCAAAAAGTCGTCCGTTTTCCAAGTCGTGAGAAAAGGCAAACAGGTGGGAAGAATGGCTGGGCAGTGAAGGGAAAAGCCCGAGACTTGGGATACCAACGCTCTGCTCTACTCTGCAATTTCCGTTGGAGAAATCATAACGCCTCTTTACCTCAACTGGTCACGTAAAATAAGGGGAGTATTTCCCCACCACTGCACAGGTGGTTTTTGAGATTGAACACTTTAAAGTTATGAATAACTCAGAATGGAATCTAGGTAAGTACCTAAAATAGATTTGCAGGTAAAATAAACACTGAAGGCAGCAGTTAAAGTGTCTGAAGGCAGAGCTGGTGCCATTTTAGACACCCGGGGGTGGGAACCCCCATCACCTGGATGGTGACGGCAGAAGTGACACCCAACCTGACAGACAGGTGCCCTCCTGGAAGCGCGGCTGGCAGCACGCAGGATGCTCTAGATGCCCTAAAGCACCACCAAGCCAGCACTTAGGCAAGGAATCACACCGATAAACTGGTTTAAGCAAGTATGCATTCGCTCTGTGAAGGAAGTAAAACAAAAGTCATTTTTTTAAAAAAAATCAAAGTAAAATACTACAGGACATTATTACCCGTGTCACTATTACCCAATCTTTCCTTGTATCAGATTTGTAAATGCACAACGCGCCAAACACACGATGTCCCAAAAGTCATGCTAGTGCTGCAGGAGACGTGGGGTGATGACACCAAGTATTTCCACACCAGCGTCGTTCCTCAGTTGCTATCGTTAAGCATAGAGGGATTTTTTTAACCGCTGCTGGTGCGGGTACGCTCTTTAGGTATGAACGGTCACTGGATCCCCATGGCCATATAGACCTGGACCTGGTACGTACCCGTTTCCTGCCTCTCCCACTTTCCCAAACCTGGGACGCGGTACAGCTAAGGGTTGCAGAAAGCCCAAACCCCAACGTATTTTTGCAGCAGTCTCACATCTGCTCTATAGAAAATTAGAAGAGAGGAAACAGGACTCAGATCACTTTTTGTTTTGTCTGCTTTACTTCTGAAAAAACCCAAACCCACAGCAGTCTGGTCTGTGTTCTCTTTCCTGCTGGTGAAGACACAGCTGACAAAGAGCTGAAAGACTCTGGCACGCGTGTGCAACCTGCATCAGAAATGAACCTTGTACCTGGCTTGGCCACCGCCACGCCACTTTACCTCTGCAAATCTCTCTTTTGACAACAGGCAGTTTTGACAGCAACAGGAATTTTTGGAAGGGCTTTTTATTTAGGATGTAAGAAGTTTTTGCAACTATCTTACCAGCACTTCTTCCAATTTCAAATTCTGGACAACAGGCGGCCAAGACAATCTGATGGTCCACTTCACCCAGGTTTAGTAAAAAGCAATTTGAAGTTTTTTCTATGTTATATCCTCAAAAATGGTACCAACAACGGCAAAAAGCTCCTACACATATCTGCAAAATTCTGATTTCTCCTGCAATTACAGTATGAAAAACCAGGAAAATAATTAATAACTAACCCAAGCGCATTCCCACTCCTGACGGTACCATATCAAGTCTCTCCCAAAACATAACCTCTGTCCTTCAGCTTTTAGCAGAAGTTGTTTCTGAGATAAGACAGTAGTGATCATTTCCCTTTATAACAGGGACAAGCTAAGCAAGTTGACAGAATTACTTCACTGTCTCATTTCCTCCTAGGGGCCAGCTCTTTTTTTTCTCCCGTTTCCTTCTCGGTTTCAATTAATTAGCATGACACCACCGCAACTAAATGGTGTACGTGCAAGAGAACTAGCACTTAATCAAAGGCTAGGGACACTATTATGTCATTTTCACACATGAATTGTGTAACGTTAGAAGACAAAGCGAAGGTGAGTTAGACCTGACAAATGACTTGGAAGCAGGGTGAGTCATTTTATCAATATTTCAAAGCCCAAGAAAGAAAAGTATTTTCTGTGTGTATGCACGCACACGTATAGAAAGATTCAGAGGAATGAGATCAGGAATAGAAAGAGCAAGTGCACAGAAAGCTCTAATTTGAGGCCGTACTGAAAAGTACGCGTGTGATCGGGTGAGGGTACTCTGCTTCCAAATGAGAAAGGAAACAAGTTTATTTTATGAGTAACAGTTAAATGTTCAAGCTGGCAATTAAAGTGCTTTACTGAGGCCATTTTGGGATACCAAACACTTTGAAGATTATATATTCCCTCGTATTTCATGTTCAATGTTCCTCTAAGTAAAATATGTGGTTCCCTTTAGTTAGTCAGTTATGAATTGTACTTTAAAGGCAAGGGGACATTTTTGATAATGCACATCTTAAACTTTTCATTAAACTACCAAATTTAAATTCTACCTTTTTGTGCACTCTGACATTTTTGTCTGGCATTTTCATTAATTTTGCGACATACATAAATGTAGCTGAAATGTTAACTGATCAATACTTTGTCTCTCTCATGTAGCACTAGAGCGAAGCTCCCCAAGGACCACGCAGCAGTACAGAAATTAAATGTGTAAAATATCAAATGTTAATGTTAAACACAGCAGCACTTACTGTATAACGACTGAAAAGGCTAAAAGAATTCCAAATGGACAGATGGTAGCACAAATTATCTACAATCACATTTAAAGATTAAAGTTTGTCCCGTAAAATAATTCATTGACTCACATTGAAGTGTGTCCTTTTACTGATAGCTCGGTTGTCCAATTATTTTTGTGCTCATTACAGTGAGAAATGACAGTATTGGAAAAAAAGAGTGTACACTTTTTTCCCCCTACGTTGCACCCACTGACATCTGCAAGAACACAAATGTCTGGTCAAGAAGCTGATGGAAATTAGGCCCAATTTAGTAGACATTTCAGTGCCCACAGTAGATTAATCTGAAGAAAAACCATCCACTTTTGCATACTCTGATAAAGTTCTTCAGCCTGAAGCATACCGTATTAATTACTGAATTAAAAAATATGTAAAAATTAACTGCTAAATAATCCGAAGGTCTGTTTTAAATACAGAAAATCACGTGAATTTACAGCAAAGGGTCTCTCTACGTATTCTGTTCTTTTCCATTGCATTCCCGAGCTGAAGAAGTACAAACACAAACACGTAACACATTTTTAATCAGCCTCTAGACATAACAGGGGTATATGCGATCTAATAAAGCTGTTCTGGAACTGAAACATTAATTTAATACTGTTGCTATACACTTCCTTTATTTAAGAGGAAATAAATATGAAAAAGGAGGAGAGAATATCAAATCTTCTGATGGCTCAAATCCAAAGTCGTATTCTGGCCACATCGACCAACCTATGTTGCATGAGCTATCTACAAGTATCTTTTAATATTTGAAAAATAAAAGCTAATCATACTTCAAGGTCATATTAGAATGAAAATATATATTAAAAAAAAAAAAAAGATCTGGGTTCTTCTGTTGTGAGGCACTGAGGCACAGGGGAAAAAAATGGAGTCAAAAGCTTAAGTCATTCAGGCAAAATCCCCAGTAAGCTTACAAAGTTCAACAGAAACAGGTACAATACTGTTTAGCTGAGGAAACGCATAATCCAGAACACTGAAAACTTAACTTCTAGGTTTCTGTACTTCTAGGTACAGCAAGGGCAACAACGGTCATTGAGCTGGTGCCTTTGGACAGATTTGAGAAAGAAGCGTGCTAAAACTTTAATACCGCATTTCCTTTCCTAAAATGTCCCCAAGAATGTAAAGGTTTGAGACAGCCAAGTTCTGGGGTACGAATAATCAGCAAGCCCCTTCAACCAAACACTTTTAGTCACTTTTAGCCTAACATCGTGACCATCCGAGGAGAATCATAGAATGGTGTAGGTTGGAAAGGACCTTGAAGATCATCGAGTTCCAACCCCCCTACCATAGAATGACTTCAAAAAGAGCTGCAGTGTGGGAAGAGCATAAAGCAGGTAACAGTAGCTCACTCAAGGCTTTCTGTGGGTTTCCAAGAGTAGTCTTCCTTTCCAGACCTCTGATTAATTACAAGTAAACTACTACATTTCTTAAAACCAAGCTAGCCGGCCAGCATTTCTTCACCCGTGGTCTTCTGTAACAGGAGCCCCATCAGAACTTTGGGACATGGGGTGAGGTACGTGACAAGGGCACCAGTAACGGTGACACCTATCGCTGGGGCAAAGGGAGAGCGGAAAAAACAGCCCTCACATGTGCAACTGTGTGAAACGGCTGTAAACCTGTATTGTGCTGTTATCCATCACGGTATGCCTTCAAATCCAAGCGCAAGGAAGAAATGGTTAGTTTAGAAGTTTATTTCTTGCACATTTTTTATTAGTCTGCCTACAGAGCTGGAAACCTCCAGAATGGCCTATTTCTCATCGCCTTTCTGGCACTGACATTTCACTGTGACATTCTCCAACCTCTGGGAGACAACTTCAAGAGGAGATACGATTTGTGTAACAGTGAAGAGATGAAAATGATACATAGAAGTGCAGCTTTTTTATAGAATCTGTTAAATTCCATTGTAACCTTAGTGCAAGCGTAATTCAGCATTACATGTGAACCCCTCTAAGATTTTTCAAGGGCCTGTGATAGCTATGAAACTCCAGAAACTATCCAAATCCAAAGCTTATGACCACGATAGAAGTTCATGTAGATTGACTTAGCCAACAAAAACTTATCAATGTTTTGCCCAACAGAGAGATTATTTGATCCCGGGGCAGAACAGCATCAGGTAGAAGAGCACGGGATGCACTTTGGATGCAGAGCAGGAACACACCTGTGAAGTCACAACCCTGATGCAGACGTAATGTATCCGTAACTACTACCACAACCACCACAGAGCAAAACAAACACTAAAAGGAAACTGAGAAAAGTAGACTTTTGAGAAAAAATATATAAATATATATATGAATATATAAAAAAACATGAACACACTTCTACTGCAATACACTAGAACTACAATAACGATGTATACTAACTATAGATTCTCAGATTCTGTGTTGTACGTATTTCCAACTACTTATTGTGGCACCAATTTTTTTCTGTGATTGGAAACAATTACAATTCAACAGCAACACCATTTTTTACAGGGCCACAGCAGCGTACCACAAGAAAAAAATAATTTCATTTGCCCCAAAGAATAGGATGTCTTTCCATTTCCCTTTCTTCCACCGGTAACAGGTGGGTGTTTCATGCCTGTATTAAAATCAGACTTGAAGAGACGAGTATTTATTAACTGGAGCAGTAATAACAACATGAACATTTGAGTTTCACGGAGAAAAATGCATTTTCCTATGAAATTTTGTTTATTTTAAATTGAAAATTCTTAAACTCAAAAAACCCCCGATCTGTTGGAGTGGGGCCAGAGGAGGCCCCAGAGATGCTGGGAGGGCTGGAGCCCCTCTGCTGGGAGGACAGGCTGGGAGAGGTGGGGGGGTCAGCCTGGAGAAGAGAAGGCTCTGGGGAGACCTCAGAGCTGCTTTCCAGTATCTGAAGAGCACCTACAAGAAAGGGGGAGAGGGACTTTTTACAAGGGCACGTAGTGACAGGATGAGGGGGAATGGCTCCAAACTGGGAGATGGGAGACGGAGATGAGATACCAGGAAGAAATTCTCTCCTGTGCGGGCGGTGAGCCCCTGGCGCAGGGTGCCCCGAGAAGCTGTGGCTGCCCCATCCCTGGAGGTGTTCAAGGCCGGGTTGGACGGGGCTGGGAGCAGCCTGGGCTGGGGGGAGGGGTCCCTGCCCAGAGCAGGGGGGGTCAAAACTAGACGACGTTTGGGGTGTCTTCCAACCTAAACTATTCTGTGATTCTATGAAATAATGACAGGTCATCTTTCTAAAGTGAACAGTAGCAAGTCTATTTAGATTTTTGCACGTAGTGCAGCTATTACAGACGTCAGAAAAGTATAAAAACCCTAAGAATTTGAACAGCACTTTTACCTCCTGTACTCCTGATGAACACTGCAACCAAGGACCAACAGCTTGCTGCCAGCCTTTGACAGGGTGCAGGGGGGTTGAACAAGTCACTTAGTACAAACAGAGCCCTGTTAGAAGAATCACAGAATCATAGAATCGCTGAGGTTGGAAGGGACCTTTAAGATCATGAAGCCCAACCATTAACCTACCCTGACAAAAAAACACTTCTAAATCATGTCCCGGAGTACCACATCTACACTTTTTTTAAACACCTCCAGGGATGGCGAATCCACCCCCTGCCTGGGCAGCCTCTTCCAATGTTTAATAACCCTTTCCGTGAAAAAGTGTTTCCTAATATTCAATCTAAACCTCCCCTGACATAACTTGAACCCATTTCCTCTCGTCCTATCAGTTTTCACCAGGGAGAAGAGGTCAGCCCCCACCTCTCTACACCCTCCTTTCAGGTAGTTGTAGAGGGTGATAAGGTCTCCCCTCAGCCTCCTCTTCTCCAGGCTAAACAAAACTTCCTGCAAAACCACATGATTTAGTGACACACCAAAATACCCCAACTTACTGCTCCAGTCCAGCCAGCTCCAATGTCTGGTTTGATTTCTCCAAATTTGAGGCACCTGAGCTTCAGGCACCCAAATTAGGAGCACTGCGTGTAATTATTCAAAATAACACCAAAACCATTCCCTGTTCATATTTATGGTGGAGAAGCCCATAACTTCAGTATTTCAGCCAACTTCCTAAATTTAGATGTTCCAGAGAGTGTGTCTGTACTTACATTTGTACTCCTGGTGGAAGTCCCTCAGGCTAAAACCAAACCAGGTCTATGGTCTTGTTTGGAGCTCATATGTTTTTGAAAATAAAAATATACTAGTCTGGGAAACACAATGTAATCTATGATTATACTTAGAATTTTCCAAATTTAACAGGAAAATAAAGGTTAATATTAGTGAAGCTAATGCTTATGGAGAAATAGAAGTTTCATTTAAACCACTAAAAATTAATTCAGTAAAAACCAAACCATGACCAGAGCCTTGTATCTAAAAGGTACTACTAGTCTGTTTGCCTTCACGATTTTACAGTTTGTTTTTGTTTTTTTTTTAATTTGTTCTGTGTTTTAAACCAAGAACAATAAATCATAATAAAAAAGCAACTATTTGGTTTCAGAACTTTGTACGTCTAAAAAAGTTCTAGGTGTAACATATATCTATATGTGAAGGCCAAAATAACATGAATTCATGATGTGTAAAAGCATTCATGAAATATTCAAATAAGTTTTTGAGTAAATATAGAATATACAAGGGGGCTAAACAAAATTTAACAGAAGTAACGTATGAGAAGCTCAAGATACATCATCAGATTTCACTGACTGTATTGGAGTTGTATCACTTGTTTATGTTATTTGCATAATTGTAAAGTAAAAAAACCCCACTACCTTGTTTGTGTGACATTTTAAACTTTCTTTTTTTTAAAAAAAAGTGAATAAACATGATTTGCATTATCTTCATAATGCAAAGTTTTAAATTAAAAAAAAATAAATAATCAGAAACCTTCACATCAACGCTCTATTATCGCTCAGTCTAGAACACAAACACATCAGGGTGATTATCAGTAATACAAAGACGATCATACCAAAAAAGCAGCAAGACTTCTTGGGGGGGAATCCCAGTCAAAGCAACTGCTAATGTAGTAGGCGGTATTTATGAGCACCATGATGCAATGCTTCGTCCGGATAAAGTTTCTTACCAGTAGCTGTTAGAAAGACGAGAGAATGAAAATATTTCAAAACCCCAAAAGCTTCAGAAGAAGTTCATGCTTACCACATTGTCATTCTCAATTTGGATGAAGACTGAGAAAATAAAATGTTAAGCTCTCTAGCTCACAAATTAAAAAAGACAGTTTAAAAGTTGAGACTTGGAAGAGAGAGAATTTTACTTAGCTGTGTCAATTGATATTTGTTGAATTTAATTCTAAAGACATTGTTGTCTTCATTTCCACAACTGTAGACCAACTCTAAAAAGCCACTTGCAAAATCTGACGAATAATCTTGTTATTAAGATTTCAGAGTTTCATTACGTGGGCCAGGCTTTCTCCATTCTCAATTATTTAGAAAATTCTGGCCTTTCTTAATAAAAAGACGCTGTAGGACACTAACCTGAAACCACGCAAAATTACTGCTCTAATCTAATTCAGATCACCTATAACCTGTTACGTCAAATTTTTCCTTCATTTGTAAAATCCGTCTGCTGTGATGTATTTTGACCAACACATGTTTTTAAGTCTTTATCAAAGCAAGTTTAACTGCATACATTGTGTCTGTATAGCAATGAGGCATAACAGCACTGGGTTTTGATTCAGGAGAATACCCTTAAATCCTACAAAATGGCAATTCACTTGACCAAAAAAAGTGAACAAACCAGTGAATGATTTAACGTATGCACTGAATAGCACAGAAAACACCGGGTAGGTAAGACACATTCACTCTCAGAAAATGTGGCTGTTTTAAGAGGCAACCACGCCAGTCATACATAAAGATTCCTTCCCCCCTGCCCCCACCCCAGCGGTATCGTGGTGTGGTATCTCATGCAAGCTAATTTAAAAAAAAAAATAATAAATAAACCCAAAGCGGCTATTTAGCGTTTACTCTTCCTGCCACCCGCAAAAAGCTCAATGCCATTCTCTGCTATGAAAGTGGGGAGAAGAATTAATCTTGAATAAAAGGCTTTGCTGTTTCTTTGCTGGAACAGCACTGCAAAATGCAGCTTTAGTAACTGCCTCACTCACAACAGTAAAGAAAGAAATATTTTGCCTGTTGAAATCTTTTTAAATGAAATACATGCTACGGCTGATATAAAATTCATCCAGCAGATAATTTAAATTACGCTGAAGTCTATAGGCTTGCAGCAAAATAAAAAACAGTTTTGAGGCCTTTGCCTTTTCACTGCAAACAACAAAAATATTGTTCCTGCAGTCCAACCAAAGGCCCTGTTCTCTCCATGTAAAATACATCATTTGTGGAATACGAAAAACTGAACCAAAAGTAGTTCAAGTGGAGAAAAAGATAAGAAGTGTGTTGAAATATTTTTTACCAAAACACTAAAACCGTGTGTAGCAAAAATATCTAGAGAAAAGAAAAAAAGGGTCCAGACATTCCACACCCACAGGACTCTCCAAAGTAATACAGGGTTTTATTCGGCTTTCAGCTTTGTTTCAGACCTCACTCAATTAACTTATTTAAAATTTGGGTAAAAGAACGCTGAAAGACTCTCCACTCTGCAACAAACGGAGATCTTTCGGGTCAAGGTTAACAGCAAAAATTTATGCAAGACTTAGTTTACGTGCACCTGTGCTATAATCTGATACGTGTGGAACCTGGTGGTTTCAACTGTGTTCTTATTCACGTATTTCATGGAAATTAAGCTGCAATTTATCGAGGAGACACAATAAACCCATGTATTCTGTTTCTGCCTTTTCCGACCTTTCATATTCCTTTGTAAACAGGTAATGAAAATGTTATTCTTTACCCTTAGCGGTGCGATACCAGATATGTGGATGTGCACACTTGATATTAAGGCTTTCGGAAAGGATTAGTATTTCCTTACTCGTTACCTGTTTAGACAGTCTGTTTTCCTCTTCAATGTACTTCTGTTCTTTGGGCCTTAAGGTTCGTATGCTGGCTTTCACCTGCACAGTAAAACGTGTGTCAATATTTCAAGCTCGCTCGCCCCTCATTAATAACGCATGCTTCAATTTGCAGAAATTAGGCAGCCTCGGAGCCGCGGCTGCCAAGCGCCGGCAGACGGGGGTCGGCAGAGGCAGGAGCTGCTGCTCCTTCCCGCAGCATCCACCGCCGCCGCCGCTGCCGCGACAAAAAGCGAGGGTGCGCCAGGCAGGGGCAGGAGAGTATTCCGTGGTACGCGTCGAGGTTTAGAGAAAATGAGGAATGACAGAAATTCTCTACAAATCAGGAACAAAAGCTTTCATGAAACTGAACTCTTTAGCAGTACAAAAAAGCCAAAGTTAAGACTTACAGCATTAAAAATCACATCTATTTCAAGATAGATGACCCCCTTTGTTGGCCCTGTCAGCTGCTTGTTTTTCAAGACGTAGGCTTTCTGTTCACCATTTTGAATCTGCAGGAAAAGGACATGACAGCCGTCTGTCTCGCGGTCTCCGCTGAATACCCCCCCGGCGACCCCTGACCCGCGGCTGCTGAAACTGACAGAGAACCCAAAACAACTGTGGCAAGTCTGACAAGTACCTGTTCATTACCAGGACCGAGTCTGTCAGGAAAAATTAACTATCATGGGATTCAACATGGCCGTGAATTGAGTATGTTAAAATTTTAGTGTTCTTATTACAGACCTTGGTTGAGAAATGACAGACACAGAGCTGCAAATCTTTTTTTTTTTTTCTTTTTTTTTTTTTTTCTTTTTTCCCCCCCTTCAGCAGGAAAAAAATACAGAGCGGTATGTCAGGTGAATGGAACTTACAGACAGCAACGGTATAGCAACTTTGCCTAGGAAGTCAGCACTCCGATCGCGATCTTCGTCATAAACTGTCACTTCAAGCACCGAGTGGATGTCTTTAATATTGCTACAAAGGGAGAAGCACACACAGAAGAGAGGAGAAGTCACCTACACCAGCGGGTACCAAGGACAAAAGCGTTAAAGGTTAGCAAAAACAGATTTTTCCCAAGCTGCGGCAGAGAACAGAACTTAAGTAGATGAGGCATCCCTCTGTGCCACCGAGACGCTTCCTGAGGGCGGCAGCCATCGCTCCCCCTCGCCGCGAGGTTTTCCCGGCAGAAGTTTTCCGAAGGATTGTTGCTTTAAATCCCCCACCTGGGGTTTGGGGCGCAGGAGCCGCGGGGAGAGTCAGCGCCGAGCCGCGCTGGGGACAGACAGCCGCAGGACCGAGAGCCTCTACCGACCACCCCGCGCGCGCCGCTCTCCTGGCCGCAACCCGTACTGCCAACGCTGCGAAAGCTGTAGGTTTGGCAACAAAAATAATTACGAGCTGCACAAGCGCATCCTCGCACTGAGGACAGGCTCTTCCATTCTAAAATCCGTGCCTGATTGCAAATACACAGCAGTCATTAGCGCAAATTAGGAACAAGCAGTACGGAACGATGCATTTTTCAGCTACTACTGCTTTTTGCCTGTGAGCTATTAAACACTCCACCGCCACGTACAACAAATGTCACTGTACACTGCAAACTCTCAAGTGAAAAATTCACATTCCGTATTCAGAGAGAAACACAGAACTGTTTGAGAGAACTCATCTTTGGTGAAACGGCTGATGCAGGAAATAGGAATTCAAGCAAAGCAGTTTAACTTCAGTAAAATAAATGTCTCCAGACGAAACTGGATTGTTAGCCCAAAATTAATTAACAAATCTGAGGATAAATAAAATAGTCAATGCAAATACACATAGAAGAGCGGTGAAAACTCTCCTTGAAGGCCTTTTGAGTTTGTCTATTTGATTCCTGATTAGTCTTTTGTCACTACAAAACCAGGCAATTCCTTATGCAGGGAACACTGTCGAGCAGCAGAAGTTGATTAGTTATTGGCTGTATTGGTACATAATTAAAAAGAAACTACCGAAGAATTTAGCGTGGTTTTGCAGATACATAAACGGGGACTATGTTAATAAGCTAATGAGAAGTACAACTGTTGTGAGATTTTTTTCCTTTTGTTCTGAGTTCATTCCTGAAAGCTCAGGGCAGGGCAGGAAAAGCTATGGATGCCAAATATATGAATGAAAAACTTAGAGGGGAAAAAGAAAATGAAAATCAGACTGTGCTCAGAGACCAAGGGCAAAACATAGTATTCTCATTTATGGTAAAGTGAAGTAAGAGTACGCAAAGCTACAGCTTCTACTGGTTTTGCAGTGGATTGTTAGTTGATTTCAGCAGAAGAGAAACCCGCAACTGATCAGTTTTCTACTCATCGGTGTCACACTGCAGTCAGACAGAGAGGAGCGGGGTGAAAAAGAAGGCAACTGAGCAAGGCAAATAACAGTCACCTTTTGTTTGTGGAAGACTTTTTGCTATTTTGTCAGAGTGTTTTACTGCGTTCAAAATA
Source organism: Vanellus vanellus (assembly GCF_965231255.1). Lineage (NCBI taxonomy): Eukaryota > Metazoa > Chordata > Aves > Charadriiformes > Charadriidae > Vanellus > Vanellus vanellus. Next base: position 1,585,161 of record NC_138908.1, on the reverse strand, counting down.
ACAGAAGGATAAAAATCCTCAACCACATCACTTCCCAATGTTTAAGACTGCATTTTACCCAAGAGCAGCCTCGTACCAGTGTGACAGTAGATGGTGGTGTGAGGAGCGCAGTTGGTAAATGGAAAGAACAAGCGGAAAGTATCTGATCACAATTCAGAGAAGTACGAATGCACTTAAAACTCCTTCCTTTATGTAGTTATCTAACGTTTATTAAAGTTATCGACCACGTTTTACTGAAGGTCATAATCAAAATATCCTTTTCTCCACCCAAAACTTCACGGCCAAATCAGTGTGATGGATTTGAAACTCTCACTGAAGCTAGCAGGGGTCTGGAGTGTTTCGCATTATTCATACCTGGTTTCCAGGAAACAGACCTTGCTTTTTTACCTTTAAAATGGTACCTCTTCTCTAATTTTTTATCATCTTTTTAATCCTCAAAAAATTATTCAGCTCTTTGGTTTAGAAATATCAGTATGTCATCACTATCTTTCTTCAGAACCAGCAGTAGGTGTCTTCGACTCATACACACATTGCCTTCGACCCTCTCCACCCCTAAAAAACCCCACCACCAACTACCCCAAACCCCAAGCCCCTCCAAACACTCACAAAATCCAAACACCTACAATGTGAAGACTTTGTTCCATTCTGGGTTGAGGTTCTTGTAGACGGTATGTGTCAGCAGTCGGTCGTTGTTCAATTCAACCACACAAAACGGGTCACTTTTACCTATAAGAGAAAATTTGGAACAAAACTTATGAACTAAGAAAACCCATCATAAGCAAGGTTTAAATAAAAATTATTTTTTTTTCCCCTTTCCTAAGCTGCATTGTAAATCTCTCAGGAATTAATTCAGGGAAGTCCTATGGTCTGCATTATATTCAAGATGAACGTAACAGGCTGTTCATCTCCATAATCTATTAACATTCTTCACTAAAAGAACATCTTTTTTGTCTTTAAAAAAAAGAGAAAAGAAAAGAAAAAAATCCCCATACAGACTTTTCTGATGAAAAAACAGCATGTTCCTAAAAGGTGCCAAGCACCCTTCTGAGACAGCTAAGAGAACTTTACTTTAATGGTGCCAATCCCACATTGACTGTAATGATAACATAATTAGAGCATTTTGATATGTAGGAAATGTATTATTCCATACTATTTGTAATAACATAGCACCTATGATACTTATCCAAAGATTACTATGCCCTACGTGTTTCACGCTGCACAAATCCTCTCCCCAAAATCAAAAAGCCTTAAAGACAGTCTCAGATAAAAGCCTAACACCAGAGAAAACGGGCAAGTACAATTAAACAATGAGACGATATCAGCTGGAATGATGGGCTGTAGTCTCAGCACAGCAGAAGCTCAAACGTGGTTGAGATTTTTGTATACATTAAAGCACAATGAAATAGCTTTGCATATATTTACAAGAAGGTCCCTCAGCATGAAGGCCACCACAGGAGAAAGTATGAAGATGCCGCTTTGAAAATGTAGTATGTAGATAATGGAAGCAGTATCCTACGCTGGATACGGAAGTTATATTTTTTTAATCTAAAGAAAAAGAATGGGGAAAGGAAGTATATGTGGGGGTGCCCCTGAATGTGAAATAAGCCGCTCATAGCCAACGACGGCAGGCGAGGCGTGCAAAGAGCAAGAAAAAACACATGAAACTTATACTAAGCTTTTTCTTATATATCCACGAGGCCAAAGTTTGTATTTGGAAAGCAGAAGAAGGAAAGTAGACATCCAAATCTCGTGCTTAACAACAGTTTGCTTGTGGAAAAAAGGAGCTCTCTGAAGAGGGATGAAGCCAACGAAGGGAAGATTGATATCTCCAGGTTTCAGGGCAACCCTGAAATTTCCTGGAAGGGTTAGAAGGTGTTGCGAGGAAGATCCGAGGAACAGCTATGATGGAAGGAGCAGTAATGAAAACATGAGGGGCATGGTGCGAAGACAGTTGCAATAAAGAGGCAATAAAGGGAAGAAATCATAGTGTGGAGTAAATTACTTAACTCATATTTCAAATTATGACAGTAATGACAACCGCTATAAACGCTGGCCAAGACAGAGAGATGCTATCCCTCCTACCTATTTTGATTTCCTCCAGTAATTGAAGAGAACAACCTTTGCCTTTGGCACAGAATACAAGTGTATGCGTTATGTTCACGTAAGGCTGCAAATAAATAAGCAGAAAGCTGTAGAACAAATTGCTGCTCGCAGAACCCAAGGGAACTTTGCCCGATGGAACTTAACAACTGAGTTGCATACTCCAGAGCGGCTCGTTCTTGTTTTCTTTGCACAGCAAAGTGTTTGAAAGTTATTGAGTGTTGGCACTGGCCTTCCACAATCAAATCTAGCTCACTAAGCAATTGTATTTCACAATGTCTTCAATAACTCCGTAATGCTTTGTCATGCATTACAAAAAGCCATAAATTGAGTAGCTCAATGGGGCTACATTAATGATATTAGGGAGGCATGTAATTTGTTTCGTACCTTATACAAACGACAATGAAATCAATATTTAGACAAAGCTGTCCAGGGGTCACATCTCCCAAACTGCAGTATTGATTCAGACTACATCAGAGGTTAATGTGCATATTATTAACTTTAATGATAAAGAACAATTGTTTTAAACACATTGTGAATTACAGTTAAGAGTTGATGTTTACGTTCTCAAGAAAACGACACACCGCTGAATCTTTCCCATTAAACTTGAAAAAGGATTAACTCATTAGTCAGCAGAGATGGATATATCACATATCTCAATGTTCCCCTGCCCCACAAGCCTAAAAAGTGGTAAGAAACTTAAACAATTCATATTTATTTAAGTTCTTTAGGTTTCAGTATTTGAAAGAGAAACACCCAGAGGATAATTAAAATAACAAGGCAGAACTGAGACAGCAGGTGAGCTAGGTCACATTACTTTATCTCCTTTTCTAAAGTATCATCTTCATATTTGCATATGATGGTACAATGCGATTTGTGCTTACTAATCATATACAGACACAGGAAAATATGCTGCAGTGTCTAAAAGCCATCTTCTGTAAACAAAGAGAAGGTATTTACTACGTTCATTTATTTTCTGCATCTGTTGACATGCACTTTTTTAATGACTCTCCTTATAGATTTACATGGATACCAATCCACTTAAGAAAGCTAAATAATATGTAACATCAATCGCAGAGGTCCTTGATCAAACCAAACGGTTTACAGAAATGAAAAAATCCCCCTCTCACACTCAACATTTCACGTCTCCTGCCCCCACAACTTGAAAAAAGTTTGAGACCAAATTTGAGAAAAGTAAATATTGTGAAATGGTACAAGGGAAGGCCCAAACATCGCGGCTGAGAAGTAGAAGTTTCCCAGCTATGAACGTGTCTACTAAGGAATACTGGTTTTTACCATATGAGGAGGCTATGAAGTTCCCATATGCAAAGCCCTCCACCATCGCCTATGGGCACTTCTTCCATATGTTAAACACTCATAACCAAGCTGGGTATCTGAAAGGCAACGCTCCTCGCTGACGTGCTAAACATATGGTATGTGCAAACGTTGTTTGGATACCAACCCAAATAAGCGAACATGATCCAGAAAGACAAAGCTAGAGCAATGCACAAGTACTTGGTGAAACTCATATCCATCTGTCATCTTTCAAGTTCTCATTATTAGAAAGAGTAACTGCAATCTTAACTCTCACTGACAGCAACGGCAACCTGCTGCATCGCAAGAGCGTTCAAAATAATGGGATCATTCCCAATGAAAGCCTTAAGAGAGCACTAAAATATTAAAAGATGGTGTCCTTAGGTCTGCTTGGTCTCTAGGAGGACCAGGGAAACCCAGGAACTTACAACATTACTGTATTATTCAAAACCCACACCTTCAGCACAACACACCCTTTAACAAAGGCAGCCTCAGACAAGTTCTGTCTAGTTAATGCAACTCGTAATTTCAAACAAGAGGTAGACAATAGTTTTGCTCATTTTTATAAAAAAGAACCACATGCGTTCAGAAAAGTACATGCTGTCCATCTAGCAGTTCTAAAAGTACGCTTAAAAACCTTCAATTAGACTTGTGTTGCCCAAGCTCAATTACATCATTCTACATTATGTTGTCCCCACAAGTATGCCTTTCACTACAGACCAAATCACAACTGTCATATATTTGTATATCACCTGTCATATGTCAAGAAATTCTCCCCAAATCCTTGTGTCTGCTGAGGATCTTCCAACTAGCTCCCTGCTCCGTGCTTTTCGTAGGCCTCCAGCTACCACTCCGGTGACTGTAGAGGTACTTAACTCTATTGACCAGGAGGACACCCACAAACTTCTGAATACAGCCCTAAGCGTGTGCTCAGTGCTGTGCAAAGGTAAGACGACCACCAACCGCATAAGGCACTCACACATTAAGAGCATACTCCCCGTACCACCGAAACCAGCACTTACGGTTTTGAGTAATCCCATGACCTCGGTGGGACTAATCACTATGACACCCAGTGCTGTTTGACGGAATTCATGAGACAAGTAGGTGGGACAACCAGTGAAGTACACCTTCCCACTGACTGAAATCAGACTCGCAGTAAACCTCAGCAAGAAGTAAAACAAATCTCATTAATCCATCCTGTTGCTGTAACGTCTCATGCTTTTTGGACTCTGCTCGTACAGTCCTAAGGGCTCCTGAAATGACAGCAATAAAGTCCTAATTTACATAATACGCATAATAATCTGGAAGGGAAAACAGCTTCTCTTTTGATGGATCTCCCTCACCTTTTTCTCCTTTACCCATTACAGACCAGGACTATCTGAGAATGTCCCCTGGAAGAAATTCTACTTTGTAATCTAAGATCCGGCTGAAAAAAATTAATTGAAATTGAAGCTTCCCATTTTATTCATCATGCCACACACGGCACCTAGTTTGACAGATATCCTTGTTTGTGCTATGTTGTGTTGCATTTAATCTTTAGACAGTCAGTGAGACCGGAGCACAAACTGAGATTGCTTTACTTAAATCTAAAGGCGAAGCATTTTACTTCAATCAGCACTGTGTCCCTCGTGTTGCACACTATACACACCTTAATTAAAAGGTTAGTCTTTTACCTGTCACCAAACGTCTTAGAACTACCACACGCCCCTGGATGAACTGTGTACCCACCAGGTCAAGCCAGCCCAACTCTACAGCAGCGCATAAGCTGCAAGAGAGGCTGACCAGGAGCGAGAGAGGTCTTGCTTGTTATTTGCTTCAAAACGCAAAGCCTCCCCCAGCCCAGGATGTCCTTCACAAAAGAAACACAGTCAGTTTGGAGCTCAGATTCATTATCTGGAGCTCAGAAGGTCGGCCCACTGGAACAACTTTCTTCTCCCGCAAGTATATGAAATACACTTTTTCATCATAGAAAAGAGACCTAAATATTGACATTTTTTAATTGCTTCTCAAAATATTTAGAAAATCCAAACAACAAAAGCTCAACTTCCACACAATTTTAGCTTCCAAATTTTCTTTTCAAGTAGCTACAGCACCACATTGCTTAACATTTTTGCTCTGGTTTTCACTTGGAGAAGTTTGGGGAAGACCCTTTCCATCTGTTCAAAGACCACAGGACTTCCACGTAGATGAGCTGGAGCTCACCAGCAAGCACCAGAGGTGCGAGGTGGCTTGTGAACCCTTGTGAACTGATGTTCCAGGGTTGGTGGACGGGTCTCAGACACATGCCACTGCAGCCCACCTTCCAGGCTGGCGGTGAGCTGGACTCTGGCCAGTCTGGTGGGTAGCTGAAACAACAAAACATTGGGCTTCATCTCAAATTCAACTCTGAAATGACTGCTTTTTCATAAGAGATCAAATGACGTGACCAATTCAGATGCAAGTATCTTTTGTCTGTATAAATATGAACTTTACCTGAATATTAGAGCTGTCAAACTGCAATACAGTATAATTCATATTTCTGGGCAAGTTAAACAGATGTGTCCTTCAATGGTCCCAGGGGGGGAAGTTGTTCAATAAAAATTTTTGATTCTTGATAGATAGTTTTCCCAGAAAAAAATCATTTTGGAGCACTGTAACTCTTCCAAAACAGAGACTTCAATTCAATGTAATTGCATTTTTGTACTCACTTTCTAGCTCTGCTTGTACACATATAGGAGTTTTTCTTGATGAGAAGCTATCAAAGCTCAAGTTTACATTTCTTGCTTGACATGTTTTGTACAAGTTAAACTGCGATGTCCTTTTACTATAAAACTCTATGAAATACATGCATTTGTCTCCAGAAAACTGCATGGCATTCTGCATACTATTTGGTTAATATCGTAAAAAGGAGACTTTAGTAAACAAACATCTGGAAACATCCATATTTTATGCAGTAAGATGACTCCCTGCTTTAGACAGGAAAGAAAACACCTGTGTACAGCCATAAACATCACAGTTTTCTGTTTTCAATCTCTGAAAAGCCAGCTTGTAGGACAGAAAATAAAAAATCAGAAGGACCATCGGCCATTGTAGAACCACCATCGATGCAACTGATTTCAGAGCAGATGCAAGCCAAGGAGCAGACCTACCTGTCCCCTGAAAAACTCACTGCACTTCACAAGGATCAACTCACAAGGGACACCAGAGAGCATGGGGACAGCTCCCCATGAGCACTGGGGAGATACTTCTACCGTGGCTATGGAAAGCACGCATTGCTTCAGTATGTGCCCAGAGACACAAACCGTTCCCTACCTTTGTTTCTTCAACAGTTTTCTCAACAAAAGGAACTATGCAGCAGGCTACATACAGATCAGCATTTAACATTTACCGCCACTGCTCTGTCTGTAAAGTTTCATAAACTGATAGAAAGTCAGCTCCAGCATTGGCTAGACCGTGAACTGATTTTAAGCAGACCACTAACTTTATTCTGAACTATTACATGAATTTTTGCATTGTTAAAATTACATTATACAAACTGAACCAGAATCACGAAGATTACTAAAAACATTCCGGATAGTTAAAAAGAATTTAATAGGAGATTTCAATTCAATTTCTACTTTTAAAAGTCAAGTTCACAAACCCACAACTTTGCAAAGTGCAACCAAGTTTAACGTGGTTATGAAAGCTGAAACGTTGTCTGAACATCTCATAGGCTATTATGGTCCTCCCCTACCGCTGGCCATGCCTGTCCATTAGGCATCTAAGTCCCCACAGCCAAAAAAAGGCCTTTATTTTTTGGGAAGACAAGACAGCCGGTTCATGACTCCGGGGGGCAGTGCCACTCACGCAGACGCTAATGTCACTGATGTTGTTCCGAGCTCCCTGCCAGCCAGCTGCTTGCAAGAGAGCAGCCGGCCTGACCTCTGGCCGGGAGGAGGAACGGCTCAATAGCAGGAGAAGCTGCCTTGTCGAATGGATTTAGTACCGCGCCCAAGCCAAATGCCAGCCTTGACAAGGACGCGCTCTGTCGGCCTCAGCTGAGTCAGTTAACCTCTCTTAGTCTTCCATCTTTAAAATGGAAACGGTGATTCCTCTCTAACGGCGCTGCGGCAAACACGCTGCAACAGAGCGGCATTGCCAGCGCGCGAGATGCCTTAGGGCCACAATCGCGTCAAACTCGTTTCCACAGAACATTTACAGGAGGAAAAAAACAAAAGTCAATCATAGCAAGTCCTCCTTTCACTGTATATTTAACTCTAAATGCTATGGTTAACAGAAAATGTATTTAAAATCCTAATTTTGCCATTAGTATCCTTGAACTGTTGCTTTTTTTTAAAAAAGTAGTTTCGCGGTGCAAGATATTGGACCGATGTCTTCAGGCAACCTATACAGAAAGGACCAGGTGAGCTTTTATCTACCACAGAATACTGCCCATCTGGTAGATTTCCATACTTTGTGAAGATAATTCAAGTGTATATTGAAATTGGTTGCACTAATTGACAGAGCAAATTACTTTTGGAACCATATTTCCAAAGGGCCTCTGAATTTATTCCTTCAATTTTACATGCATGGGCTTCCATACCTTTGTGAATTTAACGTTTGTGTACATCACCCTGACATTTCCCAGCATTTGAAGAACAATTTCAAAGACTATTTTTGCACATGCGGTATTAGGACATTTTAGTAGAGCAGATTTTAGAAAACTCCTTTATAGGCTGCACATTTAGCCATTGTGGTATCTTCATCCTACTTTCAAGTGCTTTAATCAAAATTTTAACATGGAATTTTCTTAGAAGAGAGGGTAAATTCCAGACATACAACTAAAAAAGAAAAAAACAGTATTCTGCCTCATTTTCTATGCTTAGTTTCTGTTCTTCAGAGGAGGAGGAGCCTGAAAAGCTTTTGACTGTAAACCTAAATATCACCGAGCTCTCTAGTAAAACCTGTCTGACATAGCGGGTTCTGAAATCTCGGCACCCAAAAAAACCCGCAGACAATTGATTAATAACGAGGTCAGAAATACAAATAAATTTACTTCTAATGAAGACTGGAGACACAGTAATCAAAGTGTTAAAAATTCATTTCATGCACATCTCATTTGCCTCTTAGCTGATATTTATCACATAATTCTGTGAGAAAGTGGAGGCCTAAGATGCTCCAGATAAATGTCTCAATTAATTGTACAGAGGTAGCCCTCTTTGAGCTGAACCAGAGCTGTGAGCTCTTTATTAAAAGCACCATTCTGTAGCCTGTAACCTTGTTCCTTGACTCCTCTCTAGTTTCCAATTTAAACAAGTCCCCATGCGGCCGGCTCTAAAGGGCTTTGTCTCCCTGTCATTGTTACGAGAGCCGAGGCATCCTGGAAGTGTGAAATCAGACCTCATGAGCTGAACGGTTCCCCAGGGAACGCCGGACCGCGCAGAAGGTCAAAGTCATGGGCCGGACCATCTGAAAGCGTCTGATCGCCGGTCTGTGACACAGCAAGCGGGGTGGGGGCAGGGGGAGAGGGAGCCAGGGGGCTGGGATTGAACACGTCTTAATTAAAGCCCAAAGACAGCAAAACAAACTGTTTTGCAGGCAGGCCGTCACACGGCGCTTGGATATTGCTCTGCTAATGAATCTGGGTTGCTAACTATTATTCCGTAAAATAATAAACCATTATTCCTCGAAATAATGGGACTTTGGCTGAAGTTGATCCAACCTGTGGCACATCTGTTCCCACCCCGCCTGCTTCTCACCAACAATGAGGCAGAGGTGGTCGGTGTTATGTTGTGGCACAAGGAAGAGGAGGACCGCAACCGCCTGCGAAGGCAGCGGCCCTCCTCCACCACCCACCTGCAGCCTTTGTTGCAGAAGGAGTACGCTCACCCGACCACTGCCTCGACTGGCACTACGCCATGGAGAAGGGCCCGTTGCTTTCCAGAACCCCTTAAGGTGTTTTGGCGAACAGAATATGTCATAATTTCAAGGGCGAACTGGCGCGATGAGTCCATCACACTTCATGTTTTCCCGCACCATCAGAGTATTTCTTCATGTAAAAGGAGGCCACTGGCGGCACACGTGTTGCTCGGGGCAGCTGAAGCCTTGAGGAGGACTGACTGTCTTCCAGGGGAACCTCGAGCGAGCAAAGATGTGGGGAACAGGGAAAATGTAGCTCCTTTTAGCTGAGGATTTAGGGAGACAACAGCCTCGCACTGAACAGCTGAAAACGCGATGGAAGATTTGAATGAAACTTTCTTCTCAGGAGGAGAAGGAAAAAGCAAATGCTGCTCTCAATGTCTTTCCATTTGTTACAGTTTCAAAAACGCATGTTAAAAAGTAGGTGTTTTCCAGGAACGGGTATTTGCTATGACCACAATTTCCATCAGAATATAATTTTGCACTGGTGGAAGCCCTAAAACGGTGTTCTGACCATGGAAAGATGCAGTTTTTCCGGGGGAAACATCCTCATAGACCCAGCAGTTCTCGTGAAGGCTCTCCTCCTGGAAGATACCCTGTTTCTGAGCTCTCCCTGAGACCAAGGTGAGCTTCCAGGCACCGGTGGGGAACTTCCCAACCCTTCAGCGCCTCTCCCTTTCCAAGACTTCCTTGCAAGCGGGTTGAGTGAGTCTCAGTTCCCTTCTGGGGTGTTTTTCAAACCCAGTCATGGCAGGTTTGAGCAGTGCCCCATTTTCCATCTGCCAGGGCCCGCCTGGCCCCCCTGCCCACAACTTCACCGAAATTTCAGCCCACCCTGCCATCTCGTCCGACGCATGCGTACGTGCCGGGGTTGTAAACCACCACCCGTAATCTCTCATGTTTTTTTTAAAAAAACCCTGTACTAACCTTAACGATTTGAAGTGCACTGTCCAACACTGGGCTATTGAGACGGGAGAAAAAACTGCCCTCGACTATCAACAGTTTATTAGGGGCTTAACTGAAGTGACCTACTGTAGCAGCATTCAGCTGAACAAGGCTATGGGCTTTCTGTGGAAAGGAGAAGAATTGAGGGTTTCATTAAAAAGTAATTTGTGCTTTTTACTCATTCATTCACCGGGAGTCTCAATTGCTCTTTATTCACACGGAGTTAATACAGTATTACAATGCTGCTCAATGAATGTATGGTAACAAAAGAAAAATTTCACATTTTGAAAGGAAAAAAAAATCCTTGCAACTGTAGTAAGATTGATGACTACTTAAAAGATTACAGAAATCTTTTTCCGTCTATGCTTATGCTTAATGATGGAATATTAAGGATTTTTAAAATCCATTCAGCCCAAACTAATAAATTTTGATTTATTACTTCACAAGGAAAGATTGCTGAAAGTGAAACGGGATATGTTCAGCAGACAGGAAGCAGAGCAAATCACATAGGTACTATACAGGTGTTTCAGCTACTTTTCGGACTCACGGGAGGGCAAAAGATTAACTCTGAAAAAAACGATGTAGTAAGAAGAGCAAACTAGTCCTTAGCTTTTACTCCCACAAGCAATCCTTAGTCGTGTAAGTCATAGCACTGATGACAGCGCTCTCTGCACTGACTAATAAGTGTTGCTCAGTTGAACAAAAGTGGAGGGGTCAAGTTTTACACCATTTTGGCAAACACGATCTATTGACATTCACCAAATAACTACTTTGAATTATTTCTAAATATTACTGTTTAAAGTTTAACCTAAAATGAATGATCTGTACAAACCCGCAAGTGACTAAAAATAGCTATAAAATACTACAGTAGTTAACAAAACCCCTTTGTCCTCTCTTCAAGACACCATTATTTTTTTTTGTCCAAAATATACACTGATTTCTGTAATGTCCGGAAGGCGCAGCCATCTTACAAAACATATCTGCCATATAAATGTTTTTTCTTGCTAACGGACAAAATATGCGGGACACGGAAAGGTATTGAGCGCTCTTCCCGATCTTCCTGACCGTCATTCTAAATGCAATGTCTGAAAATTTTTGGTAGCTCTGTACATCTTTAATTGAATCAAATGTATTTCCAAAAAATTTGTTCAACCAGCACAAATGACATGTTGATCTGGAAAAGTCGAAGATTGAACGAGGTCAGGGACTGAATTATCCCATTTGCCCCTGAATAACTTAATCTCTCTCTCTCTGTTCAGACCACATTGGATTATAAGGTCAAAGCAGAGTGAGGAATCTTTAGAAGCATTTCTCCAACCACCCCGAAAATAGAATTTGTTATTATGCGTGCCGCAAACTGGATGATCAGTTTCAGCAATAAACTGCTCTGTTACCTTGCCTGAGAAAAAAAATAAAAAAACCCTAGTACTCAGGCTAATTTACAAAAAACCTATTAAAAAGTATGTCGCTATATATCTACATCTGTTCCTGTAACAGAACATTTATGTCCAAATTACAGTTAAACTAGCTAGATCAGTATAGCCTGATTTTTTCTTCTTTTTTTTTTTTTTTTTTAAAACAGAGATGGCTATTTTCCGACGCAGAAGCAGCTCGTTTTGCTCCATTCAACTTGTGCAGTGTGAAGGTGATTGTGCTTAAAGGAGATAACTTGGACGTTTCTGCAGAAATATAGTCCGTATGACTGAAATACTTTGTCTTCATTTTGACAAGCAAAAGGTTAAATTACCCATTCAGCTTATATCACATAAAATAGAAAATACAAGAAGTTTTTCTTATTTCCCTTCTTAAACCGGTAAGCAGTAGTTACAGGAAACTGCATTTATTTGAAATGTCTGAAAACAACAGCAGCTTTGCTAAACAGCACTTCTTTCGGCAAGAAGTTTAAAGTAGTATCTAAGTCTAGCACCTTTTATTTGCCTTGTACTCTGGAGTTCAGCTTTAATTTGGATAATTTTGTATTTTTTTATCTACTAGAAAAAGAAGTCTTTTCTATGTATTTTTTTCCAGGACCTCTGATGGGGAAGATCGTGTATTTCACCCTTCTGAGAAATAACCTAGGTCGGGTTCTGCTAGCATTGGAATGACTTGCTGCCTCGCTTACAAAAGTTTCGTTTCTTTGTTTGTCTGCAGATTTTTTCCTTAACGAGCAAAAGGTGAGACCACACAAACAGACAATAACCTTTACATAAACTTCTGTTTTAAACATATTTTTTCTTCCACTTCTAAAAAGGCCCAGTCTTACTACGGTATTTACTGCCACAGAGACTAAATGAATCCTTGCCTGTGACATCAGCTGCCATCAATGCTTCTGCCCTGATGACCTTCACCTGAAGAAATCCCACATCCTTCATGTTATGAAACATCGCCATTGGACTCTAAAAAATAATAAAAAGAAAGATAATTCTGGATTGAAAAAAAGACAAACCAAAAGCAATATTCATAGTCTCCTCCCTCGCCCAGACATAAGTGTAATTCTGTCTAACCTACTCATACTTTTAAACATTCTTTTCTGCAGAATGTATAGTTGTCAGTGTTTCTTCCAGTATTTTGCAACTTTAACTTACCCATGAAAAGTGCAAAGGAAAAATCAGAATATGAATAATTAAATATAACACTAATTCTACTGAATTAATCCTTTAATAGTAGATGAACAACTGTCCATCAACATTTTAAACGATAGCAGTGTATTAACAAAATGAATACAAACAATAAAACACTTCCTCTCCCTGAATACTTTTCCGAGATCTGTGTTCACATTTTCCCTTTGATGCTCCCATAATATTTTGAACACTGAGACAGGGCCAATATTGGCTTTGTTGTAGTTGACCGTTACATGCAAGCTTGCATAGAGCATATATGTATATATAAACTTGCATATAGCTTGCAAATAACATCAGCAAAAAACATCAAAAGAGGATTATAACAATTTAATAATTTTTATAATAATCACATGCAAAAAAGATCAAAAAATGAATAAAAAGACGGTTCCAGTTCCACAGCAGAAAGCTCTTACTATTTTTTTTTTAACATAAATTTCTGCAATATCTACACATATTAAAAACAGGAAGAAAAAAATAAAGAATAGACTAACAGTTGCATTTATTCATCCAACAGTTTTACAAAGCTGCTTGGAAGGTGTGTTCTGTTGCTGCTCTCTTTTCAAATAACTAAAAAAGTAACAAACTGGGAATATTGTACCATTTAGGTATGACATGCTAAAATTTTCTAACTTTGAATTGAATTTAAAGTTGCAGAATTTCAAATGATAGAACACCGAATGCAACTATGAATCTGCATTCAATTAATAGCAAATCTGGCATTATCATTCACTTTTTTGATAACCTGGGGGAGAAACTCCAAACGAGGAGACTAAAATTAGATTTTCAAATCCATTTTGAATCATACATATATGCGTCCTAATTTTTGGCTGCTTTTGCAAGTCTTGTTCATAAATACTAGCACGTACCTTTGTTTTGAAGGATTTTAAAATCTGGACTAATGCATTTAATGCCTTTGGCCTTTTCTAAAATTTTAATGTAGTGCAGGTGAAACCTTTCCCACTGCTTATGATAATGCCCAGATTTCTAGAAAACGCAAACATCAGGTAAAACACCAAGTCAACAATTCTTTAATTTATTATGGAGGCAAAATCGACTGTTATGGAAAACCAGAATAAATAACATCACTGATCTGAAAACCACAGGTGCTGCTTAAATGAAATATTAAATGTCAGCTTGCAAAAAACTACGGTACGTTTATGCATAGATCACCTATCCATTAAAATGCTAGACGCATAATACGCGCCCCTGTCTTTTTATTAATAAGACAATTCTAACAGTTAAATCACACCCTGATATTAATTCCACAAGCCCCAACCGACCCCGTACTGTTTGCAGCGACGGTTTGACCTTGGTACGCTGAGCCCAGGAACGAATGCAGTCACGCCTGGTACCCCGCGCGCGACATACACACGTGTACATGGACGCGTGTTATCACAGGGCAACGGTTAACACATTTTTATCATTTTTAATACGTTAATTAAAACCACCGATGGTCAGCTTGAATCAGCACACGCTCAGCCCCCTGCGCTTACAGGCTGAGGGCGGCAGAGACGGTGTCACGGAGAGCGCTGCTATAATTCAAAACCTTGTTGGCACCATCCCTCATTCATTACGGTAACGATCGAGGTTTGGAAGCTTCTTATCGGAACTGGTACCACAGTGGAGATAATTCTGCTCTAATACCACCATGAAAGGGGAAGGATTTACAAAAATGTTCCCACGTTTTACCCAAGTTTCCCGACGACCGACACAAACACCACGCGCCAGACAGAAAACAAAGCAGAAACCAGCGGCAGAGAAAGCCAAGCGACTGCCCCCCGCCCTGCAATGCCCCTTTCTCCGAATTTCATCAAAAAGGCACCCCGGTGGTGTATTTGTTTCACTTTGCCACCTTTGTGAACGTGCGGCAGAACGATTATTTTTGAACTTTTAGCTCCAGCACGTCAGCTGGCTTGGAGTCATCTACGGCACGCTGTGGCGGCGGAGACGGCTGGAAACGTACACGACGCCACGGCAGAGACTCCGGGAGAAGCCAATGACTTTAATACGCTACTTCAAATACGTAACTTTAAATAATGATTTACCAGATGATATTCTGTCTTCTTATTTACGATTATTGTCAAAGGCCTCGAAACCCACATGGTTTCTGAGGCCCGAAATTTCCATAGCAGAGGAATCTGTGATTTGCTGCGAATCTTTTCAGCCCGCAATAGATGGGAAAAGATTGAAATGCTCTGGAGATGAGTCCTCTTTATTTTTTTAATGAAAGGCTGTATAATATATTTTCTGTATGGCTGCAGCAGCTGTCAGGGAGAGCATCTCGGTTCAGCTCTATTATGGGAGAAGCAATACCCCGTCCTATGGCATCGAGATACACTGAGGGGCCAGTGCTGATTGACAGCTTGTCACCATGACGTCTTATTCCATCTCTGTTATGGAGAAAATTAATGTCACACCACCAGCCTTATGACTCGCTGTCATCTTAGAACTGCTCACCTTTTATCAATGCTCTAAATAACATTTCAAGCCCATCGTCTCACGGTGGACAATCTGGTCAAGGGACATTAAATCGGATGACTGTGAAATGTCATAATAAAAATGGAATGCTAACAACTTCTTCTCTAAACTAGCTCCTCTGGTTTTTAAACTGTGACAAGGGGGACCGCGGGTTCAGCACACCCGTTCTGAAAAGGTCATACAATCTCTCTTGGTCCGTACCCATTAATGCGCCCCCCTCCTCACCCCAAAAGGAATTAATCTTTTCAGACAATTGTGGTAAAATAATGGTTCAAACAGTAATGCCTGTTTAATTTGTAAGGCTCTGATGTTCAGCTACAAATGGTTAAATGACAGTAATAGAGTCATTTTCCAAGGCTATTTGATCTCATGGCAAGGTCAGCTCATTAACTCTTTTTGGCTGCAGAAAGGGTGCAAAACACGTTTCTCAAATGGAAGCTAGATTTTTTCAAGAGCACGAAAAATAAACCCCAAAACACAGCCACTCAGTGGGGAACGGTACATCTTGCTAATTGCATATTCTTCCTTTGTATCGGTTCTGCAGCAGAGATACGAATACCAAAGACAAATCGTACACCGGTGAAAATAAACTATCTGAATTTCGTTAATCCTTGCCATTTCTTTCTTCTGCTGCCCACTGGTCATTTTAATGAAAAAAAGAGTAAAATTTATCAAAAAGGTATATATATTGATGCTACAGTTTCCAAAAACACATAATGAGAAACTCATGCCTCTGCAATAAGAACATCTTCCAAAAATATAAATGTTTTCAAACGCATATGGTAACGTGAATGTAAGAAAAGACACGTTCCCATGAATATGTAAGGAACGGAAATAAATAGATCAATCTTACACCACGTAATTATGCTTTACACTGGGGACAAAAAATTGAGAATTTAGGAAAAGCGATTAACAATACACAGTCGTAACACGTTTCTATGCTGCTACTAAATTATCAAAACCATCAGTATCACTTGACGGCCGTATCATCACACACAATAATCCACAGGAATACGGTATTGTTGCACTCGGTAGCAAGAAGTATGTCACCCCACAAACGTATCCATCATAAACTTATTATATTTATAAAGATCTATTCTGACATCCACAGACTGTCTTGGTGGATGCCAAATGTGCAGTAACTCTCTTAATTGCAATTATTTTTCAAAGATGGTGCACAATACCTTAGCTCTCAGTTGGTTTAGGAATATTATGTTTAGCCTCACTAAGTCACCTCTATTAAACTGTGTTTATGATAACACTATTGGTGTATGAGTTGTACAAGCATTAGCAGACAGCTGATTCAGTGGAGATAGCCAGAATAAATTTGCTGAAGCGCACATCCTGCTAATCTGTTTGAAGAATATTGTACAGCATTAGTACTAGCACTTCATGTTATCTGCGCAGCCTGATAAGGTACATCTTTATTAAATTCAGTTATTGAAAGGATGTCAGTCATGGAATAGGAATATTTTAAAATCTGAAAAAAAAAATTAAGCGGCTCTTTGTTAGTCAGAGCTTGGTTTAATGGCTGAGTGTCTAGAGAAGCCTTTCTAAACACCTGGCAGCATTGTACAATAAAAGCTTTGTAATTTTAAGTGGAAATAGCTTTTTTTTTTTTGCCTTTTTTTTTTTCTTTCTCCCTGTGTAGCGAGACAGTTACTTTTAGTGATTTAGGTACTCGCAAATGCTGGAGTAAGAGCTCCCCTCTCTGTTGCTTTGATAAAACTACACAGATTCTGTGTAATGTGAGGATGCTGGGAAATGAAAATAATTTGCTTCAGAATATTTTGAAATGGAAATATTGTTTAAAACAATTATTTTGATGATACAAAATACTGCTCCAGCCTCTAATGTGCAGGCAAAAAAATAGCTTTTCTTGCCCTTTAGTAGATGCTCCAAGAAAAGCCGAAAACTATTGGCACCTAAAACCACTTGGCGCAAACACTCACTGGAAACCGCAGAGCGACCCCTTCGTTATTTTGTGCTTAGCGAAAATTATCTGCAAGGCAGTGAAATTAACTTCTTGATGGCACACGATAATATCAAATAGCGGAATTACCATGTTAAAAGCACCGTATTGTATAAAGGCGATTTGTAGCCTTCTTGATGTCACCTGTATCAGCCGCAACAATATTGGTGCCTGGTTTAAATGACTCCATTGGCTGAGCGTGATAAGGATATAAAGGGCATATTTAGATTTCACACCCCACCCCCCGCCCCCCAATATAGTCATTATTCGTACAAGCAAACATTTTGCGAGCAAAGGGTAAAAGAGAAGAACTCCGTACATATCTCTTCAGTATCTCCTCTCGCTCCTTCTGGTCCTCCAGGGAGTTGACGGAGAGGTCAGAGATCGTGACGGCGGCCGAGGCTGTGAGAGTGACCAGCAGCACCAGGCATCCCTCTCCCTCCTCCAGCGGCATCTCCAGCTTGTGGGTGTGCTCTTTGCTCAGGTTCGACAGGTCAACCTGGCACCTGGAAACAGACATTCTCCGTCAGCGCCCGGTTTGCTCCACACCAAACATGAGCGCGTCGTTTTACTCGCATTCAGCCGGGCAAAAAACCCAAATCAGTCGAAATTCCTTCCCAGCTTCCGGAAGGATTTCTCTTCACTTGCAAACCATGCCGCTTGCTTGACCTTTTTTTTTTTTTTTTTAAAAAAAAAAGCTACAACCTGTTATGCGTGTGAACAATCAATATTGAAAAGAGTACACTGACACTAGAAACAAGGGTAGCTAATATGCCTTACTTGAACACAATCAGAATTTTAAAAATCCAGCTTCAGGTGCAAATTGTACTTTTTAATTACCACAAAATGTAACCAAGTTTTGCTGTGAACGTTTTTGATACCGTTCTTGTAACAAGAGTAAAAATCCTCTCTTAAAAAAAAAACAAAAAAGAAAACCAAAAAAACCAACCAAATAAATCTGTGTGGACTTGACCGCAATGGCATCAGCAGAACGCGCCGCGAGCTGGGCGCTCCTGCAGCGAGCTCGCGTGGCACAGGGTCAGCGCCTCACACACTTTAAAAACCTGATGCCACAGCCCGCGATGGAACAAGGTGCCTCGCGTCGTAACGAGCGGGGACGGCTGATAACTGCGCGGAGTGGCTGCAGCCAGTCCACCCTGCCTGATCCCCCGCTCAACCAGCCTGGATGCACCACGCACCCCACTAACGAAGAGCGGCTCCGTAACGGCTCTTTCGGACAGCAGAAAGAGCTTTGCACCGTCCTTCAAAACGAAAGGTAGAGCGTGGACGGGAAAACGGCATCACTGCTAACAAAGAGCTGGACGCAGGCTTGTAATTGAAACCAGAAATACCTTAGGGTTAGTAATTAGTCTGTGCACAGCTTAGAATTCTCAGTATTTTAACGTGTATAATTCACAAGTTTCAACTTTCCCAGACTGCAACTCTGAGCACGCCTAGAAATTCAGCGCCTGTGTCAAACCTAGTGTCAGCTTGCACTGCGTAGGAATTTCGCTGAAAATCACTATTTGGAATACTTCTACTTGTAGCACTGCCCAGTAATGTTTTGCCAATTCGTTACTCTAAATAAAACCAATAACAATATTGAAATAAAGGATAAACGATATATTCTATATATAGTTAAGCCACTGAATACTCTACTTTTAACAGCGATTATTTAATGTGACAAGCACATGTTCTATATGACACTCTCACTAAACTAAACATCTCGCAAACTCTTTTCATAAAATGTCAATTGATTTTGAAGAGAAAGATAATGTGGTGACCGCAGGGCCAATAAACTGAGGAAAAGGTGGCAGACGTGAATAAATAGGCATTTAAGGACAGGAAATAGCCAATTATGAGAATAAATGCGGCCTCATAAAATGGGCGCTGGGCTATCACAGGCAGATTAGGTTTGCTACAGGAAAATTTTCTTTTTTCTTTTTTTTTTTTAATTTACTGTCTGTTGCGCAGCTGTCAAAATTAAACTACTGCGAAGCTCATACAGTAACAAGGCTCAATTATTTTACAAGGAAAAAGAATCCGGACTGACGTAGCATTCTGAGCTTAACGTTTGTCTTTCATTTTGAACTCTTTGGATGATATGGACTGAGAAATGAAATTAACAGTGCAGCAAGACTAAAGCTGTTGCTGCCAATGCGCGCTGATGGTCAATACACGTTTTGTATGTGTACGTAGGCTGTCAAATTTTTATTTATGCTGCAGTGAGCAGTATAAAGCTCTCCTTAAGATGAAAAATATTGTAATCAACCATTCAAAAGTGGAGTAGGTGGAGATGCCCTTGTTGTTAAATATGCTTTCATAGTTCATTTCAAAACTCAAAAATATGTCCCTGCAACAGCACTGCGATTTTAACCAATAATCATTGAAAGAACCGGTCTGAACTCTCTTAAAGTCAGTAAAAGAATCCGAAAGTCATCATGATACAAGTAATGCAGGAATGACCCACCCCTCGCTCAAAAATAGGCAGCAAAAGCTACCTCCACTGGAAAAAAACCCAACCCTACCCGCATCAGAAAACTGCAATGACTGTAAAATTACAGAGTTTACATCAGAGCTACAAGCTCCAAGTTCTTGACGTTACGGCACTTTTGCAACATCAGTAGTCCATGCTAATTTTTATTTAGGCTAAAAGAAGCAACTGGCCATTTGATTTTACCCGTGCACCATTCCTACAGCTATAAACTATTCCTAAAAGCAGCACAGCCAGAAGAGAGGACCTGAGAAATGCGTCTCTATAGTCTGTTTGATAGATCTCCACGAACAGCCCGTCACCGGCTCGTTATTTCCTAAAACCACACAAAGGGTCGGGAGTGATCTGGAAGCTTTTTCCAGTGAAAGCCTTAACCATTTTACAGCAAAAATATCCTCTGAAGGGCCCTCAGATAATCTGACAAAATCCCGGGGTTATTCCATTTAGGAGCGTCACCGTTGCACATTATGGAAATCTCGGTTAAGGGCGTCTGCGCATACGGTGCGGCGACTGCACGTCTCTCGTCCTGCGCCAGGACTGCTCCTCGGGCCGCGTGGGAGACGCGGCTCGCACGCGTTGAACCCCAGGGTGCCGAGGCTCCAGGAGCGTTCAGCACGAGGCAAACCATCAGCGGCACAGCCACTTCCATCAAAAAAAGATGAGACTTTCCAATTTACAGAGACACTGTAAGTAAAATTGTCATTTTTCCCATAAACCGTTGAGTTTTTCGTGAAATAAATAATCAACTTTGTTGCCTCTCACACCAAATTTTCCTGCAAAAAAAAAAAATTACACCGTTTTTTGCTGTACCAACTCTTCCCTCACCAGATCTTTGCATGGGACCCAAACAGTGAAGGCAGCCTGGTTTTATTAAAGCATTACCTGAGCACTAACCCTATCCTAGAATAATTACAGACATCGGTAGGAAACCCACAAAACTACTTTTTTTTTTTTTATTAGATTTCCTTATAAGCACTGAAGTTAACAAAATAAAGATAAATCGCTTTGGAAAGTTCAGGTCGTCAATGCCTCTTTACATTTCAGTGAGAGTACATACAAGTATTCCAAGGTTTAAAGCCTCAGCAACGCCAACTTTTACATCAGTTCTCTTATCAACATGTTCTCTTAAAGGACATTTGTCACCTACAACTGTTTCCATGGAGAACAAAGATGCTTTGAGGATGAAGGCGAACCTGAATGTTACCAGAAAGTGGTGCAGAATGAGCATCGTGGCAGTAAAAATTTTTGTCTCGCATTCTCAAGTTGAGGACCACGAAAAATTGCAGCTGTTTTGGAAGGCCGTCAGTTGCGCGTGACTTTGAAAAGCCACATGAAAGCAGGAGATAATGGTAATTTTGGCCAATTTGGTTTGTTATGGAATTCCTGCCTACATGCTGCTGCTGCTGAAAGAAAAAGTTCTCCACTTGTGAAGAGGTCAGCATGAAAAGCTATGGCGAAAATAGCCATTAACTCCACAGAAAGATTTCCAATCATGGCTACAATCACATTTGAGGGAATTTTAGTTGTGAGGGCAGTGTGTCTTTTGCGTGACGCGGCTGCTCCAGGTTCTGCCGTCCCTTCAGTGCCCAGCCCTGCTGGCCTCCGCAGCGGTGGGCAGTGGGGCGGACCCCGGGTGGCCGACCCTCGGGAAGAGCCACGGAGGGACGTCCCCCCAGGTCAGCCCCGCACGCGAATGCCACCAGGAACCCGGTGGATCTGGATTTTCAGGCCCCGAGAGACCAGAAGGGGGAAGAACCACGCAAGCGCCCCAAGCTCCTGTGCCAGAGTACCATGGAGAAGTAGCTGCAGAGGCAGAGCACAGCTCCCGCGGAGGGAGATTTGAAGATTCAAGGGGATTTCACCACTTCTCTGAAACTGTGTTCAGCGTGTTAATCGCCCAAACTGTTAGAAATACATTTCTGATTTATTTTTAATTTGAATATATCTGGCCTTTGGTTCTTTTTATGCCTTTCTTTACTTGGTTGAAAAAGCCTTTAGTGCCCCGTATTTTCTTCTAGTGAAGGTACTCATATACCATAATCGCATCCTTTCTTGATCTTCCTTTTGATATGCTAAACACCCTCAGCTCCCTATACATTTCCTTGGAACACATCTCCTACAGCCCTCAAATGACTTTTTGTAACTTTTCTGATCCAGTGAAATTCTCCTGCATCCTTTTTCAAGTGTGGAAGCCAGAACTATATGTAGCATTTTATTATCAGCATGTCTAAGAGGTAAAAATCACCTCCCCTCTCTAGTTCTAACAGAACCCGGAATGTAAGACCGCGTTGGCACCCTGGTGAAATATCCTTGCTAATGAATGAATTACAAAGGTAGCGACATGACATAGAAGGCCTCTTAAAAGCCAGGTGGCCAGGCAAGGGAGAGACAGCAGATAGCGAGATCATTTTCTCACATGACAAAATAAAGCATAAAAGAGGAATTGGCACAATCCTAAGTGATAGGGACAGAAAAGCACCACTTGGCTACAACCCAGGCAACTTAATTATCATCATGACTTGTTCAGGAAGACAGCCTTTTAACTCCACTGTGATCCAGGTCTATGCCGCTCCAAAGGACGCCAAGGAGAGGAAACTGTGCGATTCCGCAATTAGAACTGAGCTGGACACACATCAGAAGCAGCGAGGCACGAACTGCCACAATTTGTGAGACTCCGTATCCTTTATGAGCAGAGTACAATGTCCTGGTAAAACCAAGAAACAAACGGAGAGGGGAAATTCTGCAAAGCACTGGCAGAGAATGACACGGCTCAGAAAAAGACGGGACTGCAGTAACCTGAAGTTCTTGGAAGAACCAGACCGCCGCACTTTTAAGCGTAAAGATAATGAGAATGAAATAAAACGCCAGACCCCACACGATGCATGTGATAGGTGGCGGGTAGAGGCGACAGAGTGAGAACCAGGAAAGCTCCCAAAGGAGTTGGAGACTGTAACTCAGCTAAGTGGGACAGCGACTGCTGGGGAGCACGGTGGCCAGCCTGGGGAGCTGGAGAGGACTCCCAGGACACTGGAGAGGGTTCCCGGGGAGCTGCAGAGGATTCCCGGGGAGCTGGGAGCCCACTGGACCTGGGAAACGGCGCTGCCGGCTGCCACGCAAGCTGGAAAGAGCCCTGCAGTTTGGGGTAAGTCAGTCTCGGTAAGGGAAATGTGAGAGCTACGTGACATACAGGACAATCTCACAGGTTGCTGAGGAACACCTGAATACAGACAACTGTGTATTGCTTGCTAAAAGAAACGCGGTCCATGCCACAAACTCCTGTTGATGGGTTTTGAAGTGACTGATTAACATTTTCCTAAGTGTAGCTCTTCACAATAAAACTACAGATTTACTTTTGAAATTGCACAGACAGAAAAAAGTACTTGCGGATGTTTTATGATGTGGTATTTCCTACATTGTCCCCACGGCACAGCCATGCGCTACGGACATGCGCCGTTAGGGCTGTCACCAGTGCCTTTTTTATTTTCAGCAAAATTAACACTTTCCTCAGCCAAACCAGTCTATTGCTTTGATGAAAGTTATGTCTTCCTATATGGTTCTCCCCTCGCTAGTTGGTCCAAGGGACATAGCAAGAGCTCTCCGGCAGCTCCAATCTGTGCCTTCCAGAAACCGTCATAAACCCCTATCCACACCCCCGACCACTCTTCACACTCACAGAATCACAGAGTCCCAGACTGGTCAGGGCGGGAAGGGCCCTCTGGAGCTCCCCCAGTGCCACCCCCCGCCAGAGCAGGGGCACCTCCAGCAGTGGCACAGGACACCTCCAGGCGGGTTTGGAATGGCTCCAGAGGGGGAGACTGCCCCCCTCTCTGGGCAGCTGTGCCAGTGCTCTGCCGCCCCCACAGGAGAGAAGTCCCTCCTCAGGTTGAGATGGAACTGCCTATGCTCAAGTCTGTGCCTGTTCCCTCTTGTCCTCACATCTCAGCAGCCATCCCACTTTTCCCTCTCCCTTCCCTTATTGTGCCACTCTTCCTTCCCGCAGTGGAGTACATGTCCACACATGGGAGACAGAGGGTCAGGAGAAGGATCCATAAACATAACCCATCTTGTGTGCAGCATTCCATATTTCAGATTACATTGGCAAATACTATCAACTTTGCAGCAGTACATGACAATAACAACTGCCAGCAAGAGTTGTAAATAAGAAAATATCTCGTAAGAGAAAGCTACTGAAGATTTGCAAGCCAAAACTGAACCTTTTTGGCTTTCCATCAGAACAGCAGTGCCTCTGCATTAATGGAAGAAGTTAAAGCACTCAGAGATAGTAACACGTAAGGTGTGGAATACCTGAAGGCCAAATCTCAAGATGCACCATTTCCACCTAACTCCCTTTGGCAACAATCAGAAATGCAGACGGCTCACCGCGACCCAGGGTTTGTCCAGGGCAGCCCAGCCAGCGGCACGGGGAGGTTCTAATGCTTTGGGCAAAACCTTCATTTTACGTCGAGAAATGCACCTGCAATAATTTAACTTTAGGCATCACATATAATCAACGAACTGTTACATACGCGGGCTGACGGTCATGCGCTTGTCTGTGTCTGCAGAGGATTGCTGCAAATTCACGTGCGCACAGAGTCCCAAACCCAAACGGCAATAATATATTAAGCATTAGGTTTAAACTTTGAAAATAATATATCCTTCCAAAGTCACTCCAACACGCAGAAATTTTCAAACCACCATGTGAAAAAAAATATTCGAAAGACTAGCATAATAAAGCACTATTTACAAATCCAGAGGAACACATTTTGACCCTAGAGAGAGTTTTTCAAAACTGAGAAAACTTCCAAGAGTCATCAAATTCAACATAAACAGAGACTCTCGCACCTACCATTCAAAACCTCTTTCTCAGGCAACAATACTTGAAAAAGAAAATTGCCAGTATTATGTATCACTGTCTCCACAACATCTCTAGAAAAATGTCTGGGAGGAAACATAAGCAGTAGCATACTTAGTGTCCTTCACTCAACTTTACGTGCATGTTGGAGTACCCACACCCCGCTTTACCGCACCACCGTTCAGTCCCCCATACTGAAATCACATAAATTTCAGTGGAAAAACTAAAACTGAAGAGGACATAAATATTTTATACAAAAATTCCACTTCAGTTTAGAACTTTGAGTTGTGTGTCCCTGTGCTTTCAGATTAATAATGCAGCAGCATAGGTCGCATATTACTTGTATTTATGTACACCCAGAAAACCCTCTATTATGAAAAATCTAAACAGAGAAGACAATAGCAGATCAGGTGTTGAAAACCTAAAAACTCAATTTCCAATATTTTGACTTTTGTATTTCATAACATCCATTATATGGTGTGTACCGGTACACACACGCGCACAAAACCACTCTGAATTTTTATGATGATATCCAGAGAGATTATAGGACGTTTCAGTTTTCTACAGATAAAGTTAATACATAGCTGTAATGAATACTCTATACAAAACGTCTGTTGTTCTTAATTTGCAACAGATTGGAAAAAAGATAGTAGCATCTATAAATACTGATGAAAATGGATATAGATGAAGTCAACAGTAATTTCCCGGCACAAAATATGAGTAAAAGTCAATGTCATTTTAAAGATAAACACACATTTTTCATACCAATAAATAATGCTATAAATCCTGCCGTACTGGATTGCAAATAACTTCAGCTGAATAAAACTGCATGACATGGGATTTACTTATCCTGTATGTTCACAGAAACAACTTGTTCTCTGACAGCACTCATTCTTGGCAATTTATTGCAGCTGTCAGCAGCCAATTTGTTCAGATTACTGCTATGCATAAAGGTGTAACAATCATGAGGATTTATTAGCTGATTATCGTAAAGGTGACAGTCAGGATCGCCTTCAAAAACGCAGATGATAAGAAAGTTAAATAATTACATGAAGATTAAAATCGTTTCACCTTCATTCTGATCTCAGTATCACCCACGTAAACTTACCGCAGTATATGTTTTCAATCACAGGAGTATATTGGCTCAATATGGCAGAGAAATGATTTACCCATAGCAAAAACATATGAATATTAAATGTACTCAAACTGAACGATATACACACATACATATATGTATTTCTACTTATCAGATAGTGATGACTCACACCGCTCATGCAAGTCCACACGCATACTTGTACACACAAAGGCTGCCCCTGCGGCGTTAACGGCTGCTGCTTTCCAAAAAAAAGAACTTCTAGACCTCACATCTTTGGTCCTGGAATGTTTTGGGTTTTTTTAAATTATATTTAGAAGAATGCCAGAATTTACTCTCCTGCATGATGAAACTCAGTTCTGGTCAAGCCCTCATACAGATCAGCGTGTGACTGGAAATATATTTTCCTCGAAGCTTTTGCATGAGGTCTTTTTCCAGGCTTTTGAAATCCCAAAAGAAACACTGAAGTGATCCTAGGATTTTGATTTTTTAGGGTATTCTAAGACAGAAGTTCGCAAGGTGCTACATCCTTTAAACTGCCACGGAGAATGCACACAGCTGAGACTCAAACGGATTTTACAAACGTATAATGCTCAAAGTTATCGGAAATCAGTCAGCATCTCTCATTCCAGGAACCGGCATGCTGAACGTGCCTGGGTACCAAGACAAAACTGGAGATCTACGCTAGCTCTGGCACAGACATATCCTTCTCCTTCTCTGAATTAGGATGCCATGCTGCCACTCTCACCCTCTTAATACCCTCCTCCCTCTTACCAGCCACCCCTTCCATTCCACCCTCCTCCTGCCATGCTGCCCCACGGCTCTCGTCTCTCTCCCATGTCTTCAGCCTTCTTGAACATCTTTCCTTCACCTTCCTGTCCTCGAACAAGGATCGCCGGTCCAAGCCCTCGCAGTCTGAGCACACATGCCATCGCTGCCTCGCCACATTCCCGGATTCATCCTGGCCCTTCACATGCTGCAGCCTGATGAGCGTGACGATGCGCATGGGGTCCGCAGCAGTCTACGCTCCTCATTTCCCACTACTTTTATTTCACTGAAGTGTAGCTGAGGCAGAGTGTCATTCCGGGAGAAGTTACCACGTTCTGCTCCAGAATAAAATTTGCAAGTCACAAAGTTGAGCAGCAAAAGATAATTCAACCCAAGGGGGCTCCCCACGCTGTTTTCCAGCAGGGACCTGGAGTTTGTCCCTTCAGCCTTCCACCCGGCGACGCTGTTGTCCCATATCCAGCTCAGTTTGCAACCACGGGACCAGTTTTAGGGATGGCGCTCTTCAAAGAGATCCCCTGTCAAAGCAGCTGAATAACGCTTGTTTTGCATGGGAAATTCTGCTGACTCTCACACGTGCTCTGCAAGCAGATGAATATGGAGGACACAAAACACCAACACCGTGGATGAGCGGTGAGAAGTCCTCCTTAAACAAACTTTTTCTTCTGTTTTCTCAATTTGGTCTGCCATTTCCCTCAATGAGTAGGATCCCTTCAACCAAGCATGACTTCTCCCTAACCATACTAAGGCCAGGCAGGACATCTTCAAGAAACAATTGTTTTCATTTGGATTTAATAAAAATATTCCTATATAATATAAGTGCTGCTGTTTGCTCATCATTCAAGAAAGCGGGAAGATCACAGTGAGATGAAGGGAGTTACTCGCCATCACTGAGCAATGCCAGAATACTACCAGGAAGTACTTTGTTTCCCTCCCGCAGTCTCATTGTCCCTTTTCCTGGAACCCAAATCAAAATATTCAATTTATTATGTGTGCCCTGAGAGCCACAGGGCTTTAGCCATGGAGCATGACTCGGTCGTGCTTTGCAAAATTAATACATGTTTGTCATAACACTGACACACACTCACAGAGCAAATCCATCCTGTCTGTACCAAAGCACTTCCAGCTTTTGGAGGCAGCCTCGGAAGGAGAAACTGGGAAAGAGAGGTCAATGCAAAGTGGAGCTGTCAGGTGTCGGTGATTTTTATCCACAGTGACGGGAAAAGAGTATCAGGGAGGGGGAATATTAAGACCTATTTTTGTATTCAGATTGAGTTTGACAAATGACAAAGTTTTTCATGGAAATCTTCACGGAGAGGAATTTGTTTGCGGGTTGCATTACCCAGAGATAAGGTACCAACAGAAGGTGAAATGAGAGAGTGTCTGAAAGGACAAACTGAGGAGGGATTACACTTACACTGACAGCAAAGAGGTCACAAAAATCAAGAGCAGCAAGATTTCAGGAAAAATACCACTGATTCTGGTACACTCAGTCATATACTGCAGAAGCACTACAGCTTAGCTTTGTCCAAGGAGCATCGGGTTTTTTTTGGTACCTACAAGAATTACATCTACTCAGGAAAATGACAGAAAACACAACAAAACAAGATTCTCCCACCGAAAAATGCGAAAGGCTTCAAGCATTCTTCTTAGAAGATTTCTCATGCTATCAAATTGTTCGGGCCTAAATACAATGTTATTAACATGACAGCATGCAGATTCTAAAAAGAAATACATGCACTCTTAAGACATACAGCTTTTTTAGGTATCTGAAAAGCTACCTAAGCAACTCATGCGTTTGAAGTTACAAATTTTCCTTCTCTCATTTCTCTGTCACATTCTTATTTAGGTTTCAAGTGCCTTGGAGCAAAAGTGGTGTCTTCTATTTCATGCAGTGCTCTTAAAAAGACTTTATAATTACCAATAACAGTAACAACGCAAGTTCCACTTTGACAACAGTGCTCTGAAAAATCACACGTGAAAACTCTGAATCTCACCATCTTTTGGATAAGAAGGTTAAAGTTAAGCAGAAAATAAGAAGCGTTTCCCAAGGTATACCATGTGTTGAAATAGGACTAAATGGTTATGTTATTTCAGAAAAATAGTTATTATTACCATATGCAGACACTGAAATCAAGCAAGGGAAAAAATACAATGTAAACGTCAAATATAAGCGCATCACCCCATCCACAGGGTTTCATCATATAAAATAAAACACTATTGTGTACACTTTTGAAAAGCGGTTTTGTCTGGTATAAAAGTGGTTTGCTTGCCACAGACTCTGCGTGTATTCTGAGTTCCCGCAATTTATGGTAGGAAATAAACACAGAGTATTATCCGACTGATCTAATTTGATAGAGAGAGCCATTACCCTAGACGAAACGAGAGGGGGGAGGAGGTCAGTATAAACATAACCACAATATCACAAGTACATGGCCCAGTCTGTGGGATTTCCATGCTTGATTTTTAACTACCAAAGAAAGTAATTCTACTAGTTAATAGTATCAATGTCCTAGTGAAAGCACCTACAACCAATATTCTAACAATCAAACCAGGATTAATAACAACTACTATTATCATGACTCTATGGGTATCAATTAAAGTATGATGTAAACAGATGTCTGAGCTTTCAAAATAGCACCAACTTTGTACATTATCTATAAGCACAAGACTGTTTTTTCCCCCTATTAGTTAACAGTTAATGCCACTGTTAAAAGACACTAGCCTCCTTCCTCTTCCTACACAGTAAAATGGAGCATAACCACACAAATTTATACCATTTCTTGAACTCTAAGACAGATCCCAAAGACTCACTTTTCCTGAAAATGAATTAGGTGAATGATCTTATTTCTTTTCCCCAACAGCTGCGTGCAGTCATTCAAGACTCTCATTTCATTTACCAAACAGATTAAAAAATAACAACATAATTTTTGTCGTACACGGCTATTACAAGTCACAAGACTTATTTCTCCTCCACGGTGGACATTGCCCTATGGAACCTCCTGCATCTTGATTATTGCTCTAAACGTGGGATTTTTACTTTGGAAAACCTAAGTCTATCAATTGGTAAAAGCTGCCACCTACTGGTCAATGAAGAATATTTTACAACACGAAAGTAAAGAATTACATCAATGCAGCAAACTGCAGCGATACTCTGTAAAAAATCCTCCCCCACCTTTAAAAAAAAAAGGCAAGCAAGAACAAATGGTCATACGAAGTAGTTTCAACAGCAAGGCTCATTTTAATCATCTGCTCTCATCCCCAGGGAACAAGAAGGCTGTAATTGCACAAACCTGCCAATAAAATCATCCTTTTTGCCAGCATCTTTGTCCCACACGGTAATATCAATAATTCCACCTCGTTCTTCATAGAGATGAAAGTCAAACTGCTCCCTCCACTGAGGATTCAAAGTTTTTGGCATTATCTGAAAGGAGAGCAAAAAGAAAGTCATATTGCATTGTGCAGGCATACACTTCCTTGAATTGTAAATTTGATCTTTAAAGTCTGCCCAGGAAGTTTTTTTCTATTTGCAGTATGAGTATATTAAGCGGTGAGAATTTAAAAATAGTAATAAGAAAAGATGAGGGGCCAGTTCTCTCATGCCTCTTTGATGCAACAGCAACCTCCAAAATCCTGCAACCTGTCACCTTCAAACGCCTCCTGAACAAAGGATTTACCCTGGGAATGGATCCATTTTTCTGTAGAATAATTATGCCCTCCTTTGAGTGACAGTTAGCTGCAAACTTATGTGTCTGAGCCTAAAGGAAAACAAAGCACCTGCAGTGACAAGTAGATGATGGCTGTAAGTATTTAAACAGAAACAATTTTGTCATGTCCTCTTTTCCCAGCTGCAGTAATACTGGCAGAAAGCTGATACTATGGTTTACTTTTTACGGAATAATATTCCTTTTTTTTTTTTTTTTTTTTTCCAAAACTGCATTTAACTTCCTTTCCTTTGCAACTCAGATGAAAGTAGCTTTCTCAATCATTTTCAGTCCAGCTACTTCTGACAAAAGAAGTAACTACAATGGATTTCAGTCCATGTACCTCCGACCACGCTCGGCGGAACAGAAGGCTTGCAGGTTTTTCTACCGTAATGCAAAAGCAGTAGTCGCAGTAGTCACACCTGTCCTGAGCAAGAACAGGAACTGTCTAGTACCTTCCCCATGGAGCGACTGCTCCCGTCTGCACCCACCAGTTCCACGGGCTTGAACAAATGGAAAAATTAGAGAGGATTAAAACTCAGAAATGCGGTGAAGATTTTTAAGTCAGAAGAGCATGAAATTTGATTTCTTCTGATTTCAGATTAAGAGGTCCCCAGGTGGGCTCAGAGGTCTGCGCACATGGCACCTAATGCTCCTGGCCTCTTCCTCACTGTGCCCTTCGCCCGGCTGGGAGAGCCACAGGGGCCGTCGTGGCCATCGAGAGAGGAAGGTCGTGTGTGCCATCGGGGGTACCAGCATCTTCCGTAAACAGCAATTTTCAAACCAACAGGGATCAGGGAGAAGAAAAATAAGAGCAAGAAAGCCAAGCAGGTCTGTGCAACCATCTTCTCCCTGTTAAGCTCATACATATACAAAACTTCAATGAAACTTGCTGTAAGGACACAACGAGGAGAGTGAGACTGTAAGCATGACCCGGCTCGAGCACAACACCATGCAAAGGATCCAAGGGGCGACCGGCGTCAAGCCTGATAGGCACAAAGGTGCCAGAATCGCTCCTCATCTCTCCCCTGCCATGAACGACCCATAACAGGCAATAAAAGGAAAACCAGGCGTGCCTCCTCACCACCCTGCATTTTTCAGAGCTACATTTTTCCCCATCTAGTATTATCTTTGTTTATACTGAAATAAAAAGAAACATCTAAACAAAGCTCCAGGTGCCCTGACAGCTAATTAAAACAACAATAAATCTCCATCACTATTTAAATAGTCATGGAATCACAGAATCACAGAATTTTCAGAGTTGGAAGGGACCTCTAGAGATCACCCAGCCCAACTCCCCTGCTAAAGCAGGATTGCCCGGAGCACATGACTCAGGACTGCATCCAGGCGGGTCTTGAACATCTCCAGAGAAGGGGACTCCCCCACCTCCCTGGGCAGCCTGTGCCAGTGCTCTGCCACCCGAACCGTAAAGAACTGTTTCTGTGTATTTGAACGGAACTTCCACTGTTCTGAATTGTGCCCATTGCCCCTCGTCCTGTTACTGGGAACCATTGAAAAGAGCCTGGCTCCATCCTCCTTCAACCCACCCTTTAGATACTTGTACGCCATAATAAGGTCTCCCCTCAGCCTTCTCTTCTCCAGGCTAAAGAGTCCCAGCTCTCTCAGCCTTTCCTCATAAGGCAGATGCTCCAAGCCCTTCATCATCTTAGTTGCCCTTCGCTGGGCTCGCTCCAGCAGTTCCCTGTCCCTCTTGAACTGGGGAGCCCAAAACTGGACACAGTATTCCAGTTGTGGCCTCACCAGTGCAGAGTAGAGGGGGAGAATGACCTCCCTCGACCTACTGGCCACACTCTTCCCTATGCAGCCCAGGATTCCGTTGGCCTTTTTGGCAACAAGGGCACGTTGCTGGGCCATGGATAATTTACTGTCCACCACAACCCCCAGATCCTTCTCCTCAGAGCTACAATGTCATGCAAGCCAAAAAAAGAGCAGACAGGAACAAAACATTTCAAACATAGCCACTGCTCATTTTAGGGAATAGGTAAAATTACCTTGCTCTTGTACTTCTGGTGCCCCAACCGGAACTTCACGTAAGGATCACTTAGTCCATTTGCATCCATCGCCTTCAGTTCGCGACCTTCTATTAAGGTAATACTAACTATCCCTCTCCATAGTTGAGATTTTCTGTGCAGGTCTGAGAGACGCAAGCTCTGGGTCTGAAACTTTAGGGAAATAACAACATAGATTTAGTAAAAAAATTAAAAAAAAAAAATCCCCTGCATTTTAACGTACAATTTTATATAACGCTACTTAAGGAAATGTTCACAAAATAAAAATAAAAATATGTTTTTTCCAGCTTCACTTCTCCCTCTGTTGATAGGACTAACAACATTACAAATAAATGTTACAGTCTATTAATAGTATATGATTGAATGAACTTGAACAAACACTAAAATAAACGTAAAAAAACAGTGAGAAAATGAAACTTCCATTAAAATAATATAAACACACTATGAGAAGAACGGACCAAGGAAAAATAAGTCAATAAACTCTCATGCATGTGACAACTATCTCAGCCTCTAAAATGATGCAGTGTTCTCAGAAGCCGCAAGGAAAACTGAACTGAATACCAACACATGAGTTCAAGACTCAAAACGAGACGTTGCGGAGCCTCTGATAGGAACTGTGTGGAATGGTGGACTGTGAACCCTCAGCCGCTGACTTTGGGGGTTACAAGAAAATTCACATACGCCCACACAGACCAGATGGCCACAGCGTTCTTCATCAACGAACTCCACCAGGGGCAGGAGAGACGGGGTTACAAATTTGAGTAACTCAAGGTCAGCTCCAGCTTGCTGTGAGCTATAGCGGGTACAAGGCACTGCCCGGCGGCTGCAGGACTGGGAAACCACCGTCACACGCTTCAGGTAGGCAAAGATGTCTCAGGCGCATCTGAGGAGCAAGGTCGCCAAAGGCTCTCCCTTTTATTTTGAAATTGTATTCATTCAAGTTCACCTGACCTAAAATCAGAACACTAGACACCTAAACAATATTTAAACTCACAAACTGTTCTTTCTAGAAATAAAAAAAAAAAAAAGCAAGTTTGCATGGACACTCAGCTGTAAATATATGAAGTATATGCATTTTCTTTATTAGGTAAGGCAGTTTGAGCAACAATGGCTCTACGGGCTCAGCAGTCCTCCATAAAACAAAACTGTGTTGCGTGGTTGGCTTCATCGCTTGCATACCTCCAGTGTCTCTGTTAGAAGGTTTCAGTGCAAATTTGGTTTCAGAGGGTAGACGCAGCTGGACGGTTACAGCAATGCAAGCACCAGGGCAGGAGTTTGGCTTTGCTATCCAGACAAGACTATAGAAAGTACACTGAAGTCACCAGACTCCAGAGAGAAGCGTTATACGTGGGGACGGGGCCCACCAGGGTTGGAGCAAACCTGAGCAACATGCTTTTAGCAGTATTTCAGATATCATAGTGTCGTGTATTTATATTTTCTAATGGCTATTCGTTCCAAGCAGCATGGTTACTACCCAAATATTTCACTATATTTATTAAAGATTTCTCTTTCAGAAGTGAAGGATTTGACTGTGGAGAAACTTCCCACAAAATTACTGTCTCTCTAAAGGCAAACAAGGTGGACTTCAGCCGAGAAGAGGAATAACCTTTAGCTTAACCTGTGACATGAAGCAGCAGTGAGACATGAGAAAGCAGAAACTCTACAAAATGAGGGCACAAGTGGGAAACTCAGTTGCCACAAGAGATTTCATTTACAGCACGGGAACATTATTACACATTTTTTTTCTCAAGACAAACTTCCCTTCAGTTGGTTACAAAGTCAACACTGCCAAAGACGTGTCTTGTGAAGAGGTGGTAGATTTTTTTTTCTTGTTCTAGTTACTTACAAGGTTTAGAGCAAAAGACAGACTGAATAGTAAATGACCAAAACTGACGGCCCTGAACATAAGATCCTGAGAGACACAGGTTGATGAATCAGAACAAGAGACAAGGCACATTTAGGAAGAGATTTCATACTGGGGTAGAAGCAGTGGTTAGTTGAGACTTATTTTGGCAAGGAATATGTGGTTGTTGGTCTTTTTTAAAGAATTGAATGGGACTCCCAAAGTTTTCCAGGATACTATCATGGAAAATAAGCATGAGTTACAACTCTTAAAGTAAAGCTTAAGTTTAACTGCATAGCTCTCTACTTCACTAATCACAAATGAGACAGTGAATCATTAGAGAGTATACTTGATCTAAATTCCATATTTTGAATGGCTCTTAAAATAATTTGCTGCGTTAGAGCAGCTGCCACCACATAAACCACACTGATTTTTCATGACCAGTAGAGAGTTTCATCAATGGAGGTAGTTTACATCCGAGGTGGCAAGGCAAGATCTGAACCACCATGTGCGGAGCGTAAATTGACAGATGGGTCAGACAGGAGTTTACAAGAGTCACACAGAAGCCCTGAGAACAAGAACGTTTTGGTGGGGAAAGCCCTTGTGGGTCAGAGCCAGACCTCACAGCCTGCGACTGGCAAAGTGCTTTGCAGAGCCCCGTGCACGTTGACTGATAGTGAAGTAGCTGAGCCTACACCTCAAGTTGCTGGACAAAAAGCAGATGACTCCTAAAAACAAAGTGGTGTGGGCTGGTTGTGGCTGTTTCTTCCCCAAGGTAGAGAATTTGGACCAAGGTGGTGCTCTTTTCTCCCTGTATCTATCGGCAGATCCATTGGACAGCAAAAGGTTTACGGAACGAGTCGAGGTATAGTTAGCCAGAGCTAAAGCTATTGAGATTTCCTGGACATAAAAGCAATGTGCTATGTGGTCTTCTCCAGCAAGAAGACAGGTCTTCTCCAAGTGGTATTTTTTTTGTTTGCAAGCAAGATTGAAGAGCATCTGAACAGACATCTAAAACAAGCTTTCCTTCCAATCAAAGTCATCCTTATCCTCAGAAATTACAGATACTGACATACTCTCTAATTTTCAGGTCTTTAGAAGCATAGAATTGTCTGGGTTGGAAGGGACCTTTAAGATCATTGAGTCCAGCCATCAACCTAATACTGCCAAACCCACCACTGAGCCATGTCCCTCAGCACCACGTCTGCCCATCTGTTAAATGCCTCCAGGGATGGTGACTCCACCACTTCCCTGGGCAGCCCGTTCCAATGCTGGACAACCCTTTCCATGAACAGGCCTTTCCTAATATCCAATCTAAACCTCCCCTGGCACAACTGGAGGCCATTTCCTCTTGTCCTATTGCCTGTTCTTTGGGAGAAGAGACCAACCCCCCCTCTCTACACCCTCCTTTCAGGGAACTGTAGAGAGCGAGAAGGTCTCCCCTCGGCCTCCTTTCCTCCAGGCTGAACACCCCCAGGGCCCTCAGCCGCTCCTCATCAGACTTGTGCTCCAGACCCCTCACCAGCTTCACTGCCCTTCTCTGGACTCGCTGCAGCACCTCAATGTCTCTCATGTGGTGAGGGGCCCAGAACTGAACAGTTTTTGAGGTGGGGCCTCACCAGTGACCAGCACAGGGGCACGATCACTGCCCCAGTCCTGCTGGCCACACCATTCCTGATACAGGCCAGGATGCCGTTGGCCTTCTTGGCCACTGGGGCACACCGCTGGCTCGCATTCAGCCGGCACTCGACCAACACCCCCAGGGCCTTCTCCGCCGGGCAGCTCTCCCGCCACTCCGCCCCAAGCCCACAGCGCTGCGTGGGGTTGGTGTGACCCAAGCGCAGGACCCGGCCCTTGGCCTTGTTGAACCGCACACCGCTGCCCTCTGCCCATCGATGCAGCCTGTCCAGACCCCTCTGTAGAGCCTTCCTACCCTCCCGCAGACCAACGCTTCCGCCCAACTCGGTGTCGTCTGCGAACTTACTGAGGGTGCGCTCGATGCCCTCGTCTGGGTCCTTGATAAAGATATTAAACACAACCGGCCCCGGCACCGAGCCCTGGGGGACACCACTTGTGACCGGCCCCCAAATGGAGTTAACTCCAGTCACCAGCACTCTCTGGGCACGGCCGTCCAGACAGTTTTTCACCCAGCCAACCATACGCCTATCCGAGCTATGAGCAGCAGTTCTTTCTTGTAGGAAGGAAAATAAATAAATATGAATGTTTAGATTTCAAGTCAAATTTGACAAAAAGCTAATAGATGAAAAAATGGGGAAAAAAGACTGATTTCACATTTTAGAGTTCTTCCCTTATGGACTTAATTTCACACTGTGAGACAGGAACATCATTTTTAGGTATCTAAGCAACCTTCTGTAACCCAGGCCATGGTGAGGAAGTTACAAAGTCAGAATGGAAACTGTGAGACTAAAACATAGAAATGAGCACAGGTCTTTCCAAGTTTCTGCTATGAAGGAATACTTCTCAAGACTAATTCTTAGATAACTTATTTCCTTCAGAAAGCAGGTAATGCATTTTGCATAATGGTTTCACTCTTCTGCCACAAACAGAAAAAAAAAAACAAAACATGAAGAAACTGCACAGCTTTTAATTTCTCTGGGAACAGGAATATTTTGTAATATACCATCTGAAACAGGCCACGCTGTCTGTACAATGCCACAATTTGTAAAGATGACAGGTCAAGATCTCAGGCCCCAACTAACGGTCATTAACATGGAATTATTATTCATATTCTTGTGCATTTATAAGCAGGCATGGTGACCCTCACCTGCCATGTTGTAAACAAAAAAAAAAAAAAAACAAAGGAAAAAAAGAAAGAAAGAAAAAGGAAAAAAGAAAAAAGAAAAAGGAAAGAGAAAAACAGAAAAGAGAAAAGAGAAAAGAGAAAACAGAAAAGAGAAAAGAGAAAAGAGAAAAGAGAAAAGAGAAAAAAGAGAAAAGAGAAAAGAGAAAAGAGAAAGGAGAAAAGAGAAAAGAGAAAGGAGAAAAGAGAAAAGAGAAAAGAGAAAAGAGAAAAGAGAAAGGAGAAAAGAGAAAAGAGAAAAGAGAAAAGAGGGTAAAAGATAAAGGGTAAAAGGGAAAGGGGAAAAGGAAAGAGGAGAGGGGAAAAGGGAAGGGAAAAGGGGAAAGAGGAAAGGAGGAAGGAGCAAAGGGGAAAAGAAGTTGCAGCCTGCACACTGTGAAGCCTTCTCTCTTTTCCCAAAAGGAAATTAAAATTAGACTTCTGAAAAGGAATCTTTCACATCAAAGTTGCCTGTGAAAGAAAACCTCCCATCTTTTCATACATGCACAGTTTTAAGAAACTCTTCTGACACAGGAACAGAACTGTACCCTCTATTAGACAGGATTAGCACAGTTAGCCAAATACAATGGCAGAGCTGAAAGATGGTCTTACAGCATGGCGTAATATTCTGTATATGGTCACATACTACTCGTTAACGTTACAGGGTGGCAAACCAACTAGGCTTAGCCAGAACCTGAGCGCTGTTCCCAGGTTCATCAAGACCACGTTCTTGATGACTGTATTAATCATCGCAACTTTATTGTTACTTTCTTTAAAAGAAGAGAAGCCTTAGTAAGTACTTTTGAAAGTCCCCTAAGCATTTATCTTTGGGTATCTATGTGACCTTTGAAACTCTAGCCCATAACCAGCTGGAAAACCCCCACGATCTGTCCTTTCCCAACCTGACCTCACCTTCTCATTGATCAGTCCTCATGCCCTGCAAAGCGCCACCTCTCTCACTCGCATGAGCTTGTGCCCATGCGAACAGACTCTGCTTTTACTAAATCTCCTCATTACACACCCTGCTAGGACACCCTCCTCCTTCCCTGCATCCTTGAACACAAAATCTACTGTTCAAGAATAATTCAACAACAGACAGAAGTAGAACAGTGTGCCTACCACAAAGTTGGTTTGTTGGTTTTTTTTTTAAGTTTCAAAAAGCAAATAAATAAAGCAGCCATGTGTCCTGCAAAAGCATCTCTATCCAAAGAACTACTTTGGCTTGGAAGCTTTAAATAAAATACCAATCAAGAAAATAATGAAAGACTATACGAAAGAATGATACTCTTCTTCACTGCTGAACAGAGTGCAAATGGACAAATGCAGCAGAATGATCCAAAGACAGCATTGTAAATGGCTGCTGCAAACTCAAGTAAACAGAATTATTCTCCACAAATTTCTAGGATGTTTGCATGGCTTGGGTAAAAGATTTAAAATAAAGATTGAGAATTTCAATAGATAGAGCTGCTACTTCTACATACCTTGCCCACATGAGAAGCTCACCGTGAGCTGGCACTGTGCGCTGGCAGCCCAGCGAGCCCCCGGCCCCCCGGGCTGCATCCCCCGCAGCGTGGCCAGCAGGGCGAGGGGGGGATTGTGCCCCTCTGCTGCGCTCTGCTCTGGGGAGACCCCCCCGCAGTGCTGCCTCCAGCTCGGGGGGTCCCCACAGCAGAAGGACACGGAGCTGTCGGAGTGGGGCCAGAGGAGGCCCCGGAGCTGCTGGGAGGGCTGGAGCCCCTCTGCTGGGAGGACAGGCTGGGAGAGGTGGGGGGGTCAGCCTGGAGAGGAGAAGGCTCCGGGGAGACCTCAGAGCCCCTTCCAGTGCCTAAAGGGGCTCCAGGAGAGCTGGGAGGGACTCTGGGTCAGGGAGGGGAGCCATGGGATGAGGGGGAACAGTCTGACACTGAAAGAGGGGAGATTGAGATGAGATCTGAAGAAGAAGTTCTTCCCTGTGAGGGCGGTGAGCCCCTGGTGCAGGGTGCCCCGAGAAGCTGTGGCTGCCCCATCCCTGGAGGT
This sequence comes from Vanellus vanellus, assembly GCF_965231255.1. Lineage (NCBI taxonomy): Eukaryota > Metazoa > Chordata > Aves > Charadriiformes > Charadriidae > Vanellus > Vanellus vanellus. The sequence goes on along the minus strand of NC_138908.1, from coordinate 1,546,236 downwards.
GTTCAAGGCCGGGTTGGACGGGGCTGGGAGCAGCCTGGGCTGGGGGGAGGGGTCCCTGCCCAGGGCAGGGGGGTTGGAACTCAATGATCTTTAAGATCCCTTCCAACCCAAACCATTCTGTGATTCTATGAAGGAAAAATCAATACATACACAAAAAGGGATATACAAGGGACTGTCATACGCATTTACAATGCTTTTCCCCTATTAGAAACTACACAAAGCATAACAGCTTGAAGAAGCCATCAATATGTAGACATGAGTTACCAAAACACCTTCAATGGGATCATGATGAATCCTTTCTAACGTTTGCTTGTTGTGACTAAGCAAGTTTTACAAATGGACTACTACTGATAATTACTGCAATATGAAAGAACATTTACCCTACCTCACTATCAAGTATATTTGACATTTTAGGATACTTTAATTCTAGGTAACACTAAATTTCTGTACTTGAGAGATTTACACAGCGCTACACCCTGTGTGTTTTCAGTATGACTGCCATGTTCGCTCTAACAACTCCGTATTGTCACTGCAGTGGCATTCTTGTGGTGACACTACAATACTTGTAATGAGAACTGATACTTCTGCAGCATTTCACACATTTTTTGTGGTGTGCTAAATCCAACAATTGTGCATTCTACTTAAGTGCACTTGCTGGAGCCAGCTCAGGTGCAATGTGATGAATGCTGGGACTCTCTTAAGCAGTGACTATGACTTGAATTTTCTGGAAAAGGGTGGAAATATTTATGCTAGACAAGATTGTGCCAGCAGGAGTTGTCAGAGAAGCTGTGTCAGCACAATCCTAACCTTCACTCTCGTCTTGCTCCCAGCAACCCCTCTTAGAAACTGTGGTTGCAGTGCATGAAAGTCAAGGGGTCTCCTGATGATGCTGTCGTTGCCCAGGATGAGCAGTGTCACCATGGCCCCAGCACTGATGTGAATGTGACACACCGAGTGGACACCAAGTGGACAGACAGTGGCCACCGAGACTTGATGGAAACTTCCTCTGCTTTCGGAATTGTGGGCATGAACCCAGAAAACCCCACACTGAAATGCTACTCTGTTTTTTTGATTGTTAACCATATCAGCTGTTATCACTCACATGCAGGTAATGCAAATATAAGCCTCACCAAATATTTGCATAATTTTTATAACCAGATGTCTAACAGACAGGTGTATCTATTCCGACGTTTTTTACTTCTTTTCCATTATTTAGTAGCTTTCCATCAAGCACTATTTACAGCTGATAAACTGACATGTAGAACCTCATGGCTTACAAAAGCAAGTATTTTCTCAGTCTTGAAAGATCCTTCTTAAAAACCCAAACCCAATAATTATACCTTCTATTCTGAAATTCCACAGAGTTTTGGTTGAAAGATCTTGGTTGAAAGATCGCAAATTCCTTCAATTAAGAAACATCATACAACTTGATGCTCCTGCTTGTCTTATCAATCCTTAGACCATGATTTGCTATTTACAGTTTTATTCTGTACTCAAGAGGCATCTCATTCCAGTGAAAAAGCTTTTGTTTCAATTTAAAACAGCACAGAATGCTTCATAAGGCTTTTGATATTAGGAAAAGCCAAATCAGGAATCAGATAAACTAAATATTTTGAGTTGGGCATAAAACCAGCAGTTAGTAAGGGCATAGGTTTTGCCACTTCAGTTTGTGCCAAATAAGTAAAATAAATAAAAAAAAACAGTCAGCAGTTAGTAACTGAAAGCCTTACACTTTGCAATTCATTTTTGTTTAAAAGTTCATAAATTATATTTTTCTTTTTAAAAGTATATGCAAAAATTTCTAAAGATTAATTAAGGCAAAAATAGTTATCCAAATGCAAATTAAAAATCATTTTAATTCCCTTGCTTTAGATAGTAAACACACTGTTTTATCACCCATTGCAATTATTCAGAAGTAGTTTCTCAGTTATGACTTTGGGATGATAATGTATTTTTACTCTTAGTTTGTACATAACCTGTTGCAACTCAGACTAATTTACCTTAATTCCTGGGAAGAATGGACCTTTGGTTCCAATTGATCAATGTCACACTGAAACAACCCATCACATATTAACAGTATAAATTACGAGTATCATTACATTTTAGTGCATTACAGTATTCCCAGCTCTAAACTTATCATTGATAATACAAAACAGAAGAGAAGGTATAAGAGAAGAAAAGGTGACAACTTTTCCTCCAGATCTTGCTGGAATACTGTGACTAGATAGGGCATAGCAGGTAATTATTCTCCCCTACTATGTTTGGCTAAAGATGCCAAACCACTTTTTCCTCTGTTAATCTTCAAAGTAAAGCACTCAAAAGGTTTTTCTGCTGTTTTCTTAATGTGCCGTTAATGTAGAAAGTTTAACGTGGGGTCTGACCATATTTGAACTCAATTTAATGGCAATTCTCCCACAGAGGTGAAAAGGGCAGGAGTAGACCCTTATTCAGATGACAATAATTTTCAGTGAAACGAACAACATTTCTGTCAAACCTCCCTCTCAGTATGCTTTGCATAAAAGGTACTGTCTTTATTAAAATATATTTGCTTAAATAGTTACGGTTCCACAGGAAAACCTGAGCTAATCTTATTTTTTCACTATACAAACGGTGAATAGAGGCAGTGAGTATATTAATTAGATCTCCATGAGTGTAGGATTTGTTGAAACAAACTATTTATATATGTGATAGCACCTCACTCACCCTCTAGCTGAGCCAATGAAACATTTTCAGGATAACAACTTACCATCACGAACTGCTGTTCAGGGAAATCAAACCTCTGTGTGACCATCTTGTGTGACAATTTCATCAGAGCTTTGAACAAACCCAAGGACAATAAACAACCATGTCAGCCAGTATTATGGCTTTTGGCTACCTGTCCTCCCTATGAGTCTCTATAGGACCACCATCCCATCAGTACGCTGCCCGGTGAGCACAGGAGATACCAGGGTTCCCACCCAAGTTCACAACCAGGATGGACAACTGTTGCAAATGAGGTAAAAACTATACCATCACCTTCTCATCTTCTGTTTGGAAGACCTGAATTAACACCGAGACAGAGCTTGGTCACTCCCATACTGCTGTCTTGTAAAGTAAGCAGAAAGAGACAATATGTTGACAGTTGAACAAACCAACATTAATTTCCAAATGTCTTCCATCCTGAAAGCTTAAAAAAAGAAGACTCAGGTGCTGCACCTTCCTCTCAATTATTGAGTAAAATGGATATTTTTCTTACTTGTTTAGCACACATTACATGCCCTACAGAAGCCATCAGAACTTCTAAGCAGGTACCAGACTGTGGTGCTCTCATCTTAGATGGTGTACTTTGTGGACTACAAACACAAGGAAGGTTCTCAGATGATAGCAAAATACACTTATCTGTCACATTTCTTTTCTCTGGAAATGGCCAGTAAATCCACATTGTGCCAAGTCCCTCTGTGTTACAGTAGAAGTGGGGAGACATAAAGTAGTGCAGCCCTTACAAAGAGGCTTCCCCCATGATCTACACTATCAGAGATCCAGCAATGGTTGTTAGCAAACCAGTCTGACCGTACAGCTTCGCCTGACCTTGCAGTGGGCCAGGCTAGGACGGAGGTCCCTTTCCTCGCAGCAGCCCGTCCAGCGCCGTGCTTTGCATCTGCGGCTACACGGGTGTTGGTAACACAGGAACGGTCTGGCTCTTGCTGACCAGTGCTCGCAGGACATCAAGGCTTTGCACGGGCTGTGGTCAACTAGGTTGGATGGGGCTCTGAGCAACCTGGGCTGGTGGGAGGGGTCCCTGCCCAGGGCAGGCGGGTAGGACTGGAGGGTCTTTAAGGTCCCCTCCAACCTAAACCATTCTACGATTGTATAACCCACCACAGACTTGTTAGTTTCTCCCATCTCCTCGCTATTCATTCTGACCTAGTTTCTGCTCACAGTGAAATTTCATTCCAAACACCATTGTTTTATTTCCTCTTACACACTCCTAATCGTTAATATTTGAGCACACTGAAACCTTCCTCTGAATTAAGTATATATACACACACAAATATATATTTCAAAGGATCTTTTTTTTTTTCAGACTCACTCTAAAATGTGTATATAAATTGTGCCGGAATCACTGTGACAAAACATATCCATCTGTGTTGTGGGAAGAGATGAGCTTAATTTGCACCATGGGAGATACTGTTAGACACTAGGGAAAAAAACAGCCTTTAATGGAAATGACAGTTGAGCACTGGAACCGACTCTCTCGGGAGGCTGTAGGATATCCATCACTGCGGATTTTAAAGGACAGATTAAACAAACACCTGTCAAACACAGTTTAGCTGTCATTGTTCCCACTTTAGGGTAGGAAGACAACTTTTCAGGGGTGTTATTCCTATTTTCTGTCTTTCTTGCACCTACCCTGCACACAGGTAGATTTTTAAATATCCCGGACACCTAAAAAGCTGGGAAGTGAGGTTCGGTCTGTCCAACCAACAAGACCTGCCCTGCCATTGGCCTCGTCTTCCAGAGACATTCCTGTCATCCTCCCAAGTTCCTTCTCTCTTGTTTTTTTTTTTTTTTTCCTCCACCTCTCCCACTCAGCACAGGGAGCAAACAGCCCGCGGAATCCACCATCCCTCACCCTTTCCTGAATTCACCTCCCGGAACCACACGGCAGATTGCACAGCAACACAGGCAAGAGGTGGTTTTTCATATAGTAGTTACTGATATCTTCAGATTCTTCACAGAAAAGCCTGCCTGCTCTAAATAAAATGAAATGCTCTTTGAGAGACAGCATCCAAAGAAAGGCTTCTGCTTAAGTTAATGCAAACAACTAATTGTCAAATGCAGGTAGAATTACTTGACAACTCTGAAAAATGCAAGCTGTGTTTATCTAAAAACTAACATTAACTCCTCAGGAACCATCTGCAAAGACAACCCTTACTACAGGGAAGCAACGAGTATAAAATGCCTGGCTTTTTGCAACAAAAGCACATTTTTTCACATATATAAAAGAAGCATGCAGGCTCTTTACCTTTCCCATTTCCAGCTATAATCAAGGGAAAGTTTTGATTCTGGCTGGAAAATAGATATGTCTATATATGTGTTACATATACATATAAATCAGTGCTGAACTGTAATTACAGCTTCATTAACCCCAAGTTTAGTATTTCTGCTGTTGATTTTAAAGCACTTCACATTAAGAAGTGCTAGAAGCAGTAAGATTTTATCCTTTAAAAATGCTGGTAGTAAAGGCATGGCAAAAGTAATGAAATTTCAACATTAGAAGCTAAGAGAAGAATGAGGAGGAAGTACTTCATTAAAGAGAACACTGCTTTTTGCATGAGAAAAAATAGTGCATTTAAAGAGTCTCTTCTCGCCTCTGTCACAAGCTTTAGGCTTAATAACGGTTAAGAAAATGTTAAGCTTTTTTTACTATTATTTTTGACAGAACTGCACTGAACAATACAAAAGCGACAAGGAGAAAGAGAGCAATATGTGCGTTTCTAAACTCAGCTTTAAGCTGCCAACGTTTTAATAGGCTCCCTTCCCATACCCTTTCCTCAGCTACTCATTAAGCCTCTGTGCTAAGGAGAATGAGTAAATAAGAAGTCAGAACTGATTTTTTTTCTTGTTTTCATAACCAGAGGCAAAAGGAGAAAACAACTCTTCCCAATTCGTCTGCGCTGGCCGGTGCTGGAAATAGCAACGCTTTATTTCTCCTCACAGGGATAGGTTGCACCTCGAGGATTCTGGAATGGAAATCACTTCAGCAATTAGCACTGTTCATCTCACTGTCAGGAGCGGTGTTGACTATTAGCAATAAATTACCTCTCTTGCAAGCTCAGGCTTTTATGTGCGCCTTTTATACCCTGACCATAAACAACTGTTTTACCAAATGAGATCTGGTGTCCAGACAGTCGAAAAAGCAAGAGAGGAGCAGGAATTCTATTTCCATCAGCCCCAGGGAGGAGAGCCATCAGGAACGTCTCTACCTTCGGCAGAGGAGTTAATGCCAAAAGGAAAATCTGCCCTAAGGGAAAACTGCAGTGGATGTGGAGAATCATAGGGTTGGAAGGGACCTCTGGAGATCATCCAGTCCAACCCCCCTGCCAGAGCAGGGACACCTTAGAGCAGGTTGCACAGGAACGCGTCCAGGCGGGCTTTGAATGTCTCCAAAGATGGAGACTCCACCACCTCCCTGGGCAGCCTGTGCCAGTGCTCTGCCACCCTCAAGGTAAAGAAGTTCCTCCTCATGTTTAGGTGGAACTTCCTATACTCAAGTTTGTGCCCGTTACCTCTTGTCCTGTCACTGGGCACCACCGAAAAGAGCCTGGCCCCATCCTCCTGGCACCCACCCTTTAAGTATTTATAAGCGTGGATGAGGTCCCCCCTCAAGCGTCTTTTTTCCAGACTAAAGAGACCCAATTCCCTCAGTCTTTCTTCAGAAGAGAGGTGTTCCAGTCCCCTAATCATCTTGGTAGACCTATGCTGGACCCTCTCCAGCAGATCCCTCTCCTTCTTGACCCGGGGAGCCCAGAACTGGACACAGCACTCCAGGTGGGGCCTCACCAAGGCAGAGCAGAGGGGGAGGATGACCTCCCTCCCTCTGACCCTACACAGCGCAGGCAGTGATCTCGGTCCCATGAATTTTGGTCAAGGTTATGTCTGCAATGAAGCAAACACAATACAGAAAAATAAAAAACTAAAAAAAAAAAAACAAAAAACAAAAACCCAAAGCCAAAAAACCCAACAGTAACAGAACGGAAAAACCTAACACCAAAATCAAAAGTGGTGTTGTATTTCTTCAACGCCACTAAGAAATGTTGACAACACGAGGGTGTTTGAAAACTCCGGTTTACACACAAAATAGATAAAATGCACACCTGCGTTGATCTATGTTTTTTTTTTTTAGCATGCACGGGGGGAGAAGTATTTGAAGTAGAGACTCGGCATTTGGCCAACGTAATTGTTTGAAGCACATGAATGCCGTAACACCGTAATGGAGAAGATAAGTTTCCACTCTTTTCGCAGCTGCTGCACAGGCCCACGGAACTATGTGCACCCACCGCACTTCACGAACACAAGCGATGCCATAGTGGTCTGCGCAGCTACATCTTCACGTCACGCTACGTGTGTTACGGAAGAGGCAGGCTTCAAGTACGTAAATTTTACAAAGTAAAATATGCTGTCATACTCTGTAAAACCAAATTCCTTTAGTACAACTGCCATGTTAAAGACTCTTTTAAACTCTAGAGAGCTAAAAAAGTAGGTTTAGGACGTCCAAGGGACGCAGGAGGCCTGCCTGGTTGAGCAGGGAGCTTCTGAACAATCATTCTATGATTCCATGAAATTTTATAATGATATGTCCAAAAAATTTTAATATTCTGTTTTTTCTGAGCTCTCAGGAAGGTAACACAAAAAATTCCGGAAGAGGAATGATCTCAGTTAAGGCATTATGCTCTTATTTCTAGCCATTTTTTTACAACCTGCAAATGATGTCTTATTTAATATGTATCATCCTGCACCCCAGAAAACAGCAACTATTTTGAAGCAATTCTTTGTAATAAAAGATTTTAAAAATTGTTTTCCTGACAGCAAACCAAAGATTTGGAACTCCAGAATAGCTCCACAATGCAAATGAGCTCCTGTGGTTTAACTGAGATACTTCTGTATATAAATCACACACACACCAGTGCATGTAAGATGTTGTACACGTATACATCTCCAGGTAAAATTATTACTTCAGCTGAGATAAATGTAGAAAAATGCAGTATTTAAATTCATATGCTCACTATTTGCCAAATCTTTTGATGTGCCCCCTTGCAAAAATGGCAACTACTGAAATGTTATCAAATGAACGTAACAAAGGAGAGTATGGATAAATAATTCACTTGAACAGCCCTGAAGAATTCCCAACTATCATGTCGTTCCATTCATTCCGGATTCATCAAAGCTAACGGTTGTGTCAATTCGAAATCTGAAGTACGGGAAAGTTCGTAACAAACTAGTTTTACAAACTGTCATCCAACACATTCAGCACACCAGGAGCTAACGCATCCCTTGCATGATCATGATGCAAACCAGCCGCGTCCTTCACCATCCCCACAGCTCTTAATTAACTCTTCAGAAGTCTGAGCACGTTAGAAATTTCAGGAAAAGTCAGACGAATCGTAAGAGAATCAAAACACTACACATCATCACTTCACCAAGTACCTTTGCTTCACAGATTTCATAAAGGCAACAGAGATTGAGTACTGTCCTGTATCACAGAAGTAAACTGCGTGAAAACCCCATGCAAATCCCCCAAATTAGGAACCCTGCTCTTTTTTCTTTTTTTAAGGTTAAAAAAGCCACCTATACAACACTGTTTATTATTAAACTTCTATTTAAATTTGTGCGTCAATATGCTAGAAAAGTAAATCACTTTACAAAATAAGTGAAATCACCCCATATAGCTATTTCATTTTCTCATTTTAACATCTTCACATGAGAGTATCTCAAAAAAACCCAGATCTACCAAACCAGCTCAAGACTTTGAGAAATTTTAATGCCATTTTTAATTACGCAGATAATAAGAAGGCTTAAAACTCAAAAGCAGTATGGCAGCACTAGCTACGAGTGGTCAGAAAACTGCTGAGAAACTATACCATTTTTTTTATCTTTTTGGAGATACGTACAGGAGAAAGGTAAAAATGAATTGCATTCCACTACAGTAAAAGTCCCAGTCCTTCCCTAGTGGAAAAGAACTTACACTGCTCCTTTTTATCATGCGCGCCACTCCCAAGAGGAGAAAAGCCAAATATTGAATTTGCATGAAGAGGCATCTGAAGAGTTGGATAAAGTGGAGACCAAGAATGATTCCTTACGCACTCTGCTCATGGAAGGCCATCTGTGCACGACCAGCAATCCGGGACGTTTCTTTTTGAGAAGCATCACTCTGTGCACTTCCACACACAAAAACTCTAACCATCAGGGTAATGAGTAATAGGAAAATGCACGTTACCCTTTGGTATGAATTCCTGGTTAACAAGTAAACTTTAAGGAAATTATTTATAAATGAGAAATTAAAGGTTTTAGAAGAAGAATCAGGAAACGTTGGCCACTTTCATGGAGTTAATAGGTGACTTCGAGACAGGCTATAATGCTATAACAAAGTTGAGAGTTTTAATGATTATATCAAAAGCTCAACGGTTTCATGATTTTGATTTGATGAAACACAAAACAACATCATTAAAACACAATTTGAAGGAGAATAATTCCTGTGCCACAGTTTCCAGTCCTAGACGGCACGTTTGGTAAAACATCATAGTTCTTCAAAAAAAAAAAAAAAAAAAAAGCCAGAAAACTGCATGCTAAAAGTTACCTTACTTGATCTTTTCCAACTCTTCCTCATTAGCATTGTCTGAAAATAAAATAGAGTGTTTTAATTACCTTTTCTCTGCAATACAGAAAGAGAGGCCAGCTGTCTCCAGCAGGACAATCCACACTGAACCACCACTACAACTGAAGCAGCGACACGAACACTCCAGCGACAACTACACAAGACTGAAATAAACCCAGACAACGAGCAGCACTGTTCACGCTCAGCCATACTTTCCCGGGCGGTATGAACATCTCATTTCCAGCAACAATGCATCACATGAATGAATGAATAAATAAATACATAGAAAGAATTAGATATGCAAATGAAAAAAAATCAATGTACCATTACTGATAGTGACTTTTGACTGATACTTGAGTGATAGTTTTTTTTAATATTAATGTACTCCAGTTTTTTGGAACACGGCTGTTTCGCTCACAGCTGTAACCACCAAAGAGAAATCCTGCAGGAGGCTCCTCGGGCAACATACATCTGTTACAGGTGCTTTAAGGTTACCGCTGCTAATTAGTTTCACAGCAGTAAAAACAGCTCTTTTGTTTGATGATTACGCACAAGGGATAGAATAATATTCATACCTTGACTCCTAAAAAACCCCAAAACGCAGTAGCCCTATCCCGTTACCTAAATAACCTGTAAAACCCTGGCACTGCTAGAGACAATGCTCCGACCTGCCGGGAGGCAAAGTGTCCGCAGACTCATTCTTAATCATTTAATAATAGAGACACACTGGTCAAGACGGATGTGGACAATTTATCTGTGAACACAACTGCTGCTTAAAGCAGTTCTGTGGAAACACAGAGAAATCAATTCCTACAATTTAATAACGTCTAGCAGCTGGTTGTTGACACTTTGCAAGAATAAATCAAAGGCCATTAATTTATATTGAAACTTTATGTCATAAAAAACAACCCTTTTTTTAAATGAATTATTGCAAAAACGCTTTCTTTTTCAGCTAATCGAAATAAATTTTGAAATGCAAACATTTTCCTTGCTAATAAATAAAAATATTATATGGGAAAAAAAATGAAAATGGGAGCAAATATGTGGGGTTTATATTTTTGAAATATCCAGAAACTGTTCAAATAGACACATTTTTTCGGGAGAAGAAAATCAACTAGCTGCCGAGGAAAATTTATAAGTTGCTATGAACAGTTAAAGCCTAAAGCTTCTGCTGTAAGTTAATGATAATTGTGGCACTGTGGCTTTGGAAAACATACATAGACACTAAACATTTTATAAAACTGGAGAAAGCCATTTAGCCCATGTTTATAGGGGAGGCACAGAAGAATCAGGCAGCTTGAGGGCTGCAGCAGTCCCTGGAGAAGACCTCCGGTTCCCTGCTACACACCACAGCTCCTCCCGTCCTCGTCCTGGCCGAACCCTACACAGCTACGAGAAACTCGGCTCCACCGGGCTTGGGACCATGCTGCCAGCATGGAGGAGAATTCGTCCCGGCAGCTGAATTTACTATGGGTTGAATGTTATTTCAACGCCAAGGAGTTCACTTTGAGTAGCAGCTACAGAAACGTGTGACCGTATGTGTTGAGGGCGTCAGCATCGCCACCAGCTGTAGCAGGACGAGCTGAAGCCACCATAACCGCCCTTGGAAACCAATAAAACAAATATATAGCACAGGGCAGATTACGATGGATGATCTATGCGGAACTGTTTCATCTGAAAACGTGCCGTGGCCTGAGCCATGCAATTCTTTTCTTCCTAAGCTGTTACTCTCCTTCTGGCAAATTGAAAAGAAAATAATATTGCATTACAAGATTGAAGATGGCAAGCAAATTTACAGCATATTAATGCTGTTAATATTTTCATATGAAGCAAAAAAGTATTAAGCATCACTTGGGATAAGTTGTTTAAGGAAAAAACAAGGCCGTGAATTTTATTCTCATTAGACGACGGCATCCAAAAAAAAGTAGCACTCATATGTTTCCTTTTTTCCGTTTTCTGTGCTACTCAGGCCGTTGGCAGTAGTGGAACAGCAGTCCCCAGTCTCTGCTGTCCCCAAGGCAACAGTTGGCATCAAGCTACCAACTTCCTAATCACCAGTAGCGGAACGTTGCCTGTAAGACCGAGGTTGGAAAGAACCGTTGCAGAGCCGAGAGGGGAGACATGCAGCTCCGCCGAACTCGCAGCCGCTCTGCCGGTCCTCCCGTGACGAAATCCGCGCACGGAGCGGAGAGCGGCAGGAAAACGCACATGCACTGCGGCACCGGCGGCTACAACATCAGCAAACACAGCATCTGCAGGCAGCACGTACACGCTCCCGACTGGCACGCATGCAGCTACGAACGGCACGCGGACATGCGCAGCGCTACGTGAACCCAAAGGGACATAGGAATAGAATGCCGTCTGAATTAAAGAAACATAACAGCCATCGCTGGAGCAGCTCTAAGAAAAAAAAAATCAAGTCATCGGTATTTCTGACTCGTTTTAAAGCAGCCATCAAAGGGAGAAATGAATGAAAAATACAGAACATACATCATAAACATTATTTTTTAAAATAAGAGTTAGGGTTGTTTTTTTTTTTCAGAGCTCACGGGTTTTAACACTTTTATATACACATACTTTTCCCGTATTTATTTCACATCATCTCAGTTTGTACCAGTTATCTAAGCTATCTGTCATCTCAAAGCAAAATAATTAAAAAAGCTGCATTAATGTAAAGGACAAGTATTGTTAACAGCACAGAGCAAATGCAAATGAATTATTGGAACTAGTGCTACTGCAACTTAATTGTGTTAGGCTGGAAATAGATCATACTTTTCACAAATACTGAAGACATTCTTATTTTTACAGTTGTATGAGAATAATTCATTCATCAATTTCCTTTCACAATTTATGATTCTTCGAAAATTAGAACAAATCAGATTGCCTTCATTTGTCAAAACTTAAAAGAATAGGACTTCTACTCATGTATGTAGTCTGAATGTGATATTACAAGGCTATTACTTTAAAAGTTCATATTTTTATGGCTTTAGAACAAGCACTAGGTCACAAAAGGCGAAGATATTTACATACTATGTTCGCTAAAAATTTTGATTTGTTCACCTGCCCATACTCTTATATTAATTTTCAACGATAACTGCAGGCTACTTCTGCATTTTCTTCCAATAAAACATACTACAAAAACATAATAGCGTGTTCTTATTTATGAAACTAGTATACTGAATCTCCCTTAATTAAATCATGTCCAATATTCTTCGACTGGAAAAACACAAGTTGTAAACCACGTAGGCACGGTTTCTGCAGTCCACCAGGAAGGACTCCAAGACAAACACTCCCCTCTCCTAGTCTGTAATATAATTTTACATACAGTTACACAAACATATGCATATGTTATATTATTATGTTAATAATAATAATTAATAATGTTAATAATTAATTATGTTAATATTCTTAGTTGATATCTGAACCCAAAGATGCGATCTGTTTTGATCTTAGGGAATGGGACCTTCCAGCTATAAATTCCAAAGAACATCTCATCAGTCAGCACAAGGAAAATCTGCATTTCAGCAGAATTTCTTTCAGAAAGGTAAGGAAGAGGGTGCTCCTGTGTACCAAATCTCTCTCTCACGTCGCACATCTCAAGGCTTCACAAAAGATAGTTCCACCCAAAAAGAAATAAACTTCTCAGACTGATTTCTGATTTTTTTTAAGCCATTTGCAATAATACCTCTCTCACAGACAGGTGCCAATACACAATAAGGCCACCGATGTCGTACCATTTAACTTCAAAACTTCCACCTTACCCCCTGGCACGGGTGTGAACAGGAACAGTGTCAATGTTTCTCATGCAGCGTGACAGACTGCGTCTTCCTGCAACGAACAGCTGCGCTGTTTCGGTATGCCACCAAAACACTGTGCTACGGGACCTGTCCTCTACCTACACGAACGCGTTGCCAAAAAGGCTTTCCCTTTATCTGCACGTCAATGCACGACCTCCAAAACACTCTCTGTCGCTCAGTTCAGGCAGCGAAACCGGACTTGGAAAGTCTGATCTGCATCAAAGAGCTACCGAACGGCGCTCCACGACCGGCACGTCTCCTTCAACGGGGCTGGGTTCGGGTGATGGCTGTGGAGCTGCCCAAAACACGGGGTCCCGCACGATGCTGCTTCGGCAGCCACAGGGGGAAAGCGAATACCTCCTACGTCGTAGCTGCTCTTTTTTTTATTTCCCCAATGCTCCTAGTAAACACTCTCATTTTAAATATATGGAATTAAAGTACATGAATTTCATTAATAAAGTTAATTTCCGGATTCTTCAGCTTGACGATTTAACCGTTTCACACCATTTGCATGTGACAACATGTGCGAGCAATTTAGAGTAACCATCTGAACAAATCAAAACTTTTTCAGAAGAAAATACGTTTTTGAAATGTCGGCCGTAGAGGGATATCAAACCACCAGGAATTAAGAAAACTTGCAATAGCAAAAAAACGCATGTGATGTCAGGAGACAGTGTTTCTACATCTTCTGTGCAGCAGTCATTAAAGCATATTTAAAAGTGCTCACAGGTTTTTATCTAAATATTTCAACTATACTATTTGAATTATTACCTACACAGAGATATCCACGGAGAAGGAAAACAATAATCATTCCAACAGTGCGTTACACAGATCGGGAATGAGGGAGTTGCTTTAATTACTACTTTATGTGGGGCACATTTCCAGAGTGGACATGAATTAGCTTTGATCCCCTAATGTAACATTTGAAAATTTATCGATCTCGACCATATTAAGTTCAATAAAAATTATCCTCATTATTACAAGACCTTTTAAAAATAACCAAGGGTGACAGTTTCACTGGAGTGAGTGATACATTTTGTAATATATCTACTCCTTAGAGAGTAGATAAAATCTGATAAATAAATAAATAAATAAATACATGTGGTAACTGAATAAAAGATAATTGTGCCTTGAATTATTAAACCCCTAACACATGCACATACAGCAACTCAATGTTAATTTTGTAGGTCGTTTTTCCTGTGCTGTGACACGAATTATCTGATTTTACTGCAACTTTGTTAGAACCGTCCTGAGAGCCTTACCTCGGGACGAGTGGTTTCTAATAATAAATATAAAGCTTCAGAATCATAATCTCAGTCTTGGGCATTTTCAGAATGAAGTCCCATATAACAATTTGAATGGGAAGAAAAACCGGTCACTCGAGGTAAACGAAAAGGATTAGCTTACTACATAGGAAGCTAACGATGAAATGCGTAATAGCAAAACCCAGTTCTTCCTCCTGTCACAGCCGGTCAGGTGGATTGGAAAAAAGTTGCCACCCAGCAGGTCTACGGCGCTGCCATTACTTGTGAGGTTCAGCTGCTAATTAATTCACCGAGTAAAGACCCCTATGAAAGACGTGTTACACTGTAGAGTCTAAACTGCCCTTCTCACCTCTGGTTTTCTTGAGCGCTCTCTGTATTACAGCTGGTGAGACTGAGCGGCGCAGTACCTATCCCCCCTGTGCGACGAAGAAAGGAAACTAACGCGCGGTCCGCGTAATGGTTTCCCACGTAAGAGTGCTGTATTTCTGTGCTACGTGATTTGGGATTATGGCAGGATAATGCCAAAGCCACTCGGAAAAACAGGGCTATTACCAGCTGACTCAGCAATGCTGGTCTTGCCCAAATACGAACCAAAACACCCCACAAAACCCCATAATGAAACGTGTTTTTCAGTGGGAGTGATAAACGCTTTTGTGGTACAAATTTGCAAGATGGTAGTCTGAGTTGTCCGGACAAACGTACTGCTAAAATAAAGAAAAATACCCTGTTTAATAAACTTCCTGCACATTACTAACATTTTCCATTATTTTTGTTAAGTTCTAACAGAACGTCACAAAGAAAATTAAGAGATGAGAAACCTATTTTCCAAACTCTACATCTCCGTCATACCAAATACCAAGCACCTACTTCCAATAACTGACTTATTGGGCTATTTAATAATAGCGAGGGGAAAAGCGGAAAAAGAACAGTACTACCATCCGCCAATATTCCTCAGGTATGCAACAGGAT
This sequence comes from Vanellus vanellus, assembly GCF_965231255.1. Classification (NCBI taxonomy): domain Eukaryota; kingdom Metazoa; phylum Chordata; class Aves; order Charadriiformes; family Charadriidae; genus Vanellus; species Vanellus vanellus. The sequence goes on along the minus strand of NC_138908.1, from coordinate 1,530,850 downwards.
GATGGGTCACACTGCGGCATACGGACACACATTTGCTCTTACAAAAACCATACAGTTGACCATATCCATGGAAAACATCAAATTAATACTTTTTTCCTGGCCTCCCTGAAGCCAAAGGAATCCACATTAGTTTACAACCTCTGAGCAAGACGCCATCTCTCTCTTTTTTCTGTCATATTTGTAGTACTACTGCTCAAGTCCAAAGTCAACTGACAAAAACCTCATAAAACACACCCAACTAGAGACAGAATTTGTCACAAATTATCAGGATGGATAAAACTGGAAACTATTTTCAGTTACAACTTCGTAGCTCACAAAACTAAGATTGATGAAGGAATTAAAGTAAACCTAGAAAACCACACGATTTTGTAATTGAAATCTGGTCATGAAATTGAAAAATATCAAATAATACTTTGGCACAAGATGCCAAAAAGCAGAAATACTACCGTTCTTCACATTTCTTTATTTTCAGTGTGGAATACGATTCAAATGTTCTTATCTAGGGATGGCAGCACTAGGTCCAAAATTCTTCACCAGTGGTTTATTGATATTTTTCCATATTAATCAGCACCATTCACCTGCAACTGACTTTATCTGAAACTGATTAACATTTATGCTCCATCTGGATCCCTCCGTACTATCTCAGGGAGGATCCATTTCGGATGAAGTATGCTGTACTGTAGCAGAAACACTGTCCAGCATTATTTTAAGAATCGGAATTGCCAATTTAATCTTAGAACATGTGGTTTACTCTTGTCCTTTAAGTCATTTAACCATAGAACAATCACAAGAGTGATGCCACATATTAAAATGTTTAAAATTACCACTTCTCGCTGTTCTTCTCTAGGAGCCAACAGAACTGTTAAAAATATACTTCCCAGATCATGGTCAGGGTAATGAGGATCCTTCAGACTCAAGGTAACATGTGTATGCCTAGGAGACAAAAACACATGCATTTATTTTGACTTCAGGCTCTCAGATAATGAAATTTCTGAATCGTGAGAATTAAAGGTGTCTGCATTTGCATGGAAATACTTGAAAATGGTGCCACAAATTTACCCTATTCCTACTTTTAAGTATAGCAGTCTAAACACTCATAAATAAATACTAAATACTGTTACTCCGTGTTAAGTACTTATACTTACTGAAGTAATCAAATCTGAACTGTAACATTAATGGATTAAAAAACAGAAAAAAAAAAAAAGTTAAACGGTATGTGGTAATGCTGTGAATGAAGATAATATAAAAACAAGATTAAAGTGGTTATGAAACTAACCTCTCCATAGAAATCATAAAAAATGTTGTGCATGATGTTAATATATTATTAACACTCATATTACAGTAATTCCCTAAACATAAGTGTTTCTCCTTGGCTAGTTTTACGTAGTGTAGGTTTATATCATTATTTTCCAGCATAATGTTCTATTTGCAATTCTACAAACACGGTATTAGCAGACAACCATAAAGAACTACTCCGTGGGCTTCTTAGTGCCATACCTGTTTAATTCCAATGAAGTGAGATCCAAAAATGCTGAACCAATAAAGTCATCTTGAAGTCCAAAGTCATAGTCAAAGACCTGAGATGCACAGTAGATAAATGCATTTTTAACTCTTGGAAATCTTTTTTTTTTTTTTTCCTTTTTTCATATTTTCTTGCTTTAAGAATGGTTCTTGAAACTCCTTTCCCAGAGTTAAGCCACACGCTTCTCACATGTCAAACCAGGACTATGGTAAAGCAACCTGCAGCTTTCTGGCCACAAAACATGTTTGAAACTGCTCATGTGGAAGTCAGACTGCATCTCGTACAGGCACAGGGGTATACTACCACGAGACCTCGTATGTGAATACCATCAATTTTACAAAAACAAAAGCAACAATTTTATAAACAGAGGCACTAAAAGAAGGAAGACCAAAAGAATAACCAAAGTTAAGCAGAATCATTGGTTTGCTATACATTATACATTAATTGACATCCTTGCCAATTTTGCAAAGTACAGGCAGAAGGGCAGGATATGATTGCGAAAAGTGGGTCATTACAGCACTCGCATCAGTGTTAGAAATGATAAAATTGTAGGTTTTGATGGCTGTGTAAGCTTCTAGGGTTTAGAAATATTATAATCTAAGATGAAAACTTAATGGGTATGTGTAAGGAAACAGTGACATTTACTACTCCACTATGAGGAGCCTGCCTGCTAACTTGCTACCTAAAAGAAAAAGCATATGGACAAATTAACTGACATCCAGGCAGGAACTTGTGGCCAGTACGTGGAATGGTATCAATGATTTGAGAAGGATTATGCCTTCCCAAGGAAGAATAACAAATAAACTGGGGACGGCCTTGGAGAGAAATAAAAAAGGTAGATGGCAACAAGGAAAAGTTGTGACACAAAATTACAACAGGCAAAAAATAGGAAAATGTTGATCATCAAAATGAAATTTTCTAGGTAAGTTAAATTTTCTTGGAAAATACAGTTATGAGAACTTCTGAGGACTAGAATATACCTTCAGCTCTAGGTAAGAGTGAGGCTCGTGCACAGCCAGTAATGAGAACATTTAACTTAGATGTGACAAGCCTAGGTTCAAGGTCTTCAATTTTGATAAAAATACTTCAACTGTTGTATTACAGAAACTCTTTTCCAGGAGGCAGTTAAAGCTACTCGTCTTCCATAAACACCTAAATATGGATGGGGCTCAGACAGCAGTAACAGAAATCCCATAGCCCAGTGGGGACTCATGGGGTTGACCACAGTATTTGAGCACAAGTCTCTCGTATGCATTGATCTACCTGAGCGGGTACCCTCAGATTTTCTCTGCCTAATATCCATTCTAACGGGGAAAGAAAACAAACAGTGAAAACTCAGCTCATGTTGCAAAACAGAATTGTTTTCTCCCCCTGCAAATTACCAGGATGAAAAGGTCAAATAAATATTTTCAGCAGACTCAGTACGACTTAATCACGTCTTATACTATCTGGGCAAGCTATAAAAAACAAAATATTTCACACAGTGTGTTCAGAGTGCAAACATGGGTAGACCTTATGCCACTTCACACACTCTTCCACAAATAAAACCACACACAGGTATTCCCTTGTGACCCTGCAGCGGGGCTGGCATTTGGCACGAATGAATCAAAAGCGGTAGCTATGTTGTAAGCGTCCTTCTTTGAACCTGTGTGCCTCTTGCACAGTGCTGGGCACGTGTTCACTCCTTATGAGTCACTAAGCTTAATAAGGGCAGGAAAATGCCAACTGAGAATCATAATTAACTTTATGCTTTTGTAATAACAATGTACTCCATCTGAGCAGAATACATGAAACATAGTACAGATCGATACTCAAAGGCTGTTTAAGTGGCATTTATCTACTAAAAAAAATATAGTTTCATATGTCAGTTAAAATTTGTCATGTATTTGAGATTAAGACTGATACTGATCTGAAGCATTATATCATTTCAGACCAATTAAAAGGATTACTTAGGTAAGACTTAATTTTCCAATCTCTCTCAAAGTACTTTTGACCTATGTATTTTCTAATTAGAACCCTAAGACTACAGTTTTTCCAATAACATTTTTATAACTTAATTTTTATCTACTTTGTTTTACACAATGAAGGATCACTTTTGGATATAGATCACCATAAAGTACTGGGGCCAGAAAAGCACATTTCCATTATAAAACAATAATCACATCTTCTCTGGTTTCCATTCCAATACGGATAGCTGCAAAGTACCAGTGGCACTGCTGCTAATCTGCTAATTGCTCCCGGCATTGCTGGCCTCCCCTTGACTTAAACTCAAGCTGTCTGTTTTTGCGGAGTAAGTGTCGCCTCTATTACGGCAAAATCATCCCCGCCTGTGAGACGCTGAGCAGAGTTAAAATGTAAATTAAAAAAGAGCATAAAGCACTACGAAACATGTAAGCAGACCCTCTGTGTTCAAGCACAAATGGAAAAAAACCCAAAACCTAGCAGAACTGGGCACACATCTTGATAAATTCTCAACTTAACCTCAGCAAAGAATTGCTTTTAATGGGATAGATTATGCTTCATATTAGAATTATGCCAATGATAATTCCATAAATAAAAGGGATGCTGTCATTATGCAACACAGTTTATTTTCTTTGCCTCTGTCCTTCTAAGATCACACTAAAGAAGTATAAAACAATTACGGCCTGGAATAAACAAAAATGCCTGTATTTACCCCTTTTTTAATTTTGACATCATCATTATGCAGATATAATTTAAATAATTTTCACCCCTAAATAGTCTTGACTAATTCACTATTGCCCAATAAATTTTCCAGTATACAAAAATTACAAAATATAAGTTATTTCAATAACTCTTCTGTTGTAATTCGACAGACAAAAGTAAGATAGTGTCTCACCTTTACATACAACGGTTCTCTTGTGTTATCTATGAGAATGCAAGCTTTTTCCTCCCACACAGGATTGAGGTTCTTGTGTATTGTCTTACTTCTAAATACTTCTTTTCCTCCGAGTTTGAACTTGACATATGGATCACTGGTTCCTGTTAAAAGACACATATATACTGTTGACTATGTCCTTTTAATACATACGGAGACTAAATTACCTTAAACAGAACTAAGCGTAATTTCTACTGATAAGTCAAATTAAAAACAGCAGCTGAGGAAAGCATTTTTTATTGTCACAATTTATTATTTTCCACAGTGTCGTTACTCCCGTAATTCACAGTGTTAACGTCACACAGGTGCTCACATTGCTGTCTTGCAGTCAGCATTTTGTTAGCATTAAAGTTAGTTAACCATTGGCATTAGCTGAACTTCTGATAGAGGGACTTGCGTACGACCATTTTGTTATGTGCTTGGCCAGATGGTCGGCCTCGGGAATGTTTCTTCACAAGTCGCTGAGCTAATTAATAGAGGATCTCTTTGAGGCATTCTCATGGATAACGAGGATTCTATCCTTGAGTCGTACGAGAAAGGACACTTAATCGAGGAAAGCAAGTATTGTTGTCGTCCTTTGAAGTGAAACATCCTGGAGCAGATGAGCATACGAACCTTGAGGATGCTACTTATCTACCATGCTTTGAAAGGCCTAGCCAGCTTGGCAGAACAGTGAAAATTCTGGGTGTCCTAAGCTGAACTACCTTCATTAGAATGCTAAAACTCATGCCCATAGGACAAGAAGACCCTTGCCCATGTGGAGACCCTTCCCTTGGGCAGGTGCAGTGGCCAAGGAGAATGACACAGCAAGAAGTCCAATCGCATGTAAATTACTCACCAGTCATGATAACTGGGAGCGTACTACCTTGTAACTTTTGTGTATAATGATGACACGGAAACCAGCATGAGGTGTGCATGGTTTGTGGAAATATCCCGCCGTGCACCCTGGCCACAAGAAAGCAATGTCTCCTCTCTAAACATAGTCTCTGTGTTTCGGGGGAATGGGGACTCACACCTCTTTTGCAGGTAACAGCGTCACTTTCTGTTGTTGCAATCCCTACCCAAAGTCATACATGAAATACTGTCTCCCGAAGTGTAATTTTTAGTTAACGGAATTATGTCCTTGTTAGGGCTGGGATTTTATCTTAATGCGATCACAAGAATCGGATTATAAAGTTAAAATTGCTTCTGTAAAATATGAATCTAATTATCTTATGCCTTTGAAAAGGCACAGGCTCCGCTGACACCGCTAGTGTAACTCTTCTCAGACTTCACTGTGTCCAGGCTTTGCTCTTCCACGACGACACACCTCCTACAGCACTCACGATGAGCAAATCAACGCCAAAGTGAGCCCACAAAGCCCACGTGCTCCCTGCACTGACCAACTGCCCGCAGGACAGCACAGGCCAAAGCCCCGATACAGCTGAACAACAATGAACTAGGACCAGAAAGACAACCCTGAAGGGAATCCAAAGAGAAATGTTAAACGGGGCAGGAATGGACGGGATGTGGGGGTGGAAGCATCAGAAGGAACAACTGGTGGAAGGAGGACTCTTGGGGTGGAATGAGCTGGGGGCACAGAGCTCAGCAGCCACCCAGGATCACATATGTGTCCTCCTCACAAGATACCCCCATGGGGAGACAAAGGGCAGCAAGCAAAATCTGATGGTGCACACAGAGGTGTGACAAGAGAGAGTGATAAATCACTGCCACCTACCCGAAGGTACAAAATGGCACATCCAAAAGCAGCACAGACATGGTCACCCCAATAGAGGAAGCCCCAAAGATGTGAGGAGGACCTGTTGTGAGGAGGACCTCACCTCCCCACCATGCAAGACCCAGATAACACATCTGTGCTTGTGAATGTGAGCATGCGGGCCATGAGACTGAGAGCGTGAAAGCAAATGACCAAAATCAGTTTTGGTTTACAATAAAACCACTTTCCCCAGCCACAAGTTTGACACTGCGGTGTGCTATGTCACCATTACCACGCTGTGGCGCTGCTTCCCATAACCTGACCTCAACTCCTGGTGCATTGACTTGAGCCGACAAGTGGGAAAGAGAGTGAACCCGGGGGAAGGAGGAGGAGCGAAGTGACCAAATGCCTCTTCCACTTGTGTCACTTGGCAGCTGGATGTGCACCGGGGCACAGCTACAAGACACAAAAGTTGTGCCTGCGACGGTCTTCACGAAACCACCACCTCCGTGGTGCACTGAAGAAAGACTACTCATCTTTTCCTGTGTATTTTCATTACAAAAATACAGTTAAGTCTTTAAAGAAAACAAAAAAGCTGGATAGAAAACTCTAACTAATACCTTCCCTAAAATGCCAGTTGGTAATATTTCATTGTTATGTAAGTGAAATTCATTTTAATGAAAAACATTGGATGGGATTCATATTTCTATTTCTCTCTCAGCAACTTCAGAGCCTTAATAATATCAGTCTGATTGATTCAAGACTATCTTAAAATAAACAATAACTCTAGCATGAATGATAACATCTTCATCAGCAACAGCAAAACTATAAGACACACTCTTTTTTCTTTACTTTTAACGCTTTTCACAAGACCAGCAAATTCTCGAGGTTTGTGTTTACATCCACTGGGCAACACAGTCATTGGCTTTTGCTAAAACTGCAACACGCTCTCCTAAGTATAGAGGCCGGTAGGACCAGAGCTCCTTGCGCTATTTCGCGCAGCCACGAGATGTCAGTATTTGTTAGCTAAAATGATATATCCCTCTCTAAAAACTATAGTGGTGGAAAACTGTGACCTCACACGTGGCAGGCTTACGGTCGCTCCCTTCTGAAATGACCGGGGCACAATTTCAGTGGTATAAAAATATTTAGTCCGGCACAATGAACTTGTTCCTTGGTTATTCAAGTAGCGGTGATGCTTTTTAAGGCAAAGATCACACATCTGAATTAATTCTGTGAAATCTGAAGAATACGTTGAACGTGGACACCAACAAATCAACAACAGTAACACAAGCCATAGCTCCCTCGCAAGTTATAACTCTCCCACTGATTTTCCTCACCGTTGCCTTGAAGCGCAGACAGCTGGCCTTTAAGCACTATCCTTTGTCGTTCAGACTTCACAAATCTCAAAAACTCTTCTGAAATTTGAAATCAACGCAAAACACTGCTGTGAGGTACATACCCAATGAATAGTTTAGGATCCCAGTGTCAAATAGTTTAATATTAATTCATTTTGATGTGTAAATTTCGTGGTAGGGTGGGTTAAATGTTAGTTCCACTTAGAATACATTGCAAAAACCTCCGGGTTTGTATCTCTGTGCTACGAAAGCTGAGAACCACTACGAAGCTTCCTTCCACGTACCTCTACTTTAAAGCTGAGAACCTGTTAAAAGGTCCACACTCTCCACAGACCTTTTACATTCCTTGAAGAGAGACCATCAAATTTTGAAAAGTATATGTGTAAATAAAGGCAAGATTACAAAAATAAATCCAATCAGCCACGCAATCATTCAGTAATACCTTCACCTAATGGGAGGGCAATAGGAGGAGCAGAACAGAGACCACAATGTGGTCCTCTCTCAGTTCTGCTGAACTGCATCAAGCCACCTCCAGCACCACTCTATGCCACAGGGTCCCAATTTTAATATATAATAACAAACATTTTCACAGCATCCCAGACTGTTGGGGGTTGGAAGGGCCCTCTGGAGCCCCCCCAGTCCCAACCCCCGCCAGAGCAGGGGCACCTCCAGCAGTGGCACAGAACACGTCCAGGCGGGTTTGGAATGGCTCCAGAGGGGAAGAATCCCCCCCCTCTCTCTGGGCAGCTGTGCCGGTGCTCTGCCGCCCCCACAGGAGAGAAGTCCCTCCTCAGGTTGAGATGGAATTTCCTATGGTCACGTTTGTGCCCGTTCCCTCTTGTCCTGTCACTGGGCACCACTGGAAAAAGACTGTTCCCACCCCCTGGCACCCTCCCTTTAAGTACTTGTAAGCATTAATAAGATCCCCCCTCAGTCTTCTTTTCTCCAGACTAAAAAGCCCCACGTCCCTCAGCCTTTCCTCATAAGAGAGATGTTCCAATCCCCTCATCATCTTTGTAGACCTTTGCTGGACCCTCTCCAGCAGGTCCCTCTCCTTCTTGACCCAGAACTGGAGACAGTGCTCCAGATGTGGCCTCACTAGGGCAGAGCAGAGGGGGAGGATGACCTCCCTCCACCTGCTGGCCACACTCTGCTTGATGCCCCCCAGGATGCCATTGGCCTTCTTGGCCACCAGGGCACATTGCTGCCTCCTGGTCATCCTGTTGGCCCCCAGGACTCCCAGGTCCCTTTGCACAGAGCTGCTCTCCAGGAGGTCAGCCCCCAGCCTGTACTGGTGCAGGGGGTTATTCCTCCCCAGGTGCAGGACCCTACACTTGCCCTTGTTGAATTTCATAAGGTTTCTCTCTGCCCAACTCTCCAGCCTGTCCAGGTCGCGCTGTATGGTGGCACAGCCTTCCGGCGTGTCAGCCACTCCTCCCAGTTTTGTGTCATCAGCAAACTGGCTGATGGTACACTCTATCCCTTCACCCATGTCATTAATGAATATATTAAACAGGACCGGACCCAGTACTGACCCCTGAGGGACACCACTCCTTACTGACCTCCAACCAGACTCTGCACCACTAACCACAACCCTCTGAGCCAATCTGTCAGCCAGTTCTCAATCCACCCCACTGTCCATTCATCTAACCTACACGTCCTAAGCTTGCCTGTGAGGATGATGTGGGAGACAGTGTGGAAAGCCTTGCCGAAGTCAAGGTAGACAACATCCACTCCCCTCATCCACCCGTCCAGTCACCCCATCGTAGAAGGCGATCAGATTAGTCAGACATGACCTCCCCTTGGTGAATCCATGTTGACATTTTCACACATATTATATAACTAATACAGTGATTGTGCATTCATGTTAATATCGCATTAACAACACACCAAGGATATTTTAATATATTATTTAAATATATTATGTAACAATATACTAACATGTAATTTTAATCAACATCAACAATTCAATTCACATATTTTTGCTCTTTTAAAGAGAAAAATACATTCAGTTCACTTGGGATGTTATTGTTAACAGCGATTACAAGCTCATGACACAAAACCTGAAAAAATCGAAGACCCCTCAGACTGAGCCTGCAACAACCTAATATCCATCACGGATTCTTGTTATTTGAGTATTGGACTTTTCATCAGTTTCCTACTTACCAAACCATTCAAATAACCTGACACACTCAGGCCTAATTGCACAAACATTTGTCTGATCTGTAGCAGCTAAGAACATCATCATGAGCCTTCACTCATGAGATTAAAGCCTTCTCTCAAAGAACCCCAAGCTGTGTGAGACACAGCTCTCTCGCTGAAGCACCATGTGTAAAGGCAGTAAGGTCTCCTGGCACGGGGTGGGGGGGCAGCCTCCCTTTTCTGGGGAAACATCTACCTAACAGACAGCTAAAGATGCTGCCCAAGTCCAGGAGAGCAACTATCCATCATTGCAGCCGCAAGCCAAGCTCTCCTCCAGTCCTGCGGGGCCAACGCCGGCACCCACACCGGGGTCCGACACGTCTCTCTCTCTAGGCAGACACCTCCTAAAATGGATTTTGCTTTGCAAATTTAGCACATAGATCAGATCTTGTAAACAGACATGCGGACATAAAAGAAGATTAGAAAATATTTTGCTGGAGAAAACATTCAAGACGTTTGTTCAAAGGAATACTTAAACTGCTTTTGGAAAGGAACCAGAGCTGGGTAATAGTGTGAAAATACAGCGAAGGCACATTTGGCCAGAATGATAATCGCAGTTGCATGCATTCCCAATAAATTGTATACATTTACTTAATTGGTTCCTGAGGCTTCACAACAGGCTTTCCACCACGATTAGGCCGCTCGTTGAACAGACCTTTTTCCTTAATGAAATCCTGTTTAATATAATGCGATAAACTGCTAACCGAACGAAATCCAACCGAGAACACAGGGGTCAATGTGCCATGAGACCGAGTAATGAGCTTGAGACTGCCCTCCCACAACCGGTGCTAATGAGACAGAAAGGATGAGGCAAAAGCCCCCATACTGCTCTACAGCACTTTTGCAGGGTGAACAGAGTCAAACTACCAGCATGTCGAAAAAACCTCAGCTGAAGATGTACCCCCTACAATATGGTAACCAGACACTGAAATCCCTAAGGCAAATGTAAAAACCTTACACTAAAAAGAGAGAACACCAGCTATAAAAACCCCAATACAATATAGAGGAACAACACTGAAAACCAGCACTTTCAGCTGTCACTTCACGTAGAGATGTTTTTATACTTCACGTAACAAGAAGAAAAAAATTACAGTTTAGAAAAATGGTGAGTTAGCGGTTACATTTATTACACAAGCCAATTAACTGATTTAATTAAAACTGTTTAACTATAGCATGATTAAATGCGTTCATTTTTCCACCACCGCTATCCCCTCACAGTTTAACTTCTGAAACGGAACAGAAAGCCATAGGCAAGCCCATTCTCAAAAACAGGAGTTACTGTGCCATAAAAGTTCTGGCATAGTTCAGATGCTCATCACTGTGCAATTCGAATTCTAAGTTCAATTTTTTTTAAAAAGCTAAAAAAGCTAACTTTCCCCTGGGGAATACCTGGTTTTCAGCCTGTTGAGGAAAAGGTTTCAGAAAGGAAAACAGAGCAAATCGGAGAAGCTATCTTCTTCTCCTCTCCCGGTGGCTTTGGAGGAGAGCAAACACACCCACTCATGAAGGTCTCCCCTGCAGGCAGCCACCACTGCTGCAAAGTGGACCCCCCGGAAACAAGGTGGGGTCTTTTTATCCGCAGAGGTACTAAAGCAGTAGCATTACAAAGGCTGCAGCCCGTCCAGTTCCTAATGTAAATCATGAGTCCCCTTCGGATTCACCACACAGACACAATAAATAACAGACTTAGACCAATTTCAGCCTAGCGGTTTGAAAAAATGGAAGCTTCGAACACTACCACCTGGAAATCACAGTCATTAAATAGGATTTGCTGCGGTAGAGGATGCAGGAGGAATACTGCAGGAATAAGCACAGTCTAAAAAGCAGTAAAAACACCCGATCAATATTGGGGGAACAGAATTTTCCATCACTGTGATTAAATGTACACATTTCCAGAAGCAAAAATAAGGTATAAGCATGTTCGTAATTCTTTTTACACTTAAAACTATAACTAAACCTCTGTCATGGCTTTCTATTATTCCTCTGTTTCACTTTCACACTTGGAATTTCTTCATCTGCTCTACAATTATTCGAAAAGAAAGCAAGCCACTAGAGATGTGCAGAGATCTGCAGTAACTTTGATGTCATAATTCCTGAGAACCTTAATTACTAATACAAATATTTGTTCTGGATTCATTGCGCGAAGAGCCCTTTCACTGACATTCAGCTCTTTCCCCTTCTCTCTGACTCCATCCATGTGCGCTCCCCTCTCAATGCAGTTTCTCAGCTTCCACCTATTTTCTTCGTTACAGCCAAGGCAGAAGAATTAGCAGGGGGACAGTCCTCCAGTAAGTGCCCGCTGAGTATGTCAAACAAAACACATACCCGTTCACAGCATTTTACATATGTTGTATTTCCAAACTGCAGTATGAAGCATCTCATAAAACAAAACACAGAAGAATATGTCTGCTCGGTCCCATCTTTTATTCTGAAAAGTAGGGGAAATAGTTACCACAAATTATTTTATATCAATATAACAAATGGAAATAGCAATTGTTATTATTTTTCTTGTACAAAAACAGCAACCCCTTAAAGACCACAACCGAACACTACAACAGCAGCACTAAACACTGTACCTTTTCTATAAACAATCCTACCTTATGTCCTCCTATCCCCCTAGAAAAGAATTATCCACCCAGTTCACCTAAAAAGGACACTAATTAGTTTAAATGACACAAAGCACTTCTGGAAAACTAATATCCTACGAACGGAGATGCCAATTTCAAATTCACAGTGAGCACATGGATGCTACGGGATGCAGAGTTCTTCTACTCAAAAGTCAACAGGGAACACAGAATTTTAATTATTCAGTGCCCATTAAAAAAATATTGGTTATAACAATCACAGCTTCTTATCTTTCTTTTGAAGAGTCATTCCTGCCACAAAAAAAGGCAGCTTTAGTACTGTATTTCAGTGTTGCCCACGATAAGTATCTTTACTTAGTTTAGTAAATACTCATTTAAACAATTACTAATTATGCTTGTGAAATAGAGACTATGGAAAAAACACACTGGCGCAGGACAGAACAGACAAAAAGCAAATGTGCAATGTCAGCCCAGTTTCAAGAAAACATTTGTATTTCATTTTAAGCATGGCTGAAGTCAGATTAATTTAAACAGGATTTCAGCATGCTACGGAAATGTTTTCCTTGCAGCTCAAATTATTATCCTAGTTAATAGACTTTAATATAAACAGAATTACCTCCCTTAATCAAAGGAAACACTGTTTGCTCTGCCCCTAAAACCTCAGGACTGAAATTATAATCTTCCTGAAATTGTTTAAAATCTTCCTGAAACTGTTTACAGCATGACCACTTGTTTTTCAAGACAGCCAGCTTTTGCAAAATCAACCAGAGGTTTCACCTCTTCCGGGACAAAGACAGAGGGCTCTGATTTGCTTTGTCTAAAAAGCACATCACACTGTTGGCCTTATGCAATATACCTTCCAGTTTTATAGAAATATCCTTTTTGATATATACTTGCAATTGACAAGCATGTGAGTTGCCCCGTTAATAACGCAGTCACTGATTTTCTCTCCAGTACAACGTGCAAGTTCTCCATTCCCCAGGGCTAATGATTCACTACACATTAAATGCAGACTGAAATAAAAGCTGAATCTTAAAACGTAAAAAAAAAGGAAAAGCTAGGTAAAGCAAAAATAGATGCCTTAGCAGCCTGCATGTTTGGCTCAACAAAAAAGGTGCAGTGTATGTTTAATATCTTGTTTGAAACTGATTCTCACTGCATACGCAATCCCAGTCAAAGTCACACGAAGGAAAGCCTACGCTATGAAGAAACATTCACAGAAAATACTATGTGAATCTTGCCTTAAAATAATATTTCAATTTACTAGCTAGAAAACTTTAAGGTTCTTATTTCCGTATTTGCGTTGACAAAATCAACACAGTAGAATTATGCTAACAACGCAGGACTCTCTATTCTCTTTTACCGAGCAGACTCAGAGGTGTTTGACGCCCGATGACTTTGACTTAACAGACCAGGTTCCTCCATCTGAGTCACCGGAGGACGATGGTCTGGAAGTCCCAAGCCAAGCCACTGCCATCGATGCTCTGTCACGTTACCTGCAGGACCCATAAAAGGCATCAGAGGGATTTGGGGCGCTGCAGGAGCGGAGACCACTGACATACTGCCGCGTCATCCCTGGCCAAGAACTCACCTGGTAAGAGGAATCTCTCCTTTTTAATCTTGGCACGAATTCCCACTGCAATAGTCTGTTCAGGACCACCACCCAACTTTGGAGACAGGTGTCTGCATTTGCCAGCGCAGTGCAATGGCACAGTATGTCAACCATACTTGCCATTTTACCAACATGCTGTGCATTTATGCATTACAGCCTGTAGGTGACTTGACAACCTACTAAACTTTCTCTTTCTACCTTATTTTTGCGCTGTCAAAGTCCTCTTGCTTTATCTCTATTATTAGAGGAATAAGATGATTCAAAGCTTCAGTGAGATGTTTGTGCCTTGGAAAGAGTTACTCGGTGAACACCTACATCCATACAGCGATCCAGAGATGTATGCAGGAACACGCATGCTTTTTCCCCTCCTATGAATATTTATATCCTCTTTGAGAAGAAAAGCTTATTAAAAAGGAATGAAAGCTCAGCCTCTACAAACACGAGCAGCAAACATGCACATTTTGTAACCGGCAGTGTTAGCACTATGCTCCACACGTCTAGCAAAGGAAAAATCCATTTAACTACACAATACATTGCCATACGCAATTAAAGTGAATGATAAACACATTCCTACAACACTTAAAGAATAAGGATCATGGCAAAGAAACTGAAAGAATGGGAAATAATGAGATTCATTATTAAATAACTGTATTTGCTGAATAAGCACTTATCACAGAAGAGAAAAAGAAGAAACCAGTATCCTCAGTACTGGTATTAAACGAGAAATAGCCATTTCTAAGTGATGGTAAAAAATGGTTTATTTCTACATCATGTAGAAATAAAGCGATGGGGTTTTTTACCATCACTTAGAAATGTGCAATGGTAAAAAGCTATAGCCAAAAAAAAAAAAAAAATCCCTAATATTATAACTAGAATGTTTTGTTAGTCTCACTGCAAACTAATTTTTATTATTGCTACCCTTTTCAGAACTAATTAAAATAGAATCGCACCTACAGTTTTTTGTTTGGAAGAAAAAAGTTCCAAATGATGACAATTTACAAGGAAGAACTTGAACAAGTACACAGCCATGTCATGCGTGATTGGACAAAGTGCATTGGCACGCAATTAGCGTGAGTCCCACTTTGTTAAGCCCCAAGGGACTGGAGTACTGGTAACACAATAGGAAACCCCAGTTTGTGTCCTGTGAGTGTCTCCTGCCGCTCCCTACTGCACCAGTAGGAAACTTTTTGGCCTCCAACGGGAATTTGGGCTCGCCTGTAGCAGAATGCCCTCACTTAAACCCAGCTCTTCCATCCTTCCCCATCTCACGCCACGTCGCTCACAGCAAAGCCTCCGCGTCCTCCTACTGCTGTGAGAACTGGGGGACGTCTGCGGGTGAAGCGATGTTCCTCACACTTCCTCATCCGTCTGTGTCTGTCTTTTGTGCACGTCTACGCGTTCAGATCAAGATCACTTGGGGATGGATTGTGCCCATGATTCTTGTCTCATTCACCCTTCTGCAATACATAATTCCCAAAATTCCCATTTTTGCCCTTAATTACAACAGTATTCACTAAGTAATAGCTAAGACCATCAGCTAAGACCAGAACGACTCTTCTAAAAAGTGCTCTCAATAATTTCTCTATATCAATGTGCTAATCCAAAAGCATTCTCCACCAGTAATTAACAAGAGTGGCAACGTAATTACAGCAGTGTCATCTAATGGTACATTGTCAGAAAAGTTTCACAAACAAATCTGAACATCTATTTTATTCTTTCTCATACTGAATCATGAGATCAGGCAAATGGGCACTCAAGACCCGTGATGCCTTAAAACAGGGGGAAAAAAAATCCCTGACTTCATACCTTGGAGAAAACATTTTCAGAGAGCTGGACTCCTCGAAATTTCAAGTTAGATCATACTTGAAGTTGTATCATCTCAAGGTATGCCACATCATTTCTTACGGAGACTTTATGTTACACAGTGCATGAGTACCTCGGGTTTCATTAGAATTCCCTCCTACTCTTCTAAATTGACCTGTAATCAAAATACACAACTATGCCCCAAAGATTGTCTCTAAACAGCTATTTATGAGTGCTTCCTGAAGAGTTTCTCCAGTTTCTGTAAAACTCAATCCCTCAAATGGCCTTTTCTAGAAAAAGCGAGAAACCTACTGACAGCATTTCTCCCAAGAAGGTAAGGATTAGTTTCTTGTTTGCTTTCTATTGCATTTTTATAGGATTCTAATATATTGATTGTACTATTTAAAACTCGTGACCTTTACAGGAGAGGAAATTGTGGCCCACTCAAACTGACGGACATTCTACCATCAACTTCAACAAATCAGAAATAAGTAATCGTAAAATCTAGAGTGTACCTCAAGTGCTCAGGAATCCTTCTGTTTAATATGGCTTGGGATTTCTGAGCCTACAATTAACCTATTTAACCCACAGTCCATATCGATACCACAGCCATCTTTGCTGCATAGGGATTTTCCCAGTGTACTGCAAACAGACAGTTTCAATTTTGAGTGCCTAAAAGCAGCTAAACAAAAAATGTTTGAAAAAAATAGAAACTTGTTTTTACATTTAATAATTACATTTTTTTTCAATATCCACTCAGACATACCAGTAAATATTTCTGTATGTTCGCATAAATAAATCTCCACTTGGGGAATTATTATTGTTGTTTTTTTTTTAATTAAATTTTTCACTGAATTAAATGGGCTGCTACCCACAGATGCAGATTCTGGCTGAAAGTACTCTGCAGCTCAAAAAACCCCTGTCTTTTATTTGTATGCGTAAACAGTAGGGTTGTGAAGAAGCTGGTAAAGTGCACGAGCATCCTGACAGCGGTGTTTGAAAAATGCCTGTACTGGCCAGTTTCTGCGGAGGGTGGCATGGAGCCCGCGCTCGCAGGCAGCTTCTGCCAGACCTTGACACGGGGAAATTCGCAGCGACCGTTGCCGTCTCCAGAGATATCATGGCTGCGTTTATTTTGGAATTCTTGTAGAAATGTTCACTGTAAAATGCCAAGGAAGGGCTGCTGAACTGTGGTCTCAAATTATTTAATAATCCCACAATTCACTTGAGACAGACCATCTTCCCGTGGGAATCGAATGTCCCTTAAAGGCTTAGGAAAGGGCATTAGCCCACCCTCTTAGAAGGCTTTGATGCAGTTTCCTCAGGTGTTTCCTTCCTCTTGGCGTGGAGAAATGAGCAAAAAAGACCTGAAGGCCACAGTGTGTTAGGAGAAACACGACGGGTCAGATGCTGACTGAAATACCATGGAGAACAAGAGATCAGTAGGGTGCACATGATGGACTGGCTTTTTTCAGCTCCCCATGCAAAGGGGAGAAGCTGTTTCCTCTGGAGTTTTCATGGGGACAGTAGGGTACCACCACCACGTGAGGGCTTCCTAGAGTGCGTAAGAATTCCTGGCTATGATAGAAACTGAAAGCCACATTGGATGAAGGATGGTGCATGCAGACCTCATGTCAGCTGTTTGCTGGATGGAAGTGTTGGACTTGATGATCTTAAAGGTGTCTCTCAACCAAAGTGATGCTGTGATCCTACGGAGAGGTGCAGGCGCAGTGAGGGACCTGGCAGTGAGATCGAGCTCCGTGTCAAGCCGAGAGCAGGAGGAACAAAGCAACAGACTGAGCCCGTCCTCCAGTGGACTTTGGCACCTTCTGCAAAGGGACTTGCTCAGACTAATAAAGCTGCTGTAGAACATCAGAAGAGTGAGCAACCCCGTTTCTCACTACTCCTCTCTGCTCCATCCTGCATCACACACGAGAACTCTTCCCTGTCACCATCAGGTATGAGGCACAGCCACCAGGACCCTGCGTGAGATCTGGACACCTTTTGTTGAGCAGAAAACATGCCCGGAGCTGCCAAGGGCAGGAGGCCAGGCTGGACCGGGCAGAGGAAGCTCCTCTTCGGTGGCCGCCACGCTGCGTGTCCACCGCTCTGCTGCAGAGAGCAGCCGCAGCACAGCTCAGGCGGAGCAGAAACGAAACCAAAAAGTATGTTCCCATCCTACATTTATCACTGGGCAACGCCGACCTGTACCTGCGGGCCCTCAGAATGACATCCAGAGTCACAACACTCTTCAGCCAACGCTAACCTCTCCTTG
The DNA here is from genome assembly GCF_965231255.1 of Vanellus vanellus. Classification (NCBI taxonomy): domain Eukaryota; kingdom Metazoa; phylum Chordata; class Aves; order Charadriiformes; family Charadriidae; genus Vanellus; species Vanellus vanellus. The sequence continues at coordinate 1,512,901 of NC_138908.1, read as the reverse complement.
CGGAAAAAAAGAGACAAAACTCCAGTAGCCTCTTCCCGAATCTTATGCTTTTGTACCCAAATACAGACAAAAAGCACTGCCTACCTAACGAGGTGTACCCTTAAATAAAACATCCTGGAAATGTCTTCACGCACTGTGAATGCTGGCACACTTATCTACACATATTTACATGAATCTCAGAGTAACAAGCACGACATTTCTTGTTTCGGCATCTTATCCTCACTACCTCTGTTATAAGGAAACTGAGCATTTAAAAATTAGTTCTTACGGACATTCACATCCCCAGGAGTTCTTAAAAATTATTAAGCATATTTTTGACTCAGATAAAACTTAATATAACTTTTCTGACACACTTTCACATCAGCTAACTTTCTTGCCTATTCTGATTTAAAATAAATACAAACCCGTTGATTTGCATCCAAAAGCTAATGGTATCTGATCTCCTTTAACGAGCATTCGAATTCCATACCTAATTAATATGTTAAGACAAAAATATAACTAAAGAGCTACTTTGATGAATGTTCACAGTTAGTGGCATGAAAATACTGATCCAACAGTCCTTTTAAAAATACTTTGGCATCTGGCTACCCGTTACGGCATGAATAGCATTTCTCTTTGGTTATCGCCTTGGGATTATTTGCCACACACGGTAGGTAGATGGTGCGAGCACTACACTACTGATTTATGCCAATAATCCTCTCGTCTCACCTTTTCAGGACACAGACCAGGGGCATGTTCCTATCATTCTCAAGTGTGTGACAGACTTATCAATATTTCACAATAAGTAAAATTTAGTCCATAATCCCGGTCTACCTAAATCATGAGGATGAAGAGTTTCTCAGTCTCCAAAGCTACACTGTATACACTGTGTTTTAATCAAGGTAAGGACTGAATTTCAGTATCCTACACCAGTGAATCCCACAGTTCAAACATAAATAACGTGCTCTGCTTTTAGGCTTAAATGAAAAGTCTTTTCTGTAACTTTAAATGTATTGCCTTATGCATAGGTTTGCTTTCAATATTGTGTCATTGCAGAAAACAAGGCACATCTTAAAGGGTTACTTAATTGCTCCACTTTGCCTGTTATCTCATCGGCACTTACTTTTCCTCTAGATCCTGATAACGTAGATGTATACAGCTATTCACCACACAAAATGCAAAGTCTATGACATACGTTCTTCCACTATTACAGTTCTTCAGATTCTCCTGGTTTTGACAGACATCTCTCCCAATTATTCTCAATTTGAGCAGCCGGTTTCTTACTGCTGTAAATATTTCGTATCAGAAATGGTACATTTCTCAAGTGGAAACACAGCCTTCGCCCTGCACGAGGGCACTGACTGCATGCTGCTTCTGGTTGCTTCTCGCCATCTTTGGGTGCAGGTTTCGGTACCAGCATCAGCCGCTTAAGGGCCAACCCCTCTGATGTTTCTACAAAGACAGATTCTCTAATCTTAGGACGCATTACTGAACTGTCTGCTGCAGAGAGAGACACGGAGATCCGGCAATATTATCCGCTTCGAGGTCAAGGCCTTAGATGACAATTAACATCTGTTCTCAGGCATCTTCCGGCAAGATTTCACACAGAAAATACACTACTTCTGATCTTTGTGAAAAAGCCAACTAACACTTCAGTTATGCTCAAAAAAGTATTTTCCTTGTTCTATATTGCAAGATGGGTTAATCTTCATCCATTTTGTAAAAAAAATATATAAAAAAATAAATAGATTTTAAAGCCAGAAGGGATCAAATCCATCATGTCTCTAGCCTGTTTTTTGACATGACACAAAGTCCTCAGGATTAACCTGTGCTTTCCCAACATTGTCTAAAGCGGAGCAGCAAACCAGCACTGTACGTTTCTCAAAAAGCACAAACGGGAGCAGATTCCAGACTCCACTGAAGTAAGAAAACACTGTGAGGAAACCCACATTTAAAACACATAAAGGAATATCCTCATAGGGAAGCTTAGGAAGAGTGGGTTAGATGAATGGACAGTAAGGTGGATAGAAAACTGGTTGCAAGACAGAGCTCAGAGGGTTGTGGTTAGGGGCGCAGAGTCTAGTTGGAGGTCAGTGACGAGTGGTGTTCCCCAGGGGTCAGTACTGGGTCCAGTCCTATTCAATATATTCATCAATGACTTGGATGAGGGGATAGAGTGCCCCTCAGCAAGTTTGCTGATGACACAAAGCTGGGAGGGGTGGCTGGCACACCAGAAGGCTGTGCTGCCATACAGAGAGACCTGGACAGGCTGGAGAGTTGGGCGGAGAGGAATCTTATGCAATTCAATAAGGGCAAGTGCAGGGTGCTGCACCTGGGGAGGAATAATCCCCTGCACCAGTACAGGCTTGGGGGCTGACCTGCTGGAGAGCAGCTCTGTGCAAAGGGACCTGTGAGTCCTGGTGGACAACAGGATGACCATGAGCCAGCAACCAGGATGACCACCCCAGCCAATGGCATCCTGGGGTGCATCAAGAAGAGTGTGGCCAGCAGGTCAAGGGAGGTCATCCTCCCCCTCTCCTCTGCCTTGGTGAGGCCCCACCTGGAGTGCTGTGTCCAGTTCTGGGCTCCCCGGGTCAAGAAGGACAGGGAACTGCTGGAGAGGGTCCAGCATAGGGCTACCAAGATGATTAGGGGACTGGAACACCTCTCTTCTGAAGAAAGACTGAGGGAATTGGGTCTCTTTAGTCTGGAAAAAAGATGCTTGAGGGGGGACCTCATCCACGCTTATAAATACTTAAAGGGTGGGTGCCAGGAGGATGGGGCCAGGCTCTTTTCGGTGGTGTCCAGTGACAGGACAAGAGGTAACGGGCACAAACTTGAGTATATGAAGTTCCACCTAAACACGAGGAGGAACTTCTTTACCTTGAGGGTGGTAGAGCACTGGCACAGGCTGCCCAGGGAGGTGGTGGAATCTCCATCTTTGGAGACATTCAAAACCCGCCTGGATGCGTTCCTGTGCAACCTGCTCTAAGGTGGCCTTGCTCTGGCAGGGGGGTTGGACTAGATGATCTCCAGAGGTCCCTTCCAACCCTATGATTCTATGATCCTGATATCTTTCTTTTGACTGAAGAGAATCATAGAAAACCAATGACTGAGATATAACTGCCCTTTTCACCAATTGTGCTATAACATTTCAGTTTGCATCTCAAAATGAATCTCTTTTAAAGCAAAAATGGATCAACCACAAGGGCTTTTGTTTGTTTGTTTGTCTAAAACCAACATTCAGGATATTTCAAAACATCTATAAAGGCATATTAACAATCTGAAGTAGCCACACAAACTCCACATGCAAGAAGTCAGAGACCAGCAACAAATCAAAGGGATCTTTTTAACCTAAAAATTTTAATTCCAGAAAGAACTCCTAAAAATATACATGATATTACACAAACACTGTCTATGACAAAAAGCAAATGAGAAATTATAACTAAAAAGAAAACATAAAGATGTAGGTAATAAGGTGAACTTGTTAATATACCAACTTACGAGGTCCAACAGTACACAGTTTTTCCCAATCCTATGGGAAAAAGATGCAGAAAAACATTTTTGAAATCTAAGTACACGGTCTACTTTAGGATGGTCTTAAATAAAGCATATGTTATAAACCGCATTTGTGGTCACTATAGGATTTTGCCAGAAGCAAAAATGTAAACTGTCTCATGACATAGCTGGGATGAAGTTATGGTACCACAGCTCAATGGCACTTGGAAGGAAAGCCAGACCAGACGAAAGACAGGATTTCTTGTGAAAATGAAGAGTTAAAAAGAATAGTTACATTTCCATCTGTCATACTGCACACATCAGAGCATAAATATTGCCTGTTACAATGAAGGATTATTTTCAACCATTTCACAAGACAACAGTGAGACATTGGTCCTCTCATGAAGAATGTTCTCTTCCCTTTTTGTTGTGACTATCAGTGCTTATTTATCAACTAATAGCTGTGATTAATGCTGGCATTGCTAGACACATAAATATAGCTTCAATCTTTCCCCTTTTCTTCTGAGAATGTTGTGGTGTCTCTTTTTATAAATTTTGGGAAGACAAAGTGTGCAGAACATTCACAAGATGAGAACTCAACTTTGAATTCCAAGACTGCAATATGTTGAGCAGCAGGTTTCTAAAAAGATATGTGAAACCGCAGTTCAAAAACTAAAGAACAAAAAGCTAAAATTAAAATGATATTATCTTCTACCATGTAATTCAAGTATTCTTTTAGACTGAAATTCACAGTACTTGCAGAAAATTCAATTGTCAGCAGAGGATCTGGACAAAGTTTTGGAGGAACGGGTTGTTATGCGCTGTTAAGACTTACAGGATAAGGTTCCTCTGAGACAGTCCTGAGGTAAATCCCCCAAGCTCTGGTTTTACTATCTAACACATCGGTGTTGGTAGCTCCATGTCGCATTTGGATATATATTGATAGTGCCTCCCGTGGACTGTCCTGTAATCGCTTTCTGGCTCATAACCCCCGACACAGGCACTGCTCCATCACGCAGGCAAGGCAACAGGGACACCGGCACTGGCTCAGACCACAGCTCCTGGGAGCATGGGGCTCTGTCTCCAGCGGGGCTGTAAGCAGATGCCATCAGAAAAACAAGAGCACACGCACACAGATTATTTCCCTGCAATGTCCTCCCAGGTATCAAGAACTTGGAGCAAAGACCTTCAGATCTAGATGTGTTTTCTGTGCGTTTCAATGCCCTTTGTGGATTTTTCTTCCATGAACTCACAGAATCTCCTCTTGCGCTCACATAAATCATCAGTAAGAATTCAGTTTTACATGCCCAGTTTCTTAGTGAAACACCACTGGGACTACCACCGGATACTTTAAACAATAAATAAAAAAGAGCAAGTACTGCACTCAAGAGAGGATTGAGACAAAACTGACTCCCCAGATGAAGCCCCTTTCTGTGCAGTTCCCATTGAGCAGCCATCTGAATCCACCAAGTGCCTGCCTAACGGCTGTAAAGTCTCCTCCATTCAAGTTCCGCTGGTGCTCCTAAAATCTCACTTTGAGTAGCTCCAAGAGAAAGGGAAAACAACCAGAAACACAGCGGGTAACAGCCAGGACATTCGGTCGTGAGTGGATGGGACCTACCTTGGGGTCCCAGTACAAAGTGCTGTTTCTGTATTTTCTTGTTAACAAAGGCTCAGGCCTGGAAGTCCAAACCCAGATGAGATCTGAAACCTGGTCACCACAGGAGGGACCACATCTGTAGCTCCACATCTGGTCTGAAGGATTTTCCACGACTCAATAAGATGCAAAGCACATTCTCCTTCCTGACACAGCATCCCAGACTGGTGAGGGTCGGAAGGGCCCTCTGGAGCTCCCCCAGTGCCACCCCCCGCCAGAGCAGGGGCACCTCCAGCAGTGGCACAGGACACGTCCAGGCGGGTTTGGAATGGCTCCAGAGGGGGAGAATCCCCCCCCTCTCTGGGCAGCTGTGCCAGTGCTCTGCCGCCCGCACAGGAGAGAAGTTCCTCCTCATGATGAGATGGAATTTCTTGTGTTCCAGTTTGTGCTCGTTCCCTCTTGTCCTGTCACTGGGCACCACTGAAAAGAGTCTGGCCCCACCCTCCCAACACCCGCCCTTTGGATTGATGAGATCCCCTCTCAGCCTTCTCTTCTCCAGACTAAAATGCCCCAGGGCTCTCAGCCTTTTCTCATCAGAGAGGTGCTCCAGTCCCTGAGCATCTCCATAGCCCTTTTCTGGACCTTCTCCAGCAGTTCCCTGTCCTTCTTGACCCAGGGATCCCCGAACTGGACACAGCACTCAGATGTGGCCTCACCAGGGCAGAGCAGAGGGGGAGGATGACCTCCCTTGACCTGCTGGCCATGCTCACCTTGATGCACCTCAGCAGACCATTGGCCTTCTTGGCCAGAAGGGCACATTGGTGCAGTGGCCACACCTGCAGTGGCTTGGTAAAACATTCCCTGAGTTGCTCAAGATGGGAATGATCAGCTTTTTCAGGGACAGGAAGAAATTCAGAAAGAGAGCAGAAAGTAACCCAGGCATCTTGGTTTTTTGGTAAGATTTCAAGCTAAGACTACTCTGTGAAGCTTGAGCCCAACACCCACCTTCTTCCCCAGTACCTTTTCAAAAGAAAAAAACAGTACTTGCTCAGCCTTTTGCAAGGCGGTAGATGTACACCACCCCAGTGCCTGGGCTGTGGGACTAACGAGTGCTGAGGAAACACCACGCTCGGCGTGTTGCCTCTCAGGCAGCCTGGGGAGGTTTCCTTGCTGCTCAAGCAGCAGCTTTCTGAACTGACCTTTCAAAGCCCTTGACACTTTATACAGCGCCTAGTCTTCATTTCAGAACCTGGGATTCCTCCTCAGGAGATGGATCTCCCACCCTTTGTTTACTCTAGACCTAGACTCCCACACCTTGGGGGGAAAAAATTAGATGTTTTCCCTGCATACAAACAATTATATTTACATTCACATTTTTCTTCATTTATAAATAATATGAATGATGGATACGGCTGAATTACAACACATCATTCAGAAACTGGGCAAGTCTCTCTAGCTCATGGATCAAAAACATTTCAGGGTTTATTTTTAATGACTGTCAGGCAAAGCTTGATAGAATATCAACATATCTAAAGGAAGAATATACATAAAGTTTACTCTTGCAACAGTCTACTAAGATTTCAGTTTCAGTGTCATAAATATCAGTGCAGTAATTTCCGACCAACGTAAACAGCCGTCTAGGTTTCTGCTACCGTGTTTGAGACACGAAACCGGTCAGGTAACTTCCTCCAGCAAGCATGGGAAGCTCCCCTACAATACTATTTTTGCAGCTAAGTTCTTACTGTGGCTTCTTCTCTCTCACAAGGAATATATTACGGCAAATCCCAAACAGGCTGTTAGTCAGATTTATTGTGCTCACATTGCTGTTCAGGAAGTGGATGACTGACTTATCTAATTTTAAATACCGGCTGCAGTCGCACGTGCAGAGTCACGGAGTCAGCCGGCACTCTTCTCGTGGGTCGAAACACCTTTCAGGAATCCTTTCTACGTCCGAACTTTGTGTGTGGTACATGTCTCAGAACCGACTAAAACGCCAGTCTGTGATCAGCAGATAAAGCCTGGACACATCCGACAGAGGGGTTTTTACTGGTTTTGTCTTTAAAAACAGTTCCAGTATTTACCAGTTAAGCAGTCAAGGAACAAAACACGTAGGAAGACAGCACTTGTGTGAGCAAGACAGCACAGATCTGCGTGGTTAAAGTAAATCTATCACACCTTTCCTAGTTTGAAACATTCAAAAAAGGGAGGAAAATTAGCTAGCAGAATTGAAGCAATATTAGCTAAACCTCATTCCTTCCCCTGTGTGGGTTTCGCTGGCCCTCGCTCCTTTTGCTTTGTGCTTTTGAATAAAAGAACCTCGACGTAGTTTTAAGCAGAATTCAACTAACGCACAATTCAAACCATAATTCTGACTTTAATACCCTCATAGAAATTTACCCAACGGCCAAGTAACTTCCCAAACATTAAGACAGTGTTTACCAGCACGCTTACCTCCACGGTCCCGTGCTGCTAAATTCTGCCCTCTTCTTAGGGTAACGTCCAACTGGTACATTCTGGGATCTCCAGAAGGAAAATCTGCATTACTTGTTTCAACCAAATTTGTACTCTGGAGGGGGAAAAAAATAAAAATGCAATAGCTAGTGTTACTAGAAGTTTCATGTAAGGTATATTTTAATTTGGTATCACCATCCTGTTGCAGTAAGACAAGGCCGTATCCCATTCCCCCATCTCAGAGCTAATATCCCAAAAGCCAAGGAACCCGCGCCTGCCATCAGTATAATTCCTGGTTTTTTTAGAATAAAAAGAACCCAAACAAAACACGAACTGGTTGACATCTCAATGGTTGAATCTATTATTTAGAAAAGCTGGTTGAAAAATAATTCTTTGATAGGGCAACTAAGATGATTAAGGGAGTGGAGCATCTCCCTTATGAGGAAAGACTGAGGGAGCTGGGTCTCTTTAGTTTGGAGAAGAGGAGACTGAGGGGTGATCTTATCAGCGTTTATAAATATATAAAGGGGGAATGTCATGAGGATGGAGCCAGGCTCTTCTCAGTGGCGACCAGTGATAGGACAAGGGGTAATGGATTCAAGCTGGAACACAAGAGGTTCCACTTAAATTTGAGAAGAAACTTCTTCTCAGTGAGGGTGACAGAGCACTGGCACAGGCTGCCCAGGGAGGTTGTGGAGTCTCCTTCTCTGGAGACATTCAAAACTCGCCTGGACACCTTCCTGTGCAACCTCGTCTAGGTGTTCCTGCTCCGACAGGGGGACTGGACTAGATGATCTTTTGAGGTCCCTTCCAATCCCTAGCATACTGTGATACTGTGATACTGTGATACTGTGATACTGTGATACCTGGATTTATTATGGCAACCTCCATTTCTAATTACATTCACATACATTCCTGACCCACCAGAGCACAGTAAGTAAGAAAAAACAGAGCTGGACCATATAGTACTAGTTAGACTAGTCGTTACTAGTACCCTCAAACCCTGTATTTATTCAACAGTGATAATCTAGGCATTGAATAAACATACATGAGTTATGATTTTGTCAGCTACTGCAGTACTTTGCAAGATACATGTTTTTTTCCACAGAGTTACGGGGGAAACCAGGGGAAAAAATCATAAAGACACTAAACGCAGCTGTAGCTCTTCACATGTAATACTTAGTTTGCTTGTATGCCAGGGCAAAGTTGAGATTCTTAGAGCAGTTATTTGTATAAACTGCATCATAAAAAATTTAAAAAAAAATATTAAAGGAAATCAGAACGCAAGGAACTCTCTGGACTGCACGAATAGTCACCACATTTCTGTCCCAAATGACAAAGGAGAGAAATTATATCCCATAGTATGTATAAGCCTTTGCAAAATAGTTTTTAACACATCTCTCTATAAGCAGCATCTAATTACAGTGCATGCTTGGAACACCACATTGAGTTTTGAGACTAGAACAACTACATCTATTATAGATTCAGAGTACATACAGGAGTTTCATATATTATACACACTGAGCACCATGGGCACATATTCTCATGCTAGGAGCTAAATCTTTTAAGACCAGTGCTATTAATATTTTATTATGCAATTATGGGTCCTCTGCAAGAAAAAAAAAAAAAGGCAGCATGATGGAAACCTCTGAGAGACCGCGTGTGTACGAAGTGCTCAAAACTAGTGCCCTACAGAGGAAACGGTTAGATGGGCTTTGCTTTGGGGGGGTGGGGGTTGTTGTTGAAATCTCTTAACATTTATTTTCTAAGCTAACTGCTGAGGCATGCCTGAAACTATCAAAAGACTGCAAGACTCTTGCAGGAGTCACCCACCACCTTCTTTTAAATGACTAATGCCCCACTCAACATCTCTTTTTTTAATATTTTTTTTTTTAATGCACTGTCCGCAGAGGATACAAGTTTGACAATAGTGAATTTCCACCCCATCCCTGCAATGCCTAGTATCTAGCCTGGCCAGAAATAAGGGAAAAAATGCACACGGGCCTGATCCTCAGCCTCATCCCAGCACCCAGCATTCATCAGGGTACTGCAAAAGAAGACACTCGGGTTCTGAAGCACATAATAGACACCAAAACTTTCCTTCCCATCTCTTGCCCTTCCACAAGAGCTTGCAGACACAATGATGCCTCCCAACATTTATAACTCCTCCCCGATTCTTCCTCACGGCATCCCCCTCTCTCTTCCCCTCTGAAGTACAACACAAGCTCTACACCAAAATTCCTTGGCTTAAACAGTGTTATTTTGCTCCCAACTTTTCCCTTTCTCACCTCGTTTTCAATGCCTTTCCTCTTGCAATGGAACTTCTTTTTAATATTTACATTAATTAGTTTTTCAGAGAGCTGCTCAAGGAGGCTAGAAACAGTGAGGTGAGCAATGTAACCAGCCTACAGGACATGAGCAGTTACACAAATGAAATCAAAGCGAATAGATATTAACTATCCCTAAGTATTAGAAAGCCAAACCAGTACTTCTCCATCAGAACAGCAGCATTTGAAGTACACAATTAAAACTGGAGGTTGCCATAACAAATGCAACTATCAATAAATCGTGGTTTTTCAACCACCTTCTTTAATTAACAAGTTCAAAAGTTAAAAAGGCAACTAGTAAAAATCAAAGAACCGCTTTTGTGTGGTCTGTAGCAATGAACTAGTTGGAAAAGTTTAGACAAGAAACTTGTGAGCATTCCGGAAAATCTACAATTGCCCTAACCATGGAACAGTTTCAAAACCAAGTTTTCTTAACTTCTAGATTCCAACTGATAATGTCAAGAAAACAAGTTCTCTGTAGCTAGAAAAAAAAAATAAAAATAAAAATCATCACACCTAGGAATTGTGAGCCCCAGGGCTGTTTCTTACTGACTGCTGCAGGACCACGACACCAAGGCTGACAAAGCGAGGGCATGCCTTCACTTTTAGTGTCTAACCTGTATAGAAGGTCTTGAAATTCTTTTATTAAATCTTTAACAAAAATGTTGAGATTTCAGACAAAGACCAGAGAGGCAATTAACCATATTCTCACATAGGCAAAATCGGTTGTGGGAAGGCAATGCCTCAATTAATTCCTTTGAATTAATTTTTAGTAGCGATCTGTCATTATTTTACTTTAAGATATCCTTTTTAGCTGAACTGTGACTAAATTTGTGGACTCTACACTTTTCCATAAAATCAAAATTAACCTGTTTTAAGGGAAATTTATTATTTGGCACAAACACTGAAGCCTTGCATACAGTGAATTTCGATAGGGAGGTTAAAGAACGCCGATCGCCTCGGAAACAGACCATGTGCAGAGGTCAGGAGAGGGGTCTTGATGACCGTACCCGTCCTCAGCTGCACTCTGTTGTTTAACCTCCCCCGGGGGTGTTCTCCCACCAAACCGTGAGAGCAGCAACAGGAGCTGCTTTCGTCTTCAGTGAGAATCACAGAATCATAGAACGGTTTAGGTTGGAAAGGACCTTGAAGACCATCGAGTTCCAACCCCCCTGGCCTGGGCAGGGACACCTCCCACCAACCCAGGTTGCCCAAGGCCACGTCCAGCCTGGCCTTGAACGCCTCCAGGGAGAAGTTCTTCAATAGCCTGCACTGAAACAAATCTGCAGCAGCAACTCACTCCTGGCCCACGGCACGTCAAGTGATGCTCAGCCATGGCCGGGAAATGCATCGTTTCCTCCCGCTGAACGCAACACAGAGCTCACACGGGCCACGATTCTGGTGGCCCCTACCAGTGGCACTCCTCCTTTACGTGCCTGGTTTTCCAAGAACTATCTCCATAGTATACAAACTCATCTGAAATCTGAAAGAAGACTATTTCCAACAAAGCCGGGAAGCAGAAATAAAATAATTTTTCAGTTTGGTTCCAATTTAGCCCAACAACCATTATTCAGCTGGGCTATTTATTAGCTGTGAGCGAGCTGAACCCTTTGATGTTAGAGATGTACACAAGGCAAGACCATGATAGACACAGGATGCTCTCTTGGCAGAACTACCAACAATCAGCAGAATGGGTAACCTCTAACTAGAAAACACTCGGTACTCTATTTTAAGACCAAAAATCAAAGACAGCGTTACTACATGAGTGTGTATTAAGCAGACTTATGGAGCTAAGCTGTTAGTCTAACAATGTGAAATAATATGTTGGCTCACTTTTACAGAAGCTCTAGGGTTTAGACATTTACTGAGACGTCTGCCATTCTGGAGACATACAAGACTGAGGGGAGCTGAGGAGGAACATGACCTTGCCCAGGACTTGCGCCACTGTGATGTTATGGGCCACACAAAAGAGTCTGTGCATCTTAGCACCAGAAAGATTTAGTTTTCTGATGCCTGTGAACAGTATCCATGAAGAGTTTCTGCCACCCAAGCTGACACCAAGTCCAAGCAATTCTTGAGAGGGTAATTAAATGTTTTGATTTTTTTAAAAAAAAACCTCTCATTTCTGCGACAGATAAAGAAAAAAATAATTGAATTTTCTCCAAAAAATTTCTAGAGCAGCTGGAAGCTCTGGTTGCAGCTATGTCATGAAGCTGTTCACTGCTAAACCCTTTGTGATTCACTGACATGAAGAGTTAGCCGAGTATTTCCACCTCTGTTGTTCACACCATGAGAGACGCTTCACTGCGTTTTCCAGATTTAGCAGCTTAAGGACTAGATGAACAAATTATTTTTCACAGCTGAGCAAGCGTTGAGCATGTAGAAGGACTGTGAGCTAACTGACAGGTGGGTACACGCGAGTAGCTGCGCACCGGTAATAACGGAAAAAGCTATCCCGGTTTTTGCACATCCCGTGCTTCCACCCTATGCAGCGTTCACTGATGAGAACCCAGTTCCACCTCAGCATGCAAGAGAAATGAGGCGGCTTTGAAGCGGACTGGATGGCTGAAATCACCACCACGTGATGCTGGTGATGTTCTCACATCGTGTCATTTTTCAGAGTTTGTTAAAAACGTACTATAAAACAAAAAGATGGTGAATCTGATTCCGGTCACTACTGAAGTTGGGGTAAATCTGTCGAAGTCAGACTAGAAATTTATGGCTAAAAGACGAACATCAGGAACATCATTTGTGCTATCTTCTTACAAACCGCACCACAAAGTTTCCGGCTAACTCATTAACTTCTCCCAGACTGACACCCTGAAGATTACCTACCACTTTTGCCACTGGAAACTATCTATCACCCTTTTATATCACCATGAGCACTCTCCTTCAAAGCTCCTAATATTTCAAACAATTAATCAGCTAAACCAACCTGAGATCAATGGCTTTGCTGCTCTCCTACCATTTATATACCATACACTAGCATGACTCTGTGCCAGCAATTCAGGGTGTAGAACATGATTTAAGGAACTCTCTGCTGCAGGAAACAATTACCACTTCAGAGGAACAGATCCTGAAGTTTGATATAATTTGTTCAATGCCAAACCTAAAAATATTCAGCAGTTTAAAAAAAAGGAAAAAAAGGAAAAAAAATATCTTTAGCAATACAACCAAAAAAAAAGCTCTGAACGTTTTCCTATGCTTAAAAGTGTATTTTGGAAATGCATATGAACTAGAGGATTGAAGCAGTATTCTTATCTGAGTCATTTAAGCAATAGGTTACAGCTCTGTTGATTTGCTGTTCCATTTCAGTATTCTGCCAAGACACACTGAGATAAGCAAAAAGCACTTATTTTTCTCAGCATAAAACAAAGGCATCAGCATCAACACTTCCTTCGGCAGATAAAGCAAAAGGGAAATGTAACGGGTGTCGTGCAAAAGGAGTGACAAGGGAAGCTGGAGATCCGGCTGCACCGACTGACCACGTGCGATGGACCGGGGTCGCTGTCAGGAGATGGGATGTGGAATAAGCCATCGTTGCTTTCACAGTTGCAAACAACAGGTGAAATTAAATCAAAGTGTCCTGCGAGGAGAAAGAATCAGAACATCAATAGCCAAGGGTTCACAGCATGGCATGAAATATTACCAGCTTTCAAACAGAAAAAAATACCAAAAAGTTTAATGTCACTGTGTCTTCAATATTGCATAAGCAGGATTTTCCACTCCAGTTATGCTTGGCTCAAACTGATCTCTTCAGATCAATTTCATTTGTCAAGGCTCCATGCTTTCAAAACACCTGCTCGCAAGACATTCGGAAATTCTGAATATCCAAGTGGCGGTCAACTTGTCGGTGCAACTAATGGGAACTGACTGTGCTTCGAAGTTATGACAATAAAGCCAAGTGACACGCATTTTTTGATTTTGCTGAAAGTATTTACCTATCTAACTTAAGAGTTAATGATGATCGTGCCCTAAACAACACTTAGTATGCCAGTGCTCTGGCTGAGAGCAAGTCAGGAAGAACTGAGAAACTTGTGAGTAAAAAGAGTTACACAGCTCACTTCATCCTATTCGTTCCGTTTTCCTTATTCCCTAAATAAAAAGGCAGGCGTATAATGCGAATCCATCTCAACAGCAATATAAAAGAACACTTTTGGATTTAAAATATTATTGGAAACATGCAGAAATGATTAGTAGCATTTTACCTGCACTAATAATGTGCTTTTTGATTAACCAAGTGCGTGCTTCGGATGGGACTGGGTACTTGCTAAGGCTCGCCATAGAACAGATGTTTCCCACAGACAAGATACGAGTATTTATAATGAATGTGAAAAGCCTCAACTGTTGTTGTGAAGATTTTGAATTGGATAAAATGTACTGATGAACTGTAAAAGTCGGATTTTGCATGTCTGCTCTTTATCACATAATGGCAACAGCGCATACACGCTAGTCTGAAACGTCTCAGTTATGCAGAACTATATATGCAAGTTTATTTCTACAGAACAAAGAAATTTTTAAAGCTAGCATTAATCATACATGCACACACACATGTTTATGTGTGTTGGTACGCTCTGAATATGACCGTCTCGTTTATACTGTCAGGAAACACACTGAGGCTAAACAAGAGTCACGAGTGCATAAAAGATTCAGACTCTTTCCTGAGCTCTTTGGCTATGGCTGAAAGAGCTAATTAACCCTCTTATTAAAGAAAAGCCTTAAGAACCAAATAGCAATACTGGCCATTTACCTCTGCAGAATAATGGGAGTACTTTTGGTGACACCTGTACTAATTGCTGCTCTTTGATTTTATTGGAAAGTAACCAAAAGCAAATGCTCATTTTCAGTATCAAACTGATTACTGCCAAAGGCTTGCTACATTTCCTTCTGAAAATATAATGAATAGATGCAGAAATAATAACAAAAGATGTAAGCTTGTTAACATTTTGGAAGTTTTGGCATTCAGAAATACACTTTTTTCAGTTGAAGCACTAACCCTGTCTCGCAGTAAAGGAAACCAAATACCGATATTGACAGAGCAATGAGAAGATATTCCACCAAGTTGTTCCTCCTCCCATCCATCTCCATATCGTGTTTGGGGGATGGAAAGTCAGTTTGCTGCCACTTCTTCATTCAAATCTACCCTAAAATTTTACTCCTGCAGCACCACTAAGGTAGCAAAGCAAATAGAAAATAAAAACAAATGATCCCTTCTCCACCAAGATTATAAATTTATTCTTCAAAAAAGCACCCACGGCCACCTTCCTAGTTTTGCCGCGCTCCGTCCTGCCCTCCTCACCCTCCCCACACGTTATTATCCTCCCTTGCTACAACGCAAATCAAAAGCTCTTGTCCGGTCTCCTCTGTGATCATGCCAAAATTATCGGTGTTTCTTACAGGCGCAAGAGCTCACCTACACACAAGTTGTAAGCACGGGGATTTACCCTGTACGCTTTTCAAGGACTGAAGACAGTCTTTGCTTTCAGATGTAGGTAAGGGTGGGTAATTCTTTGCTGCATTTTCCAACTCTTACTCCTCTTTTCATCCTTAAAAGTGTACGGCCTTGATCTCTTTCTAACGGGCTGTGTAACTGCTTTTTGAAAGTCCAAATAAAGTTTATCACTTCGTTTCTCCTCATCTGGTACTGCTTTGATAAATTCAAAGCTTTTTAATCTACTGTTGATGAGCAATTCCTTTGCAGAAGCCGTAAGTTTAAAACTACTGTATTTGGTGTTTCAACTATCATGTTACGAACTTGTAAGTAGAGTTTGATCAAGGTTATAAGTACAGAAACATAAGTATCAGTCCATTGTCTTTAAAATTACCTATTTTGGCTCAGCACTCCAGTACAGATACTGCTTTTAGCTAAACATGTTTTTGCAAAGAGTTCTGCTGATTTGACACTTGGGCTTTACATTCATAGAATCATAGAGTGGTTTAGGTTGGAAAGGACCTTGCAGACCATCGAGTTCCAACCCCCCTGCCATGGGCAGGGACACCTCCCACCAGCCCAGGTTGCCCAAGGCCACGTCCAGCCTGGCCTTGAGCACCTCCAGGGATGGGGCCTCCACAGCCTCTCTGGGCAACCTGTGCCAGTGCCCCACCACCCTCACAAGGAAGGAAAAAATTCTTCCTAACGTTTAATTCTGAACAAAGCGATTTGTTACAACTTATGGGTTTGCTGTGGAACCATTTCTTTTCACATGCTTTTCGCTGACAATGCTTCTTCATTAAACCAGGAAATGGCACATCCAGAGTCATTCTTCTTCAGCAGCTTTTGTGGTGGGGTCTGATGAAGAGAAACCCGTTTCCTCACCAGCGGCTGCACAGTGCCATGGGACACAAGCTTCCCTCACCACTGCAGGCGCGTTTTCAGGAGAAGCTGGTTGCTGAAGATGGAGAGGGATGGGTTGTGTGTAATTCCTCTGAATAACATTAGAAAGGAGACCAGGAACAAATTAAGTAGGTATGCTAGATAAATAAACGCACATCTGATTTGACATACCTAATTAAAACTGCAGATCGGCACAACGGCTAGGGCATTCCTATTGCTTTCCCTTCAAAAAATCCTTTGCAACACAGAACAGGGAAACATTCCACTTTGTTTAAAGTAAAGGAAAACAAAACTGTTTTCTACAAAAGAAACACACATTTCTAAGTCACAGCTTTGGCAGCAAATTACACAAAGCCTTCCCCAGAAGTAGCCCTAACCCTGACAACATGTACGCACACATATCTGAATATAATCGGGCACAGGGGACCCTCTGTCCCCCCACAGCACTGAGCTCTTCTTATGGTTTTATTTGTGTGAAAATGGACATTGTGAAATACCATTTCAGAAAACTAACAATAAAAGAAAACATTTACTCACAACATGTTTGCAACATCCAGCATAAATGGAAGCTTCGTGTGTATTGGAGGGAAACATTTTCTAAATACATTATCTACATTGCCTTGCCTTTACAGCCCATAAAATTCAGACGCTTATTTATGTAAGCCTGAAAGCTATGTTAACAGAAAAATAATTTATTCCTAACTGCATATAGTTACCTGGGGTTATTTCTATTAAAGCATAAGAAAAAAAATTTTCTGGCATCCAGAAATAAGTTGCTTTTCAGAAGCAAGATATAAATCAGGAAACACGTTTTTGACATGTTCCCAGTACAAAACTTCTCCAGCTAAACCAGTACGGCTGAAAGGTACTATAAGTACCTCTCCAGAAGTATCTTTCCTTGCTGCATGGAAACTAGTAACTCCACTGAAGACAGCCACACCAGGTTTCAATACAGCATCATAGGCATAATTACTCGCCAGGGACTTCAGCTGAATGGCGCAAAGACATTTGCAAGGCAACAATTATCATCAAGATCATTTTGGTTCAATCTGAAGAAGACGCTTCCAAAAACTGGAGATTATGTTCATCTTAACCTGTATTCAGGTGAAGTGTACACTCAAAAACACAGAGTAAGATTGTGCACTACTGAAGCTTTCATAGTCGCTAAACAAGACCAAGACCATCTAACTGTCCTTGTTCCTGTAAAGGCATTTTCTTCCATGGTTTTTAACAGTCTTTATAGCAGCTGGTCACAGAACGGCTTCCTACCACCAACAGTTAGACCAGTATGTCCAGAAATAGTTAAACCAAAAACCAGTGTAAGTCATGCAACAAAAAATGGCAAAGAAGAACCTGGTAGAAAAAACCCAACACTTGCAATGAGAAGGACAGTCAAGTGCTAACCATGCAATTTTTGGTCTTCACCGGGAAAGCCTATAAACCTATAAGAGATGAGTATTAGTTCTGATACTTTCATGCACAGTATTTTTTTTTCCTAAAAATACTCCACAGCCTTACAGCTATTATATTGTTCATGCAAGCTCCTTAATTCAACAGAGACAATCTACTGCATAGTCTTTGATGTAAGAATGAGGTGCAAAGTAATGACTACACACACACGTCTTCTGCGGTCACCTATCCAACAGATATCTAAACGTCCCTATCTGAGCATACTGGAGGATGAGAACCTCAGCCCTCCTTGCAATATGCCAGTTAAGAAGGAATTCAAGGTTTCCAGTTCTGAACATGACAAAAAGTCGGTCTTTCATATTGAAAAGATGTGCAATACTATAGTGCTTAACAGCCTGAAAGAAGCTACTATTGAAGTCATTGGGTTTTCTTCCTGTCTACGGCAAAGCCTAGAACCATTGCATGATACTTTTGGATACTCTCCACTTGCCTTGACTGACCCAAAAAATGTTAAAATACAGAAAAAAAAAAAAAAAAAGGATGCTTTCCAGATATAGAGGCTGCAATAGCCACACATGTCGTCACTAATTTTTGTGTTACTGATAATGAACAATGAAGAACTCTACACTACAAATGACAACTGATGCTGAAATGTGAGACTACGGTCCCACGACACACAGTTGTAGCATTCCACTACAGTGAACGTTTTCACAGTTGCAGGCATGGATTTACCGCTCAGGCCTTTCACAAACTTCACAGAGGCCCCAGTGATGGCAGTCCGTCGGTCCTCTCATCCTGCAGCCCTGAGAAGTAGTTGGGGATGGCAGAGTCCACCAGTTCCAGGGTGGATACAAAGGCGGTGAGATGAGAAAAAGTTGTAACCAGCTCAGAAGTACTACTCTAGGTCTACTGTTCCTTAACCCAACCCTGATATATACACACAGTTCCCAGGAGAGAAATCAGCTGTGAGGTGGAGTACAGTTTTCAAGGAACAGTACCAGTGGTGCTTTTGGGTTGGAGAACAGGAGGAGGCCCAGACCTGTAATGGTGAAACACACTGTTGCCTGGTCTGTACCCGATGAAGAACATCACGCCTATCTTTCAGAGATCTGACAAGCTGCTCACATATTAGCTCCATCACTGACTGCTGTAAGATGAAAAAGGTGAGAGAGTAAACTGCTCAGAATTTCTCAGAAAGGTCCTGAAATCCTGTGAAAACGGGGAGTGGACTGTACAAATCCCCTCAAGAACCCACCTGAGCCTCAAATTGGTTTACCAAATATCAGAGGGGGAGAAATACCGTTGCAAGCAGGACAGACAAACCCCACCCACCAGAGTCATACTGGTTCCCTAAGCAGAAATGAACCCTTCGTGAGCAGTGGTATCCACCACAGGGCACAAGTCCACAGCAGCGCACACGTCTGCGTAGGGGCTGGTACCACCAAATACCAGATAAAATGGGAAAGTGCTTTCCCGTGGGCGTCTCCGGCAGGTGTCCAGCTCCCGAATAAAGCCCTACCACCATAAATAACTAATCAAGGGCCAGAGAAAATGAAACGAAACGCAGGCAGCTTTCCGAGAGAACGCTTGTCTGCTGACCGGTGAAGCAACGACGGAGCCCTTCAGGTGGCGCAGTAGCAAATGTAGAACACTTTTACTCAAAAGTTTTACTACTTCTTTCCTTCTGGTGATTTTCAGTGACAGGTTCTTTTTCTAGAAAAGATATAAAATGTTTAGTAAGCTGTGTATTTCAATGATCGAGTTTCTGGCAGGGAGCTGATGCCCCTAACCTTTGACAATTCCCGGCGGCCGTGTATCGACCCCCCCGGGGCCCGTGGCTGCTGTTTTTCTGGAGTCTGTATTGAACCCCACCAGTAACTGCTCCCTCTCAGGCTGCTTGACGAGCTGCCTCCTTTTCAGGTTGACCCAAGTTCTGCTCTAGTCCTCCAACAGTTTTTCAGTAAAACACAGTATAAGAGAACTTAATTTATCGAAAAGTGTGGACAGCCCACAGCCTTCGAGCAAACGCTTTCTCAGTGGGTGTATGCGGCACCGTCACTATTCTCCTCTATCAGTTACTGAAGGTCCTAGAATATTGTCCAATTAGACAGCGTGGTCTGTTACCACAGATTTGTCATTCAGAGACAGATGAGGAAAACTGAGTTATTAGCTGGCTTGGCCTTTGCACTTTTTATGGGGGAAGCTCATATTTCTTGATAGGAATCAAGAATTGATTCTTCAGAAAGATGTCTCCCTTCTCAACTCATGAAGAGACACAGCTCTGATTCATTAAAGATTTGTAAATATAGTCTATTCTTACCATGATGCCCAAGGAGACCCACAATTTTGCAAGTGCTGGAAACTATTCCTAAATGACGCCAGTAATAATGAAACTTATATGGACTATTATTGTATTTATCAAATCTCAGTTTAAGAAGCTCTTCTAGAATGGGGATAACAAAAACAGCTGATTGTCATCTTTCAGGAGGCAACTGCTCACCTTCTCTCATTAATTTATAACATGAAAAAGATTTTGGTCCCTTCCTTAATGCAAATAGTGCCATCATCACAAAAATCATCATGCACAACTCTTGAAAGATTAATTTGTTTTATCATCTTTGAGTAAAATAAGAGTATCGGCACAGTAACTGAGAAATTTCTGGATGCAAAATAATCTGTGAGCGCCCAAAAAGCCGGCATCATCACACCTGGGGAAGCTAATATGATACCAGAAAATTAAGCTGAAAATTCATGTACAGTCAGCACGACCAGAATAAACATTCCCATCAATCCATGTCTTGTGACAAGGCCATAACCAAGTACCAACAGGCCAGCTCTGCTAAAGTGGATTCAAAGAGGTGACAAGACCCCCACAAGGCACCTTTGACCACACAGCTCAGGAGAACCAGTATCAGCACTGCTGGCGGGTGAACATGTCCTTCCTTTGCCTGTTGTTCATATCAGCTACACTTTCTCCATCTTTGTGAAGCCCGTAAATATTGTGAGATTATTCATCCTCCCTGGAAGAACATATGGACATTATGGGGTGCCATCTTACAGCCGTACTCATGCAGACCCTGCCCAGCCACCGCCGGCACCAGGGGAGCAGGGGATAATGCCTGGTGAAGGTCCCAGGAGAAACTGAAATGACAAACACCTCTTCTCTGCACCCCAAACACCTGCCATAAATTTGATAGGATGGTTGATCAGTAGCCTCTGCTGAAGTCTTTCGTCCCAGGCCTGAGCTGCAAGCAGAGGACCTGCTGTCCCACCACAGGCACACTGACGTCCCATTGGATAGAGGAAATCCACATCTGGTGTTTCTGTCGCTCAGACTCACAGTGAGTCCCACAACAGGAGACATAACACAGATTCCACAAGGTAAAACAGAAAATAGAGAAATAAGCAAATCGACTGACTGTTTACCAATTTTTGAGGACAAGTAAGGTCAGGGACTTGGAGAAATGAAGTGCTCTGACTCAAGCTGCAGCTGGAGGAGGAACTGGCTTACTCTGGGAGTCACTCCTTCTCCTAAAGCATCAGTGTTGGATGTGGGAGCTACAGGTTTGCCTCATTCATCGCTGCTGACTAGGAAGTTCTACAATCCAAGTGGACTGGCACATGCCCAAACACTGTAGAGTAAGGAGGAGAATTGATTTTCTTCCACACACAGGCAGCTTGCTAGAAATCCCATGGATATTCCCCGATAATTAGAGCTGTCTCAAATGTAAGCGCGCCCCCAGAGGAGATGCTTTCTTTGGACAGTTACTGACATACTTCCTTTGCCCTCAATGTGTGCATCTCAGTGGTTTCTCCACCTGATTTAATCCCTTCGAGAAGGATTGTTAAACAGAATAAGAATTACTTTGAAACTCAAGGCGATTTGGTCAAATCTGCTGAAATCTATTGCAGCGCCCTTCTACCTAATTTCCTTCCCTACCCGGTCCCCTTCATCCATTTTTATTTTAGAGGGAAACTGAGCAAAAATTGCTTATAAGGAAAACCTAGAGTCACAAGGGAGAAAGGTCTACTCTTAGTTCTGGAGATAATATTAGAAAGGAGGATACCACTCTTCATTAATTACTAAATAACAAACAGTACGCAAAATATTTAGGGGGCTACTCAACACTTTGTCCCCTTCTGCTCAGCACTGGTGAGGCCACATCTGGAGTGCCGCGGCTGCCCGGTACGAGAGAGATGCAGACACACTGCATCAAGTCCAACGACGCGTCAGAAGGATGGTGAAGGGACCGGAGCATCTGTTGTATGAGGAGAGGCTGAGAGAGCTGGGACTGCTCCTCCTAGAGAAGAGGAGTTTCCTACCCAAGAGGGAGGTCCTCCTCATGTGTATAATACCAGCCAGGCTCTCAGTGGTGCTCTGTGACAGAAGAGGCATATAGGATATTTCACTTTAACATGAGAAAGAACTACTCTTCCTGTAGGAGGGTGGTGAAACAGCGGAGCAGCTTGCCCAGAGGGCATCCCTGAAGATACCTAAAAGCTGCTCTGACGTGGTCCTGGGCAACCCGCGTGAGATGACCCTGCTCTGAGCAAGATGTTCAACTGGGCTATCTCCAGAGCTCCCTGCAACCTCGGCCACTCTGTGATTGCCTATTACTTTGAAAGATCGTAATAAATAAAGCATATGCTGACCTCAGCTACCTTTCCTCAAAGCGTGGTTTGCCTTCCACTTCTGGTTGCCCTGGTACGGCAGCGCTGCAGTTGGCATTCAGAACTACCACCCTCCCCACCCCTTAACGGCAGAGTATGCCCAAGATACACATAAACCCCAAACACTTCCAAACAAGCCTATATATATGCCTCACTGCAGTGTTCGTATATGTTGCAACTCAAACCCTTCCCTGATACATTCCACTTTTTTTCTGAAAAGAAATCCATTATTTTCAAAGGTACAGAGAGACATACTGTGCATGACTACAGAAACACGAAGTCGCTTCCTGCATGCACTCGAGAGCGCATCTGCCTGTACTCCCAAAAATCCCAAGAGTACAATCTTTTTCAAAAATGAAAAAAAAAAAAAGCTTCTTTAAGCAAAATAAATGAAAATCATCATGAAACAAATTAGACCTGACTTTCATCTGTGCAGAATTATTCAGTTCCCAGGACAAGCAAAGAGAATCAGCACTCCTGTGCCATTCTGGTTTTAAGAAGATTATTGGAAGTTACATGGGCTCTGAGTACGTTTTTGCAGGTACACACGCACTTGCACTCATGAACACATGATGCAGCCACAAAGTAAATGGGGAAATAAAAGCAGTCTGTAAGAGGACGAAAATACACTGAAAATACAGAAATCCCATACTTTTTTCCATCCAAAATAAACCTTAAATTCCTAAAGCTATCAAATTATGAGGCATTAAAATCATGTCTGCGTTTCCTTTTTCTGTTTTTCCAAAGACTAAGTCTCAGGCAGATGCAGCACTATCCTAATTTCTGACAGCTAGCATTTCTATCATCTCTAGAGAAACTTGCAATATCACGCACATAAATCCTCTCACTTGCCTGAAGAGTGCAGAATTACACTGCAAGTTCTGTCAAACATGGCACATGAAGGACAACTCAATTGGGAACCAGAGACAGGTGTCACATCCATATCAAAGATGATCTGTGAGCAATTAGCTGTCTCCATTTCAAAATGAGACAAATACCTGAAGCCAACATACATGCCATATGCATCATTCCCTTGAAAAAAATCATCTTCAGTCGCTGCATTTAAAAATACACTCTCCTCATTTTCACAACAGAAAACCATACTAAAATATTAACTTAATTTTCCGTATTATTAATCCTAATCAATTATGTACATAAATATACACACACTTTACGTAACCTAGCTTATTCAGAAGTAGTCTTATATTTAAATTATGTGACAAAGTTGTATTTTAAATTTTGGGAAATATAACTATCACAACATGGCATTTGAATTATTTTGAATTAATTTTTAAAGCAAATACAGCAATAGTGTGGCTACCAGCAAAACAACAATAAACTGCTTCTAAGAGGAACCTCCTCAGTGCTTGATGTACTCATAGTTCTAAAAACCAATGTTATGAGGATGACACTGGTATGTAAAATACAAATGGCAAAAACATTTTAAAAATAAGATTAGAATTCTACAGTCCAAGCTTGATTCACTTGACCGTGTGCTGCCTAGGTCTTTAGATATGTTTCATTGCCATTAAGGACTGACAGTGCGTTACAGCCACAAAACCCATAAAAACCCACAAACTACTCAGCAGAAGATAGGTATCTGAGAGCAATTTGAAAGGAAGAACAACAGTCTTCGACCTACCAAACCTGTCAGTAATTAAACAAACAGATTCTTCTGCTAACATGGAGAATTCAGCAAAAGAATGACAACAGTGAGATTTCAGAAAATCTCCTGTATTATAAACTACTGCAGACATCAGTCTGGCTGCGAGCAAGTGATGCTTCTCCCCGTGCGATTCTGTACACCCTAAACTGAAGAAACAGCTTTCCTCGTTCTGTATTATCCACTTAGGGCACGCAGTGTCCATCCAAAGCAAACATTTAATTACTTTCAATACAGAGTTTTAAATTACCTACATTTTAAAGCAGGATGCATAGAACACTACATCAGAGCACATCAGACCTTATAAAAAAACTACATTCCTACCTTGCCAGGTCCGAACGGAGACGCTCCTCCAGCTTTCGCCTGTCTAAAAGACAGGAGCTGAACACCTTTCGCTTCACAAAGATACCTGCCGATCCGAATCAGCCTCTCCAGCTGACAAGTGCTCGGCAGTACTGCTCACCTCCAGCTGGCAGCAACAGCTCCGTGCAAACACCATCGCACTACTGCCGTGAACTGCAGCGACTCAGAACCAAAGTAAGAGAAGTCTTGATAGGCGAATGTGTTTCAACACACACATTCAGAGGAAATGACTCAACTATCTCCACATCTTCAAACACTGAAAGCTGCTTCCTCCACCCTCCCCCACTGCAGATGATGGTGTGAGCTGAAGGGTTCTCTGGTTTATTTATTAAATAGCGCCGTGAAACAAATATTAAAGCTCAACTGGTGAACAGTAAATTACAGGTCACCCCTACACTGACTTTTTTTCAAATAACGTCCTGAGTGGAGAAATGCTAAACTCAAGTGTTTGTTTTAATGAATGCATACATAAGTATTCCATGAAAACAAAAGAGAACACATACTTTCTATCCCAGTATATTAATTCTGAAGATATTCTGAGACTTAAAAGCAGTATTCAGATACCATCTGATATTAATCTCATAAAATTTCAGGGAAAAAAAATCTTTCTTGGCCATTATAGAAATATCGGAAGCTGAAAAATAAGGAATTGAGATAAAAAGGAAGTGATAAAAATGTAGACTTTATCCAGCTGAATTTCAATATGCATTCAGTCATAACTGAGTAAGTATTCCACAACTGGATACGCATTGTCATTTGTTTGGCATTAGAGCCTGTCCAGTCTTACATACCTTTAGTATGACAATCTATTTCTTTAATCTCTACCCACTGAAGAAAATCTTGCTTCAACTTGGCTTGAATCTTGAATACAGAAAGAGGAGTGGCTCTCCTTAAAATCTCTATACCTTGCACATTTTGTAGTCATTTCTGTTCCTTTAACACCCCTCTGTATCAGACTGCTTCCGATTTATGGGTTCTCAGTTTTATGGGGTTTGGTTTCTCTGCTGTAAAAGTAATATTCCCCAGGCGATGAGAAGTGAGCACCATTTGGAAACATGGATTTTCTCCCTCCATTCCACAAAAACGCCCCCCAGACGCTTGGGACCCCCTCTCAGGTTGGTGCCATTCACCTGGGAATACGCAAGTCTAGATTTAAATCCAGCAGAGTGACTTTGAAATAGCCATTTTAAACTTTACGGATAGTCAGAAAGCGCACAGCAGGCTGCAGCCAAAGTGGGCAAACCACTGTTATCAGGAATTCGTATTTTAAACATTAAAATAACTCATTTAATACATATCATTAAGGGCTGTAATGAAGCACGGGTAAGAATTCCAGATTCCTCCTTCAACAGCACTTTGCTACAAAGCAGATGAGTTTGGTGGAATTAGTTATCCCGTATCACATAGCAGCCAACTTGCACAGTAAACTTGGTCAGAATGTTCACCCTTTTTCTTAATTTTAGCTTAGTTTATCACTTCAAAATGGTGGAGTTAAATATGCTTTTGGCATTCACTTCAGGATGAAAAAATAAAAATCGCTGCTAAAGAAAAAAGAGCACATATCAGAATCACGCACCTAAGGCAGAAGACTGTGACTACAGGTTCCGATAGACCTGCATGAGATGAGACACACTGAAACAATAGAAATCCCAGGAAACGGGTGCAGAAGAAACATCAGGAAGTCATCTCTCCCACAGCATGAAGAAAGATCATATGCGTGACATGACACACATGTGACCACATATATGACACTGCCAAAATCTCCACACCAACAGGTGAAGAGAACTTACACCTTGGCAGACTTCTCACTACCAGCACCCAGAAGTAACTTAGGAAAAGAGACGAACAAGGAGTAAAGCATCTCCCTTCTATACTCCAAGATATATTTTCCCTAAACGGGCAAAGTTTTATCTTAAAAAATGATAGGGAGTGATGGTATTGTTACTGAGATAGGGACGTCTGTAGCTTCTGTGGCTTCAGATACACGTACCTGCCCTTGCCCACATCATTTAATCCCTCTACACCTCATTTGCAACCACTGGAAGCACTGTAATGATTCTCCCTTACTTTGCAGATGAACAGCAGAGCACTCGGATATTGCTGGGAGAGGGTCCACGTCAGGAATCATAACACTTGTTATCTCCCTAACTGCAGCTCTGGATAACAGTGATTAATTTTTAAGTAGCACATACATCGCTGTCCTCATTTAATGGCAATTTCCAAAGAACCTCACATATTTTCCATAGAGGAAAAGCAAGCAATGGAGGACACAACACTACAGAAAGAAGAAATTGTAAGACGTACGTTTTTTAAAGCAATGCCATCTATCACTGCTGTCTGCCTTCAAAGCCATAAACCCCATCTGCTCCAAACTAATAAATCCTAAAAGACAGGTTCTTACATATGGTCAAAATACATCCGGGAAGAGCTCTGTGCAGAAGTGGCTCAAAAGATGGTAAAACAGCCATCACTTTTCATGGTGATAAAAGAAGGCACTTTGCTACTCAAGACCACAACAACATGCTGAAACAGGGATGCTGCTGATGGGGACCCACCCCAACAAGCTCCGTAGACTTGTGGACATACCAGGGGGACAGAGATCACTAAACTTCCCCTCAGGTGCACTCTTGGGAAGGTATCCCCTTCTTGACTGGTGCCTCCTGAGCTCTCCATCATCTGGCCAGTCCCAACAGCCACTCTCCTGGGTCCTCACGCTGAGGGCTTCCCCCAAAGCCAAGGATGACTTCTCTTCCACGCCAGCAAAGGGGCAAAGGAAACGAGAGTGGACTGAGAAGTGCCCTCCAGAGCGCTTAAGTGGATGCTTGGATGAAAAGGTGTGACACTGAGCACCCCACACTATGGCACACGTGCACAGTGTGCACCTCCTACAACACTGGGACAAAGCTGGTTTTTTTTGGTCGTCTTTTTTTCGTTTTCAGAAGGTGCCTCTCTCCTTAGTTCTAACAACACATGATGATGTATTGTTACACTAACAAATGTTTTCCAAATTTGCGTTCTGAAACCCTGTTACAACAGATGAGAAATCAGTTATTTGGAAGGTAAAACGGGTCTCATAGCTCCCTCCTGTGAGAAATTAAACAGCAGACAACGGACCTGCGACACTGAGTAAAGTGTGTTTCAAATGTGCATTTCCTGCTGAAGCTCATATGACAATAAACACAAACAATAACAACACTTTCTACAGAATCCACGTGTACATTTCAGTCAGATGACTTCACTTTTGAAGCAAACATCTGAAAAGATTCTTTACTTATATTAAGAAATAATAAAAGGTGATTAACTACACCCTAACCCAGTCATTTGAGTAACGCATTGCACATTGCCCTGAAAGAGTGGAACAACTTATTTCAGCTGTTCCGCTTAGGCAGCAACAGCGTTATGTTTCTTCAGAAAGCTCCACAGCTTTGTGAGCAGCATCCAGTTTCCCAGAGTCTGCTGCACGTTTCAAAAGGAAAATACTACCTACACGCGTTTTGTAACGTTACTTCCCAATTTAGCGTTCTAAATTAATACAGAATTAATGAGATATAGCTCCTGTTGGTATTGGTACGATAAGGGGAAAATAATTTTCATTTAATGAAAAGACAGTAATTGTAACCCCGCAACAACGTCTGATCAGAAGGATCAAGCATACTGCATTCAATATTAAACTGACAAGTACTGTATTTCTTTCAACTCAAG
The DNA here is from genome assembly GCF_965231255.1 of Vanellus vanellus. Lineage (NCBI taxonomy): Eukaryota > Metazoa > Chordata > Aves > Charadriiformes > Charadriidae > Vanellus > Vanellus vanellus. The sequence goes on along the minus strand of NC_138908.1, from coordinate 1,484,906 downwards.
AACTTTTGCTTAATGTGATAGTGTTTCTTCCTTGATTTCAGAAGACTTTCACTGCTGGCGCACGCCTAACCTTCTAATCACGGGCACGTTTAGCAGCGCCCGAGTCGCCCTGCGTGCAGCAGAAGGACGTTGCAGGCCGTGCCGCCGGGCCAGCGCTCCTCCCTTCCTTCGGTCTGCGGGGCCTTAATTTCATAGCCGAGAGGCAGAACAGCAACCGTAACCACTAATGACAACAGTTAAATAACGGTACCAAAAACTATGACTCAGCTAGTGTGAATAATTTACGTGAGTTAAACTACTAATGCCAATTTCCCTATACCTTGACTAACGCCTCTGTTTTCCTCGGCCTAGTGACAGCATACTTCATCTGAATTTCTTATTAATTACATCTGCCCACATGAACTATTTCTGCAGACAGAATCAAATGCACTTTGCTAAGATATTGAGTTTCCTACCAAAATGTGAAAAAAACCACCAAAAAATAAATAATGATTTTACTGCGTACGTACGGCCTTACAGGCCTCCGGCGTTACCCCTGCACACCACTAAGGAGTCAGTTGCTGCCAACTGGAAAGAAAACTGAAACCAGCTACGCCTTGTACGTGCGGAAGGCTTGGAAACGAGAACTCCAGTCCTGCCCACCGTGAGCACACCTCTCCAAAAAGCAGCCATGGGAGTGCATCTTCCAGGAGGAGACGACCGGGCTTCTCGTGCCCGTCTGCCCGTTATACCAAAGACGGGTGACGAGGATGAAGAGGACCCTGACACAAATCAGGGCAAAAACTTCAAGCACAAGGATCACAACTGTCCTTCCAAGACCTTCACAACAAACCCTGGGAGAGGGGATTTCTCCAGACGTAAGGAACAGCGAGGCTGGAAGAGATACAAAAGATCATCTATGAATTTCACGGGGAAGATACTACCTACCAAATCGTCTGCTAGAACTGAGTTACCTGGTATCAACTCCATCACTTACACTTTCACACTACTAACCAACAGACAGTAAAAATGCTTCTCATAATATGTTGTTCACAAAAGAACCTCCTGAGGTGGTGTTGTGGTTTGGACAGGTGGGGATATCGGAGAGGCTGTTAAATCAACATTTAAGAGAGGGGAACACAAATACACAATATTTAGACCAACAAGAGTTCTAGAAGGCCTGGAGCGGCTGCTGCAAGCGGGCACTGACGCTGGGGCCCTGTCCTGTGCCACCACGTCAGGCAGAGAGCGTGGCTTCACGGAAGGCCTGCAGCAAGCCCGCTCACCCGTGAGGAGTCAGCAGCCCACGCCACGCCTAGCGCACAATACATCTTTAAAAACCAGAAAGACTGCATGGTAATATGCTTGTGTAGACAAGTGTGGAAGAATAAAAATTAAAAACAACCAGAAAGCCAGACAGGGGTGTGATTTGTTTCTCTGCATTTTACATTACTAATGCAGTTTATACCAGTTATTTGATCCTCTGCGGTATATAAACACCTAAAGGTTTGTGGAATTCCACAGGCATACGGCAGTGCTGCTCACCTACCGCTGGTACCTGTGGCACCCGCTTGTGCGTTGCTCATCTGAAAAAGTCTATTTGCTTGCCAGAGAGACCAGAGCTGGGAAGTTCTAAAGGAGGTCACCAAAACCAAGCTGATAGCTATGAGGAGACGACTGGCTCGCTGGATGAAAGGAGGGCAGCCAGTGGTGTTCATCTCCACATTAACAAAGCCTTTGGCACTGCCTCCCATAATATCCTCGTCGATGAGCTGACAAAGCATGGACTGCTTGCATGGACAGAAAGGTAGGCTGAAGACTGGCTACACCACGATGCTCAGAGTGATGTGACCAGCAGTACAAGGTCCAGCTGGAGGCCAGTCCCTGCAAGTGTACCCTGAGGAGCAATACTGGAGCCATTACGCTTAGCATCTTCTTTAATCACCTGAAAGACAGGGCAGAGCACACCCTCATAATTCACAAATGATGCAAAACTGGGAGAAGTGGCCAACACACCAGAAAACCATGCTGCCACCCAGAGAGACCTGGACAGGCTGGAGAAATGGGGAAGTGCCAAGTCCTGCCCCCAGAGAGGAACACCACCATACACCAGTAAACGCTGGGGGCCAAACAGCTGGAAAGCAGATCTCCAGAGAAGGTCCCGGTGGACACCAAGCTGCTTGTCAGCCAGCAACCAGCAGTCTCCCGGGCTGCACAAGGCAAAGCATTGCCAGCAGGTTGAGGGAAGTGATCCTTCCCTTCTGCTCACACAGGTGAGGCCACATTTGCAGTGGTGTGTTATGGGCTCCCCAGTATATTTAAAAAAAAACAAAAACAACAACCTACCAAGACATGGAGTTACTGGAGTGACTACAGCAAAGGACCACAAACATGATGAAGGGAACAGAGCACCCGCCATATGAGAGAGGCTGAGAGAGCTGGGAAGGCTCTGCCTGGAGAAGAGAAGGCTTGGGGGATCTTATCCATGGGTATAAACACCAGATGAGGGGAGTACAAAAGATGGAGTCAGGCTCTTCTCCGCAGAGCCCAGTGACAGGACAAGGGGCAATGCGCACAAACTGAAATACAGACAACGCCATTTGAACGTGAAGAAAAAAGGTTTTTACTGTGGGGGTGGTCAAACGCTGGACCAGGTTGCCCAGACAGGTTGTGGACTCTCCATCCTTGAAGACACTCAGAACCCAACTGGGCACTGTCACAGGCAACTGGGTGTAGGTGACCCTGCTCTGAACAGGTTGGACAAAATGATCTCAAGAGGTCCCTGCTAACCTCAGCCACTTGGTGCTTCTGTGAAAACCTGTGCATTTTACCTGATCATGTAACAAGAAAAGATCTGTTTGGGGACCCGCTGATTAGAATCTCATTTTTCAAGACACTTCAAGCTAATAGTCTTCTTACGTTTGCCGATGAAGTAAATACCAGTACTAAATTAACTAAAAGAATCATATAATAGGGGTAAATTTTTTTTTACAAAAAGAAGTAACAGTAGGTCCAGGGAAAATGCATATTAAGAGAATAAATAACAGATGTCAATTATTATTTTATTAAAAGCTACTCAAATATTCAGTTTTATATTCTCTAATCCCTATACAGATGATTTTGTATATAGATGTGGAAATACTACAAAGAGTATGTGCAGAAATGTAAAAAACTAGATTACTTAAGACACGGGTTTTCCAAGCACTTTAATCATTTAGTGACTGCTTTGATAAAAATGACAGGATAATGCATTTCCTTGCTCCAGGAGGTATTCTGAAATTTCTCATTTCAACCGAACAGACTGTTGTGCACAGAAATGCTCACCGGTACCACTAACACACACGTTGGACCATCGCTCCCCACAACACTCGTATTTGGAGCTCAAAGGCTTGTTCATAAACCACATGCAGCACAGGCTATGCAAGCTGTGAGGCTCTGCTGTGAATATGCACAATGATTTAAAGATTTGCTTTGTTTTTCCTACAGTTGGTGTTTCTGAAGCAGCTTGTCCACTTTAAAGGTATAAATGATCAAATGGTACATAGGTCTGGGGATCAAGGGCAGGGTTTGGATTTGGGAATGTGATAAAAATATACCCACTAGGGTATAAGGTTAGCCCATCACGTTCTCATATAAACAGTTTTAATGCAAAATCTGACCATGGTTGTTGAATAAAATAAATTTTGACAAATTTTACTATTGGTCTCTTTGCTATTTGACTTAGAATGTATTCTGGTTTAGATCTCACTATAATTATCAGATACTGTAAACTTTTGAGGAGAACTTATAAGTAAGATTTCATAAATTAGAAAGTTTTGTCAACTTGAAACACTGACTTACATGTCGAATTCCTTTTTTTTTTTTAATTTAGGAAATGGACAGCATCTATGATAATTCAATATTGGTGGAACACTTTCAAAAATAAATTATTAAATTGAAATTATCATGTCCTCCTCTTAAACCTCAGCAATTAGTCCAGTAGGTTTCTAAATTTCATTTATCTTTTTAGTACCCATATACTAACATCTCAAGAGTCATCCTGGAATGACATCTGCCTTTTGCAACACTACGATAAAGCCCAGCTAACAGCAACTGTATGCTTCTACTGCTTGTAGAAGGGAGAAAATAAGTACCATCTATAGAGAAAGCTATCTCTGCAGTAGATTTGTACTTGGAATCAGATGGAAACGTAATTTCTCTCCTTTCCACTAGACCTAATCTTTTCACAACTTCAGTTAACTTAAACTGTATACAGCTTACATTCCTCCGGAAGAGCAAAGTGAAGTTTTCCTTGAACTAGAAAATATGTAACCTACGCCAACATAAACATATTACAGACAGATGCACTCTAGAAAGAGTCACCATGTCCCAAGTTACCCAAAACCAAAGTGTACTGAAACACCTTCTTTGTCATCTCTTAGCAGGGAAAGCTAGCAAAAAAAAAAAGAGAGCACTTCTTCCTTTAAAGCACTGCTGAATCATGCAAAAGCAAAATGCATTTTGATGCATTTAAAACTTAGGTCCAAAAAAGGCGATGATAAGAGCTAATGGAGTTCTACTTATTTATTTATCTTTTTAAGAATACATTTACTTATTCTCAATTAGGAATTTAGTTTCATTGCTCATGGATAATGGAAGATAATGTCTATAGTATTTATATCAATTCCTGGAAATATTCCTCCAGGCCTTTCTGGATTGAAGTGTATTCTAGAGCTGCATTACAAAATCAGTGTCCATTCATGTCTCGGAGACAACTGAATACAACTCGAGATGATTTTGGTTACGCTACTGCCTTGCCGTATAAATCAGGTAATCTGCTCAGGTATGCCTACACACAGCGCAATTCCATGCCAAAATCCCCAGCCAGACACGAACAACCTGGTTCCAAATCAGGAGCTCACAGTTGGGCACAGATGAGCAACTCCATACTAACACACACAGAAATGCCCCTGGGACCTTAAACTGTTATTTTTTTTTACATTGCCTTTTGATGATCTGTGAAGCTCTATAGCAACATGTAAATGGGAGAAGCTGATTCAGGGCAATATTTAAGTTTTTTTATATTCTCCCATAAACACATTCTTAAGTCTCTGTCACAGTCCCCACGCAAACTGGGTTAATATCTCTTTTCACATCTTCACACAAATGGGCTAAGGCAACTCCTATCAGCTGAAATATCTGGCAGCGTTTCTGGCAGAACTCACATCCCTGGTTTTTTCCTGCCCTCCGGCCTTGAGTATTTCTGACACAACACACTTGATAGGTTTCTTGTAACTTTTTTTGGGTAGATCTCTTCTGTGTATTTCTTTCACCTACCCTAACATCTTTCAAATCATGAGAATTCTTGGGGGAAGAAATCTATTTTGATAGCAGCATGACAGGCAAAGCTACCATAGATCTTAACATGTACTTCATCTATTGTATGGAAATTACAGCTTTCTTCCCCTAATTCAAGAACTGTCTAACTTTTTGCTGGTGGATTTGACAGTAGGACCCATAGGTTTTTACTTGGTGACATAAGTCATAGGATTTTGCCCTGAAGACCCAAAAAGTCAATTTGTCCTTAGGAAACTAAGTGGAAACCACAGCTAACATGGAACAACACAAACTTAGATTTAAATCCTTACTCTTTCAATATTAAGAAGTACACACTTTATTTGACATTTCTGGTTCTGTTCTTGTCACCTGTAAAATAGGTCTCCCAGCTCAGCTGAGTAAAAAACTACCCAGAGATCACACAATAAAGAGCTGTTGAAACGCTTATGCAAAAGGAACTCCTGGTAAAGAACAAACCCCAAAGCAGGCACTCATTTAGAATGTATAGATGTCATTATATTTCCCCAAATGAAAGATTAACAACTTAGTAGAAATTCTAGGTCTATAAACACAATCTTGAATAACATTGATTCTCCACTTCAAAACTCATCATTTTGAAATGCATCTTTGTAACTCAACTTGAACTTCCAGGATCTGATGCATGAGGACAGGGCTCACGTCGGTGTGGAGAACCAGGGGGTGCAAAAAGTAGAGACACACATTTGCAATTCTGCTACTCATTTCTTCTTTCTACTAGCCAAAGTCTTTGTTAACTAAGCACCCATTAAAGATGACATGGAAAAGAATCTTGTACGAGGTCTTGCATTTTACCTAATTTGAAAAACCATTAAGGATTTTGAAATTAGCAGTCATTGATGTAAATGAGAAGCTATCCACTTACAGGTACATACTTATGTACTAAGGGAGCTACTATCTTACTAAAGGCTAATGGAATTTAAGAAAAAGGTCTGCAAAGAACAGAACCACCTCAGTTTAGATTTGTAGCCCTGCTAAAATGTAATGGCTGAAGACATGAACTCGGTCTAAACAGACTCTTGAGAACTGAGACTGATTCACATCTCTTTATTTAATTACTGAAAATGTAGAGCGCACCTTCATAGGCACAACGGGCAGTTTCTGTGTTTGTACAGGTCTTTCCTTTCCACCAGTTAAAAACACTTAAATACCGTTTTTAACAAATATTACGGCAGAGGGTACAGTTCAGATGTCAAGTGAGCACGGGTTACGACAGACGTTTGGTTATAACACAATCCCAAATTAAGACAGAAAGAAGAAGACCCACAGAGTGGCATGACAGGGGACACTTCTGCTACAAAAAAAACATACAGAAAAAAAAAAAAAAAAAGAGAGCTGTGCTGAACCAAAATAGCCTGAAGTCATGCTAAAGCAACTGAAAGTGAGGGGTTTTGAAAAGCTTTATAAACTTTTATAGATCACCTTGTAGAATACACCATGTCCATCAATTATACTGCTCATAAACTTAAGACAACTGCGTTTCCAGAACTGATTAAACAAACACCTCAGACAGCACAAATCTCTCATTCACCGAAGAGGCCACTTTGCATCCCTTGACTTTATAAAGGGGTTATACTTTGCCCTTTACAATAAAGCAGTTGTCTTCAATACATCAAAGACATGACTACCACGAAAGTGCTCCAGTTAACCTTCTGGACTTTCCCTTTATAATAACCACAGCAGAGAGGATGAAAGCTGGGACACAGCCACTAGACAGAAAGGGACATAAAAACCGTTAGAAGTAATACAAAATTCATAAAGATATTTCCTCCAAATCAATCTAGCACCAGACTTTAACTTTTCTATTAAAGTGCCATTTTGTGTGTAATTTTGTGTGCAATTTTGACCAAGGAAGGCCATTATAAATAGCACTCTGTTGTGCAGTGGTAAGGAAGGAGGCACCTGAGACTCTTCCTCTGGATGTGGTGTTTTGTCCCTTTTCCAACGAGAGAGCAGAGATGCCCACCTTCAGATGCCGTGCTGGTCTGTCAATTCCAAGGGCACCTCTCTGACATTCGGCTCTTCAACTTGAGGAGGTGCAGGGTATTAAGGTTCTCATCAAGAAAATATTAATAATGAGATGTCAATACTAATTAATAGGTTAGTACTAGATGCCTTGCTGTAGCCATCTGTGTTTCATCAGGAGCCTAAATGTGCAACTAAGGACTGTGCTTGGTATCACGCCAGGAACTTCTGGAATTTGCTTTAAGAATTGACAGAAACCTTCTGCTTCAGTGACTTTTGAAATCTGTGTCTACTGCTTAGTTGTTCTTACACAGCTTCAGTATCAGAATGCATAATTTTCTTCTTCCCATTATCACCTTCCAATGAATTTTTAGATAATTTCTCTTGGACAGTATGAACAGCGTAAGTACAAAAATATAAAACTAATCTACCATAAAAATATATTTTCTGTGCTAAGTTTTATTCTTGAAAAAGGGAACGGGCATTTTCTCATTTTATTAGCTTGCATACATTTTATTTTCAAAGGGTTTCTCTATGATTGTCTGTATGGCTTTTCCTTCATTTCCATAATGATTTCTTCCAAACAATCAGAGAGCAGAATTTGTCATGAGATCTGAGGAAAGGCCAGACCCAAGAGGTTTCAATAATTGAACAGACTGAGCAAAGCTTTGATTCGCTACAATATCCATTTCCCAGCCTGGAAACCTGAAGAGCAGCTCCCTTTTCTACCCATATAAAAATGCATTTATGACACTTCCCCAGGCTTTTTCCCAAATCTGTGCTGGATTCACAACATCCTTGTAACTACAAATATTCAAGATGGACTGTTGGAGACAGCATTACATCAAACAGTTGCTTCAGTGTTTTTCAAAGCACAGCCATTGCACAGTACAGCACGTTTTATTCACTGGAACACTGCAGACCTTCCCGGAGGAGAACAGAGAGTGAAAACTCTCTTCATCTCCTCTACTAAGTAAGACACCCTGTAAAAGCATCATTTTAGCAGGCTGTATTTAAGACCGCGTTCTAATTTGTTCTTTGTAAGCAGGAAGGCATACAATTTGTACAAACACTCAATCTCAGGAATCAACGTAGCGATGGCTTTTTGCTTAAATAAGTCCAAAGCTTATCACACTACTGATCATTTACAAAAAGTCTTCTAAACACGGAAGTGCGTGTACTTGCATCTTTTCTTCAACAGAACTTAGATTTTATTTGGAAAGAAAACAGTCCTACCTCATGCTCAGCTTTCATCTGCCCTCATGCTCTAATTAGCCAATTAATTCAGCAAACAAGACTTAGAACATATCAAAGGCCCAGCACAGGCAGTTTGTTTTGTGGTCACATGGCAAGCTTATATTTACACTTGCAAATGTAAGATTTCACTTAAGAATCAGAACGAGTATTTTCCACACAAACTAACACGGCAGGATTCTTGCGAAGATGAGCAGTCGGTACTAGATCTACATAAGACATAGGTTTCCTTCAGCACACAGGAATTTCCTTCACCATGTAGGCTGCATGCAGACCTCGCAGACTAAAGCGCATAGCGACTTCACGGGCCCTCCAAGTCCTCCTTATCTGCCTTCTGTCCTGGAGGGTACCTGCTCTCAGTTGCTGCCTGCTGCTGCTCTTCTGAAGTTAGATGCAAGCACAGACCTTCTCGCTTGCCCTGACACGCGTGTCCTGCCTCTGCAACCCAGACCTGGCTGCCCCCCTACCTCATTCTCTTGGAGCTGTCACAACCCACCCGAGCCCTTCGGCGTTCACCGAGCCGTTTGGAAAGTGCAGGAGGTGGCTGCGATGGCAGGGACTGCCTTTCACAACACCATCGCCCCAGAGGAGAGAGAGCCTGGCTCACCCACAGGGTCTGAACAGGGGGCTCCATCCCACAGCTCCACCCCACCGACACTGCCCCAAGGACCAGCCAAGAGGACCACCGGTCCCAGCCCCTTCTGCTGAAGCTGTGCAGGGGGAAGGAAACAGTTGCCCACAACCCGCTCTTTCTTCTCTGTTTTTATCTGTCCCCTCCAGCGTTATTTAAACTCCCATGCTGGGAGAGGAGACCGTAAGTCAGGATTACCTCCTGGAAGGCACATCACTCTGTCAATGGATAACAGAATCAGGCGTTCTTGCGCTATTTTTTTCTCCCGACTTTAAGCCTGATCTGTACAGAACGAGATTGATTCCATTCAACTTGGCACAATGGGAAAGAGCGAGAATTATTAATAACATGGTGTGACCGAGGGTAGGTAATTCAAGAATATGACTGAATTAGGTATTTCGTAATTGCATTTGGCATTCTCACAAAAATCACTTGCCCCCACATGAAACCTGACACTGTTGAGAGATGTGAGAGAATAGCATTTTTTTCAACAAAGAAAATAGAGCTAGAACTGTGTAAGAAACCATAGGGTGCTAGAAATACTTTAAAGAAGTGTGACCTTTGGCAGGGGGGTTGGACTAGATGATCTCCAGAGGTCCCTTCCAACCCTGACCATTCTGTGATTCTGTGATTCAGCCAAAGCCACTAATGCGTGCTGTAGCTTTCATTAAAAAAAAAAAAGAGAATTCAATAAAAATAGGAACGTGTTTCTCAAATGATGATTTTTCCTAGATTTTTCAGTAAATGACTCTTAAACACATACTGCAACTAACGATATTTAGTACAAACTATGATAACTCACAGTAATAGTCAGTTATTAATACTCCACTAACGTTAATTAGACCGAACCCAGAGCACTACTACCGTTTCTCTATTCCTTAGGGCACAAAAGAGGTATATTTGATTTCCTAGCATTTTTCTACCATTTAAAATTCAAATTAATTTTCCCTGTCCTCTTTTTATTCACACAAAAAGCCACTTCTGTAAAAAGTTAGTCCAAATATCTGCAGATAAAACATAAACATCCTTCTCCAAATATTATACAAGTGTGAAACTTACAATATTTTCATCAGCTGGAGGTGGCGGAGAAGTAATGCAAGGCAACCACAGGTAGGATACTGACAGATCACACTTAACTCCTTGCTTTGACTAGAGCCCATGCGCGTCAGTCATGCAAAACTCACCTTAGTGTGACCAGTAACTGCCAAGATACACAAGAAAAAGCACACCAACAGTCTTGAGCTCTGATCAATTACATCTAGGAAAAACCCCGGTGACAGTACTTGTCAAGTATTCCGTTTAAAAAATATACAAAATAGAGTTAAAGGATTTTCCACCTCTGCACATTCTCCTTGCAGTATAAATTTGTTTGGGAAAAAATCACGACAGCGGCGCAGGTATACAGCAGTAAATCACTACTGAAAGGCACAGTTTGAACACTCCCCGCTCAATGCACGAGCTGTCACATCTCTCAGAATTCTGTCACTTAAGGCTCACGTCAGAAGGACACCTCATCTAAGAAAAATACCTTACAAAAACTATCAATTCAGAACACCAAAATGAGTTGTCTACAATCTGTTTGTTACTTTCAACCACGAGCGAAGGATACAAAACCAACAGATGTACCTTTCAGACAGTAAGCAGCACTTCATAAAACAGAGGCAACAGTTGTCTACCTGCTTCCTAAACACCACACAATCCTAGGCGTCTTGGTATAGCCATTACTGAGAGCGAAAAGAACAACTGAGGAGAAAGTATTTTGTCTATAGTCCAAATACCTCTGAGTATTTCCTTGGATGGGAAATGGGAGTTTATTCCAAAGCTGTGGTGATAGGTAGGAAAGAGAAGACAACGTCTCGATGGATTGACAACAACAATAAGTGATCTTAATGACCAGTTCCAACCTTTCACTGGGGTAAAATGAAGGGATTAACAGGTTTAGCAATGGATCAAAATAAATCTAAGAGCCTGATAGTCCAGCTTTTCTACACACCACCATCGGTTTGGCATGGACCCGCAGTAAGGCTGAAACTGAGACACAGCTTCCCATCTAGGAAAAACCCTTCTTACGGTTCCACAGCCTGCCATACACAAACTCTTTCTAAGAGAAGCCAGCTTCATGGGTTGGGTCACGTTTTGTAGAACAAAAACAGTTCTCTGTCCAATACCTGTGCGAAAAACAAAATTCAACTATGTTGAATATATTCTATTATGGTCTCCAAGACACTTGAGAACATTTATAAAATAACTGAAAAAGCCAAAGAAAAAGGCAAACATATGATCTTAACCCACATCATGTAGGAAGGGAGACCAGAATGACCCTGCCATAATCAAGCCCAAGCAGTTCAGAACTTGCCCATGAGCAGTACAATGGCAAACCTCTACGACTGGGCACTTGCTTATAACAGTAAAAAAGCAAACAACAGTCCTCAAACACTCCTTGGCACAGTCTTTTTGATATGTTTATGTGAACTCCAGTAAGGTCATACACCACTCAATTAGGTAATGCTTTACTGGGAAACTTTTTGGTATGTCTATGCAACCCATTCAGTTTCCCAGTAAAGCATTACCTAATTGAGCGGTGTATGACCTTACTGGAGGAGTTTTGCCACCATCTTCACCATCAGTTCTGAATTATACACCAATATAACAATGGATTATCTGGTTCTTAAGGTACAGAACAAAATAATAAGCTGCAAGCTACAAGGTCCTAATATAGCAGTAGTCGTGACAGTGGCCCTGTGAATGAAATGGGAAGTTTTCTGTTCTAGGGCTTACGGTCCTCGTTAGGGAGCAGGAGAGACCAAGTGAATCGCATTGACTGCAGCGATCCACTGCAGCCTCTGCTGAGGCAGAAGTCCTGTGGATAAACCTCATCAGGAGTGGCAACGCATCAGTAAGGGGGGGGGGAGAAAAAAAGAGACAGACGCTTCTTTCCTCTCCCTGCCCATTGCTTTCTCAGGCCGCACCAACTCTATGCCTTTGTGTTTTAATACCATTGTATTTGGTAAAGCCATGACACTTTTTTTCAGTTGCTCCTCCCAGGAGCTGCCTCTCCTCCTGCTTCAGGGCTGCTGGGGACCATAGCCCAGGGTAGACTAAGGGTGGCTGCTGCTCTACTGGCACAATTAGCCATTCTCAGGTCTTCTTATCTCCTCTCAAAGGTCAAGCTCACTCAGCTTTGACTATCCACACAGCTGGACTTCACCCCAGATGTGGAAAGAAGGTTCCACTGTTGTATACATGCAGAATGCACTTTACGGCACTACATTCGTGACCAAACAGCACACAGTGACCTCCACCCATCCATCCAACAGCTTGAACCCAAAGAATACAGCCCGTCCTTCCCGTCTGTCTATGTTCAATAAGTACCTTATGCACCACATCTCTCGTTTCTCATGGCTTATCATCACCTATTGTGCGCCAATTACGTCCTAACTGGTTAACTGCTGTGTTCAAATGCAAACTATTGGCTTTAGCCTGTATTTTTGGTAACTGTACCATGAAAACCAAACCGTACTGACTCAGACCTGCTGCCTCAGAAGGACAGAAACCTGGTTACAATCTTTCTGGTGATACTGCTTTCTCCTTCTCCAAGGCAAGGGCAACAAGAAGGGAATGAGAAGAGCTGCCAAGTCTACACTTTTCCCAAGGTCTCACCAGAAATAAAGCACTAATCAACCATATCTAACAAGTTTCCAAAAGGAGCAAAAAGCAAAAGGGCACTGTCAATCTGTTCACCATGGACTGACCACGATCTCCGTAAACCCACAGTCATTGTGTTCAATTTCAAAGTTTTCACAGGACACAAATAAGAAGGCTGGCACTGATCCTTTATGAAATGTCTGACACAATTCTTCATTTTCTGGCACTGCAAGAACTAATAGACAGTTGGGTGATAGCCAACACAGTAGAGAGATCAAAAAAACACCCCGCAACAACATGGTGCTGCAAGCAAGTGCATGTCTTCTAGCAAATGAAGGATACAGATCAGAAAAAACTCCACATGCTGCAAACATCTTTTAGTCATTTACCAACGACAACAACATCTTCTCTTTCAGGATGTCCTCTGTCTGAAGGAAATGAGTTGTTACACTGACAATCCATCACTCCTGACTTCTTCCTCGGTGACTAACTTTCGTAGTCACCAACCTTTACCAAGGAAAGCTTTCAAAGTCGCTTAGATGTTCTACCTAATGCCTGACTTCTCAGTCTCAGCACTTTTGATTTTTAATTTGCTTCTGTTCTACCTTCCACCTTCCTTCACTCATTAGTGCTCCACTTCTAGCCTTTCAGGCTGTCACCTATCAGTCTTGCATTTTATAGCATAAGACTGGGTTAAAGGGAAAAAAAAAAGAATTTAATCCATAACATCCATTATCTTGTATTTTATATATGTGCAAAATGCCTATGCACACTTGACAGCACCTTCCAAACTACAGTATACATGCAGAGTGGTTATAAAGTTTTGTAATAGTCTTTTTAATTCTGAAAATGCAGGAATGAGTGCTCTTTCTTACTAATAAACTGAAATTTTGCACTATACATTAGAACTTTCAATAACGTTTTTCAAAGGTTTGTTCATGAGCCGCAGTACTTTTCCTTGAAGGGATAAGACTTTTATATCCTAAGTGACTAAGCAGACAAAGATTGTATATATATAAGATACTCTTTAGAAGTACAGTTTAAGTGATGCATGTGATCCCAGTGACAATCAACCAGTAGGTTTGCATCACTCCCTGACCAAAACAGTTCTCAAAAGAGAACGAGTCTCCCAGAAGCAATCTGAGTTGTCTGTATTAAGGCTACTTAAAGTATGGAAGAGGCAGGGCAAGAAAGGTACTGCCAAAATCCAGAAGATCTGCAGGAGTTTATTACATGAGACAGCAGTCTTAGATTACAGGGGTAACAGGCAAAGCACATACTGGTTTCCCAAATGCCACTCAACAAATTGCTTCTGTTGTCTATTCTTTTGTCTGGATTATAAGGAACTATCAATATTAGGAGATTTTAAAGAGAAACATTTCAGTTCCATCCTGTACCATGCTCACAGCATGCAGCCTCACTTAAAAAGTAGGTTAGTGTCTCTAGTATTTAGTCTATGAGCCAAGGATTGAATTTGGAGCTCATCTTCAAATGTAAATATTGAAATAGTGTCACGCACAGCAAAAAAAAAAGCACCATGTATTTCTTTGTAAGAATTACTTATACTATGCACTTTTCTTTTACCAGTAATACTTTCTTAAGATTTCTCATTTCAAACAAATACATATTTATGTGCGCACACACATTTATATTGGGACACGTTTCCCACAAAGCTGATCTATTTCTCCTGGTTTCCTATTATTACATACGTTCTAAACAACACAAGCTTTGAGCCTAAAAGATTAGTATCTGTCTCAATACCACCTGTGTATTCTTATTTCATTCGGATTAAAAAACGGTAAAATTTCCAATCAGAGGAAAAGGTAATTTGGAAAATTAATCACTGCCCCTTAGATTTACAGAAACAGAAGCTTAACACGGATTCGACAGTTTGCCTCACAGATGGAGAGAGTACGCACAGCAGACAACTTAAATAAAGCACACTGAATTACTCCACAACTCCATTTTGTACGGATGAAAGCGGCTAACCCGTGAATAGGGATTCATTTGTTCCACACAACACTGGGGTTACGTGGACACAATCACCTCCGTCCACTGCCGGTACTCGCTACCCCCTTACGCAGATGCTCAGCTCCGCAGAAAGTCACAGACGAGCCGATGCCGCAGCCTGCGTGGGGAGGGAAGGGTCCGCCTGACTAAGTCCCACGGGAAATGAGAGACATAGCCTAGAAATATCCTGCATGGATTCCGTTCTGCAGAGTGCTAAGAAACAATAGTTATCTCAGCAATCAGAAGTGAATACCCCTCATCGCTATTATGCATTAGTGAAATCTTAATTTACTGCACTGCACTGGCTTCCTCTTAGGGAATAAAAGTCATTACCAAAGCTATCACTGAGACAACTACTGTGGAGTGCTATCCAAGAGTCTCAGATGTCTGGCAAGAAAATATGTCATATTTTACAACTATCTAAACTTCTATGATACTATTCAGACATAGGATAAAATGTGCTAGAGTTTGGAAAACGCTGTACAAATTTTTGCTTTCAGGTTCCTAACACTTATTTCCAATCCCTCCTTTAAGAAGTATAATCCTTTTCTCCAGTGTGTTAGCGAATGAAGAATAATTTATCTGAAAACAG
This sequence comes from Vanellus vanellus, assembly GCF_965231255.1. NCBI lineage: Eukaryota > Metazoa > Chordata > Aves > Charadriiformes > Charadriidae > Vanellus > Vanellus vanellus. Next base: position 1,469,478 of record NC_138908.1, on the reverse strand, counting down.
GCATCTGAAGTGAAAAAGAAAGAAATCAGATGTATCAGAGGAGGACTGCCTTCTACTGGGCCTCTAAATCTCATCCTAAAGTAAAAATGTATCTATAAAAAGCAAGGTGAATCACTGAAATGCTATCGCCGTGTAACTTTTAAATCACCAGAATGTTTTGTCAGTCAATACTGAAATATATTTTGGAGTCTGGAGTGTAAAAAAGGATGCACAATGGCTGTTAAACATTGTAAGCTGGTTTTCGGTGGTCTTTTCTTCATGTGCAACTAAAATTTAGAGTGAGAAAGCTGAGTGACTACAGTTGCACACCAAGATTTCACAAGATCGTTGTATTAGAACAAGTAAGAACATGCAAATGAAACCATAAACCTATACAGCAAAAATTTTAAAAATTAATTAAAAATCTCTTCTGAGACAAAGTGAAGTGTAAATTTAACTTATGCACAAAAATTCATAAGTGCATGTACACATATACACATAATTCACCGGATACTATACTCACTGAGTGGTACCATACAGTTTGACCTTGGTGCCCAACAAACCAACTGCTTTATCACTGCAGTGGATCTGTTCATTTCTTCCATTAAATCTTGCCTAAACCAAGAAATTTTTCAGGAAACTACATCCCAACATGTTCCAAGTCTACCTCCAAATGGTAGAATAAAACATAATGGGGAGACTGTAGTTCTGGGCTTCGTTAACTTTTTTCCCCATCAACGTTAATTCACTTATATCTCATTCGTCATTCATGTTAAATCACTTATAGCTCGCTCTTACACTCTCAGCTCTGTAATATCACCTCATAAGCCTCTGTAAGCTTCTGGAGCCTCATCTTCACTGTGCTCAGTTCAGATCATTGTTAAGTATCTCAGATCTTGGTTGACAGTCTTCTAGCCAATTTTCTAGCTGTAAGAATGAACAGTAACGATCTTAATATTTCTAATCTGCAGCTGCTCAATTCTTTCACACTCTTTTCCTGCTTTCTTTCTATTGATAGAAACACTTCCTTGAGTTTTAGAAAAGTTTATGGAATAAGACTGAAGAAAAAGCACTCTTTTTCAGGGCACTCTTGAATACAATCAGTAGACAAATGAAGAAATCAATTATAAGGGAGAGATACTGATTTTCATAATTGCCTTAGATAATCTTTTCTCCCGTATGATATGAGTCTGCAAACAATCCTAAATACAGAAAGAAACAACTTAAGCAGAATTTTTCTTTAAATGAGTCCGTTATTTTAGAGGAGTATGCAGTGTAGTAAATGACCAACCAGTCTCTAACATTCAAAATGTTCCAGGGAAAAAAAACAGGCTCCGTTTCCAATAGCTTTCCATAAATTCCATTAATATTCTTCGTAATTTTCCTATATACCTATGATTAGAAACCATGATTAAAATATCAGTGAAACAAATTATAGGGGTTTCTTGTACTGGAGAGCAAATGCCAACTCATATGTGCCTGTCAGTGCCCACTAGAGAGAATACTCTTCAAACTTGCTAAACAGGAGAGAAAATCTTCTCATGAAGCAACTCTTAAATCATTACTATGCTTCTCTCTCTACCCACACTGCATTTAATGCAGTTATTTTAAGTCTCTATGAAAAACCATGAGGAGAGATCATCAGAATTCACAATTACTGCTTTGCTTCACCCACACATTGTACCTACACTGTACTTCCTCCACTCATCAGAGGACTGACTTCAAAGTCAACGTCCTGATCCTAGATGTTCCAGCAAAGGCTAAGCGTCGAGCTATTGGCCAAGACACCTCGAGAGCTGAAATATTACTTGCAGCTTAAGTATAGTGCCAGTTTAACAAATAATGTCAAAACACACACACAGTCGACCTAATCTATCACGTAATTCCAGTTACTGTGGTTTTCTACAAGGAAAACTGCCCACACGTCAAGTCCAGAAAGGTCAGTAGAAGACTACACCATGCCAGAAGTCCTGCAAGGACATTAAGTCCCCCTCAATGAACCGCAAACGTCAACATTTAACTATTTCACTGAAGTCTGTAACAACTTTCAGCCTACAGCGACCGCCTGTTCACCCCTGCTGCCACAACGACCAGCTGCACAGTGTGCCACAGGCCTGTGGCAACTGACACCAGACATTTAGTGCACTCCTGCACCCCCCAGACGGGAAGTTTTGCTCTGGAGAGAGAACAGGAGAGAATTTTCCCTTGCCACACCAAAAGCCTCGATCACTGCTTTAGCGCCTGAGGCCTCTTACTAAACATAAAGCAAAAGCATGCCGTAAATCACAGAATTGTAGTATTATTCACATTTAACTCACCGAGTGCTGGCACGCTGCTTCCAGCCTGCCGCACCGCTGTCTCAGAAGAAGAAAGAACTTGACACGGCTTCGATTTTGCTGCCGGGTACCGAACGGGCTGTGAATAGCGCTGACACGGGATGCTTCCAAACCCCTCCTGCAGAAACCGGTTTCAAACGCTCCAATTCAGTACCGTTCTTACGAGCCACGGATGCCCACAGAAACTCTGAGAAGTACCCTCCGGTGCAAATTCCGTGGGCATTTTATCAAAGTGTTTTGGAGCAATCGTCTTTCAGGTGTTCAAGTTACTGCCATTCACAGTCACATCCAGTGAAACTCAAGTCCTACAATGCGACTAAATCCTCTCAAGTACAGTTTTTCCTCAGCTACCTATTCTTTTGCAGTCACAGCATTTTTTCTATTACCCAAAACTAATCCACACAGCATTTCATAATCTTTATGATTAATTCTAGACCGCAGAAAAATAAATATTCGATACTTAAAACCTGCATTCCACAAAAGCAGATTTTGTGTAAAAAAACCTGTGCCTGGAGAGAGAAAAATGCATAAATTACTCGTGAAATAGCAGGAAGCAAAGCAGAACGCACTGATGCAGGTAAATAAGCACTGAATGAAATAAAGTAGTAGTGCTTTAAGTCCTAAAGATCTGTTTGCTTCTAAGTTGTTCCTTTATAGCGTATCTATAAGAAAGTGGTACACAAAGGCTATGTGGTAATGAATTTCTTCTGAATTACGCTCTTTTATGTATATCCTTATTAAATTACAGACACATGTCTAAAGGTATTATTATTACAATTATATTAAACTGCGATTTATCTCAGAAATTATCCAAACTTTACAAATAGGACAGCTGACACGCACAGCTTAAATAAATGGCCAAAAGAGGAACTACGCGGATGTCGGATGTCAGAAATAGTCGTTTTGCCTCTGCGCCCTGCTGCACACCGCGGAGGGTAAGCTGTCACGGTCCCACAGTGACTTTCCAGTCAAACCCTAACATCTGACACTAGTAAATCCTTACGTCCTTGCTCTCTGGCTCTGACCTATTTGCTCTGCAACGCTGCAGCAGCGCGAAGCGACTGGAAACCCGGCAGCCCTGCCAGGGGGGGATTCCCCCGCAAGCAGAAATCCCTGGCTGGCAGAAAGCCGGCCGCACCGGCAGGGGGACCCTGGGGAGGGGGGCAGCGGGGACCCGGGCCCCGACAAAGAGCCGGAGATCAGCTGTGCTCCCAACAAAAGCCAGTCCAAAAATACACGCAGGAGCGCCTTGGTGCCCACGGTGTCACCACCAGCAGCAGCCAATGCCGCGGCACTCCGCTCCTCATGGCCGAGCAGCCCCTGTCTCCAGGGACGGCCACGCTTCTGCTGAAAGCCACAAATTACTCTTTTTATAAGCCAAATTTAAAATAACGTAAGTATCAAGAGGAGGTAATTACTCACTGAAGCATCAAGGCTCAGCTCTTCACATCTCTTAATTAGCTGCCACTAAAAATATAAAATCCTCATGTGAGAATGACATTCAATAGCCCTCAATTCAAGATATTACAGGAGGCTCAATTTAAAAAAAAAGAAATCAGATCACTGAACCAAATGCACTGCTACCGACAATGGCAACATATGTTCTCCAGCACTTAATCTTAGTACTACAAGTAAGAGCGATACTAAAATCTGAATTAGCAGAATAAATTCATTTGACAAAAAATTAATCAGTGGGATTAAAAACCATTGAGGGAGTGTGAATCAGTCAAGAGCATGAACCAACAACTAGAATATTCATAATTCAAAAATTAAAATAATGTCATCGCTAACTTCAGAATGTGATATTATTATTGTATTTTTCACATGAACTAACTTTACATCTCAGCTAAACTGCACTGAGATTACAGCTCAATTTAAAACAAAAAAGAAACCCTTGAAGTGCATGGTTCTTAAATTAATCGCTTTACCCAAGAGCAACTTTTGACTGAGCAAACAGTGCAGGACAGAGAGCTTTTTGCCTTTGGAAAGATATGACCAGCTAAACAAACCTCAAAAATGTGCAATCAAATTTTAGCCTTCATTTGAACTATTATATGGAAAATGACAGTGAGTAATTTTCTATAACATTTATTTCTTCCCTGCCTCCATTGCCTGTGCCTTTCCAGACAACTTCAACAATTACTGCCTCCAGCTCTGGGGCCCCAAACATGAGAAAGACACGGAGCTGTCGGAGCGGGGCCAGAAGAGGCCCCGGAGCTGCTGGGAGGGCTGGAGCCCCTCTGCTGGGAGGACAGGCTGGGAGAGGTGGGGGGGTCAGCCTGGAGAAGGGAAGGCTCTGGGGAGACCTCAGAGCCCCTTCCAGTGCCTAAAGGGGCTCCGGGAGAGCTGGGGGGGGGGGTACTCTGGGTCAGGGAGGGGAGCCGTGGGACGAGGGGAGCAGTTTGACACTGAAAAGGGGGATATTTAGATGAGACACTAGGAAGAAATTCTTGGCTGTGGGGGCAGTGAGCCCCTGGCGCAGGGTGCCCCGAGAAGCTGTGGCTGCCCCATCCCTGGAGGTGTTCAAGGCCGGGTTGGACGGGGCTGGGGGCAACCTGGGCTGGGGGGAGGGGTCCCTGACCAGGGCAGGGGGTGGGACTGGGTGGTCTTTAGTCTACACCATTCTATGATTACGAAATCAGCACTTAAACATAAAAATGTCATAATGGCATGCTATAATAATAATAAAAAAAAAATTTAAAGGTTTTTTAAAAGATGTTTTCTTGTTTTATTTTCCTATAAGAATTCTGATTTTATTAGACTGTAAAAAGAGTCAGTTAAGTATAAAAGGCAAAAAGCATTATTTGAGCAAGAATGTCAGAAAAATCTCTTATATTCGCTGCTGATTGTTCCAAAAGTACAAATTGAATTACACTTGTAATGAAAACATGAAGTCTCCATAGCTCATTTATTCTGTATAGAAACCTGTATAGTTTCTTCAGAAATAAGCTTACCTTGTAAATTATACTGCTAATCCATCAAATTCACACGGTAGAGTAGGTACAGTTTTATATTCATTTGGGATTCACTTATAAAACTGACAATCTGGCACAGTTTGTACTCAGCATAACAGGACAAGTTGGAATAAAAATTGAATCATAGAGAGAGACAAGTTCAAGTCGGTGAAGACAAAGAATACTGACAGCACAGCAATAAAAGGAGGCTCAATTTTTTCAATAGCTGGCTTATAACTCACCAAGTTCAGCTATTTTGTTTCAGCATAGGTGTCTCCAGGATTATACACTGAAATGAAACTTAAAGTGTTTCTGACATAAATATTTAAACGGCGATGGTCACAATTCTGGAGCGCTTGGGTTCAAACAGAAATTTCAGCATACCTAGGCAGACTCCTTGGTAACGAAATGCTTGCTTCAGGACTCACCAAGGTACAACGAAGTGCAAGAATAAGGCCACAAGGAAAGCTGTTCCATTACAGGCAAAGAGGAGGGCAGAAAACGGAAGCGATGCCGCAAAGTCAGACACGTGGATGCATTGGGAAACGTAACCGGCAGCCCAGAACTGAACTTCTTTTTCAGCTGAACACCTCCAGATACACACAGAGAACAGATTAGTTTGGAGTTTCAACTAGACAGGAAATTCTGCCCTCTCCCAAGAGTGGAGACAAGGCCGTGGAGAAGGAGTTTGTGTGCTGCTCTTAGAAGAAACTTTCAGTGTTTTATTTTGGCTTGAACTGATTTTTGAGCCCCTGCGTACAGTATTATCTGTCTGTTCAGAAAGATCACGTTGTAAGGTCCTGCATTGCCTTTGCGGATTCAGCTACACCTTTCATCTTATGTGTTTTTGGATGGTTGCTTTATCTTCCCTTTTTTTTTAAAAAAAAAAAAAAAAACAACAACGCTGACTTCAGGAAGTGTAAGGGAACCTAATTAATTTCTCTCTCATTCTCTCACTCTCTCCAAAACTTAACATGTTTAACATTTATACAAAGTCAGATTTACCACCTAGAAAGAGAACAGAAAACCAGCCTGTGCAATATTGTGGACAGGGAAAAACCACGGCACTATTATAATGTGGAATAATCACGACTAATAAATTATGTGCATCTTCAATATTCTGCAAGTGAGTAATCTCATATGCCTTAAGAAGACATACTTGTTCAGAAAAGTCAGTCTTCTAATCATCAGCTTTGTCCTATTAACTCAAAACCATCATCTGCTGTATTTGAACATACTATTCATTCCTCCACTGATGTGATGCAAAACACTCAAAAATGTGATGAACCACTAAACAGGAGACACATTCAGGACCATTTATCCAACTGAAACATCAACTAAAGCTTCCTTCAGAAGATCACTGACTGAGGAAAACTAAACAAACAACCTAAAAACAGCTTTTCCCAAACACAGGCACAAAGCAAAACAAAACAAGACAGCGCTCATTTAGAGGACATTTGAATCCATTTAGAGGACATTTGTATCTGCTCCCATCCCCCAAAAGCAGGCATGAGCTTGTCAGTTCCTTCAGGAACTGCTCAAACAGAAGAGATTTTTGAGCCGCTTCTAAGAAAAATAAGCCTCCAAAAATGTCTTATTTATCTAGTTCTCAGTCTCAAATGGACACAGAATAGATCAACCCTTGTGGTAGCCATGATTGCTCTTACTCCTCTCCTGCTCAAGCTCTTCACCAATTATCTTCTAGTACATTATCCAAACTCATCACCTTTTTGTACTTTCCTACTCCTCAAGACTGTCCAGAAGCTTTCTTGCTTTATTTTTCTGGCTTCATTTTCCACCAAAAAGCAGACACGTCCAACCATACAAAACACAGCGTCAACTGTAAGAATTTTCAAACCTGAATATGAGCTGCTCATCTGATTCTTTTCCCTTCAAATAAAAGTAGGCAAACGCTCTTCACCTCAGTTTGCATATGAAGTCCCTCAATCCTCTCCATCTTAATTATGTACTCGTACTCTTCATGTCATCTGGTTGTGATTAAATGAAAAACCTTGCTGAGATTTCCAAGACTGACCCATAAAGACAGAGGAAAATGAAAATGAGTCGTGCACATTCACTGACCTTACAAAGGTCTGCTCTCATTTTCAAATCTTTCCTTCCCATTCCATTTCCATAGATGCCTTCAAGATGTTCTTCCCTAGGAACACCCAATAGAGTCTTCCTCAACAGCAGCCGTGCAACACGACTAATTGTCTAATAAGCTTTGTTGTTAAAAGAGAAAAAAGGAAACGAAAAAATATCCTTTATTGCGTTAGATGCATTTCTTCCATTAACACTAAGTGAAAGAGCTCAGAAAAGCCACTGGCCTTCAGTATGGATGCTCTGCCTGGCATTATTCATTACCGTCAACTTCGCTTTACCACAGGACACTTAACCTTAAACAGTGCAGTGTAAGACATGCACAAAAATACACCTAATATAAAGATGGATAACTAAATCAAGACTACGTACGTTCCCAAACTCACCATATTGAGGTCCTGTGTTTTTCTCATTTATTTCTCACGAGCGAAGGCTGATACGGCAAATAGGTTAAGCCTTGGATTCAGAGTACACAATCAAGCACATCCTCTGTGTGATATAGCAAAATAAATACATTCTCTTAAAGAGCGATTCTGAGTGGTTCCAAAGAACATTACGGAAGACAGTGTGAGCAGCAGTCTAATGACTGTGGCAGGAATCCTCACCTCAACCACACACTTCATGGATGTCCTCCAGCAGGGGAAACACTAACCCCGTTTGCTCTTCCCTGCTCCCAAACTGGCAGGAACGAGGAAAAAGAGACAGAGATGCAGCAGAGCGGTACACCTGGTGAAGAAGCAGCACGCATGCTTCGAGACCAGCCTCCTACCCCCCCCCCCCCCCCCCCCAAAAATACGTGGCTCAGGAGCATACTTGCATTCTGACCTTTTTCAGGAAATTCATGGACAAGCCATGATGACTATTTTTAGTAATTTTTAATAAAATTTAATTTGTAGTAAAATTTGTAGTAAATATAAATAAAAAGGTAAGGAATTTAAATATAAGTAAGATTTTACTCTATAAAAAGGAGAAGAGTTCCCTGGCAGGAAGTCTATTCTAGAATAGTTTCTAATAAACCAATCTTGGCAAATTAAAGTACTTAAGAAATAGTTTACAATATATCCTTGGAGTGTAGCTTTTTAGACAGTTTCTCCAGAATAGATTCCTGCGAAAAACATGTAAATAGCCATACATTTTTTTAACCCTTTATAGGCCATAAAAGAGATGAGACTCGTCTCTATGGGCAGAGCGGCCAAATCCAGGAGGCAACATAAGTGCTGCCGCTTTGCAGTGCTGCTCTGCAGCATTTCTGCCATAATTTGGCAGTGAAATACAACATTCACTAAACTATACAATATCTAAAAGCAACACTATAATCACAGCAGAAAAATAGCTTTTGCAGAAGTATGTGTATTAATTTTGTTCCATCCCTTAGCGTGATCTGGAAAACGATGGAAGAGCTGCAACCGGCGGGAAGAGGCAGGGTCACTGGCCTCACGCAGCACAAACTTTTAGCAAAATAGAGGAACAGCTCATGGGACAACCACATCACTCTGTTCTCACTGTTTAAGAGTTCAATCCTTTTAAAAGCAGTGTACCCTTCATACTGGATGGATGCTGTGTTCTATAAAAGGGATTACCATCACGTATTATTTGCCAGGTAGCTATGAATAAGTCCTACGGAACAACGCCCTCTCCAGTTTTGTACTTCATGATGAGCACATCCAACTCATGCATCTCACTCGTCCTACTTATTTCTACTTTATTCTACGCCAAATTCAATTCATTTCCTAGCTGACGTGAACAATGACGTTATTAGGAGAAAGCAAACCATAATAATAGATACGGCAATTCAGAATAATACAATTCGACAAAAGCTCAGTCTGACCCACTGGATCGCTGCCTCTGAAAGTGCCGTCCCTCAGCCACGTCAGAAACGTTCCTGGCTTCTCCGCACAGACGCAGGAGAGAAAAGGAGACACGTCTGACTTCCGAGCCACCCTCAGAAGAGGGGCAGTCACCCAAAGCCACCCTCTGAAGTTACCCGGGTAAGAAGCAGAGCGCAGGGCTCCCAGGCTGCGCGCGCCATCGGCAGCCTTCTCTGGGACAGCAGCACGGACCCCGCGGGCTGAGCATCGTCACCAGGGACATGGCTGGCCCTGAACACCATCAAAAGATTGATCAAGTTTTCACAAAAAAACACACCCCGCAAAACACATACCACTTTATAGTTTTCGTATGTGCTGGCTATTTTTGACAAAATAAGCGAATCTCTGTTCCCCCCGCCCAGCCCCCTTAGAATTTCTAGCAAAATACTAGGCTTTTATTCGACGGCTTAGTAACAAGCTGCTGGTTCCAATGCTGATTTCTTTCATGTCTTTTTGAAAACACACTAGATCTTAGAAGTGCTAATTTAGTATTCGTTTTGGAGTCTCCATATGCCTCCATGTACAACCAAGTAATTCGTCTGCAGCTGTTTAAGCACCAAATTTGTCAGTGACTAAACACTGAGACCAGTTTATGTTGTACACAACTTTCTTGTTTATAGTCTAATACGTTCAATTACCACCCAGACCAATTTAGGGCCCACATTTATGTTCCACATAAACTTTATTCACTTGAATATTCTCCTTGATCTTAGGCACAGAAAACAGCAACAGATTCACCACCTTTTTTTTTTTTTCGTAGAGAACATTTCATCTACATTTGGTGATTTTCCCATTTAACATAAAAGGACAAACATACACCGTGGTTTGATACTGCAAACATCACTCCAGGCGAATGAGTAATTTTACTTAAAGAAGCACTCTTCTTGGCACTAGAAGATGCAGCATCGTGCTTTAACACACAAGAAAATAGAAACAATAGCAAAACCACAACGCAGTCCTCCTTCTAAGCAGTTTTGGAGACAACGTAAATATTTGGGAAAATAAAAAAAAAATCCAGGAATTAGGGAAGACAAGCATACAATGCACTGTCTGAATTGCTATGGGTTTGACTCAAAGATGTAACAACTAAATATATTTATGCTACAAGAAGTGAGCGATAAGTGAGATGTTACACTTGACCATAATAATTCAAATTCATATAATAGCTACATTATTAATTTAAGCCATAATTTAATACTCACAATCTAAATTATGGAGAGGAATGCAGAACTCAGAAATACTGAGAAAAAGTCTACTTCTACAGGACCTAGAAATTTAATGTCACAGAACAGGAAAATAATGCGAGAAAGACTTAATCAATTACAATAATTCACAATTAAAACAGGACATTTGATATTTTGCCTGGGAAAACTGAAATAAAAGATTGAGCTGGACAGCATGCAGTAGTCAACCAACTTTGAAGACCACTGGGTCCTTTTGATAAAGTAGACTGCACAGTCCAAATCTCCTAGGATCATACTGTAAACAACCACCGTGTATCTACGTAACAGTACTGGAACATGATGTCTAAACCAAACAGATTTCCACAGCTGCCTTTATGAGTTTTCTGCACATCTTAGTTTTCTTGCGACATTCTTTACTCATGGCAAAGCATCTTCTAATAGCTTGGTACTTTACCAGATAAAATGCGACACAACTGAAACGCAAACATTTTCCTCTATTTGTCGTCAAAGCAGGGTCCCCTATTTTAAAGAAATAAGCCTTTGAATTGGTAGTAAGAACTTTTTAAATTTATGCCATTGAGTGTACTGGTAAGCAAAAAACATTTAATTATCTGTATTTGCAATAAAACTTAATAGCCAAAAGGATAAAAAAATACATTAGTCATTGTATAATACTAAAATCTAAAAAATAAAAAAATCAGGAAAGTTTGCTGAAGGCATTATTCTAGAAAAAACAAGTAGCAGGCAAATGTGTGCTGCTAGACATTCCTGTCAAAATTATGGGGTACCTATGAACATTTCTATGGTACATTAATGTCCCAAAGGCGAGGAAGGGCCAAAATAAAGTGCTCCTTCAAATTTATTCTTTCAAATTTACCTCCTGATGAGTATTATCCAATAGGCAATCAGTATCTATTTTTTCACCACATTATTTTATTGTTGCAGAAATCCTGTGATGAACAAAAGTATTGATGTTTTATGGATGGAATTTTTCTGAGCAATGAACCCTGTGGCACTGGTGCAAATCAGAGCGCAGGCACTCCAAGTTCAGCACATGGAACTAAAATGAAAGACCTTCTAGGAACTCCGCACCAATGTAGGAAAGTAATATATTCTCCATGTCAGCATTTAACTACTTTTACCTTGTCCATCATTCTCTTCCTCACCTCCTTTTCTCATTTGCTTCCCTATCTCCATTTTTTCAACAGATAAAGGAAAGGATTTACAGAAAAGCATCATTCATGGCAGTCTCACCTCATTTCAAACTACTTAGTGTATCTTTAGTAAGCGCAGCATGATACCCCAAGAAGCAAAAAATAGAAAGCACATGATCTTGTATCTAAAGATATAACTTGCTTTTGAATGCTTGACTGAAATTATTAATATGCTTTAGTTTTTTAAACATTACAAAAACTAACTGCACAGTTGCATAACGTGCCATATTTTATCACAGTCATCTTCATGCACAATTGCTGACTAACAAAATAGTTCTCGTATATATAAGTATTTTATTAGAAGTATATATAAAATGTAACTAAAAACCTCAACTGATTGACTTATTAAAATTGATACTTCTAATATGCGGTCATAAATGTTTCATTTTTTAACAAGTAGGTTTTCATCTTTACAAATAATACTTGATGCTTATAGTAGACTGCACTCCAATTACCACTAAAATACTCAATTAATTAAATCAGACAGTAATGGTGAGACAGCAAGCATGCCAATAACACTGCAGAGTCACATTATTGTACAATAACATTTGACAGCTCTTAGAAAATGCTGCAAAACCTGTGCTATCAAAAGTCACATGTAAGCACAGTACTCTATTACTTTGCTTTCTACAAATGAGGTCATTCCTGACATAAATTATGCTTAATTGATCTGTGTGGTCAGAAAGAATGAGGAGTCTTCAGCCATGCCCCTCTCCTTAACAGCAGGACTCCAAAAGGGTTACAAGATATAAAAATGATTGTCAACCAACAACAACAGATGAATGTCTGCAGAGAAAACTCTTCCAGAAAGTAATTAATAGACAAATAAGTAAATAAACGAAGAGTATCTAACAGACACTACTGTGTGCTGAAGAAAATCTGCGTAGGGTGCTCAGATACTCTACTTTCGTTGAACACCTGCTGTATCTTGGCGTTTTGACCATACGGATTCTCATAAACTGCAATTATTCAACCAGCATATTGACTTTTGAAACAAGTGTCCCATTCCTGTAGGGAGAAGAGAAACAAAGGGTTAAATAGCAGGGAAACTCTGGTAAGAAGTTATAAGTGTGACTGCCTTCAAAACTCATCACTCAACAACGCCAATCATTGCCATACAAAAGCCTCAGCTGCCACAACTTTCATTTCACAGAATCACAGAATGGTTTACGTTAGAAGGGACCTTGAAGATCATCAAGTTCCAACCCCCCTGCCATAGGCAGGGACACCTCCCAGTAGACCAGGTTGCCCAAGGCCACCTCCAGCCTGGCCTTGAACACCTCCAGGGATGGGGCCTCAACCACCTCTCTGGGCAACCTGGGCCAGTGCCTCACCACCCTCACAGGGAAAAACTTCTTCCTAATGTTCAATCTGAACCTGCCCTCTTCCAGTTTAAAGCCATTCCCCCTCGTCCTATCGCTACATGCCCCAGTAAAAAGCCCTTCCCCAGCTCTCCTGTAGGCCCCCTTTAGGGACTAGAAGGCCACAATAAGATCTCCCCAGAGCCTTCTCTTCTCCAGGCTGAACAGCCCCAACTCTCTCAGCCCCTCCTCATAGGAGAGGTGCTCCAGCCCTCGGATCATCCTCGTGGCCTTCCTCTGGGCATGCTCCAGCAGGTCCCTGTCCTTCTTATGTTGGGGACTCCAGAGCTGGATGCAGTACTCCAGGTGGGGTCTCACGAGAGTGGAGGAGAGGGGCAGAATCCCCTCCTTTGACCTGCTGGCCACACTTCTGATGCAGCCCAGCATACGGTTGGCCTTCTGGGCTGCGATTGCACACTGCCAGCTCATATTGAGCTTCATACTTCATATTTAGCATTTAATATTTTGGAAGCAGGCCAGCCATCTTTCTCCTTCCCAAGTAAACAGGTCTGAATCTCGAATCAATTTCTTATCTTTTAACTATATCACAAAGGTGGATGAGAATGAAAGAGGCTGTGATGTCTCTCTGGGTATGAATGTTTTCCTTTGCACTGGTGTTTCTGTGTATGGGCTGGAGATGAAGACAGCAGCTCACCCACTCGACTAACACTCAGATAATAGGTACCTCTAGGGAAAAAAACTCCGAAGTCACATTCAGTTTTTCCCCACTACCTAAAGGATGCAGAGACTGCTTAAACATGAAGAGGGACAGAAGTGGCTTGACATTTTGTTTGTTTTGAAAGGAGGTTTGGGGTAATCCCGCCTTTCCCTACAGGTGAGTTATGATTTACTACCAGCATCTCAAAACACGCCAACTGCTCTCCTACAGAGTTAACACCTTTCTTCCTCTTCCTCCATCCATCCCCTCTGTGTTTCCACCATTTTTCGTCCCATGTGCTGAGAACCTCCTTCAGACTGTATTTCTACTTGCTTATATAAAATGATAAGAGTAACCGAGGACTATAATTTAATACTTTCTAGAGGAATACTTCAGAAAGATTGGGTCTCCCAGTCTTGCAAAAGTGGATACAAACATTGAAAAGCTCTGTTGTCCTAACCTCCTCCTGGTAGAAAACAGTGCATTTCGTGTTCCTTTCATGTTGTGCTCTCAAACCTGAGCTGAGTGTCTAGCAGAAGATTCTCAAAAAAGATGGGCAACCCATCATGCAGCTACGCAACAAAACCGGAGACGCACACCTTTAAAAAATCCAGTAAAACAAAGCAGGGACAAAGAGATCAACCAACAACACAGATGGATACAAAACAATCCAGAAAAGTTAAAAGCTCAGTTGTAGCTCTTGGCCATGGTACCGGGGACTGCGCAAGTCCAGGAAAAAAAAAAATTGCTAGCAGAACATATTTCCAATTGAAAAAAAATGAATCAGTCGAACAGAATCATGCTTTGAAAAGTCCCTTCTCTGACTTTCAGGTAGGACAAACCAGCACGACAGACGGGCTTGCCGAGCCAGTGATGTGAAACTTGGTGCCCACTTTCCTGAGCTGCTACAGACCCTAAAGCACCACTGATGTGCCGCTGAAGCAAACTTTGTTTTGGGAAAAAGGGATTCAAGCACATAGAAAGTTCAATGCTTCCGGAACAAAATACTTCAACATATTAGCAGAAAAAAAAAAAAAAGCAAAGCAAACAAACTTATGCCAGGCATTTTTCACACACTGAAATTTCATTTCCCAAACTGCTCTGGGGTCCTCTCTGTACTTCGGACTCAAGTTTCATTTTAGGCAGACAAGTGCGCTTTTTCCACATCTGTTCACACGTTTCTGTTTAAGGCAGGTCCCATTCCTGCTTAGGTTCCCAAGTTCTATGACAATATGTTAATGACACACGCATACTGGTACCAGAAACAGTTATAGTAACTGGTAATTGCAGAAAACCAAGTATGTTCACAAAACTATTAAGCTGAACCAAACCTCAAATAATGTCTGTTTTATTTACTGACTTTTAGCATTGTGGTTACTTGCCCTCTTTCTTCCTTTTTAATGACAGCTGAGATTTTTTGTGTAACAATGTGCTTTCAGTCAAAGGTGAGAGGAATGGTAAAATTTAGTAGTACCGAAGTTACCAGATTTCAGACAGTAAAAAATTGCATTTTTTGTTAAAAGTTGCCTTAAATCACCAAAGTCACAAAAAAAAACACCTTCTCCAGAAACACAGACTGTTATACTTGTCATATTCTGAACAAGCTTTCTTTTTCCTTAGCAAACCTCAGCTCCTTATTAGTTCTCAGTAACTTCTGAAAGTCTCTTTCATGGAATGTGCAAATTTTGTAACTTCTGTGTGAAGTAAAATATCAACCAGCACCTGAAAAGGAGATTGTTGTAATTATTTTTCCCCCTATATCCTTGACTCGACCTAGAATAAGACTTGGTTCGGTAATTATTAAGTCTTTACACTGACTACACAGTGAGAGAACCAAACACTGCAGGAAAGCACACTGCCATTTTCCACACACAGAGCAGATTCTTGGCTGAACCTAAAACTCACCCGTTAACCCAGTTCCTGACCTCCCTTCAAGTGAACTCTTCTCAGAAACTGGTTCTGTATTTCTAATCACACCCTGTTAGCTTTCCTTATAAGAGCTCTTTAACTAATCTCAGGCAAAACTGCTGCCTCATTGGCCCACCAAAAAAAACCAGTTTCCTCCTCATTCACGTGGTACTTCTGCAGCTGAGCGCACACACCTTGTAACCACTGCTCCTGCCAACAGGAATCCACACACATCAGCAGTTTGGGGACAACTGAGTATCAGTGACGCATTCCACTGGATGCCCTCCCTACATGGTGTTAGCAATAATTTAACAAAAGTAAAAAATTTCTTTCAAGTGCTGCAGCTGAATGCCACTCCACGCAGAATGGAAGTTTCCTTACAAGATCAGTTCCTGTATGCCTACAGAAGAACTTCCAGTTAATTCACGCTCAAATCTTCTCCAAATACTTCCCCTACATTAATACACAAAAAATCAGCAAAGCAATAACATTCATTCCATCTTGATTTCCCTTTGAACAACGGGGGTTACATTTAATGAAAGAAGAAAATAAAAATGTCCGAAAATAAAAGCTTTTGATACATCTGTACAGTCCAGCTCATCTATAAAATGTCCTAATTCCTAGGGGACCAGTAAAGCCCATTAGCAAAACTAGTCCTAATGTTCTGTGAAAAACACTAAGGTAAAGCTAAATCTTATCAGTGCTTTGTATTATACTAAAAGCAACATTACCGTAGTTGAAACACAGCCTCTACAGCACATTGGATTAGCTATCCTGGAAGTTCGTTATCTAACAAGGAGGTGACTAGAACTGGTATTTAAGCTGAAGCGTGTTTCCCACCTTTCAGTTACGGAACACTGCACAGAGGCCAGCAGTGCCACCGAAACAGACCCACTCCCTCCAGCGCTGGGTGCCAACCGCGGTGCTTCAAGCCGCGCACGCAACAGTCAGCCCTGCTCAAACATATGGGTTACTCTGAGGCAAGGACGCGGCGAGCCACGAAGCACGTGGAACCACTCTGCAGCTGAGATGATTACAGCCAGATTTAGACACACCAGGGCCACGGACCATCATCGGATCGGAGCCCGCCGTGCAGAGCAACAACAGCTGGAGGGTCACCTCCGTCCCGCAGCTCACGCTGTGGCAAGGCTCTGCTCCAAAGAGGCTCGCTGATTTCTCTCGCTCTAATTACTCATTCCCAAAGCCCAACTGGAAGCATGCTGAGTGTGAGTAGCCTATGCTAAATTTAGGAGGTTAGATCCACTAACCATGTACCCTCCAGTACGTTTTGTCTGTCCCCCAAAGACAAATCTTACCAATCTTTTTTGTGCTTCAAAGCAGAAAAGCCAATACATGAATGTAAACAGAAGACACAATCCTTCAAAAGACAAGAAAGACCACTGGAAAGAAGTACTTGAATGAATACGGAGGAGAATCTGCATGAAGAGAATCATAAAAAGAGAAAACAAAATCAATTTTGATTCACTACAGCAATGTCTGGTTTTCTCTAGCGGTCTGTGGAACGCACAACTCCAAACGAGTTAATGCCGCACTTCCACAATGTAAGTGGAAATTTAGGCACCTGTGACCGAGATTTCACATGGACTGACAGCTAAGTGGGAACCCGTCTCAGTCAATGCTAATGAGGGAGGGCAACTGCTTACCCCTCCTCATGGATTCAGCCCCTCGTTCTGTGATGCATCCAGGACGCAGGGCTCCAGAAATTCCCTCACGGTGATGCAGCTGGAGGGAAAGGGGCCTCCCGTTCTGCGGGCAGCATCTGCTCAGATGAAGTTGTTCGCCTGAGCAGCCAGAGGTTCTGGCTTAAATGACTCCTATGTTTAAGGAATATTTGAGGAACGTGAACCTGTAATTCCCATCGCAAAGGGAACTTCATCCATCAATCTCATACACAAGTTAATTATAAGTACCAGATTTACGTGTTTGGACCAAGCAGACCAAATACAGAATCACAGAATCATTTAGATTGGAAAAGACCTTTTGGTGAAGAAATTTTTCCTAATACCCAGCCTAAATCTCCCCTGGCACAACTTGAGGCCGTTTCCTCTTGTCCCATCGCCTGTTCTTTGGGAGCAGAGACCGACTGTCCTGGTTTGAGGTAAAACAGGACCAGTTTTGTTCAGTGACTTCGCTTCTCAGCGGGGCCTCTTCTAACGACTGTAATTATGAGCATATTGCGCAGACAGCGCTCCCTCTCCGAGAGCGATCGGCCCCGTGGCTGTAGCCGATGCCCGGGCACGCTGTGCAGAGAGGCTCTCGCTCACACGTGCTGCTCTGCCCCCCCGGGCAGCCGACGCCGTTATGTGCCCCGTCGGAGGGTCGGAAGGGGAAAAGCGCAGTGGGGTCCCACCTGCGGGGAGGGGCGGAGAGGACGGGTGACCCAAAACTGACCAAGGGGGCGTTCCATCCCATCTGCCTCATGCTCAGCATAAAAGCTGAGGGATCAAAGGGTCACGGGCTCTTCCTTCAATGGCAATGCCCCAGTGCCTGACGGTGACATCACTGTCATCTCGGGAGCTTGATACGGTTTTCTATATATATTTCATTATTTCTTTTTATTTTATTATTAATATTTCATTAAAGTAGTTTAGTTCCTTCTAAACTCTTAAGTCTCTTTTTCCTCCTCTGCCTCTCCCTTTGAAGAGGGGTAGAGGGGAGCATCTGTCGGTCCCATCTGAGGTCCCTCAGGTCCCCAGTAGCCAATTGGGCCTAAACCCCAACACCGACCCCCCTCACTACCCCCTCCTTTCAGGGAGCTGTAGAGAGCGAGAAGGTCTCCCCTCAGCCTCCTTTTCTCCAGGCTGAACACTCCGAGGTCCCTCAGCCACTCCTCATGTCTTTCTTGTCATGAGGCGCCCAAAACTGAACACAGCACTTGAGGTGGGGCCTCACCAGTGCCAAAGAACCAAAACTGTTAGAAAAAGCTGTTTAATAGAGCAAAATATACAGTAAGTTAATGATCACTTTGCTCTATTGTAACTTTACAACACTTTTGAGATAACAATAATACTATATGTCAGAGAACAATGGCAGCTGGATGTCTCGAGTTAGCTTGAAAAAAAATAATTCATTTATTTTGTAATAATGGTAAGTTAAGAACATGGTCCCACAAATACTTAGCACCACTTACAATAAAACCTTGAAGAGCACTAATTCACAGTGGTGTTAAAGTCATACACTCTAATAAAATCACATGAGAAATTAGTGCAAAGTTTTGCGTAATGAAGTAAAACCAGACTTCAAAAACAAATTCTTGGCTGTCTCCTTTAGTGATGAAGACAGACAACAGATATACTGAAGAATCATCCACCTCATAGCTTTGAATTTCTAGTAATCCTAAAACTAACACATTAAACCCTGAAACATCTTATTTTAGCGGTCCCCAGAAGCCTGTGTGTATTTTTAACACTCATCATGTGCCCTGCTGTTCTCCCATTCCCAGGACTTCCATGCAGGACTGCTGTCAGTAATTGCTGCTCTTCAGACTCTCAGCTAATTACATTCTTCCCCCCAAGTGGAGTTTGGAAAGGTGTACTCTTCTGTAATGCAAGTTTCTTGCCGAATAGAAAACATACCTTTCAAAGACTTTTTTGGTGCTGATTGATGAAACAACCCCTTTAGTCAAGGAGTTTCTACACTTCAGAACCTAAAAAGGTTATTCTTTAGTACCCCCTACTCTCTGCACCTGTTAAACCATGTATTACCTTTGTTTTCTGTAAACTTCTGACCATAAAACAAGCCCCGGGAAATTCTGAACAAACCCCTCAAATTTAACAAATCATACTCTGTGGGAGTACTAACAGCTTTAGGAACTTAACCCTGCACACCTCAGCCAGCTGACAATACTGTTTTTTGTAATTCTAACATTTGTATTATTATTATTATTATTTGCATTCTAACATTTGTATTATTAACTTAGTTTGTTGGAAATCCAAAAAGCAATATGAGAATCAACCATTCGGTCCCACGTTTTAAGGACAGATACAGATTAGCTATCATGGAGAGTTTCTAATCAAGCCAGGAGAATACATCAGAGAGCCAAGACATGTGGGAACCAAAGGAGATCTGAGAGGTGTTTGCATTTGGACCCATCAACCATTAGATCCAAAACAGCCTAAGCAGCTGTGTCAGCTCTGCAAAAAGGACAGAGCTATCAACAGGGAGCCGGCCACTTCAGTCAAAACGTACATAGAAGTGACTCCGCTCAGGACACGCAGACAAAACACAAGTGTGTACAGAGATACAGGGCCCGTAGAAACACAGGCCTATGTATCTTTCTGTGGTCAAACACTAAGTTCCACTCCACAAACATTTGTAATAGTGGGATCAGTAGGAGACGGTAGAGCCAACATAATTATTTGGTAGAGTTACAAGTACAGCTCCTTTTTGTAACCTACTGAGAACGCCTGAATGCTAATGAATAATATTCTAATAGAAATGGCACACATTTTTGACCGCAATATTAACAGAGCTACAATCACATTATATTCCCAATGATTCACCAGGCAAGTGGCCCGGTGAATCATTAATTTTCCAGCATTCTCAAATTTAAGTCTTCTGATAAGATGTTTCAAGAGTTGACCACGATAACGATTCAAGAACTCTGGGAACCAGTGTCCTGTCCTGGTTAAGGTCTTTCATCATCTTCACCTTATCACATCCAAGCTCCTTCCCACAGCCCATCAGAGCCCTGTTAGCAGCACTCATCTGCGGCTTCTCTGCACTTCAAATAACTGGGACAGGCACAAGCAGAGGACTGTTACCCTGGGTAGGCAGACTCTTCTTGGGAGGATACTACATAACCCGCTTGCTAGCTTGCAATCACTAATAACAAAACACAAGTGATACTCACACCTAACCAAGCCAAAATATTACGTCCAGAAAAGACTAAACAGGCAGGACAGCCAAATACTTTCTCACACTTGTAGCACAATGGACATATCGCAAATTCTTTAATACGCTCTCCAAAACATTACTTCTACATTCATACCTTTTATTGATGAAATGCATACATAACATCCATGATTTAATGAAATGACAGGAAGCATATAGTAAATCTGTTAATTTTTAAAACATTTCCAGGAATACAGAAATCCACAAGAACACCTAAAGAACTTTTCATATAAAAGAGGAAAAAATAGTAAAACATTAAACCTGGCAACTGATTATTCCCAAGCAAGAACAAAATTGATCAGATGCAAAATGCCAGAACGCAGTAAGTGAGATGTGTCAGTCAGTACTTATACCCATTTCTGTACAGATGGAAAAAAAAACTCTCCCAAGTCCAGTCTCCTTCAGGATTTTTTTCTTTCTCAAGCATTGAATTATATCCGGCATTTCAGGGTCTTAATTTACAAACCCTTCCAAGCCTCTGCTTTCACGTATATAAATCTGTAATGTATTAAAAATGAATGCAGTTGCTCTCAGAAGCCTGACTCCCACTCTGCATTGTCTCTGGAAGGAGCTGGGGACGAACAAGAGTCTGCCATATGAGTTTGGGGAGTCCTTATCAAATATTCAGTTAACCTAATTCCTGAGAGAATGTGCATTTTTAAATATGACTTTAAATGTACAGGAGTGCATTACCTCTCTGCTAAAATTTTTATGAACCACTCACTTTGAATATATACATGATGCACTTGTTTATGAATAGACAATTTCAAAGTGCATTACATATATACACATTTCAAAGATGATTTAATGTGAGCTTGACACACTTACCAAAAGTAATTTAAAAACAGTTACTATAACTGTTTGATGAGTAGCTCTGGACAGGGAAGGGGCTGGGTTTGCTATTTTCCACCCTTCGCTCAAGAGGTATGAATCTAATAAAACGCAAGTCAAAAAGCAAAATAGCTACTGCCCAGTAAATGCAAGAACACTTACCACAACAGGAACATAGACTACAGAGAACCGTAACTGAGTGTTTAAATAACAGGTGAATCTCTGATGTTTAGAATTTGTGAGCATCCACAATTTGTGAGCATAGACCACCATGTCTATGACAGGCCAAGCAATGAAAAGGCTGTAAGATTTGTTTACTTTTCATCAGGAAGGACACAAAAGAAAACAACAGATCAGTTTTGGACTTCGAGTGCTTCAAAAAATTTTAGGCAATTAATCATTTTTAAGTCTGTATGAAACTGTGATGGCATAAACTGGGAGTTGAAATGTGTTGTAATACTGCTCTCTTTTCTTACCAAGCAGAAAGAAAATATAGGACAAACAGCCTTCTGTGTTGAGATATTGCAAAAACCTCTGGGGAGCAAATCAATGGAAAACTGTTCACATTGCCTT
The DNA here is from genome assembly GCF_965231255.1 of Vanellus vanellus. NCBI lineage: Eukaryota > Metazoa > Chordata > Aves > Charadriiformes > Charadriidae > Vanellus > Vanellus vanellus. Next base: position 1,447,598 of record NC_138908.1, on the reverse strand, counting down.
ACCCAGGCAGGAGCAATCACGACAATCTCTGTGAGATCCTCCAGTATTCAGGGTATCATACAGGATCCACCTGTATGAAACACGTGGATCAAAGTTTACAGATGGCAGTCACTGGAGGAGATCCGACAACAGCCCGTCCAGGAATAGATTCTAAACAGGCTCCTGCCACCGACCCTACAATTAGCTCTGCTGGCAAATGAAGCCACTCCTGAGGGACGCTGAACGTCTTCAAAGTCCTTTAGTTTCTATTCATGGGTGGGGGTACATAGAAGGGAGCTGCTCTGAAAAGAGATAATTTTAAAGGAGTTACGTTATCAGCAATAAACTCATTTGTGCTGGTGAAGTCATAATCATCTGCCAAAGTGACTTCTGCAAGCCAGAAGAAATTCCAGTGTTCACAAAAATGCCAGGCCTAGACAGGACACCATAAGTACAGTAAAGACAACAGGCCACACCTTTAAAGACTGACGACTCGGCTTTCTGGCATACCTTTATTTTGCTTTTACCTGTTCCTACTATTAACTGTTTATCTTCCGACAAGTACCTAACCTTATTTGAATGTTCTTCTGGTCAAGCAACTATCAACCGCATATCTACCCTCCTAAATGTATGTAGCTACTACCCATAAGATGGGCACAAACTTACGCATTCAACTCAAGTAATCTGCGTAAGGTACAACACACACAGTGAAACTCGTTACATGATCTAACAGATCCGGAATGCAGGATATTAATTTAAAACCACTGCATCACCACTCACTGAAGCAAATGCTTTAGCAACCAAGATCTTTCCAAATACTTTTTCTAAATAACGGCCATACGTGGTTTCCTGGGTGACAGTTACAATAAGTAATAACAGTAGAGAACGGTTCTGCTCTGTTAAAGGTTTACTGTGTAGTAAATCATAGAATCATAGAATCGCTGAGGTTGGAAGGGACCTTTAAGATCATGAAGCCCAACCATTAACCTACCCTGACAAAACCACTTCTAAACCATGTCCCTAAGTACCACCTCTACCCTTTTTTTAAACACCTTCAGGGATGGCAAATCCACCCCCTGCCTGGGCAGCCTCTTCCAATGTTTAATAACCCTTTCAGTGAAAAAATGTTTCCTAATATCCAATCTAAACCTCCCCTGACATAACTTGAACCCATTTCCTCTCGTTTAGCTGTTTACCATCTAAAAGGACCATTCCTCCAAACTCAATATGCTTATCAGCTCTACTTTGCTCTACATTTCAACCCCTGGGATTCAATAGGAAATAAAATCAAAAGTGGTAGCAACAGTTGGTAGATTTTCCTCCAACTGCTCAGTGCCCTCTGCCTGAAGGAGCACGAAGTGGGAATTGGGCATTTGTGGTGTTTTCTTGCTCCAGTCATCACCCAAACAGCAGGGTGGTACTGACTGGCACTCAGACTTCCTCAAGCTATGAACAACTGGTAAGGCTCCTTAGGTATAGTTGCCAGGTTTTTAATTCATTTAATTTAATTCATTCAAAATCTTAGAAAACTTCAATACAACTAACAGATGGATTAAAAAAAAAAAAAAAAAAAAAAAAAAACCACAAACCAAACCCAAAAAAAGCCAAAAACGTTCTCTATGCAGAGAGTGAATCATGGTATTACTGTTTGTGCAGAGCCCAGAAATATGCAACTGTTGCTCCTAAACATTATGCCAATACAAGGAAACATGTAGAAAAACCCAATCTCTCATAAGCTATGGAGTATCAAAACATTTCTTTAACTTTGGGGAGAAATTATTTTAAAAAAGAACAAAAAACATCAAAACTCAAGCAGATCCATGGTGGTCTGTACACAGATCACGCGGGCAAAGACTCGCTATTTAAGTATAACATTGTGAATGATCATGAACAAATCTGGGCTGGAACACTGAAGAAAGTGTCCCATTACCCAAGGAGTATGGTTCTAGGACAACAGCGGACAGAGGAGAGAAGAAAGCCACAAGTTTCTCAGGTGGTCTCTTAATTCTCAAATGTGGTAAGATGACATGGTTATAAATCATATTCAAAGGACTGCATCCAGGAGGTCCCTGCCCGTCCTGCATTTCAGTATTTCTGCCCTTCTTACTCTACTAATGTCAGGTGTACTGCATCTCAATTAGTTACACTTTCTATAAAGTGGAATAGTTTCTCTTTAGCACTGCATATGCAGTTTCAAACTACTATCTACTCTCACTCCTTTGTTTTGCAAAGATAATGCTTGAACCCCAGTCCCACTTGTAATGAGGTCCTCACTTAAGGCATGGTTTTCCCCCAGTTCAGCACACCTTTGTAAAGGGAATCTATGAAAAGAATCTATGAAGACGAGAGGAACGTATTTCATAATCCAAGCTCTTAAACACATGAATGCAGAATGACCTACCATTGCTGTGAACAACTATTCTGTCTACTGTGCAGAAGGAGTTCTGGTGCTTTAAGGCTCTTCTGACTTGGGTATATTGTAATTGTAGGATTGGGTATATTGTAATTGTAGAACTGTAGGATTAAATGCTATGTGCTCATTTAAGTAAGGTATAGATCTGTCAAAAATGCCACGTTTACATCAACAGAAAGTGCAGTGCAAGTATATCCCTGCTAAAAACAAATTCTTTTTAGAAATGTCAAGGAAAGTACAATGTATAAATAATTCAGCTTTTTAAGAAGAACGCTCAAGCCAATTTAGAGTTATCACATATTTTCTGGAGAAGAATGCCCTGTAGACTCAATCAGGTTTAATATACAATATAATATACACGTCATGAAAAATAGAGGAAGCAAGCATGGTCTGATTCAGTAAATTCTACGGCATAACGTGAGATCAGAAAAACCTGTACAAATTTCCACTGACCCACCAATTTCAGAACTTAAGACTTCACAGGACTACGAAGTCACACACCTTGGCTGCTCTGCAGCACACTGAAACACGGCCGCCTGCCACCATGTCCGTCACATTGCTTGGGCAAAACAGATCCTCCTGAGGTGCAAAGAGATAGCAAGTCTGCTATGCACCTTGATAGGCTGCTCTCAAAGCTAATTATCCTAATAAAAATAAGTTAGATATGCCTTTTACAGAACAAGACCCAAAGGCAGGGAGCTCCTTCCCCACCTGACTGATGTGCCTACATTTATGTAATGTTGCAGAAGCAAGCAAGACTCTGTCTCCTTCTCCCCTACTCTCACCACTAGCAATCTTGCAGGGAAAAATCTACTGAAGAGACCCTTTTTGCTCTGCTGAGGGACTCCTGGATTATAATCATTTGCCACCTTCTTTTAGGTAAGCTGAGCATAACGGACCTATTAAAGGTTTACTGTGTAGTAAATCATAGAATCATAGGACTTTATAAAGTTTTCTCTGTTCGGCATTTTCTTTAGCCTGCGAATCATTTTTATGACAACCTGAGACTGTTTTTTAACATCTTCCTAAAAATGCAGACACTGCGTGCAATATTCCAAAGTCCTCCTCAGCTGCTCCTTACTCACATGTGAAATCAAGTCTCCTCGCAGCCAGGGTCTTCAGTTTTAGAAATCTCAAGGTCACTATAGATCAGTTTGCTGCAATCTTACACTGAGTTCTCTCACTGAACTGCTTGCTAACTATGATTCCTAGATCCCTTTTGTAACGTCTCCTTTTCGGGATACTATTCCTCTCTCACAAAGTCAAGATCTGCATTTCTCATCCCTCAGCGTATAGGCAAATACCAATTTTGACGATATTTAAAAACTGCTCATTTTTACACGAGGCTACTTCATAAAGTCACTCAAGCTGTCATCTATGCCTTTCTGCAATGTGTCGCCTGCCAATTTTATTAGCAGCAAATGTATTTACTTCTAGATCATTAAATAAAGTGTTGGAAAGCATTGGATGGAATGCGCTGAAAAACCTCAGCAGAAATATTTCTGTTCAGTGATGCTAGAAAATTACTATTTTTTGTGCACGACTATTTTTAACACCAGTTTTAATGATACTGTGCAGCAAAAATTTTTAGATATAATTGTGCAGTATTAGATGAGCTCCCTGTAATGCTGTCACTGGCACGAAAGGAAAAGGCTAAGTTTATGCCTCAAATCTCCCGCTCCTGCCCTCAGCACAAGCTCACTAACATCCAAAGAGGGGTAACAGCTGTCCCGTGCACCCCCTCTTCCCTGCCCGACCACCCTGGGCCTCCAGCTCACCGTGTCTCACCAGGCTGGTGCAGGGATGCCCCGCTGCGCCGCTCCCACCCGCACACGCAAGCAAGCACAGCTGGTGGCACCAAAAGATGCATCCCGGCGCCTCTGTGTACAAGGAGAGGACTGCATTTTAAAATTACACGTTTCAAAGGCATTTTCAATACATGTCCCTGGCATAAGCATTAGGGATCACTTTCCTGATGTGCTTCAACAGTACTGCTGCGTGTATGACCACAGGAGCATCAGTTACCGACTTTTGTTCAGTCTGTGACCATATATGTACTGTATTTAAATACACCAGATTTATAACACGAAGCCACTACATTTGTTTCATTCTTATTTGAGTAACACACCAAGAGAACTGCAAGTCCACATTTTGCCTTTGTCGACATTATTTCTTGTAGAGATTATTACTTAATATTTCATATTTTTAAGTGTTTCAGCAGTCACTCGAATGTATGTAATTAAGACCAGTTTCTGCTCCTGGACAAAAATAAAATTGCAGTAAGCTACATTACCTTGCAAATCTTATATGACTTACGTTCTCTAATGAGAAAATCCTGTTATAGTCGCAGCAGAAAATGTCACAGGCCATCAGTATCAAATTATGAACTCCAGCATTACACACTGAGCACATTTTGACACATTCAAAGACAAATCTATTGCAATTCTTTACAGACAATTGCACTGTCAAAGGATTATTTGTTTTCAAATTTCACCAGTGACTAAAACAAAGACTTACCAAGAACTCACAATAAAGCCTCTGATTGCGAATGATTCAGTGGGAGCTGTAGAAGAGCAAAGGCGAGCGAGACCAGGGCAGTAGCCTACAACAACCCAAAGGGGCAGCATCTGCTCTGCGTGAAATGTGAATGGGTATCACGTGCACAGATTTGGATTTAGAGTTCCTACACATGCATAATAGAAATATTTTTAAAATAGCAATAATAATACAATTCCCCCTCCCCTACACATAACCTGAAGAAGAGGAAAAAAAGAAGCTAGAGGCACTATTATGACTGAAATACTGGCAAATCTCAGTCTCCCAGAATAACAGATGAGGTCAAACCTAAACAAACATGCACCTCCAAAACATCTTGTAAAAATCTGAAGTTGTTAAAACCTGAAAGTTTCGGGGAATAACAACATTTCACCTTGCCTCCAGCCACATCATCTTCAAAGACATTCAATAAACCCTGAAGACTGCATGTTGGAAAACTGGTAGCGGGGTATATAGGGCAGCATGGCAAAACTCCATGGCCCAAAGAAAATAACCAGTCATGAATGAAAATGAGAGAGAATGTGAGATTGAGAGAAAGTCCTTTCATCTAACAACAAGAAGCTGCAACTGGATGGTAATGATACCATCTTGCTCAGAAAATACGGTATCCAGTCACAAGGCCATCCAGGTGAGACCGCTGACACTGCAGTAAGACACTGAACAAAAGTGAACCACTAAAGGAATTCAAAGACTAAAAGAGCTAATCAGAACCACCAGAGCGACTCTGCAGCCATGAAACACACTGTAAGTGTTCAGACTAGTTCCCATCCACTACCTAGCAATCCTGGTTATGAGGAGTTTCCTATACAGATGTAAGGTGAAGCACAGCATCTACATTAATCTAAAATGTCAGCTAGTGCTTCAAATGGTTGTTTAATTGGGCTTGCCAGCAAAATGTATAATGAAAGAAAGCAATCTGCTTGTTCTGTTAGAATCCATGCAAACAGAAGATGAATAAGCATAAGAGAAATAAGAAATCTGCAAGCAAATTTTAAAAACGAGGTTATTTTCATATGTTCATCCCTCAGGTACTTTTAAATAGCTCAAGAGATCTACATTTTCATGGGCAGTGTAAAATTATCTAGTACTCTAATCGGACTTATTTAGCATCACTTTGCAGACAGGTTTTTATCTTATTTCAGATAGTCTTATAACCAATTTCCATTTTAAAAAAGAAATAAGGAAGGAAAAAGAAAAAGGTCAGCAATTATGGCAGTGGCAGTTGAAATCCCATGACTATAGTTCTGCTTTTAACTTCACATGGCATCAGACAACTTATCTTCATAGAAGGAACAGGTTATCACATCCAGCTAGTTAGCACTGGCTAAGGCACACACAGAGCCTTACAGTCACTTAAGATTTCAGTGGGCACTTAGGGAACAATTTCAGTCATCTGCTCACTCTTGGCACTGAAAGACAGAGATGTTTGCAATGGCAAGAATTAATTAGCGATGCTTATTAAAGTGCAGCTACAATATGAAAATTCTGAAAACGTACACGTTACCAGTAAAAGCACTGTCATTCACTTAGAAATCAACACCAAAACCACCATAAAAATAATTAAAAACAAAAAAAAAAACAAAAAAAAAAAACAAACCACAAAAAAATCGCAACTGTTCATTTGGTAGAAACAGAGAATGGAAATAACGTAAGAGAGGTCAGATTAAAATTCCAGTGTCAGCAGCATACTCTTCTGAAAGATTAACAGCTGTGGTTTAGTGAGCAATATTAGTATTGTATTCCTCATCAGTCAAAAGGAATAGTCTGCTGGCTTATGCCTCTATGGTTACCTGAAAAGCACGTTTGAAGTATTTTCTAGAAATACAGCTATAATACAATTTTTCTCCTTTGAAAAGTATGTAGTACTTCATTTTACTATTGTCAATCGTCAAGTGACGGGCAATATAAGAACACTATTTGTAACCACTCTTAAAGAACTATTTTCTCCCAAAGACTTCTCCTAAGTTTAATTAAACAGATAATTAGGATGAAGAAGCATAACTTACATAAGACATCAGAGTTCCTTTCAGAACAATTATCTAACAATACAGTTAAATACAACTGAAACAATGGCAGGGTTTATTCATCCATATTGCTGCTCCAACAGATCTCCACCTCCCTCGAACACGCTTTATGTCCTACAAGAGAGGAAAGTAAAGCGGTGGCTGAAAACCTCTCTGTCACTACCACTACTGCATCTTGCCCACGGAAGTGAGATACTTGCTAACTGGGAAAATACATGGCATCTACCTCAGAGAGTCTCCTTACTAGATTAGGGATGTTGAAGGAGTTTTGACTTTTGATTATAAGTAGAGCCCTGGTTTAAAACCTGCCTACTTAACAGAGTTTCTCCCCATCAGATCCAGTTTCAGAGAGGCAGCAAGCTGAGCTCTTCTCCCTGTCCCTTGTTTATTTAAGGAGGCTGCTGATAAGAGTCCTCTGCCTTCATGCGCAGCACCAGCTGCTCAGGGATACATGGAAGAAACCACCTCCTTTCTTGTCCAGGTACCCACAGCAAGAGGAGCATCACTGTCCACAGAGCCTCTGGACCTAGGCAAAATAAAGTCATGTCATTTCTCCCTCATTCTGAAGGGTAGTAAGTGAATCAGTTAATCCATTTGCATGATGAGGCAATATTTTACAACTAAAATGCAATCCAACTGTGCATATATATTTAGCCTATTAATTTATATCTTAGGACAACGGACTGCTCGCATCTCCTGCACTACACTTGAGAGATATTAAAAAGTTACTGGTTAACAGAGCTCTTCGTGCCAAACAGAAAAGTTATTTGCCAGAAGTCTGTCCTGCTTCTTTATGGTACTTGCCTTACAAGACCGGGGCTAAGTAAACACAGCACACTCATAAACACGGCCATCTAAATCATACAACAGCATCAGCAAACTCCTTTGGGTAAGACAGAGAAGAACGGTGGGATGTCTCAGTGCTCCTGTGGTGGCATACACTCTTCCTCCTCTGTTCTGTGAGAAAATGCTTTCTGTTGCTGATTGCACAAAAGAAATCCAGATTCAGATTTTGACAGTGGCACAGAAAATAAGTAATAAAGACATGAAATCACCACTGAGAAGAGACACAGATTTAGAGTAGATTCTTCCAAATGCCATGTAACTGGAGAGCAGTGAAACCTCAAGTTTATTATGTCATAGCATTGAGGTGTACAAATGAAGATATACTTTATGCATACACATACCCCTGCAAGTAAACGTACAAATGTACCTGCATACTTGTTTAATTATTTCCAAAGTAAACCATGGCTGGAAGAGCCAGAAATCTCTCAATGGAATAAATCTAAACTTAAGCGCATTAAGTTACCTAGCTGCCAAGTTTATATGTGACAAAAGTGCTCGTACTTCCTACCGAAGTGCTCCATGCACAGACATTTCTTTCTATTGTCCTCTGACACCTCAAGAGTTACAGAAATATAGATGTAATCTGACATATGCATATATATATATTATATATATACATGTCTTCCTTCCTGAAGCTGACTACTAGCATTCCCTTTGGGGAATAGCTTTCACGGAAAATCTTCTGCTGAGGAATTATTTTAAATTATTTCCTCCCCCCCCCACTGCATTACCCTTAAAAGAAATAGAAATGCCCTTGCTGTCACACATAAAGCTGGAAATGTCTCAGTTGTTACACATAAAACCAAAAATATGTGCCACGCATTCGAACACATGAACTTCTCGAAAAGCAATGTGCATTTGTTGAAGGTTATTAATGAGGCATTATGTTTAATACAAACTACTTTTAAATTAACTTTAAAAATACAGAACCAAAATTTCTCTGAAGTAGCACAGGAGAAAAATATTTGCACTTGGTCCTGCCCTTGGGTCACACCAACCCCACGCAGCGCTGTGGGCTTGGGGCGCAGTGGCGGGAGAGCTGCCCGGCGGAGAAGGCCCTGGGGGTGTTGGTCGAGCACTGGCTGAATGCGAGCCAGTGGTGTGCCCCGGTGGCCGAGAAGGCAAACGGCATCCTGGCCTGTATCCGGAATGGTGTGGCCAGCAGGACTGGGGCAGTGATCGTGCCCCTGCGCTGGGCACTGGTGAGGCCCCACCTCAAAAACTGTTCAGTTTTGGGCCCCTCACGACAAGACACACACTGAGGTGCTGCAGCGAGTCCAGAGAAGCGCAGCGAAGCTGGTGAGGGGTCTGGAGCACACGTCTGATGAGGAGCGGCTGAGGGACCTGGGGGTGTTCAGCCTGGAGGAAAGGAGGCTGAGGGGAGACCTTCTCGCTCTCTACAGCTCCCTGAAAGGAGGGGGTAGCGAGGGGGGGTCGGTCTCTTCTCCCAAAGAACAGGCAATAGGATAAGAGGAGATGGCATCAATTTGCTCCAGGGGAGGTTTAGATTGGATATTAGGAAAAATTTCTTCATGGAATGGGCTGCCCAGGGAAGCAGCGGAGTCACCACCCCTGGAGGCATTTAAAAGATGGGCAGACGTGGTGCTGAGGGACATGGCTTAGTGGTAACTTGGCAGTGTTAGGTTGATGGCTGGACTCAATGATCTTAAAGGTCTCTTCCAACCCAGACAATTCCAAGATTGTATGATATCCTTTCAGGGAGTGAGTGGGAGCATCCAGGTTTCCCAGCACATGGATGAGCCCCCTTCACACAGAAACCCACTACCTGTTAACAGAAGAGACTTAACGGTACTGGAATCTACACAAACAAAACAGGTTTATCACAGCACTGGAAAAGCATAGAACAAAAAGGTTTAAAAAGAAAAAAAAAATATTCCTGAACACCAGAGAAGTAATCATTGCATTATTAAGTTCCTATGAACGTATGAACAGGAATATTCTGTCAGAAAAGTTCACACAGGCTCTTATCAGAAGCAGATCATGCAGTTATTTCAGTTTATCTATTTAAACTACTTACTGTTCTTAGCAAGTTTCTTTTCTTCATATGCATGTTTACTCTTCTTAGCAAGTTACTCTTCTTCATATGTGCCTGGAAGCTCAAATGAATTCATACATGTTCGTAACACGGCTGCTTCCTCCACACGATGCTTTCTTCCTTGTTCAGCTCTGCAGCCAGGGCAAATACTTTCACTTATCTCATAGGCAAGGAAAAACAAGAATAGCTTGAGCCTGTGGAATTAAAATTCACAAATATACTCCCAGAACTGCTTGAGTGGTTCTTGCCACGAGAGCAAAGCAGGCACAAGCTCTGCCATTCATGCTCCGTGCAGCAATCTGATTTCTTGTTAAGTTCTGGCTGCTCAGCAGCAGCTGTGACCTTCAAGTAAACTAAACTTGGCAAGTGAGCAAAAGAGCCCACCTAGGAGACGGGAGTTTGGAGACGGGAGTCTGGACACAGCCCAGTCCAGTCACACCATGAGTGAAAAACTCCCTACACAACTTCTATCTTTCAATTTATTAAAAAAAAAAAAAAACATAAACCAACTTAAAAAAAAAAAAACACACAAAAAAGAAATACTACTGCAGATATTATGTCCCTGAAAAAGTTCTTCATAAACAAGCAGACACATGGTCATCAGGTTGTATTTCTGCTTCTTCCAGCTGGCAAAATAGCAAAATCATAACTGCAGTGCTTGGCTGACGCAATTTTTTTTTTTCTTTCTAGAACAGTGCACTCTAATGCAAAGATGCAGGCAATGATAAACTCTGCCAAATACAATTCTGATTTTCTGATACAGAACTCCACCTTGCCATGTGCTCTATCAGCAAATGTGCGTACATTCACTAGCAGGTGAAGAGTTAGACCGTCACATCTTCCACAAAGAGACAATACTGAGCTCTACACAATGCACTGGTAAAGCACTTTCAGGTATGCTTTGATGTCAAATGGTTTGCTGAACTGGGATCTGTTGCCATCTCTTCTGAATGAGCTGTTCAGGGGGAATTGTAAAAATAATATATATTGTGGCTTCAGAAACAGGGATCAGAGACATTTTTCAACGTTTAAACTGACACTGATATGTGAAAAACACTTGCAAACAGGGACTCAACTCACAGAGATCTTGAGCGGGTACAAACAGGAATTCAGGCAGATAAAAGCAGTGCTGGAAATTTGACAAGTACTCCACAGTTTGAGGAAAGTCTGTTTGTATTACTCAGGTTAATGTTCCAGTCTCCAGGATCCCCAATGACTTACAAAAGTCTTAAGTATCAGGGGATTGTCTGAATACATACTTTTGTTGTTCATTTTGGGGGGGTGGGGAGCTTCTTTTTTAAGCATTAATGGAAAATATCAGAGAAAATCCCGTTCCATTTTTTTTAAAGCTTGGTTATTTTCCTTTCTGTTCTTTTTATTCATGTTGACGTTAAAAACCAAACCAAACCAACAAAATTCAGAAAACATGCAAGGTGTTTGAGTTCAGCTTTCCAATGAAGGGTCATTAGTAAGTACTAAATTAGTTAGTATTATGGAAACATTATTTTGAATATCAAAATTCTAAAAGATTTTTTTTTTAACAACAAAAGCATAGTCCTTTTTGGAATTGTTTGCCCTTAAGTATCTGTACAAAAATGTGCAAAATATCTCTCATCTCTTCTAACTTGTTTTATATTTTATCAAGATCAGATTTTATGAACTGAAGTTGTGAGGGGGCACATTCAGAAATGTTGCTTTCTTAAAACAGTTCACTGAAGGTTAGGGCACAGACTTTGTCTCCTGTGTCTACCATATCTGGCTTCTTGGTTTTAATGTGTTCCACTCTGTTTTGTTTTTTTAATTGCATTTCTTGGTTTAGGTTTCATAACATCCAAACAATGTAAATTCTAAGAATAAATGTGTTTGCTTGTGTTTTCAAATCTAAATAATTCAGGATGGTCGAGTGGTAAAAACTCCACTTTCTAACATGTAAGAAAATAGTTGAAGGAAAAAAACCCCACACCACAAGAAACCCCCACATGCTGGTTTTTAAAATATTTTTTCTTCTTGGGCTCACAAGAGATTAGCATACCACATACTTATTTTTACGCATTTATCTTCAAGTACATGAATTTTCCTTTTTTCTATTTTTTGCAGAAACTTAATAATACATGGTACTGGAAGGTATGACAGAATTTTCTGAATCTGCGATTTTATGAATTTTCCAGAACTAAAGGACACTATTTGATAGTAAAAGAGAAAATCTGCCTGTTGTCTCTTCAATAAAATCAAATTTTCTTTCACTTTTCTATAAATTCCTTAATTTATTTCTTGCACCCAGATTTTGAATGGACTGTGGTAACACGGGAAGTCACTCTCCTGTCTTTATGTAGGTAAAAAACCCTGCAGTGCCCGATTAGCTGCCCCATTCCTTGGCGAAGTGAGTCCTGAATTCTGCTTCTTGCTCAAGCATAGTGCAGGTGAAAGTGAAGCTATAAACTTATTTCAATTCTTTTGGGGTTTGTTGCAATTTTTCTTCTTTTTTAGCTACCCCCTTTAAATCCTTCCGGACAACCAGCAGGAGCTCACCAGTCTCTGCCTTGATGTTACCAAAGTTTCTATCAATACCACTTTTGCCTTCCCTGCTCCGCTCTCTTTGCACTTCCTATTGTCAGAAATCTCAGCCTCGCTCATTGCCAGTATTTCCTCTGCCGTTCATTTCTGTTGCTTACAAAAACGTGTCTACTTAAAACTTCCAAAGACAAAGAGAACTCATGATGTTGCATTACTGCATCAAAAAAAGGTGACTCAATTTGAACACCACCCCTCCGTACTCCAGAAATTTCTGAGTCCAAGATTAGCGGAGACTGGTAAGATTCACCTGAATAAACTGTAATTATTTATTAAAGATCAAAGTTCTCATTTTTGTTGGCTTTGTCTTGCTAAATGACCACATGAAAATATTATAGGGAGTTGAGTTTGTACCATAAAAACCAAAAGAGTTACTCAAATTCATTGCCTAAATTAAGGTCAGAAGCAGGTATCAAGACATAACCTGTAAGAACAGCTTCCAAGAGCCACTCCAGCATCTTCCCCCCACCCTAGCTAGCATATGCACCTATTCGCATTGATTGGTCGTATATGGCATATATGACACACAGTAAGCTTGGGATACAATATTCTATTGCTTTAATATAATGCTTGCATGAAAACTGAGTTGCAGTATTATTGCAGGATTTTAATCACTATTTTTCTGAAACCTTGCATTCAATTACTATTTTTGCCACATTTTGATTTGATGCCATTTAAAAAAAATTACAGTTCAAATCCGTAAAGGAGGGAATTAGTACAAGAAATCGGGGGGGGGGGGGGGGAGGGGGGGGTTAATGTCATCCTAGAAATTATAGTGTGAAATTCTTCAATACTAAATTTTTATAACTGTTGCAAATCAGCCAGGGCCCAGCACTTCCATAGCTGGAGACCCCCCTGTTCATGACAAGGAAATAATTCATACCCTGACTGACAAAAGGAAATCTCTGTCCACTTTGGGCAGAGGCTATTTTTTTTTTTTAAATGTCAGAAACTGGAATTCTGCTCCCTTACCCCAAGTTCAGAAGAGAGAGTGTTAGACGTTCATCTCTTTGCTCTGCTCCCAGACCTCACGAGCTCCCTTCGCAGAGCCCCCCACGTCCAGCTCCTACAAAGCTTTTGCCAGTGGTAACTGCAGCTCCTGCCCTGGATTCCGCACCTCAGACGAGCAGCCTTCTCTGGGCAACCACTGCAGCATCCACCACGATACAAACACCATCCCCACTCGGGCTTCTTAAGGAAAGGGCCGGGGGGAGTGTTCTCCCTGAACAGTAGCACCTCGCGCTTTCCTTAGAGAACAGCAGAACAACAAGTGAATTCCAAAGTCAGACCGCATGATCATTCAACTTTGAGTACCGCTGCAACTGAGACCATCAACTACGATATTGAGCTAAATCATACAACAAGTTTCCATACATGGAGAAAATAAATGGCGTTAATAGTAAGTGTGGACTCCCTCTCCAGGTGGGGCTCGACGGTAGGCAAACGCTGACACATACCCATGCTGAATGTGGAAACCTCTAAATTACACTTACGCAGTGTATCTACCTCTCAGTTTATCCACACACTGACACGCTGTGTGATAGAAGGGTTAAAATCCTTTCCCTAGGACAGAGGACTAAAAAGAGCACCCATTAGATCAAGTCCCAGCTGACACAAACTAACCGGTCTTCTAAACTAATTATCTCAGCATATACCTGTCTAAACATTACTCCTTATCATCTGCTCAAAGAAAGAACATGCAAACAGACTTAAGACATGAAACACATATCTGGCTGAGGATTCGGCTGGTCCAGGTACACCGACGCAGACAAAATCCCAGCCATGTCTGGCAGAGAGGCAGGTAACTGCCAGCACAGACAAAACTTTTTCTTCAACGCTGCAGCTCAAGAACAGAACATGCTGTATTCAAGTTGACTAATAAACATTGGCTTGTTTGGAAAAGGTCACCATGTGTTGCTGTAAAATTTCTGCTCTCTGCATACATACCTCCCGATGAGGCAACATCCCGCACAGGACTTCAGGTTCTTTTGCTAGAAGAATCATGAGAGGATAAAACCAAGCAGCTGAAAACAACGACCCAGCCTAGGATTACAGGGTTCATCCTTGGGGGGGTGGGAAGAAAAAAGAAAAAAGGAGGGGCCGGAGGCTAAAAGAACACATTCCCAGGGAGACCATATAAAGACCAGGAACACAGAACTCTCTCTGGCACCCTGACAATCACCTAGTAAGATTGCATTACTTGGCAAACAGAAAAGGGAATACTTTCCACTACTACCCTCTACTCCTGCTCGGTGCTTCACACTACCAGATTGCTCTCTCTTCACCTTTTTCCTATTCTTCCTCCACTTCTTTGCTCCTAGAGGGATCTTCATCAAACCAAAAGTATTTGAAAACATCCCAGAACCTGTAAACACCAGGTTAGACCAATTTGGTCTTCAAAGTTTTTAAGAAAAAACAAGGAAATTGATACCTAGGATAGCTATTCAGAGAATTCACTAAATGTTAAATTCCGATCCACTAAAATCTCGATTAATGGTTAAATGAGAGCTTTAAAAGATAAAAGTCAGCCAGTATTAAAAATCTCAGCCTCTCAAAAGCTTTATATGAAATTTGAAAATACAATCACCAGAAGCTGGTACAGTGGCTTCTTCTTTCACATAATTTTTGCATAATTCTTCCACTGAATCCTTCTTTACAACATTAATTAAGCCGTCTGTCCTTTAATAAGGCCTCGATAAAGTCTGTCAATCTTAATCTTATACTTTATGAGACAGAAGGTCTGGAGGCTTGACAGAACACCAGAAATT
This sequence comes from Vanellus vanellus, assembly GCF_965231255.1. Classification (NCBI taxonomy): domain Eukaryota; kingdom Metazoa; phylum Chordata; class Aves; order Charadriiformes; family Charadriidae; genus Vanellus; species Vanellus vanellus. The sequence continues at coordinate 1,432,385 of NC_138908.1, read as the reverse complement.
TAGCATCTAATGCACATACCTTGCCTCACATAAATAGAAAACCCAAGTTTAGGAAGTGCGATACGTCAGAGGAGCAAGCCAAGTGGCCTGTTCCTCACAGTGCTAAAACTCAGCATTTGTCAAGCAGCAGCTTTTAATGGATAATAAGCAAATATTTCACTAAACCCAGCTTTATTTTCTGAAGAGGAATGCAACAGTATCGTAGCAAAATATAAAAGCAGAGTCCTTCCCCGCCGCCCGCCTTGCTCATTTGCCCTTTGTCACGGCACTCCACACCTGTGTGTGACCCACACGGTATGAAGACAGATTACAGAAGTCCAGACGCCAGCAAGGAATGGCTCCATCTGTGCTGTCATCTTCAGTCTACTGGTGACATGGGACAGATAAAAGTCATTTTTGCTTTGTAGGTATCTTTCTGCCTTGATTTCCTAAGTCATACCTGGAGCTTTCTTATGCTGATTCATTCTTACGCTGGCAGTACACTTTTTGATTTGTGGTTGAGGAAGTTGTTTCTTTCCGGTTTGCGCCATGCAGACCTATTTCTGACTTAATAGCCTCAGCCAGTTTGTTAAAAAAGAATAAATAGAATCACCACTACCTTTTTCACCTACTTTGGTTGGCAAGTATGTACTTAAAAATGTCGTTGCCGTTATTTTGCAATTGGTGTAATGAAAAGAATAGAAATAATTAATCTGCAACCAGAAATTTCCAAATTTTCCAAAATTGCAGACAACAAAGGTTTGCCACCCTACACCTACTAGAATCGGATGGGATAATTTCAAATTGCAGTTTGTGAAAGCCAGAAGGGTTCGCAAGGGTATTTTCTGTTTGTTTTAACAAAGCTCTCCCTTGAAAGTTTTCCAGTCTAGATGGGTGAGGGGAATAAACAACAAAACACTACTGACATTTGTAAAACCTGGAATTTAACAAGCCTGCTGCAGTCTGTGTGACAACTGCATCCACCTTTTTCCAAGGGTGGGTACAGCTAACATCACTAACTCCGGCTTGCCATCAGAGTTAAGCTTCTTATTTGTAAGAAATATTTGTAATGTGATGCTTATTTGTAATGCTTTGCATGAAGAAACACATACACCCCACAGCCCTATACACGTCCCCCAGTGTCCTGATCCATAGCACAACCAACAGAGCTCCATTAACTCAGAGATGGTCCTCTTCAGCAAGCAGCTGGTACCCAGAAGGTAGGGGCAAACTGTGCTTCACCGCTCTCAGCTGCCACCCAGAAACGCACTGCATTTGGAAAACACAGCAGGACACGGAGGAACTACAAAACCAGTATTTGAAACAAACAAATAAGCCTTTCTAAGGGGTTAAAAGAACTAAGTTAAAAGTCATTCTATGAAGGTCGTTTAAAAGTTAATTCTTCTGCTTCAGCACCAAAGATAGCAGTAGTCAGACTGCAGCACGCACCCTATTTCTTTTATTTGGTTCCTCCTAAAAGGAAGTCCTCAGGGGCCTCCCATGGGTTCTCACTCCTGGAGGCATTCTCTAAGTCTCACCCCTCTTTCTTACTGACCTGCCTACTTCAGAAAGGCCCACACTGCCTTAGTACCCAAGTGACCCTCTCCTCCACTTGCACAGATAAAACCCAACCTTTTAATTTCTTGTTTATCCAAAGAAACACAGAACTTAAGAGATTCTGATTAATGACTTTAATTTTTATTTATGAGCTTAATAAAGAAAATAAATTTTATTTGTGAGCTTAACGACTCTATTTATGAGCTTAACCTCATAACTTAAGCTATCTTCCAGTTTCTCCTTAGGACATGCCCATACCTTCCTCAGCATGTGCATACACTCGTGTAGAGATCTGAACTCTTTGGCAGGACTACAACTCCAGAATAGGACACAGTATAGCTATGCCCAAAGACTGCCATGAACAAGTACATTAGTCGTTTTCGAGGCAGGACTTTTTTTCTTCCCGCAGAGTAAATGCATGTTTCCCCTCTGTAAAAGCATTGAGGGTCCCTGTCCTGTGCCGCACTGCACAGAAAAACATTGTCCCTACTTACCGTACCACACTGCAATAGCCTCTGGGCTTTACCTTGCAAAAACTGTGAGACACATATTTATATGAGTAATTTTCAACAGAACCAAATCTTGCAATTTCATGCTTTGCTGCTTCAAATATCCAGCTTTGGTTTTAAAACATATTTTGACCAATTACTACCTTATTGTGTCTACAGTCAAAGAGTAGTGCAAGACTCAGCAATTTACCTCACTGCTCCTTTTCCTGGATGGACAGATCGAAGCAAGAGTTAACCCCTTGAATTTATACCACCCACGACATAAGAATAGTTAGGCAAATGAGTCATATTCATGGACACAATACATGTCTCCCGTGCTCTCCACAGTAGTACACAGCAGCCGGAGTCAACTGTCACCTTGTAAAGCATCACAATTATTTTTTAGTGCCGGGAATAGTGCAGCAGCATTTATATAAAGCAACTAACTACAGCCGGTCCCACGGCAATCTGTGTTATTCTGCAGACATAACCAAGGTATACATAAAAAGAAAAATATGCATCCTATAAAGTAACTGGAAAAAAATATCCCCTTGATGTGTAACTAGTGATCCTGAAGTGAAAATACCTCAGAATTTACAAATCAGATAATGTTGCTCAAAACCCCTAGGAAAAACACAGCCATATTTTGCTGAACAAACATCTCGAATCCAGAAAGCGCAGCATGACCTAGCAGCTCCTTCAGCTGACCTGGCTCATTAAGTTATCTATTTTGCTAGTTTCAATTCCAATACGCAAAAAAATGCTCATGGCCAGCTGGTATCAACTAAAATAAGAAACATGGCATTATTTACCTTTTTCTACCATGTGAAAAATCTCTTAACTTCTGAAAACATGCAAACCATCTTAACCTTGTAAGGAACAAAATAGCACAAACATTTTGACTCAATAAGTAAATGACATCCAGTGTCCGGTGCTAGAGATCATAATAGCAATTTTACATTGTTATGTCTGAATAAAAGATTAAGGTTTGTTCTTGTTTTCAAAAAATAACATTCCTTGGCTGCAACATCTTTGTGGTTCAAAATTAGTACGCACAAAAAACCACAAAACAACCTTGTATCACGGGCACAAAAGGGACTAGTAGAAGATTAAAACATGTATCCTTTTCTCAGACTTACTCTACAACGTACTAGGTGAAATATGCCTCCAAAGCATCAAAAGATCTTCAAAAGCTAGGGAAAAGAGACCACAACAAGTATGTACAGAAATTTGGGGGGTTTCTCTACTGCTTTGATTTCAGTATCTATGCAACACACTCAAATCTTTTTGGAACTCTTCTTATATTCAGCAAGAAGTAAAGATAAAGCTGACACAAATTAAATGAAGGTTCCTAGTATCTGAAAAGAAAATAGCTGCAGCCAACCTCAAAAAAAAACCCTAACAATAACAAACTTACCACCCTGAAGCCTAAAGATAGCGTGAAAATCTTCAACTCCACAGCTGATCAATAAAACCAACAAAATTTCTTTCATTCAGTCCTTGGTCTAAACATGCACCGTAGTCTATGGAGTGATTCGTAAAGTTTTTAAAATTTAAAATATGCAGTTACTTTCACTGTATGAAGTTTCTGAGCAACGGTCAGGAGTGAGGAGGAAGAAAAGAACCAGTTAAGGGGATACTGAAAAGGAGTTTGTATTAGCCACTAACTTGAGCAGCTCCCTTTCCTTCACGCCCGACTTGTTCTCAGAGGTCCATTTCTCTATCAAAACAAGTCAATCTCTGGTCCCTCATGTCTCTTAACACCCATCTCTGAAAATGTGGTATTTATACAGACATCGGTCACAGCAAATGAGAAGTAGCATTTTGCATGGATGTTTTTTGAGCCGATATCCTTTGTTTCCACCATTCCCCATCACCAGGAAAGGGCGGCAAAAGACACTCTGCAAGCTTCACTGAAAGCATGGAGGGAGAGGAGCTGTGCGCACACCAGAGCAGCTGGTCCTTCTCCTACCCCACACTTTCTGCTGCCTCATTACCAATCCTTTCACACTCAGACTGAACAGACAAAGTTGTCCAGCTCAGCAGTTCTTCTTTCTCTCTCTTCTCACAGATGTACATACAAGTCACTTAAATATTTTTGACTTATTGTGGTTTACCAAGTGGCTGCTAGCTGACCGATATTAACTGACCCAGGAAAACAACCTCAGCCCACTGCAAAAGTAAAATAAAATATGCTTTAGTAACCTCACTGGCTGAAGCTGTCTGTACTCATTCTCCAGTTTTGCAACAACATAATGGTGATTTTTCCAAATATGGAGGTAGGCTTTTTTTCTTTAGGGTACTTGCTTTGTTGAGTATTCCCAGCACTTGCAAGCATATGGCATTGTCATGCTGAATGATGCAAGGCCTTCGACTTGGCGAAGCTGAAAATGCAATAGCAACATTCAATGTAGTTAAATGAAAAAGAAGTTTGATACTTATTAGCAAAAACTGTGCAAAATACTACCCTAGGGACTCTTGACAAATGCCACCTGACTAGGCTGAATACAAAGACAGAAGCAAGGAACTGATTTGGATGCAGCTGTATGTGTGTATGGCAGAAGTAATAATAGAAACAGAAAGCCAAGGTGACAGCCAATACGACTTGGGAAGAGCAATGGCTAGCAAGGCTAATCTGGAATTCTAAGTAAGGAGACTGTCTCTCTTTTTTTTTTTTTTTTTTGGCTCCTATTTTATCCAGCAAAATAGACGGGCAGAAGGGACTATTGTACTTTCTTTATAAATTAACAGAATCTTACCCAAGAATACTCGACTAATAAGTTTTCCTACTAACATCGCAAAAGGCTCGAAGCAATGGATAGCCATTCAGGTCCAAAGAAGGACAGAATTTGCCTTACATCAGGTTTTCCATGAATGAAAAAAAAAAAAAAAAAAAAACAAAACCAAAAACACCACAAAACCAATTCTAAAGCTGAAAACAAGCTACAAGTTTAGACCAGAAATTTGGACACTGTTATCTCTTTGACAGCAGCTATTCTGGCTTACCAGTGCCTACTAACTATGTCTTCCATTTACAGTGTGTATGTAGACACCATACAAAGTCTGCAATGGCATGAAGCATCATACATGACATGTATACATATCCAGATATTTACTTGTATTATTTGCACAGCTCTGTAAGTATGCAGGGAACCCAACAATCACATAGATAAAATACAGGCCATGTGATAATTTTTTTTAAAATGCTGTGTTTGCACATATAAATTTATCTTTTTATGGTTCTATGACTCCCTGTTGTTGTTACGTATGGCTGCACTGGGATCTTTGCATTATTTAAAGGTTTTATTGAACATTTGTTTCATTTTTCCCCATAAAACTTTTGATAAATCACTTCAACCTGAAGAGTTTTGGTTTAGTTTCCTTCCTGCCCCCTTCTTAACAAAGTCATTTCATGCTTTAAGATAAACCAACCAAGATAAACCAACCAACAGCTAACACCTGGTTAAGAAAAAAAATCCCGCAACATAATAAACCAAAAACCTCAAGAACTAAAAAAAAAATCAGAACCTAACTGGCTTTTCTCAGATACTTTTAACATGATCACATGCAATAGTTTAATACTACTGTACAATCCAACTATCTGTTAATATTAGTTTAGATAATGATTACAAATATTTAACTTAAGCGGTTATCTGCAGGATCTGTAGCTTTGTATTCAGAAATCACCTAAGAGACACAAAAAGTGGCTGTTAACCTTTCACCTTGGACATATCAACACCATCAATTTGAAGGATTATATGAACTTCAAACCAGCACCTAACTGGACTTTTATGAACTTCAGCCAGCACTTTAACTGGACTTTAAATAAAGTGTTCATGTGCTTAAGCATGTGGGGCCACCGTGCAGAAGGAAAATTTGGAAACTGCTTACAAATACTTTTGAGATGTCCTATAAACAGGTTTTCTATCACAGGTCCCTCACCCTCTCCTCTCCTCCTGCTTGGCTGAGTCAATCCTTTACTCCGTGCGTGTTTTAAAACTTTATTTTCCCCCTTCATAAAGCTGGAATTCCTTTCAGCCCCCCTCCACGGCCCAAGGATCAGGGTGTGAGGAGTGGAGCCCTGGCAATGCCTTCAGGCTAGAGTTGCAAACGAATCGAGGATCTGGGCTGCCTGAACCACTCCACCTCCCAGGTGCAGTGCAGCAGGAGCGACAGGGATAGCTGGGAAGCCAGAACTCCCCCACGAGCAACATATGGTAGCTGGTGGCACAGAAAACCTCAGCAGCTGCATGAGGACTTTGTATCTGTGTGCTTAGGATATTATTATTGGTTTTCTGAACAAGGACGCAGCTGAGAGAGCTCCAACTTAAAGGTTATACCAGGCGAGAAAAAGTCTTAGGACAAAAAGCTGCAAAAATGCATTGGAAAGTTCACCCCGATCTGTATTTTGTTTTTATTCCACTAAATGCTTTCTACTTGCACATTAGCTTCACCTCACTGGTAAGATTTTCATTAACATCTTTGGAGAAGATACTAAAATACCTTCACTCTACTCACATTTACTTAGTTTACTGTGGAATTTCTTCTGTTGTACCACACAGGATCATATGCACCACATGTTTGTTCAGTGTTAAAGATGCCTCAATTTTTATCACAGGTCTCGTGATACTCTGAGGTTTTCTTCAGAGCTCCTAGACTCAATACATCACAGTGAAATATTAAACATGAGGTTAAAAGTCTTTTTCATTATTTTTTAAATTTCTTTTATTAAGTGCTCTTCATTCTGAGGATTCAGAAGAAATGAAAGTTTCCTGAAAGTCACAAGGAAGCCTCAGCGTGCATCAAAACCAAAACATTAGTTTCACCGTTTCTAAGCCTGCAATTCTAACAAGCGTGAGTCATTCTTGGAACACTCAACACAGCACTACAACACTGCACTTCAAGATCAATGCATGACTGCTTCTCCCAATTAGTTCTCCGAGCACTTACGGCGCCTGCAGTGGCTATGGTAAATCTTAATTACGCTGTAACAGGATACCACTTTTGCTCCACGTGTTTCTATGTAATTGTCTTGATACCTGACTTCCCCAGCAACTTGTCTGGTTTTCTCAGTGACAAACATGTAACAAATGCTTAAGAGGAATGCTCCATTTCTACAGCAGTAAGAAACCTGACAATTCTCAGCACCACTGACACAGTGAGAGCGTGGTCCACAGTACACCTCTAACAATTACCTTGCAAGCACATACAAAGCAGCGAGTCCAGTGGCTAGTAACCTCCACGGAAACAGCCTAAGTTTACACGTTCTGGTGGTGCAAGGACAACTTTTAAACATAAAGCAAATTTTAAGACCAGATTCTCCTGACTGGCAAGGTCAATGCGCTACAGGATCTGTCAGACAGAGGGCACACAGATGGATAACTGTAGACCACCCCGGCTCGGGGCTGGCCACAGCAGCCACGCTGCTGCTCCAAACAGTCTGTAGGTGAAGCTGCAGCCTGACTCTGGCAGAAGAAGAGCACTCGGGAAAGCAGGGGCTGCCACGATACGCAGCTGCCGCTGCATCTTTTTTTCTCTGCAAACAGCTCTTGTGTTAGAGACTTAACAGCTGGCAGTGCCTTGGGCCTTCAGCACCCAGGAACTCCTCATGTGCAAGGAATTCACCAGGAACCGGCAGGAACACCCTAGCAGCTCGATCCCGTTACAGTAACGTAACACAGCAGGACTTGAATTTTAAAGACTTTAAGTAACTGAGGGTCAGAGCCAGAAGTCTGGATTAACAGAGGCACTTTTTAAAAATCGGGATATGGATTCCTCAAAAATGAGATAATGACAACATAAATCTTTAGAAGTGTAGTAAGAAGGATTCAGTAACCTTTTGTTTCCATTTTTACTTATTTAGAGTATGGAACTAGAGCCATGTAAAAATCTATCTTGCTCTCCTACAGGAACGCCTGTACCAACTAATTTCTTCTAAAAATCAATTTCTGGTAACATACTGAGAAGCTCTGTAGTAGGCAGGCATCCCTAAAAACAGGAGAATAACTGAGGATATACCTAAAAGTCTAGAGGGAAGAAACAGGCAAATAATTACTTTTGGTTCTTTCTTCACCTGCCCTTTCCACCTCTACACCCAGACCAACTTACTTCCCCACGAGGAATTTTTCAAAACTTCTCATGCAACATGGCACAAGTTGCCCAGAGGGTTTGTGGAGTCTTCTTCTCTGGAAATATTCAAAACCTGCCTGGCACAATCTTGTCCAATCTGCTCTGGGTGACCCTGCTTTGGCAGAGGGGTTGGACTAGATGATCTCTGGAGATCCCTGCCAGCCCCTGCTATTCTGTGATTCTGTGAAAATTACAGTCATAGAAATCACAGAATCATTTAGGTTGGAAAGACCTTTAAGATCATCGAGTCCAACTACTAACTGTCAAGTCCACCACTAAGCCATGTCCCTCAGCACCACGTCTGCCCGTCTTTTAAATACCTCAGAGATGGCAACTCCACCGCTTCCCTGGGCAGCCTGTTCCAATGCTGGACAACCCTTTCTGTGAAGAAACTTTTCCTAATACCTATCCTAAACCTCCCCTGGTGCAACTTGAGGCCGTTTCCTCTTGTCCCATCGCCTATTTCTTGGGAGAAGAGACCGACCCCCCCTCGCTACAACCCTCCTTTCAGGGAGCTGGAGCGAGAGAGGCGGCCTCCCCTCAGCCTCCTTTTCTCCAGGCTGAACACCCCCAGGTTCCTCAGTTGCTCCTCATCAGATTTATTCTCTAGAGCTGGTCCAGATGAGCTGTCAGTGCTTCAAGGTACTGCTGACCAGCAAGCAGGAACGAAACCCTTTGGCCATCCTGTGGTAAAGAGCAGAAAATGCTTAAAAAGCACATAAAGCTTCGAAACATCAAACCTTGCTGCATCAAAAGCAGCATCGCCAGCAGGTCAAGCAAAGTGACTCTGCCCCCCTACTCTGCTCTCCTGAGACACCACCTGGAGTACTGAGCCAGCTCTGGGGCCCTCAACAAGAGAAGGGCATGGACCTGTTGGAGCGGGTCCATAGGAGGCCACGGAGATGCTCTGAGGTCTGAAGCACATCTGCTGGGAGGACAGGCTGAGGGAGTTTGGGTTGTTCGGCCTGGAGAAGAGAAGGCTCTGGGGAGACCTTAGACCCCCTTCCAGTCCCTAAAGGGGGCTTCTAACAAAGATGGGGACAAACTTTATAGCAGAGCCTGCTGCAATAGGACAAGGGGTAATGGCTTTAACGTAAAAGAGGGGAAGTGATCATCCCCCTGTACTCGGCACTGGTGAAGCCCCACCTCGAGTACTGTGTTCAGTTTGGGCCCGTCACTACAAGAAGGACATCGAGGTGTTGGAGCGTGTCCAGAGAAGGGCTACAAAGCTGGTGAGGGGTCTGGAGGACAAATCTTATAAGGAACGACTGAGGGAACTGGGGTTGTTTAGCCTGGAGAAGAGGAGGCTGAGGGGAGACCTTATCACCCTGAGGGGAGACCTTATCACCCTCTACAACTACCTGAAAGGAGGGTGTAGAGAGGTGGGGACTGACCTCTTCTCCCTGGTGACAAGTGATAGGATGAGAGGAAATGGGTTTAAGTTATGTCAGGGGAAGTTTAGATTGAATATTAGGAAACACTTTTTCACGGAAAGGGTTATTAAACATTGGAATGTTATCAATGGCTACCAACTTTTCAGAAGGGATAGGCAAGGAAGGAGAGGTGGTGGGGTGGCCCTCTATGTTAGGGGCAGTTTTGAATGTCTAGAACTTAACAGTGTGGATGACAGTGTTGAGTGTGTATGGATAAGAATTAAGGGGAAGGCCAATAAGGCAGACATCGTGATGGGAGTTTGTTATAGACCCCCTAATCAGGATGTAGAAACTGATGAAGTATTCTATAAGCAGCCGGCAGAGATCTCACGATCATCTGCCCTTGTTCTTGTGGGGGACTTCAACTTTCCAGATGTCTGCTGGAAATACTACGCAGCAGAGAGGGAACAGACATGGAGGTTCCTGGAGTGTGTGGAAGACAACTTCCTAACACAGCTGGTGAAGGAACCAACTAGGGGAAGTGCCCTTCTGGACCTACTGTTTTTTAACAAAGAAAGTCTTGTGGGGGATGTAAAGGCTGGAGGTCGCCTTGGGCAGAGTGATCATGAAATGATAGAATTTTCAATTCTTGATGAAGTAAGGCAGGGAGCCAGCAGAACTGCCACCTTGGATTTCCGAAGGGCAGACTTTAGCCTGTTTAGGAGCATGGTCAAAAGTGTCCCTTGAAAAGGACTTTTGAAGGGCAAAGGTGCCCAGGAAGGCTGGGCATACTTAAAGCAGGTGCTCTTAAAAGCACAGGAGAAGGTCATCCCCGTGTCCTGGAAAAGGAGCCAACGGGGAAGAAGACCAGCTTGGCTAAATAGAGAGCTTTGGCTGGACCTCAGGAAAAAAAGGAAAGCTTACATTCTCTGGAAAAGGGGGTTGGCAACTTATGAGGATTACCAAGATGTAGCGAAGCTGTGCAGGAGGAAAATTAGAAGGGCCAAAGCTCAAGCAGAACTCAGCTTGGCCACTGCAGTTAAAGAGAATAAGAAGAGATTCTTTCAGTATATCAATAGAAGAAGGAAGACTAGGGAAAATGTAGGCCCACTGGTGAATGAGACAGGTGCCCTAGTGGTGGAAGACACAGACAAGGCAGAGTTACCAAATGCCTTCTTTTCTTCGGTCTTCACTGCTAAAGCTGTCCCTCACAAATCCCATACTCTGAAGACAAGGGGGAAGGTCTGGAGAGAGGAAGATTTTCCCTCAGTTGAGGAGGACCGGGTCAGAGACCACTTGGCCAAGCTGGATATCCATTAAGTCCATGGGCCCTGACGGGATGCACCCGCGAGTGCTGAGAGAGCTGGCAGATGTTATTGCTAGACCACTCTCCACTGTCTTTGAAAGGTCATGGAGAACAGGAGAGGTGCCGGAGGACTGGAGGGAGGCTGACATCACTCCGATCTTCAAAAAAGGCAAGAAGGAGGACCCAGGGAACTACAGACCGGTTAGTCTCACCTCTGTCCCTGGGAAGGTAATGGAGCGACTCAGTCTGGATGTCATCTCCAAACACATTGAGGAACAGGAAGTTATTGGAAGTGGTCAACATGGATTTACCAAGAGTAAATCATGCTTGACCAATCTGATAGCTTTCTATGATGTTATAACTGGTTGGCTGGATGAGGGGAGAGTCGTAGATGTCATCTACCTTGACTTCAGCAAGGCTTTTGACACTGTCTCCCATGACATCCTCATTAGGAAGCTGAGGAAGTATGGGCTAGATGAGGTGACAGCGAGATGGATTCAGAGTTGGCTGCAGGACAGAACTCAGAGGGTTGTGATCAGCGGCACAGAGTCTAGTTGGAGGCCTGTAACCAGTGGTGTCACCCAGGGGTCAACACTTGGTCCAATCTTGTTTAATATATTCATTAATGACCTGGATGAGGGGACAGAGTGTATCCTCAGCAAGTTTGCTGATGATACCAAACTGGGTGGGGTGGCTGACACACCAGAGGGCCGTGCTGCCATCCAGTGTGCCCTGGACAGGCTGGAGAGCTGGGCAGGGAAGAACCTAATGAGGTTCAACAAAAGCAAGTGCAAGGTCCTGCACCTGGGGAGGAAGAATGCCAGGCACCAGTACAGGTTAGGGGCGGACCTGCTGGGAAGTAGCTCTGAGGAGAAGGATCTGGGGGTTGTGGTAGACAGTAAATTATCCATGGCCCAGCAATGTGCCCTTGTTGCCAAAAAGGCCAGTGGAATCCTGGGCTGCATAGGAAAGAGTGTGGCCAGTAGGTCAAGGGAGGTCATTCTCCCCCTCTACTCTGCACTGGTGAGGCCACAACTGGAATAATGTGTCCAGTTTTGGGCTCCTCAGTTCAAGAGGGACAGGGAACTGCTGGAGCGAGTCCAGCAGAGGGCAACTAAGAAGATTAAGGGCTTGGAGCACCTCCCTTATGAGGAAAGGCTGAGAGAGCTGGGACTCTCTAGCCTGGAGAAGAGAAGGCTGAGGGGAGACCTTATTATGGCGTACAAGTATCTAAAGGGTGGGTTGAAGGAGGATGGAGCCAGGTTCTTTTCAATGGTTCCAAGTGACAGGACGAGGGGCAATGGGCACAAGTTAGAACACAGGAAGTTCCGTTCAAATACACGGAAACACTTCTTTACGGTTCGGGTGGCAGAGCACGGGCACAGGCTGCCCAGGGAGGGGGTGGAGTCCCCTTCTCTGGAGATGTTCAAGACCCGCCTGGATGCAGTCCTGAGTAATGTGCTCCGGGCAATCCTGCTTTGGCAGGGGAGTTGGGCTAGATGATCTCTAGAGATCCCTTCCAACTCTGAAAACTCCGTGATTCCGTGAATAGGCTGTCCAGGCAGGGGGTGGATTCGCCATCCCTGAAGGTGTTTAAAAAAAGGGTAGATGTGGTACTTCGGGACATGATTTAGAAGTGTTTTTTGTCAGGGTAGGTTAATGGTTGGGCTTGATGATCTTAAAGGTCCCTTCCAACCTCAGCAATTCTATGATTCTATGATTTAGACTAGATATAAGGAAGAAATTGTTTACGCCGATGGTGGTGAGACACTGGCCTAGGTTGCCCAGAGAACTGGTAGATGCCCCATCCCTGGAAACATTGGACATCAGGTTGGATGGTGCTTTGAGCAATCTGATCTAGTTGAAGACGTCCCTGCTCATGGCAAGGGAGGTTGGACTAGATGGTCTTTAAAGGTCCCTCTGAACCCAAACTATTATGCGACTCTATGGTTCTGAAACACGTTGCCCAACGCAATGGCCTTACTGCACACACATAGTCACAAAGTATACCAAGGCTTGAAGCTAGCCTTCCTCCCCTTCCATGCTCATGCCAGCTCACATCACCCTCCGCAGAGATTTTGGGACAGTGAGGAGAGGAAGACAGCACAGGAGAGACAGAAAGTACAGCAGGAAAGGGGAAAGGCTAGACGGATTTTTCTCACACCTCTCTCCCCTAAGCCCTGGGTGGATCCTGGCGGTCCCTCACATACAGGAACAGAGACCACTCCCAGACTGAATTTAAATGGAAGCTGTAGCAAGAGGAGGACACAGCTCAGGATGGGGAAAAAGAGACCCAGCCCTCCCCTCACTGCTACAGCATTAAACACCACCCATGCTTCTGTCAGCAGCTGAAGGATACTTCTACAAAAACAAATAAAGAGAAAGTGAAAGTCAGTACCACTGCAGCAATGAAACGCAGTTCCACTGAAGCGTATCTACTGAAGTGAAAAGGAAAGCTAACAGCCTGGAGGAAGATCTGCCCCCTGCCACCTTCTGTTTTCATAACGGTGTGACCGTCCCAAGCTGACACCAGAGGCATGGGTTAACAAACGGCTCCATCAGGCCAAACCACCTCCGTGAGCAGCACCTCATGTGTGTGGTGACCCTGCCCGAGACCACCGTAACCCCAGCAGTGAGGGGTGCCTAGCGGGGTCCCCTGCGCAGCCCCAGTCTGTGCCCCACACAGCGGCGGTGGAGCTGCCGGCGGCTCCCACCTCCCTCCAGCGACACCACCACCCACTTGCCCTTGTCTCTAACAGTGCAGCAACAGCTTCTCATGGGAACACCCTTTCTGTTTGGTAATGGAAGTGATGAACAGAGCTGTTTTCTTTCAAGAGAATTCCTGGAGGACTCAAAAGACCAAAATATCACCTAGTTTTTCCCACAGATAGGATCCCACTCTGATGGTAGGCCTGTTCAGTGCTACACAACTCATGGTCCTTTCTCATGAAGGGATTCAAAATTATACATACTACTACCCTTCTGCCCACAAGCATCAGCTCCAATAAAGGGCACTTTACGTGATACTTTACAGAGTGCCATTCTTACTGGGGTCATAACAAACCAGCAGCTCCAAGTGCAAAACAATGTTGTGGATTTGGTGGTGGAAACCATCATATTCTGCCTGCCACCCTCCTGCTGAAAGCTTTTACCTTCTTATTCTGCGCTGCAGCTTTAATATATTAATTGGAGCGGCTGCTCCAAAGGTAATTTTCATCATAACAGAATCTTCCTTCAAATACGGGACGCAAACATTGCTAGTAACTGATTAAAGCTTATGATTATGTGAAGTATATGAACCAAACTGCTGAGATAATTCCTTATTTTTCTATCCATTATTCTTTGCTTTTTCACTAAACAGTTAGTTGCATTAAAATAAAAAAAAAATTAAAAATTTCTTTGCAATCCCTGCTAGCACAAAGGCTGCCAATTTATCATCTGGGTTAAAATTACAAGGCAGGAAAAAACATCGTTTGGATCAGCTACAGATTTTACTAAGAATACTCTTCTTTTTTAAGCAGAAGTACTGCCTAACAATCAGTACAAATTATACACAAGATCTGGGTTTTTCCAAATGAATGCTTAAGTCAGACACATCTCTATTTCAGAGCTTAAAGAAGTAGCTTGATTTTTGAAATTCAGAGCTCCATTTGTAATATGAGTTGCTGAAGACTTCTCAAAACCGGGTCTCCTACCAAAACATTAAAACATGGATGTAAGAATTTAGATGATCCACCCCTATTTAAAGGGTGTTGCACATCTAAATGTATCACAGTGTCACTGGGAATAAAGAGACTACATATACTACTACACAACTTTTATATGGTATGTTTTTTAAATTCAGCATCAAACATACCAAAGGTTAAAGAATACCACACGCATATCCTTGGTGTAATACATTTTTTAAAAAATCAATTTTCTTTTGAGGTATAACATTTGTGACTTTTTTGATACACAAATATCCTTGGTCCAAGGTAAAAACAGTTATGGGCTTCACAGTCAGTACTGAAAAGGAGCCACTGTCTGTGAGGGTGTCTGAAAATACTTTCCTTGGAGAAATTAATCTATTTAAAATAAAACTTCTCCTAAAAAAAAAGGTTTTATTTTTCATTTTGTCTGCTGAAATTCATTACCACTGCATTTGCCATGAAATGTTATCTTAGAAGAATGTGTAAAAACTCCATGATACTTAATATTTATTACTTGCAACATTCACCTGATACTCTTAAGTAATGAAAAACCTATTACCTCAACCTACGAAAAATGAAAAACCTATTACCTCAAACTCTACATTCTGATATATTATTACCATATTCCTTAAATTAGTATCATAATAACATAGCATGCAAACAAGAAAATGTATCGAAATTGTAATACACATACTTTAAGTGGTTACTACTCTTACTTAGGCCGTTGTCCACTAGCTATAAACAGGAAATATCATATTTAGGTAGACAAGAGCTTCGGTACCTCAGCAACTCCAGCACACAAATTACCTCACTTCCATTTTCAATTAATTTTGCATAATGTATCAGATGACAATTTAAGTTTAAAACAAAAAGTGTGGTGTTTTTTTTTTCTTTAAAATAGACTGTTTAAGTAATAAATAACACGGGGAAGAAAGAAGAAATTATTCACCACAACACATCACTTCAGCAACAGCAGTGGCACCCTGAAAACTAGCTAAAGAACCCACTGCACATTTGCATGGAAAAACGTTCATGCAAGCAAAAACAGAGTTCCTCCAAACCTTGAGATTCTGAAATTCTGAGGAACAAAAGAACATTATAACTGGTGGTACAATAAAGCTACATGAAATTCATGATGCTTAAATAACTATGAAATTGGGGGAAAAATATCAATGACTGCTATCTAGTACAAGTTATCTACAAGAGATTGAACTATTTCTCTGATATGTTTAGTTCAGCTCTTCCTTAGAAGCCAAAGCCTTTTTCCTCAAGCTTTGTAATGAACATTCACAAAGGAATAAATTAGGGAGATTAATCTAACTCTGCAGTTCAGCTCTGACCTAAAAATGCGATGATTTTGAATGTATTGAGATGAAACATACAGCCTTCAGACCAAATCCTCATAGGCCACTGGATAAAAAAAAAAAAAGTCTTAATCTATGTACCTTCTGCTTCTCAATATATAGTAGCTTTGGCCTGTCCCTATTTATCACTCTTCCATATTTTTAAAATTTTCACTTAAATGTTCTCCAAGTTAAAACCAAAAAGATTAGCTTTATTCCAAATTTCTAAGGCTATCTACCGTCTTATTTCCAGGTGAAATTCCTCTTCAGAATTAGGTTCTGTACTTTTTCCTGTAAAAATTGCAGCATGGAATTGTTTATTGTTCTACAATGTTTTCCATACCAAAAGCTTGCAGCACCCCCCCAATCCTGTAAAAAACTTCAGACCAAAATTAAGTTTGGCTCTGTCTACTGCATTATTACCAGCAATAAAAATTGCTACCAAGAACAGAAGGATCTTTTTGCCCCATTAAAATTAAGTAGTAACAACCAACATAAGGGGTAGTTCTTCAGGCCAAAATGTGGCTGCCAAGGATGCAGAACTGCCACCAGAGAAATCTGCAGGCAGATGGAGACCTCCCTGAATCGATTTTCTCCTCCAGCTTTGGCTCCCCAGACAAGCACACCACCAGACATCCTGGAACAAGACCTCAGCACTGCAGGGACTGAATCACAGGCAAGGCTGGAGGCCATGGGAGGGCTCCTTGCGCTCGCACTGGAAAAAAAACAGTTGCAGAAAAAGGAGATGTGTTTGTCTGAGCCTAAGCACAGGCACTTCTACAACATTGGTTTGTTTTTTTTTTTTTAATTTAATCAGGACTCAGTATTTGCTAATTATATTGGAAAGCAAGTTATGCCCAGAATATCTGATACGGCTACACAAAGAGCAGGTTTTGGGGCAGGCAGATTCCTGAACATGTCACACCAGAGAAGCTGCTCAGTGCTGCCTGAGCATTTTCAGAACAGTGCAAAACAGCATTAACACTGCAAAAACCTGTATCTGGGCTGCCTCGATCACCTAGTGGACACTTTATAAGGATATAAAAGGGTCATGAAAGGCTAGGAACAGTACAGAACCCCATCGATGAAAAAAAAATGTGACTCTCCAAGTTCCTCCAGGAGGAGCAAGACATGGACTCTAAAAATAAATCAATGGCAATTCAGAAGTCTTTCACAGTTTGTCAGTCAGCAGCTGGCTTCTCACATATTGCTGGGGGGGGGCTGTGGAGTATGATTGTGTTGGTTTTTTTTCTTGTATTCCCCTGGTTTCCACTGCTAAATCATATTAAAACAAAGATAAATACAAATGTTACAAATATTGTCCTTTATAGGCAAGCAACTGAAATTGCCATAAGGCTGTTTATCATGACACAGGTAAGAGGCAATCCAATAGTCTAAACAAGGAGACAGCAATATGTTCTCTCCAATAAAATACAATACAAATATACATAAAAAATTGAGAAGCTAGATACTAAAAGGAAAAAAAAAAGCGCTTAATCCAAATGGGTAGCTCTCCACATAGAAGTGGAGGAAAAAAACAAGAAAAGGTCTATTGGAGTCATCCACCTTTTACAAACACCAAGCTGAAACACATTAAAATGACAACTTTAACAGGCTGCCTGCAGCAAAATATTTTAGAAAACTACTCATCCATGACAGGACAAGCTTCATTTGATGGCAAAGATTATTAAATTGTACAGGGTTTGTTACTTAAATTGTCTGCTTTTAGATAATATGCACACACAGAAAAAAATATCTAACCATCACAGGTATGACAGGCTAACCAAATATGTAGGAACAGTTATCAAGAATTACCTACATTTAACATGGAAAATAGGTAAATTAGTCCTCACTTTTCATTACTTTGTTACAAAAGTGATAATGACAACAATGAAAGTTGGAGGCAAGTATACAATTTTTTTTTCTTCTGAATGAAGATATTTTAATTTTGAGTAAATGAAGTAGGCAAGTCTCCAACATTAACAAAGGAATAAACACACATGGAAAAACCCATTATTAAGTAGGTGACAGCTTTGACTAATAATTGGCTGTGCATGCATCTGATGTCACACATATGCGCCAACTCCTAACAGATCACTTCAGTGATGTCACAAATTAAATAAAAATGTATTTTCATTTTATTTAACATATAGAACTTAACATACAAAATAAGCAAAGATTATTTCACCTGTCTTGTAAACTGGTACTGAAATGTAAGACAGCTGTTTCCTGCAACCAAACTCTTCCTTCAGCACAGTCTCTATTTTCTCTCCTGCAGGTTATTAAAAATTTCAGTATCACCTTGCACAAAAAGGTGAACTGTGATCTTTTCCCTAAGTCAATTCTTGCTTCATTTCATATTAAGCACTCTTTATGGAAAAACAAAACAAAAAAAGAACAAAACTCCCACAACAACAACCCCGCCCCCCGAAAAAAACAGAAACAATTAAACAAGTATTAGCATGTATATTCTTAATTGCTAGGTGATAAGATTCACGTTTACTCATGTGTCTTCTACAACCACCGCATCTTTATAGTAGCACACCTTCAACAATAAGCACATAAAATGATTATCTAGAAAAGACTCTAACTTGACAGAAGGCAGGAGATGACAATTTCAACATTTTCTGTAAGGAAGGCACTAAACCAAGGTCTCCCAACTCCTAGATGACAGGTTTTACCTCTTATAACACAATGGGCTGGGAGGCAGACACAACCACATTCTTTTCCATCACATGATGTAAAAGACAGCTTCTCCGGATTTTTTGTACGGATCCCAATCTCACTGCTGGGCAGTGTCTAACCATCTATCAGAACAAGCTCTTCAGGGCACTTAAACATAGATCCGCTCTTGGTTTAGGCCCCCAGTTCAAATAGAAACTTCACAGTGGGATGTTCTGCCTGCAGATCTTCCAGATGAGCGAAGAGACTCACCTGCCTCTGGAGAACTCTGGGTTTGAACGCCTACCTTGAAGGCACTCTTCAGACAGCAATTCCTGACTGGTCGAACCAAATGTCTCACCCTTGCTTATGGCACCTGGACCCCTCGAGCACAAATTAATTATACCAAACCCAGACCAAATCCTGTTCAGGTATAAACCGATCCTTTGCCTTGTGTATCACAGACGTACAAACCCATTAACACCAGCTGAGGATCTAACCTTATACAAAAATTAATTCCAACTAATAGAAGCAGTCTACACTAAGAATAGTAATTAATGTAATCAGGTCAGGCATAGAAGGGAGTTCTTCAACCCACAGTGAATAAGCAGAAGCCACTTAAAATTCAAAACAATTAAATGCTAATTAGCTTTTTGTCAATTGCCTGCTAAAAATGATATTGCTCCATTTCAACTGTGTTTCTTCTCTGCCTAAATCAACCACACAAGGAAGGAAAAAAAGAAGAAAAGCATACAGACAGAACTCAGTGTAAATCTAGCCTGCCTGTGGATGCAGAGCAGGAGGAGATTACCTGCAGTAAATCATAGAATCATAGAACGGTTTAGGTTGGAAATTACCTTGAAGACCATTGAGTTCCAACCCCCCTGCCCTGGGCAGGGACACCTCCCACCAACCCAGGTTGCCCGAGGCCACGTCCAGCCTGGCCTTGAACACCTCCAGGGATGGGGCCTCAACCACCTCTCTGGGCAACCTGGGCCAGTGCCTCACCACCCTCACAGGGAAAAACTTCTTCCTAAGGTTCAATCTGAACCTGCCCTCTTCCAGTTTAAAGCCATTCCCCCTCGTCCTATCGCTACATGCCCCAGTAAAAAGTCCTTCCCCAGCTCTCCTGTAGGCCCCCTTTAGGGACTGGAAGGCCGCAATAAGATATGCCCAGAGCCTTCTCTTTTCCAGGCTGAACAGCCCCAACTCTTTCAGCCTCTCCTCATAGGAGAGGTGCTCCAGCCCTCGGATCATCCTCCTGACCTTCCTCTGGACACACTCCAGCAGGTCCATGTCCTTCGTATGTTGGGGACTCCAGATCTGGAGGCAGTACTCCAGGTGGAGTCTCCCGAGAGTGGAGTAGAGAGGCAGAATCACCTCCTTTGACCTGCTGGCCACACTTCTGATGCAGCCCAGCATACGGTTGGCCTTCTGGGCTGCGATCGCACACTGCTGGCTCATGTTGAGCTTCTCGTCGATCAGCACCCCCAGGTCCTTATTTCAGGGCTGCTCTCCAGCCATTCCCCACCGAGCCTGCATTTGTGCTTGGGATTGCCCCGACCCAGAAGTAGGGCCTTGCACTTGGCCTTGTTGAACTCCATGAGGTTGGTTTGGGTCCACCTCTCCAGCCTGTCCAGCTCCCTCTGGATGGCATCCCTACCCTCCAGTGTGCCTACCTCGCCAAACAGCTTGGTGTCATCGGCAAACTTACTGAGGGTGCACTCGACCCCACCGTCCATGCTGCTGACAAAGACGAACAGTACAGGCCCCAGTACCAACCCCTGAGGAACGCCACTTGTCACTGGTCTCCACTTGGACATCGAGCCATTGACCACAACTCTTTGAGTGCGACCATCCAGCCAGTTCTTTATCCACCGAGTGGTCCATTTGTCGAATTCACGTCTCTTCGATTTAGAGACCAGGATATTGAGTGGGACAGTGTCAAACACTTTGCACAAATCCAAGCAGATGACATCAGCTGGTCTTCCAAATCTCCAAGGACACAGAAGTATCACAGGACAAGACCATTCTGAAATAAGACAACCACAATCTCCATGTCTCACAGTCTAGGACCCTAAGAAGCTGAACATTTCACTGTCAATGCAACTTCTTACTTCTGCTGGGGGGTGGGGGGTGGGGGGCGGGAAGGAGGTGGGAGAAATGGGAAAAATATCAATCATGTATATTAAGCAAGTATCATCTTAATTATAAGCACACATAAACCACTCACCATATTTTCATTCAGATAACCCACACTTGAAGTAATAAAACCCTGAAAGTAAAGCAAATGAAGATAAATCCCACACAATTCAAATAAAACTTAAGTTGTGTGGGTGGGGAGGAGGCACAAGGAAAGAGAATCACTGAAACTGAAAAACAGAATATTAGAGCTCAGGGGCAAGAGGGTTCCCTGGTTATCACAGGCACGCAAGCTCTTGGGTGGAAAGCCTCTGGAATAAACTCTCTGTGTATTACCTGCACACGTGCACTGTCAAGCTGCTGTTACATCATAGGGGAGAGAAAGGGCGTGTTTTTTCATTTTTACAAATAATCCATAGCATAATAATATTGAACCTTCCACTTCAAACCTCCCAATTTCTCCTTTGACCAAAAATACACATGATAAACTACATCAAGTCCTTTGTTTTAGCAGAACATTAACTAAACAACAAACAGTAATATTAAAAATGTCAGATACTACAGCAGACTACGGTTATTCAGAAGTGATAAGATATCAAATACAGTGCATGCAACAACTACAGACTACAAAAACATATCCTGTCAGGATTAGGTCAGAAATGTGACACCATTTTTTTTTCACTATCTTATGAGTCTGCAATAGGCCAAAAAAGGTGAGAAATGGTTGATGAAAAATTGCAGATATCAAATTTTGAAAGTCTTTTGTAGGACAGGGTCACTTCCAATTCCTGACACAAACTAAAGATGACATTGCCTAAGCAAAATCTCTGGGTGAGGGAGACACTGTAAAGCAAATGTGACCTCTGTATCTCACATGTCTCAGCAGGCACTTATGCTTTTGTTATACTGAAGTGTTAGAGATTCCAGCATTTTATGCTACTGATGTTCATACCTATTCTTTCTCTTTATGTCACAAGTCCTTATGCAATATTGTCAACCAAACCAAACAAAAAAATTATTCTCCTTTTTATCAAATAACATTCTTGACAGCCTTTTGGCTCAAGGTCATGTCTTAAAACTTACCCCTGAAGGAATTTCATGAGACGCTTACACAGCTGAATGTGGAGGAACTCGTATCAACACTGACATTGAGACCCTCAGCACCCCTGGTCAAGTGGCATCTAAATGTAGGTGCACGCGAAGTCTGCATTTTGATTTCCACCAGCAAAGCCTTCCAGATATCAGTGTTTCAGATACTCCACACCACAGAGCTGTTGTGAGCCCCACCCCTTACCCGAACCATCTCAGAACTTTCACAGAAAGCATCTTCTCAGCCAGGCACCCCGGGCAAAGCCATATGGCAGGAACGCTTGGTGTACGCCTACCCTTCATGACACCAGAGAAAATGAATGGAAGAAGGTAGCATATTCACTTTAAACACAATATCCCACTGTAGAAAAATCTTACAATGTACCTGAGACAAGTTCAAATATGTCTTGTTTTGCCTAATTTGGATCTGGAATTTAATAAGGTCAGCTAACACCCACCTAAATGCCCTAACCACAGACTACGGTCATCTGGGACCTTCCTCAGTCTCTTTCAAGAGGGGTTATCTCCCTGTGCCTTAGATAAAGCAATTTTGTGACCACTAAGTGAAACAGATTAATTTTCCAGCAGCTCAAGTCTATTAACTCATCCTGCTGGCACAAAATGGATCCTACAAAGGCATCCAGAAACTGCAGGCAGATGGGAAGGTATAATAAATGAGTATATCCCAAGCCCCTTGACAGATCCAGCACTCCACTGGTTGCAGCTCCCTTTTATATGGTCCAGTTTTGAAAAACAAACACCTTGGGGAGAAAAGTCAGCTTTCGTTCAAATTAAAACACAGTTTTCCTTACTTTGCCAAAAAGTTCATCATTATCTTAGCAGTATCTTCCTCATCCTGAAGGAAAAGTCTGGCATATTTTCCATATATCATACTTAACTGACAGGCAAGGAAACAAATTAATCACAGTTTTACATAAGATATCACATATGTCAGTTTCCAAGTAGCTCCCTTAGAAACAGCAATTACTGAACAGAGTACCTGATGGTTGTTTATTCTTTTGCTTTTAACCGTCTCACTGTCCTCCTCTGCTGTTTGCTTGTGACTGCTACCACATTTTATGAGATTACATCTCACCTTAAACTTCTGTTGGCAAAACTTTTCATTTCCTTGTATGTTTCTGCTTTACCATCCCTAGGTAATAATGCAAAAATTGATTACTTCAGTTTGAAGTTTAAAATAATAATTTGGTGTACTTCTGATAAAAGCTTTTTAATTGGATTTATTGATCTGCTAAGAAACTAAAATACTAGTTATCAGAAAATTTCTCTCCCCTAAATGAACCAGTCAGAAAATCCATGACTAGTTATGCTAGACAAAACAGGTGTATTATCACCATTCAAATCATATACTTCAGGAAGCACAAAGATTTTTCCCAAACCACAGCTCAACGTCATATTTACAAGCAGAGCACATTAATCTCATGCTGCCGTTACTAGGTCATTCAGCAAGTATGTTTCATGTTCCGAAAGTAATTGTACTGGAAAGCTCCTCTGTGGGCTGGAAAGCTGCTTGACTTGGAGAGTAGCTTATTCCTGGGCCAGATTATTACGTGCTTAATTTTTTTCTCAGCATTTTAAGACGATGGAGGACTCTTGGAGGACCTCACTGAAAAGTATCAGAAGACATTTAAGAAAAATACTACTAGATCAATGTGGATGTCTATTTTAAAGCTGATACAAGAAATATAACAGTCTTGAGAAGTCAGCCTTTAAAACAGAAACATTCTACATATAAAGACAGCAGAACATATGAATCATAACGCCTTATTTTGAATTGCAAAAAAATTTCTTGCCCCCTGTTGGTATAAAGTACCATAAAATCCAAAACTAGAAAAATGGGGAAAGTTGTTGTTATTGAGCAAGGGAGGGGAGACAAGGCTTACTTTCTGTGTGTTTTTTAACATTTACCAATTATAAGCAGGCAGTGTATCTGGGCACTGATGATTGAGGTGATGCAGAATCTAGTTCTGTATTATTAGGAGAGCAGTCTAACTGTCCACCCTTTACAGTAACTACAGCTGCACTGCAGAAAACAATGTTAGACATCTGCCATAAAGAAGCACAAAAGATTTCTTTTCCTACTTATTTTTATAATGGCTAGTCCAGTAATAATCTTGTCTTTCCATTTTGTAACCACTTCATCTAGACACTCCTCATGAACTGATGCTTGACGTCTACATGGGAAAAAAAATGAAGTGTGTAACTGTTCAATTATTTTTTTTGGAAGCCACCGTGTCATTTTGAAAAAAAAAAAAAAAACAAAACCCAACACTTAAATGTATTTTAGGCCTCAAGGCATTTTTTCCATTATAGGCAATCAAGCAGCACAAATAAAATGTAAGTGTTACTTACAGCAGGTTGGCCCTTTTCGATATACAATAAGTAAATAAATAAATAAAACTAGTTTATTCTGCTCCCATGGGTTACAACAGTAGATTCCCAAACAGGAGAAATGACATTGGTTTTCTGTTTGTCTAAGCAAACTACAATACAGTGAATTGAGAATTGCAACTCAGTTGACATCTAGCTCTGTTTAGGAAAGCAATTCCTCTGACAGGCTGCAAACTTTATTAAAATGCTTTTTTTTTTCACAACAAATACAGTGAAGACAAGAAACCCCTAATCCTGCTGGAACAGAGCTATTTTGCTTGTTATTGTCATCAGTGTTTTCGCAATTTTTCCCACTTTTTAAAAATCAAATATAGAATAGACTAGACTAGACTAGAATAGTTCAGTTGGAAGGAGCCTACAATTATCACCTAGTCCAACTGCCTGACCACTTCAGGGCTGACAAAAGTTAAAGCATGCTATTAAAGACCAAAAGTTAAAGCATGTTATTTAGGGCATTGTCCAAATACCTCTTAACCACTGACAGGCTTGGGGCATCAAACACCTCCCTAAGAAGCCTGTCCCAGTGTTTGATCACCCTCTCAGGAAAGAAACGTTTCACAATGTCAAATTTGAACCACCCCTGATGCAGCTTGAACCATTCCCATACATCCTGTCACTGAATGCAAGGGAATTTTTGAAAATTTGAAGATAAACTATGAAACACAAGTACAGGTTCCCATCTATATGCAGTGCAATGAAGACAGAAACAATTATTTCCATTAAATGATATGACATAACAAATAATTCACATGCAATAACCTGGACAATGAGCAACACGTTGACCAGACTAAGTACAGCTAGCTAATGAGAATTACGTAGAAATCCTGGACTTTGTGAAAATTCATATTCTAGCCCTGCAATAGCTATTGCTTCTTTTAAACATGGACATCACCAGGTGACAAGGACTGTACATGATGTAAGCATATATAGCACAGGACAATTAAATATTTTGCACATTTTTCACAAGATAGGTAAGCGTTTCCCTATCAAATTATCAAATACTTCAGACAGAAGACAATATATAAAACTTCAAGATTTTATATGTACTGGTCATAAATAATTACTTTTCAACAAGACCTGTTTTAAAAAAAGCATGTTCACATTGCTGCCTCCTTAAATCTCAATCTTCAAGAACAAGCATAATGTCAAATTGTTTTACTCTCTAAGTCTCTAATACCTCAATCTTATGCCCAACAACAAAGACTTCAGCCACATGGTAATAAACCTTTCCATATTTTAAAAATAAACTCATGGGATGTAGCTCTGCACTGCTCCTAACAAATTCAGTCAATAAAAGATGTCAATCCTTTTTTTCTGCCAAACCTCAAAGTGCTGAAATATTGACTTCATCATGCACTATATATAGCTGAAAACCACTCCATTCCCTGATGAATTCATAAAAACCAAATGATGACTACCTCAGCCAGGATGCCCTAGAAAGTTGCAGTGATATAAAACCTCTCCTGTCTCCTTTCCCAAGTGCCTTCTGAAGGGCAACATGCCTGCAGGTTCTGGACAGTGAAAGGGAACAGACCAGTAGCTTCTGAAGGCTGTACCCAAATAATGTGACAGTCACACTAGTGCAACCCTTCTGCAATCTGGCATCACTCTGCCATCTGTCATCACACCCTTGTGCAGCAGAAGTCTGTACCGTTTTAATAATGGAGACTTACAGATCTGCCTTACCAAGCAACTAAATTGCAGGGCGCACAGGGAAACTCATAACCTGTAACACTAACCATTAATAAAGAGTATTATATAAATAAGACAGTAAGTCTGAAGAGCTACTGATGCTTTAATGTACTATATTATCATTTCAATACTATTAAGATGATGAAAAAATTTGAAATAAATGGTCCAGAATGGGCCCACTATAAAACAGAATTAAACACTGATGATAACAGCTGGGGCAGTGAAGGACCCCCACTCCACCCAGAACTTTAAATTAACAGACAAGGAAACAAGTTACCAGAAGAGCTGCTGGAATTCACTAGGTAAATCTCTTGGGACTTCACTGTGCCTCTTCTATCAGCACATAAATCATTAGTACAGAAATCACAGCACTGATGAAGACACATGGGGCAATGAGAGAGGGGAGCAGAAGGGACTTCTGTCTAATACAAAAGTTTCTGCTCATCTTCCCTGTGTGTTCCCCTCCACTTCACCTACTTCCCTCCCTGTTCCATGCATGCATGCACACACATGCACACTCACATGCACACTGTTTTCACCTAAAACAGAAATCAAATCAAACCTGTTATGCTAATACAAATATCCCAGCAACAGCTGACATCAGTCTTACAGACCAAAGCACCTGTCTGTGACCGGCCATCTCCTCTTGCATCCCAAGAATGGTATTTATAATCCCACTTTTACTACCCCATCTCTTTTTTCCTCTGTCACTCTCATCAGCTATCTCAACAGCAATAAAAGTAACATCAATCATATCAAAATAAAACAACAGAATGAAGTCATTCTTCTTTGCTTAAAAAAAAAAAAAAAGACTGCCAGAGCCAGCACTGACTGATATACTTTTCTTTAGAAAGGGACTTGCAGAGATTTTGAGTAGCTTTGTCTTGCATAACTGCTCCACTTCAAAATGCTTTGTGCATTGTCTAGGACCCATTTCTCCCAGGTGTCATGACCTCTCCAAACAGTAACTCTCAAAACTTTGGTACAGAATCTCCAGTGCATTTGTCAAGGACATAAATATGTTAAGACCTCTGTGCTTAGAAAGACAACTACCCATACTTCACTGCAATTTATTGATGTCAACACCTTTTCTTCTTTTGCATCGCTTACTACACTGAAAGTGAACAAGATACACACGCAGCATCTTGCCTGCACATCACACGTATCTCTCTCCCCCTCGCCCTCCTCACCCCTCCACTCACATACAGCTGAATCCTGAGGTTCCTCACACATCCAGGAGTCCCACAAAGCACCCAGAGCCCACTCTGAAAAGAGACATCACAGTAGGGAAGAAGTGCTACACACTCATGGCTAAAAGGCCTGGTATGTCCTCTTGGCAAGTGCTGGGCTACTGCGGCCATACTGCTTTCAGTGCCTGCACCCAGACACGTACTGTCCAAGGTAAGGACAAATAAAAGTTCTCCTTTTTCTTCTAGATATTTCCAACCGTTTGTAAAAACAGGAATATCCTTACGTACTATAAGGAGCTGCTTCTCCTTCTATAACCAAATCAACAAGGTTGTTATTTGAGTACAGATCACGTAATATGTTAACTGGCCAATAACCCCTTAGTGGCAGTGCTGATGTTTCTTGTCTAAATAATAAAATGTACCACAGCCTGAGTTTTATCATTTGTGATCACCACTACAGAAAACAAAAGTATGAGCAGAAACAAGCTGGAATAATCATAAAGCGTGCTTTTTTATGCTTTGACTTTAATTTTGTTCAGTAAATGGTTCTAAAGCATGGCAGGTCTTCAACACCAAGATATGCATATTTAAAAACACTAGCCAGGAAGATCAAGTAAATTCAATATTAGCCTGCAGTTCTGCAACTGACAGAGGCTTCTGGCAATACATGACTAACTACAGCTTGTATTATTCAAAACGCTGCTACAAATAGGCCTGAAGTTAACGTTTGTCTGGCAGAACAGCAAGGCAGAATACCATCAGAAAAAGCAGAGAACTGCAGAGCTGCAGTTAATATTTGTCTTCTAAACATCTGAAATCATTTAACAAGGTCTGAGATACATGCTGTCCTTCAATATACCACCTTTGGGGGGACAGAGGAACCTTGAATGTCCTTGAAAAGCTCCATTTGTGTGTATTATTTTAGAGACAATTTATTCTAGCACTTTATACTCACAGGGAAGGAACAGAATTTTCTCAAAAGTCCCAAGTTTTAAGGAAAACTGGAAAGCAAGAGAAGCAAGAATTTGGACCCAGAATAACACAGCACTTTGCATGCTGACACTGTGCTAAGAAGGGTCTACTGGGAAAAGCAGAAAGAGGCATAATTCGTGATACTACAAACATCCTTTTTTCTAGCACATCAGAATTTTTAGGATGATTCCTATTTAATTTTTCTAGTATAGGTCAATATAAGGAGGTACCTGTAAACAGGGAAGTTGCGCAGTTATTCTGCATTATGTGACTAAGAAACACTGCCTCTGTAAGAGACCCACAGAATACAGAAATTCCAGATTAGATGACTGATAAACTTCCAAAAACTGAGGAACGTATTTTCAGCATACCAAAACAAACCTTTCCAAGTCACTTAAACCAAACATATCACCTGGAATCCGAGACGCAACATGCTATATGCCTAAATACTGCTACAGCCTCACAGCTAGTGTCTTCCCCACACAAAATCACATTGCCATCCACTATATCTTTCTAGTCTGACAGCCAGGCAATCAAAGCATCTGACTGCTTGAACAGGGGAAAATACAAAGAAGAAAACCAAACCCCCCATGCCCCCCCCCCCCAACTGTGTAGATAGAAATTTAAAAGGAAAATCCCTTCATTCTGTAAATCATTTCAGAAATCCAGATCTCTAACACATCAAGATGATTAGACTATTTCTATTGTTATTCCACACTAATTCACAGAGAACACTGTAACACAAATCCTAGCACATAAATTGCACGAGCAGATTAACTGTTACCCTGCATATTGAACTACATTTATTAGCTGGATCTTAGATATAAATCTTATAAACATGATAGAGATCAAAATCCCCAATTCTTGTAACTCAGAGAGGGATTTTTAAGCATCACACAAGAGCTACATTACGAATACGCATTTATTCCTTCAAATTTCCTGGACTCCAGCTGATTCCCACATGGTATTACCGTTATTTTCATAAAAAATGTAGTAGAAAACCAAATTGCAAAAGTGAGTTCCTGTGGCATAAAATGCTTTTCATATTAATACTATACTGACTACACTAATTCAGAATATCAAAATACCTACCTAATGTCAACAATGTTCAAAATTTAAAAATGTAGTTACTAAAACTGTAACAGTTTTAATAATAAAAAGTCTGTGCCAAAGAGGGCAATAAGCCTCTAACTGTAAGAGCAAGGATGTCCTTAATACCTTCAATTCACAAAGTTTGATAATTCTTTCTACTTTTCATCGGGCCTCCTAGAACTTCAGACTCTGCTGTGCGTGAAGTTTCATTTGATAATCATTCTTCGCCCAGCAAACACGTCAGTAGGAAGTCAGCATTTGTTTTTTCCTGCTGGAAAGAGTTTTGTTCCCTCTCTGGAAGAATTCAAAGCCTTTTGTCAGATCGAATCAGCTGGATTTTTTTGAGCCAAGGCTTATACGAACAGATAGAATTTGCTAGTTTGGGGAATAAAAATTGAAACCACGAGTTCCTGGAAAGTAGTTACATTTTCTGGACAGAGCACATGAACTTCACCACAGCTGAAAATGAAGTCCTGTCCAAACTGGACAAGAATTAATTTCTGGAAAAATTGTCAACTTCTTTCCCACACATTGAGTCTGCCAGCACATTGAGTGGCAGCACAGACTGAAACTACATTTCAGCTGGTGATCCCTGCCATGTGCTTTGTTCTAGGCTCCAGAACTGGGCAGAAAAAGCTTAGGAACAGAACTTGGCTCACAGTTATCAACAAAGGCATTAGCTGTAGTTCTTCTCTTCTAATTACATGAGCTGCAGCATAAGCCACCTTAACCAAACACAGGCAACAGAAAAGTGTCTGGGTTCTCACCCCTCTGGCACTACACAGAAGATTTCTGGCATGTGTCTAAAACTTAACTCCATAGAATATTTATCATTAGCTACAGGGCAGTCTGCCTGCTGATTTAAAAACGCACTTCAGAAGCAGCAAACAAGTGTCTCACCAGTACGTGCATCTCTTAATGAGAGATAAAAAACAGAACAGCTCACACAAGGTGAGAAACCAATAAGGATATTCATTAACAGCGAGGTACTGGACGACTTAATTGGATACACTGCACAAGGAATCTGTGAGGCACATTATCTTGTTCATCAAATGTTTGCAAGCCTTCAAAGGATAATTCATCTTTGCCTAACATGATCACCTGATCACAAGCACAGCGGAGACGGTAAACTGAATGCCACCAGATCAAACACATCAAAACCAAATGGCATCCTACCCATGGCACGCCTGGTGTTCAGACCAAAGCCAACTTCCTTATGTAAACAGCACTCAAGCTTTCTCAAAAAAAAAAAAAGTCTAATCTGCCTGATATCACATTTCATGACTCATTCTTGAATATGATTTTCTTGAGAAACAGTTGGACAATTTCCCCAGAATAGGACAGAGGGAGGAGAGCAAAAGTTTGAACACTGCAGTATTTCAAAAACTGGCTTGATACTGAGTTTTATAGAGCATATTAACAGTGCCAGTGGTTAAAAGAGTAGCTAAACAATTGACTGAATTGGCTTTGTTCTTCTGGAAAGAAATTTACGTCCTCCCTCCCCTTTCAAACAAGCTAGAGAAAAATTACAGAGTTATAAAGAATTAGATTTACACATATCTGAGTGAAGTCTGAAATACAGTATTTCATTCAGAAATATGCACTGTTGTTGCATCTGGATTTTTTTGCAGCAACTTGTGATCTTAGTATGAAAGTGAGTCAGGGGTATGTGATAGAGACAATAACACATTGCGCACTGATTGACTAGTAGTGATTCATAACCTAAAGGACAGGCCTGATAAAAATGGACAAAGCAAGAAGTCTTGAGATTGCCAAGGACAGCTCCTGAAAACGAATAAGAGTATGCCTTGAAAAGTGGCTGAAACTAACCCTGCAGTCTGGACAGAGACCAAAGAAGAACAGAGTCTGCGCAAGGACAAAAAGTTACTTGCGTTGATGAAGAGGAATCATCAGCCTTCATCATCACGACCCTCAGCGACCACCACCACAAAGCATTGTGCAAGCGCAGTTGGGAGGAGTTTATGAAAATTACTTCTTAGAGCTAATTTTAATACGAAGCGGGGACAGGTTATGCATATGTATAGGCGTATTGGGAAATCTTATGATTATGTAATTAAGTACTATATATATTTGAGAAGGCCGCTGCATTGGGCACGCACGATTGTGGTGGGGCAACCCCCCGTGCTGCCCAGCGCTGAATAAACATACCTAATTTACAACCTTCTCGGTTGTGGAGTCTCTGGAGTTTCAATTCCACACGTCAAAAGAAGCAATGCAGAACTGGGAAAAATAGGAAGGGTTTGATCTAAAGAATAATTTTTTAAAAGATCTAAAAGAATGAACAGCCAAGATTGACAGAGAATACAGGCTGAAGGAAGGAATAAATTCTGCTCACAGAGGTTCGCACTTCCCAATATCAAAATGAAGAGATAGTTCAGAGGAAGCATTGCAGATACTTTTAAGATTTTGACAGCTTAGCAAGATCTGTCCCAGTAGTTGAAATTCCCTTCCTACCAACAGCAAAAGCTCCACATGTGTTTCTGCTGTGCCATTATCTGGCCTCAAAATTGTCCAACATTGTTGGCATACATTTCACCTGTGAAAAGACACATTATCAGAATAGCATGTCTGTAATTCAACACAGATTTTTGCTCTGCTATATTTCTGGGGGGAGGGAAAACACAAAAAAAAGGGGGAGGGGGGTGAGAGAAAAAAGGAGGGGGAGAAGCAACAGTCCTGGAGATATGAACTGTTTATCTACATGAAGCCAGTAAGAAAATAACATTTTTCTCAGTAAAGCAGGAGTTGGGGGGAAGTGGCAGAAGAAGGGTAAATTGATCGAAATCCCTTTGACAAGAGGTGGTTGAAACAAAAGTCATCTATTCCAAAATTTCTCCGCTTCGTGGGAAACAAAAAATATTCAGCCTTGCAATTACATAAACCCAAAGAATAATAAAGTCAAGAACTCAATCTTTTACCCCCCATCTTGTGACCATCACATGCACTGTTCCTGACAGGACTTGCATTGCGTTTACAGTTTCCAGACAAAACAACCTGTCAATATGCTCTTCTGACCTGTGTCTTCAGGTCAGAAAAACTTCACTAGGGACATGAAACACTGGAACAGGGTCTTTCTGTGGTAGTGTTTACACATCATCTCCAACTCTCCAACCTCCCTGTAGCGTTAGACCATATCTTCTGAGGTGTAAGACACGGGTACACAACGAAAAATTAATTAATTGATGAAGAACTCAGCATCCATTGCTGGTAGTTATAGCACCTGCTACCCAACTTAGCAGTTAAAGGCTTTCCCTGCTGAAGTAAGTGGGAACATGTAAAACACGAACACCACATCATATTCAACAACAGCCAAAAGTTTTATTTTAAGCATCAGTAATGCTAAATCTCAAATGCATCAGAGCAAGAACTGGGTTCTTACTCATTTGTAAGGATAAAATGCCAAGAAATTACCAGACTGCTATCAGTGCTGATGACTGGAAACCCATATGACCATCCACAGGAAAATATGACAGAGCAACACAAACAGATCGCCAAATCATTTCTCCCTTATGAAATCTTTAATACAAACAATACACATATTTAGTCTTTTCTTTAAAAACAAGTTGAAAAATCACATTGCTCTAGAATTAACAGGATTTTATGGACAATAGATCAAAAGTATTGATGCAATGCCCAAAGATTATATGGGGTATACAGAGCTACTGCCTCTCCCATTTTCTCATTGAAATGCAAAACTAAACCCAACCATTTGAACCAACACGGCTACAAGTATCTCATAGCCCTTCCCATGACGTGCTCTATGGATGACAAGTCAAGTTACTGGATTTGCCCACCTGGAAAATCAACTAATTTTTTTGGAAGGAGAATATCATACGCTTTGTTAATGACTTACTGACAAATCTCTTCTCCGACAAATGCAAAATTTGTCAACTCCACTGGCTACAGAAAAGCACAAACAAAGCGGAGCTACAGAGAGAAAAATGATCTATTTACCTTACAGCACTGTTATCCTGTAGTGGTAGATACAGACTACAAAAGAAATATGAAAGAAAATACAAAAAAGAATAACAAAAAGACAAATCCTTTCAACATTACTTTGCTACATATCTTTCAGCACAGTCTTAAATACTACCCTTCAAGACAATCTTTATCCTATACTGCAATGTGCCATGTTAATCACCGTTAACAGTTCTGTTTGGAACAAGCAGAGAAATCTATTTTAGGGCTTTTATACATACTTATCACCCTCGAGTCATTTATATAGTTAATTCCTTCTCATTAGGGAAGTAATTAAGCATTTGGGAACTTTTATGAATTTGAAACTACAAATGTTATTTGGTCAATAATCTGAAGCTACAGATTTTTTATTTGGTCAAATGACTACATGGGAAAGCATATCAGCAACATCCAAGCAGAGCACAAAAGAGAGAAAGACAGCTCACTGTCCTTATTGATTACTTGATTTGCTGAGACATAGTTTTCCACTTCACCAAAAAACATTCACATGAAACATGAGTAACAAGGTGGCTTTAGTGATGAATACCCAGTACTGCGATGGCTTTATCCCCAGGTCCCACTTCTCACATGCAGAGTGTGAAACTTGCAAAACTAGATTTTTTGACATTGATGGTCTATCATAGCTCTAAGTCTCTGAAACAGGAAACCTCTAGCTTGGTGGCAAGGTATGAATCAGCTACTCCAAGAGACTTCATACTTACAAGTCCAGAGGTGTCATTTTTCTGTGCACTTGCTATGGTTTGTAATCAGTTCACCATTACAGAAATACACAGAACATACACTGCTATTTCCCTGAGCAGAACACAAACTCTACATAAAACAAAACTCCATACTGAACTAAAGGTGATCTAATTTGCAGTTTTGATAATGAAGTCTACCACAGATATAGAATTGAGGGAATTCTGCCTTCTTTTACAAGAGAAGAGGAAAACATTTCTTTTTTACACGTGACAGCTTCAGGGCTTATATTATAGTTACCTTCTTTAAATTCCCTAGAAGATAACTCTTATAATATCTGAGATCTAGGATCGATAGTAAGATTAGAAAGGAAAAGCCAAATTCAGCCATCAGATCAATGCAGATTTCTCAGTCATCTTGCCAAAGACCAGCAATTCATCCAAGAAGAAAAAAAAAAAAAAAAAAAAAGAAAAAAAAAAAAGACGACACTTGGACGACGCTTGGGTCTATTATTATATTAGCACCACATCACAAGACAAAACAGTTAAATTAGAACTACCTACAGAGCTGGGTGCTGAATGACATACTGGCAAATTTAAAACTGTTTTAGTCATATTTTTTAAAGTGCTAAAAAGTACTTCTCTTTGCAACAATATAGCAACTAATGGTAAGTCTCATTGGTGTGCCTGATAATTTTCTGCATCCAAGATTTCAACAACAGGGAAAGAACGTTTTTCAGAATTTCTTGGGAAAAACTTTAATGCTATAACCAGGTTTAGGTGTTTGCCTTTTTAAATTTAAAAAGTTCAACACAATTCAGAATGTTATGAAATACACACATGAAGTACACTGAAGTAAAAGAGTTTTGACATAGTCACTTGAAATCCAGCTAGAATCTCTACACTGAAAGTTAATCACTTCACAGCAGAGTCACTCAGTAGAAAACAAGCTTTTTGTTGCTGTTGTTCTTTCAGTGCAAGGACTGTTGCAATTCCTATCCACCAACCATCTATTTTTCTCCACACAATTGTTTTACTATGAACACCTTTACATATGAGCAGTGAAGGCAAGAAAAAAATAGAAAGTAAAGTTAAAATGAAGTCATGGATAAACAGTAAATCAACAGCTGCTACTAGTTCTCTTTAAAATATCTAAGTATTTCACACGAGTATAAATGTGAAATGGCCAATTCTGAAAAATGATGCAGCTCTCTCCGAAAACTCAAGAGAGATTCTTTAGTTAATTAAGCAGAGGTTATTCAGGATATAATTAAATACAGTTCTATTATGCCATCTCCTGATTTTCATGTCAGTAATATACAGACACTGTATTAACATACTGTAAGCTGACAGACTGGTCAGAGGCGGACAGAGCATAAGAAACAGATTAATGCATCTCAAACAGCCGAAAGATAAACCTTTTATCAGAAATTAACACTGTGACAAAACAGGGCAATGCAGAACATCCCTTCATAAAATCAGATGCCTAATTAAACTTTTGGAGAAAAAAACAGCCTTGAGAGACTCCAACAGCTTTCTTAAAAAGAAAGGAATATTAGCAACAGCTTTTCACTCCTGCTTGCTATTTCTACTTCTATGTAATTTCTATTAACAAGCTCCAGGCTCTTCTGACCCAACCTAAACATTTAGTCATCTACTTATTCTCTGTGTGTCAGTGGCCAGATCCCCAAAAGCAAGCTTTCTCCTGTTTTTTTGCCCTGTTATTCTCAGAACACTGCTGCCCTCAAATCATGTTCCAATCACCTGTGCAAATTAGCTCTCTCCACTCTTCTTGTTTCATGTTGGACATCTCAGGAAAAGGTGATCCTTGACAGTCAGAAGTATTCGATTTTGCTGACCACCTTCACCTTTCCCAGTGCAGTTTCTTAGAAGTTCGAACTAGCATTTAAGATTCTCTTGGGTGACATTATCTATGTAGCTTTTCACTGATGTTCTCTGCTTTTTCTTTTGTCTTTATTTTGTTATTTTGCCTCCAGATTGCTGGATCAATTACTGAAACGTGACCTGTGACATACGCCAATTAGAACAAACAAGCCAAATTTTTCCCTTGTGTAACTTCACTGACTCCACTGGCTCTAAGCCAGATATAGATTTATTCTGGTATAGGCAGAAAAACACGCACGGTATGCCAGACAGGTTTTCATTGGCTCTGCATCCCCCTCCACACCAAATTCAAAATTCTTCTCTCTTCAGGCTTCCTCGCAGCCCTGCCTTTGCTCCCATTTCATCACTAGTCTTCCCTTTCTCCTTCCCAGACATCTCAGTACACCACCATGCTCCTCGCCCTGAAAGTGCAACCTCTCTTCGTACAACCCAGCTCACTAAGCTTCCTCTCACGTGCCACACAGCTCACTCTCACACCAACTTTATTGAGCAATACTTATACATTATTGACAGAATGAGAGAAAGACCCTCTATCTGGGTATGTATCACCAGTTTTTCTCCTCGTCTCATCTCTCTCTTGCATTGTGCTGTGTTATGTAACGTAGACCACTGTTAGCCAGTCTCTCATGCTGAAGACCCACAAATGCAGGTCTGAAGCATGCGTATTAATTAAGCAAATAGTTCTGTGCGCAGCAAAACTAATGAAGTTTCATTTCCTATGGCTATGCATCTAGAGGTTGAGCAGCAGCCCTAGCCCTACCCCCCTCCTCACCCAGCAGTAACCCCACAGCCCTCCCAGGTCTCCAATTTACCCACATAACCACAAAACTGGAAACAGACAGGGAGGGAAGTGGTTAGGAACCTGTCCGCTCTTTCAGCTTAATGGATCAGCCCAGACATACTTTAAAAAATCACCAAGTCTGTTGCTACCAAACCATTATCTTGCAGGAAAACCCAGTGGAGAAACATGCCCACAGGAGTTCTCACTGCGGCGGCCAGACTGCAGCCTGGACACCCCTTCAGCCAGGAGCCCTCTCCCTAAGCGCTCTTCACGTCCACTGTTGATTCAAGATGACATACAACCACACACATGCTCTCTGATTAAGATGATTATACACTTGTAGGTTCTTTATTCGTGAATCTTAAGAAATGGTGGCATTTCCAGCCTCCTAGTTTTCACTACGTGATTATGACAAACTGCAAGTAGCGTAAAGCTTTCCATGCAAAGCTCTCACATTCAGGCAAAAGGCCACGCTGGCACAGGCACTGCTGGGTAAATCCAAGCTCCCGCTGGCAAGGAGATGCAAATTATAAGACACAAGTGGAAAAATCCTTTCCACACTGCCTTGGGCCACTGTGGCACATTCAGACACTGGAAGTCCTGTGGAGCAGCAGAACCCCTGGAGAGCTGTTGTCATCTCCTGCCCATGAAACACTCCAACAGGCTTCCACCACCCCTGCTCACTCCTTCAAGGGTACAGCACGCATCCTGCAGCTCTCAGCTACATGAAGGTGACTGGATGCCGTGTCTAAGGTTAGGGAAGGTTTGGCCAAGCAAACCCACCACATAGCCTTTGGAAGGAGGATGACGTTTAATTCTGCATGTGTTTATTGCTTTGTCCTAATAAGCCATATGCATGCTTAGGCTATCCATTAAAAGGAACCTAAGTTTCCTGATAACAAATATAGTAGTTATGACGCCCTTCTCTCTCCAAAACTATTCAATGACAGCTTTCAGCAGTATTCAGTCTTCGGGGGACAACTACATCAGTATGGAGTGTTTAAATGTAAGGGTTATTCTCTGGAGTGCGCACCTTTACTCGAACCAAGTTACTAAGCCTATTCACTGCAACAAAAGTTTTATTAAATGCTGAGAAAACTAAGGCTCTGCTAGGTTGTCCACGTCCAATGCAATATCACTATACCATATTTTAATTAGTCCAATTTATTTTTTAAATGGTTTGACTATGCCAAAAAGTACATTCCAAGATTAAATCCACAGAGAGTAGTGCAACTTACACTCTAAGTCTTCCCAACCATCACACTAACTTGTGGTCCTTTTCACTGATGACAACTGTATTATTTAAGCTTAAAAGCACAGGAAATTTGACTTCTCATGGGATTTTATTTTTCCCTGTCATCTTCATTAAAATACCTAGTAGGTCTTATTGTGTATGCATCTGCTAAAAAATTCACCAGTCTTGATCAGAAAGAGGAAGTAGCATTTGCTTGCCCCTGTATTTCAATCAAATCTCAAATACATTCTAAAGCAAGTTGTAATTCTAGTATTGTTAAAATTTAACCTCATTTTTGTGATTCTGTTAGTCTCTAGAATTTTTCTGATCTTTGGACGTGTAAGGCTGCTGGACACTGAAAATCCAGGCAACTCCGAAAGTCTGTGCTGCTGTAAGTAAAACATGGATTTGAAAAATATAAGTTATTCTGAACTTGTGTTACCAGACTTCTAAATCCAGATCCTCAGAGGTGTGTAAATGCCATGAATGAAGTCAGGCAGGGACCACACCGACCTGGAGGTGCAGGGTGTAAGTGTTTAAGACTTGACTCCTGAAACACGTTGAATTGGAAACTCCAGCCAGTCAGAGTGGAAGGTACTTGCTCTGTAACAGACTACTGAGGAGCACCAGATACAAATTAAGACAGTCCAACAGTGCTTTACAGCCTGAGTCCCATTTCCCCAGCTACCCCATAGCACAGTGAAGCTGGTGAGTTAAACCAGATTTAATAATCCAAGTGAGATTATACATCTAGAGACGAGAAGAGCAGAGGAGGTGCTGGGTACGGAAGAGCAGAACAGCTGTTTCAAATCATCCATCCAAAACAAGCATCGTGATCAGCAGTTCCACAAACTCCACTAACAGGCAAGGGACATAACGAGCTTTATTAAATACCAAAAACAGCAATTTTGGTATGCAGGCACAGCCCAAGTTAATACCAGAAACTGCTTGGAGGAATTGGCCATAATCCTGCTAATTAAAGACAAGTGTTAGAAAGCTTGGGTACCACTTTGTTTTGATTAGCAGTATTATTTCCAAATGTTATGACTATACCTTCTCCAAAACACTAGTAATCCCCTCGCAACTAAATAACAATTGACATGTTTGGTAAATAAATGTGCTGTTTCTTTGCTGAACACATCAGCAGAACAGCACTGAAAAAAACCCACACATTTTCCTATCTATTAATTGCTAGCTGTAGCATTCTTTAAAACAGAAGAATACCCTGTAGTCCCGAGCAGAAATACTTAAAATGTGCAATACATTTTTGTGAGCCAAGGGTGGGAGCAGAAATGGACTGACTACTGAAGGGAAAAGCCCGCTTCGTGAACGCCTATCAAAATAACCACCGGTCAAGAAGCAATGACCTAAAAACATTTACAAACGTGATTTACACAGGGGATAACCACAGTAGTTTCACATCAGGATGGTGCTTATCACCCAAAACCACCTCATGGGACTCAGGCGTGAAGTCAGGTCCGGTTCCCCTGTTTGTAAAGATGAGGGCTGACTCCAGAGAGGGAGGTGGAAGCACCGCTGCCCTCGAGGGACGCTTGCAAGTCGTCACCCTTCGCTGGGACCGCCACCACCACAGGTGCTGTAGCCCTGACAGAAGCCACATGTATTCATACAGCTTCTTTTTGACACCAAAACAGACACAGCGTGCCTTCTACTTCAGTTACTCATTTCGCCGTAATTATGACAGAAGACAATATATAATAATATGTATTAGTCAACTACTCCTGCAAAAAGCGGATGACTGCTTAGAATTACACAAACTCCAAAATGACTCATATGTTTTGCACTTTTCTCGCAGGAAATTTATTCCAAGATTCGGCAGCCCCTATCAACAACAGCTTCAACCGCTTAATTTCAAAACTGGCAGTGCACTGGAAGAGCTATGGCTGTGTACACCGCCTTCCCCCAGCGACAAGGGAAGCACGGCTGTTCCATCACCCTGAACCGACGGCTGTGCGTGATGGTGCCCGGTGTGCCCTGCCAGTTAGCCACCTACCGCCTCTTACATTTGTACCGGTGCTCGTCGCTGGGGTGTCCTGCAGAAATTAAAAGATGTAATAACTCAAATTTGGGTAACCAGGCAAGGAAAAAAGGTGGAGGTTACCTGAGCAAAAGCCGCGCTGGAAGCGTCAAGGGCAGACGCCAGCAGCGAGGGGCTCCGGCAGAGGCGCGGGGGTCTGGGGGGGAAGGCGTGAGGGAACCCGCGCTGCGGGTACGGGACCCCGAATTCAGCCTTCGGGACACCTTTTCTCCGTAGGGTTTATAACCAGGGAGGTCTGAGGGTGTTCGCTCCCGCTCCGCAGGACGCGGCGCCCCTCGCAACGCGGCCGCGGCCCCGCCGCCGCCTCACGGGGGAGCCGGGCCGGGCCGAGCCCCGCGGCGCGGGAAGGCGGGCGGGGGACAGGGCGGCGCCGGGGCCGTTTTCCCCCTCAGGCGAATGGCGCTGCGCACCAGCGGGCTGAGGGGAGCGCCCGCCCCGGCCGCCTTCCCGCCTCTCACCTCCCCTCACCTCCCCGGGGACCACCTTCCCGCCTCCCCTCACCTCCCCGGGGACCACCTTCCCGCCTCGCCTCTCCCCCCCTCCACCGCCCACCCGCCCGCCGAGGACCGCCGGCGCTGCCCGCTAGCGCAACCCCGCGGAGGGCGGCGGGGAGGGGGGACGGGAGGACGACGGCGGCACGACAGACACACACTCACCGCGCCGCCGTCGCCGTCCTCCGCCCGCTGCTGCTCCTTCCTCCTGCCGGCGGTGGGCGAGCCCTGCAGCAGCTGCTCCAGGCAGGCGGTGCTGGGCAGCGAGGAGCTCTTCTGGTGGGACAGGTGCGCCCCGGGCCGGCGCCCCTCCTTGCCGCCCTTGGCCCCCTCATCCCCGGCGGCGGGGTCCCCCCGTTGGCCCGGCGGCGGCCCCTTGCCCTGGGGCAGCAGGTGCTCCCGCAGCCGGCGCAGGGCGGAGGCGGACTCGCCGCCCGGCTCCAGCTGCTCGGCGGCCGAGCAGCAGAGGTTGGGCTGGGAGGACGAGAAGACGCGGTCCAGCACTTGCCGCCGCCGCTTGAAGCCGCTCCACTTGGCGCCGGCCGGCGGGTCCCCCTTACCGCCGGCCGCCGGCGGGGCGGGGGGGTCCGCAGTGCGGCGCTCGGCTGCCGCCCGCCCTCCGCCGCCGCTCCGGCCCTTGCCCCCCAGCTGCAGGTTCTTCCACAGGCGGGCCTGGAAGGAGACCGCCGGCTCGGGCTCGCCGGGCTTCTCCCCCGCGGTCGCCCGGGGCTCCTTACCCGGCTCCATCCTCCTCCTTCTGCGGCGGCGGCGGCAGCAGCAGCAGAGCCCGCCGGAGCCCGGCGCCTTCACTCCCGTGCGGGGCGGGCCGGAGCGGAACGGCCCCCGCCGCCGGGGACGAGCGCGGGGCTCCGCCGCGCCGCCCCCCCCCCCCCCCCCCCCCCCGCCTCAGCGCGGCAGGGCCGGGGCGGGCGGAGGGGCCGCGGCCGCGGCGGGGGATTAAATCAAGGACGAACCCACCACCACCCCCCTTCCCCGGCCACGCCGGGGGGAAAGTTTGCCGCCCCCCCCCCCCAACCCCGGGTCGGTCCCTCGGTGGCCGCGGCGGGGACGGGCTACGCGGAAAAGTTGACGGCGGGGGCGTCGTCTCGCCTATAGATACAGATATATATATATATATATGTGCGGTAATGCAAGGACATGCCGGGAATGGGCTTACCCTGCTCCTCTCCCCACCTATTTTTTAGCATTTGTGACAGTGGCGGCGCGGGCGGGCACAGCCCGGGGGCCGCGGATGCTGCGGGGGGGGGGGGGGGGCGGACACGGACACGGTGATGTTGCGGTTTCCCGGGGGACACCCGGAGTTTTTTGTGGTGAGGTGGGACAGGTCCCCGCGGTGCCCTGACCTTGCGGAGGGGCGGTCGGGTGGGGTTTGCGGAAAGCGCCGTCCCCGGTACCCGAAGGGTCTGCGGGTGCTGCGGCGTCTCGGGATGCCCAACGCACGGACCGGCCGGCGGGTTCCTCGGGGGGGGGGGGGGGCGAGGGAAAAAACCCGGGTCATCTGTCACAGTCACAGTTTTTTTCTTAAAAAAAAAAAAAAAATGTAAATAATTATTTGGTTTTTCGTCATAGCATGCTGGACTAGTGGCCCCATCACCTCATTTTTTGGATGCTTAACGATATCTAAAGTTCCTTTTTTAATTAGAATAATAGCAGCAGGATTATTTCAGGACAAGTTTCTACATTCCTGAAACAAACTGAAGCGAAATCATAGAATAGTTTAAGTTGGAAGGGACCCCAAACGTCATCTAGGTCCGACCCCCCTGCCCCGGGCAGGGCCACCTCCCCCCAGCCCAGGTCGCTCCCAGCCCCGTCCAACCCGGCCTTGAGCACCTCCAGGGATGGGGCAGCCACAGCTCCTCGGGGCGCCCTGCGCCAGGGGCTCACCGCCCCCACAGCCAAGAATTTCCTCCTCATATCTAAGCTAAATCTCCCCTCTTCCAGTTTAAAACTGTTCCACCTCGTCCCATTGCTCCACTCCATGATAAAATAACTATTTCTTGCATACATTAAACCATACATTTCTCCAGTGTACTTTTGGCTTTCATTTCAAAAGTCACTTCCCTACACCATGGAGGGTTTGGCCACCTGGATCTGATTCAGCTTCCCCAAAAAAGTTTGCAACCAGGCATTTGAAAATACAACTTTTGCTTAACAGAACAGGAAAAAGACAAATTGAAAGTATTGAGTTAAAATGGATGCTTTCGAATCACCAGGGCTTTGGGAATTCAATTTACAATATTTGAGAAAATAGATAAAATGACCTCTGAACCACTGGAGATTATTTTTGAGAAGTCCTGTCAGATAAGTGATGTTTCAGGACCAGAAAAAGCTAAACATAGTCATAGCTTCCCCCCCCCCCCCCCCAAAAAAAAAAAAAAAACAAACCAAACAAACAAAACAAGAAAAAAAGATGAAGATAGAAAAATCTCAGATAAGTCAACCTACTTTGATCCCTGGAAGTGAATACAAATAATCAGCTCCCAACCACCTAAAAGCAAAAGCATCAGATAGCAAAGCTCAAATGGGTCAAGGCCTGGAGGAAGCTTATGCATCTCAGTTTCTGAGATGACATCTTTAAATCAAAGAAGAAATGTGCTGAAATGGAACCTCCTTAAAAGGTTTGCTTTCTTGTAAATAATGGATTTACTCAATGAGCAGGAATTAAACAAGTAAAAGAAAACATTAATTTGGTTCTTCATCTATACTGGGGAGAGTGACAAAGGCTATCTAAAGAAGTACTTCAATAAATGTATCTGCCTTGTGTTTTACTCTTTTTATTTTCACATTACAGTTAAAACAGCTCTAAAAGAAGCAGGTTTTCAGAAAAAGAGTAATTTCCATTAAAGTTATGGAAAGGTGAATGCACTTTTCACAAAGCCAATAGGCATAGGAAGAATACAACATTGTATTCAGAAGAACTGCTTATTTGACAAAATACTGAACTACTCTCATATTTTTAAATGACAGTTATTTTCAGCAGTGTTCACACTTTCCTATCAAAAGAAAAAAAAAAGGGGAATTTTTTTATTTGTATAGATATACTCAGTACAGCAACTAATCCCATAAGTGCAATACTACATGGAAACTCATCATCTAGGAGGGGTGGACACAAGCC
This sequence comes from Vanellus vanellus, assembly GCF_965231255.1. Classification (NCBI taxonomy): domain Eukaryota; kingdom Metazoa; phylum Chordata; class Aves; order Charadriiformes; family Charadriidae; genus Vanellus; species Vanellus vanellus. Next base: position 1,388,989 of record NC_138908.1, on the reverse strand, counting down.
ACAGTACCGCAGACTGGTGTTTTCAGTCCAGCTTGTGCTGTGTTTTTATGACCCCTGCGCTGAGTGGTCCCAAATTACATGCCGGCAGGCCTCCTTATTCTCTTTCCACAAAAGCCAGCATAAGCTTTCGTTACATTAAAATTGTGTCGTTACATCATCATTTCCAAATCCGTCTAATTCATGTCCATTTCATCCAACCAGAAAATAGATTTGCTTGTAAAAGAAAAAGGTCAAAGTGGCTTAGGCTGTTTAGTTGCAGAAACACTCATTGTCCCGGGGGCGAAGTGGATGTGGGACCAGAAGGCAGTATATGGCCGCACTGCAATAGGCAGAGTGGGATTATTCTAGAATTAATTCAAACCAATTCACCATAAACAGTTTTATAATAAAATGAGTCATTCTGCACATTGAATTCTCTGAGCTATATTCATTTATTAAAGTTGAAGCTGAACCTGGCAGAAAGATCACAGCAAGACTTCAAGCAACATTGAAATGGAAATCTCAACATTTAACAAGAATATGGATGTAACACCTGTACAGATGGGAATGACAGTTTTCAAAATGTACAAATAAGCCTTTATTAGCCTCAGAAATAAAAGAAGGATATCTGAAAACATTTCTTTATGCCTTTTTGCTTCAATGTTTCATAAGCTGAAACAAAACAGAACATAAAACCAAAAAAAAAAAAAAAGAATGATCTGATGTTTCAAACATGAAACCAAGGAGATTCATAGTAGAGAATGTTTTTTTTGTTTCCAACATATCAATTATGCATGTCAAAAAGGAAGAACGTTTTCTGAGGAAAGCAACTATCAATCTCCTCAGAACTGTATTTGATCTAGCCATATATGTCATTACGCTAATTAGTTTCATTTAAACTGGTAAAACAGATGTACCTCTCAATGCTAAGCACTGTGTTTTCTATAAAATTTATTTCCCAGCACCCTCCCAGACTGACCCAAAGCCCCGAATTTGTCCAGTGATTTAGATCAAATAAAAATCTCTTGGTTTGGTCTTGGTTATTTCTTGGAAAAAAAAAAAAAAAGTTACTCTGTAGCTTCTGATATTTAGGTCATTACCTATGTGTATTTATATTTGGAAATACACTTAAATTCTTACTTAACTCCTCCTTTTGAAACACCCTGCCTTCTCCCATCATTCAGAATCTAAAATACAGCAAAGACGATGATATTTTTAAATACATAGCAGAGAGCTATGGAGTAAATATTTGATTGGAGATGGCTTTAGGCTCAAAGGCTGAACATGATTTTGGTCGTCTTAGCCTGGAACCGCATTTTAACACCATTTGGATGTGTTCACTGCTGTCATTTTGTCGTATTCTTTCTCAACATCTCTTCAGTCTAAATTATTATGAATTTGTGTCTCCTTTTTTTTATCGGAGTTATGTTTCAAATAGCAAAGTTCCTCTCTGTAGAGCAGCTTTTAAGAACAGCCCAGAATGTTGGGTTTTGCTTGTTTTTTCCCACACGGTAACAATGGGACACAGGCAACCTGCTGAAGAATCTCAGTTCTTAGCATGATAAGTGATACCTCAGGCACCTTCTCCCCAACTTGTAAGAAATTTTGTGTTACGCAGACAACCACATGTTCTTTAACTCTTCTTGTCCACGGCTAAGTATTTTTACCTGAAACTTTCCAATTGGGATTCAGCACAAAACAGAAACCCAGCGTAGAGCATTGTAGCCAAAATAGCTAAGGGGTCTGAAATTTAAAAAGTATTGAAACCATGTCATGCGATTTGGAGCTTCAGGCAGGCTCAGCTATAGGCAGTACCGCAAGTCCTGTCTTCACCCACCAGTGCACAGTAATGAGTACATTTCTTCTTAGATTTTATACAGATAATTATGCTCCTACCACATATGGCTCTTCTAATTTGACAAAACAGAGCGTCTCACAAAGCCAGTCGCAACTTAGCTCTGCAAAATGCTTCATCGTCTTACTGCAGTTTTGACTATTTTTAACCAGCTATTGAGTTTTTTGGGTGTAACAATGACAATACAGGTTCAGCCGTTAATCTAGGATAGTGCGGGCTTCAAAGTGTTTCCCTGAAGTGAAATAACCCCCTTTCTATATTTGCAAAGTACCATGAAGATTATAGGATGCTCTGCTATGAGACCTTGAGTCAATTTACTGGAGATTGATTTCCTTTCATTCCATGTACATCTTCGTCTCTAATATTTTAACCATATTGCTAGCCTGCTGCTAATGTTCCTTAGCTATTTGTTTAATCATTTCTGTCGATGCCTGGCGTAGATCCTCTACCAACGCGTGCGGGAAGGTCTCATGCAGCTGCAGGGACTAAAGAGAAGGAAGAGCAGAGTCACAAGCCAGTACAAAGTCGCAGCATCGGTGTATCATAAGCCACGTGCAGCACTCCAGACGAGGTACTCGTACCATAAACTGGTCTACACGCAACGGTGGGAAATGCAGCAAGACATCCTCACAACTGGGAAGAAGCACGTTGCCCCCTACTAGAGGACCGAGCATCAGGACATGGCACTCCCTCCGATGTCAGCAGAGTTTTTTCCTCTTCAGATCTCCACCACTGAATATACAGCTCTTTTTCTCCAAGTGGGTTCTGGCTCACTTTTTCATCGTTAACATTAGTACTAAATTGCAGTAATGTTAGTGCTAAACTGTAATATTAATTTAGAAATTTTATAAAACTTCCATTCTATTCTAAATTCATATGACATCTTCAGTATTTCCCCAGTTAATACATATAAACATTGAAAGCAAGTCTACATTTGATGCAACATTTCAAACTACCCTTTGCCTATTATATATTTGATCTGTGCTGGTATTATAGTATGAACAAATATCTGTTAAAAAAAATATATCCTTAAATGCTTGTAGAGTCTTCAGGAATTGGTGGTGTTAACACTTTTTGGCCTCTTCTGCTAGTCTAATCTTTATTTCCTAGCATGAGAAGTAGTTTTGCACAACCAAATATGTCCATCAATTATTCTTTTCTGTTCTGTGATTCATCACAGCTTCAGCCTTGTTTTTTCATTCCTGTATTGTAAAACCCACCAGTGCTTATGATTCACAACTAATAGTCATGTTGACTTTTAAAGTTATCTTTGCTGATTGACCCGAGTAGTTTTATATCATTACAAAATTCCAAGTTGATAATCTGTTAGATCAATGGGTGAACCTTGAAATTCTTCCCCTGCTCCTCAACTCTCTCCTTCGGACAGGTTTTGGTGTTTCCTTCAGTATCTGTCAGGCTACTGGGCCAGCTGTAGCTCCTTGCCCTTTCAGTCCCTCTGAGAGCTCTTTCTAAGGGGGCAGCTCCCAGGCTTTGCCGAGCTTTCAGGGAAATTGCGTGATTCTCTCTCAAGCTGGGACCTGCGTCTCCATAACTCCCGTGTCTCTCCAGGTAGGAAGTTCAGGCTTCTTTATTTCCTTCCTTTGCATGCACAGTAGCTACTGGGTCAAGAGTCTTCTTAGAACCAGAATGTTATTTATTTTAGCATTAGTAACAAAAAGAAGTAACAGAAAATGAGTTTTAAAACTGCAGAGTCTCCATATTCATCTTATTATAGCATCTTCTGTTGCTAAGCATCTCATCCTTCAGATCCTGCCCGGTTCCTCAGCCACCTTAACACAGTGCTTCTTAAATCTTCTTGTAACAGTTTTACTCTTTGCCACTGTAGTGTACTTTTACCCTTTCATCAAAAAAGCATCTCTGTAGGTTCATCTGGAAGTCAAGCATCTCGGATGTTCAGAGTGAATTTTTCTGGCAGTAGTCCTTGACAGCTTCCATGTCTCTGTTGAAGCACCACCAATGGTCAACCCTTTCTCCCATTCCTGCTTGTTCCTTCAGGTGTCTCCTGTTGACCCTCTACAGTTATATGGGGAACTGACTACATGCATCATAAATTAGAGTTCCAAATACTGCAATATCCAGAACATTGACTGATTTTTACAGTCAATACACTTGACCTGTTATCAACTAACATTAACCAAATTTAGAGATTAATGATTTTTTCTTCTCTCTTAAACTTTTACTTATTCATGGGCCAGCTCTGCTTAAAATCATCTCCCCTCCCAACAGCCTTCTTGTTTTGTAAGCTCTCAATATCCCAAAAGGATATAAGCTTTATGATTTTTTTTCACGTTAACGTCAGTCCCATTTAGAACTGCCTCCTGACTCCTCAAACAGCAGTGGGGTCCTGCGACACGATGAGCGATTTCAGTTCCAGCTGAAGTGAGAGAGGGTGGAGGAGTCGTATGGTCTCCTCCATTTCCTCCTCCATCCTAGCACCGGCATTAGGAGGAGTGGGAAAGGAAAAAGCTGACTGGAGATTCATTTGGAGCTCACATATAATATATATATAATCTGAATCATACTGCCTTTTTCTATTATTTCAATCACCAAAATGTCAAGCTCCTTTAATTATAATTTCTCATACAAATAGCTGCTTTGGTTCCCTTCTATTCTGGAAGTATTAATAATAAAGGAAACAATCTATATAAAAACATATTATCACTCTTTCTGGTTTTAAACATATGACTTACATCTATGTATTGTACAGACTGTCTTTTCCCAAATTAAATTCCTCCACAGACCATAGCGATTTCAGGCACAGAATGCAAATATTTCATTTTCGCTTTTTGCTTGGTGTTATGTTACGCCTTATACGAGACCAGTCAAGTAGTGCGTTTTAAGTAGTAAGCAATACTTCTTGACTGCTGGACGTCTGGAGTATTGGTATGACATACAATGGCGTCAATCCTAAACACAGGTCTTGCCTTGCCTTCTTAAGTTATTTTAATGAGTTCAGTGCTGTGTCTGTTTGTCCCTGTTGTTTGACCTCACATATCTCTCTTTATTGCATTTCAGTCTGAACATATTATGATCCGACAGTATACTGGCCCTGGACCTTCCTTGTTTATCTACCCATCTGCTCTGTATTTCCTAAAATACTTAATTGATGCTTTTTTCCTAAACCACATTAGTGTTTCCTTGAGGCTACCCAGGGTTTCCTAACACAGTGGTTAGTATTCTGCACAGCCTTTTCCCCTCCTTTGCAAAACTTTTGTTCTAGGAAAACTGTTGTCTGCATTTCTACTGCAGTAGTCACGTTTTGAATTTCTTGGAGCAAGACTGAATTTAGTAGCTGCGTTACACGGCTTGTGCAAACTGTAAATATGGTTGTATAGAGCTGCCTGGTTTTTCCTCTGGGTCATATTTTTTAAGCTGTTTTCACGTCTAAGGACATAGAAAGCTATCTGGCATGAAGGTAAAAAATGTCATGGTTCTTAATTTCCACTGAGTTTTAGTGCCTTGGTTGTCTGTAAATTCAGCCTTTTTCTCATAACTGCCTATCAGGTTACCTAAATAAAATATAAAACAAAATAAAATACTTGGCTGTCTCCGTGCTTTTTTTTTTTTTTTTTCCAATTTGGCTGTCTCCATACGTTGTTGTTTCTTTTTTCAATTTTCTGGCAGTGCTGAGAATCAAGAGGTTTCTGTAACTGTATAACTGAGCTCTAATCGAGTGTACTCTAATAAATTTTTTTGGTCTGATGTATCCTTTCAGCTGCAATTTTATTTGACTGCCACCTTCCTGGCTTTGCGAACCCACGTTTCAAGCCGCAGTGCAGACGATTTGCTCTTGGCCCCTTATAGCTGTCCCAGAGTAGCAGCATTTTCATCACAGCCCTGAAGTTCTAATATTTGTCTCTGGTGCTTCAGAGCTATTTTAACCTTTATGAGTTATCTTTTCTCTCTGACATCCTCCTCAGTACTAGGACCCATCTTTGTAGCTGTCATTACTAGTTTATTCAACTGAGTATTCACCACAACAAGCTTCTCTCCTTCTTTTTTTCTTTTGCTTTTTTTTTTTTAATTTTTATGTTATTTCATTTTTGTTTTTTGTCTGGATCCCAAAACAACAACCACGTTGTCAGAAGGTACTGATGCCACTCTGCTGTTGCTCATCCCCACAGCTACAGAGCCTTTGCTTGAGCAGAGTTTCCCGAGTTTACCATCGTCCTTTTCTGCTCTCCCCGATCTTTGCGTATTTCGGAGCTGCCGATCACCTGCGTGCTGGATAAACGACATGGCCATCTGCGGCTCCTCTTCGAGCTGCACCCATTATCCGTCTCTCTTGTGACCGCGTTAATCCAAACTTAAAGCCCATTTGGGAAAGGGGGCAGGAAGGAAAGAACTATCTCTACCAACAAAGTCTTTATGACCATCCCATTCACTGGTGCCCTGCGACCGCAGAGGTCCCCCCCGTTACCACAGAAAGGGAGAATTCAGGAGGACAAAGGGAGAAATACCTCTGAGCCTATCTCCTGCCCCCAGAAACCAGAGAAAGTAAATTATGTCTATATTCCTTTCCTTGACACTCACACAGTAACAAGAACGCTGTCTCCCTCAGCTACGCTGACACTGTGGTGGTGGACGTGTCACCAGTGGCAGAAGGCAGAGCCCATCGTCTGTGCCGCTTTGACCAGTCCTCAGGTACAGCAGTGCCCGGTACCAGTGGGAGATGCTGTTCGGTGCTGCATCAGGTGCACAGGTTTCACCAGGAGAAACACCACTGAGTGAGTGCCAGAGGTGCGCTCTGTGCAGCACAAACAGCACAGGCACAAGGAGGTTGTCCATCCAAACATGTCCCGTCTTGCACACCTAACTGCTGATATGCACAAGTGCGGAATGAGCCTCTTGGTCACTGCTCTGCTCTGTTTTCTGCACAACAGGAAGACCTCATCTTCCACAGCCACCTTATCACCTTGTTGTCCTTCTTGCACTGGGAAGGGGTTGGAGGCTGGTGGAAGAGGAGAAGCTCTCTTCTCCTTGCATAGTCCAGTACTGATGGAGCTCAGCATCTTCTTTGTTTCTCAGTGAACATGTCTTGCAGGTCGAGGTACAGAATTTCAGGGCACTTCCACTCTCCCCCTTCTGCCACAATCCCTCATCCTTGCGTCCCCCAGGTCCAGCAAGGGCTTCGCTAGGAACGTGCTGAGATAAGAGATTTGGAAGTCAGTGAAGCTGCTTCCTCAGCTGCTACAGGTCATTCAGAGGTGACCTAACCCCAGTGCAGAATACATGCTCTGCTCTGGTGAGACCCCACCTAGAGTACAGCATCCAGCTCCGCGGACCACAACAGCAGAAGGACATGGAGCTGTTGGAGCGGGGCCAGAGGAGGCCATGAAGATGCCCTGAGAGCAGGACCCCCTCTGCTGGGAGGACAGGCTGGGAGAATTGGGGGGGTTCAGCCTGGAGAAGAGAAGGCTCTGGGGAGACCTCAGAGCAACTTCCAGTACCTAAAGGGGCTCCAGGAGAGCTGGGGAGGGACTCTGGGTCAGGGAGGGGAGCCGTGGGACGAGGGGGAACAGTCTGACACTGAAAGAGGGGAGATGGAGATGAGATCTGAAGAAGTTCTTCCCTGTGGGGGCGGTGAGCCCCTTGCGCAGGGTGCCCCGAGAAGCTGTGGCTGCCCCATCCCTGGAGGGGTTCAAGGCCGGGTTGGACGGGGCTGGGAGCAACCTGGGCTGGGGGGAGGTGGCCCTGCCCAGGGCAGGGGGTGGGACTGGATGGTCTTCAAGGTCCCTTCCGACCCAAACCATTCTATGGTTCTATGATATCTGAGCAAGAGCCACCTGTCAGAAGTTCAGACAGCACCAAGTGGCAGATGGCCAAACCTCCAGCGGTGTACAGTGTTAAGACAAGATGGTGCTTCTTCTCCTGTCTGGTCAGATTGCACCTCTTGTGTGTTGTCCGCACCCGCTCTGACACGTTCAGTGTGGTTGCCTTCTGGGAATCCAGTAATTATTCACTACGGCTTGCTGTTTGTTAAGTGTTTCTTGCAGTTGTAATAAATCGGAAATAACACTGTGAATACGCATCCGCAAGAAGCTCGCATTTCTTTTAGTAATGGAACTGCAATTAAACCTGAATTCCCGTGCAATCCCAGGGGAGCGTATACATTTAGTAAAACTGTAGTGCTGTTTTTAAGATCATAACTAGTAATTTTAAGTGCTAACAATTTTTTTTTATGAGAAGTAATTGGTACACAACTGCTTTACTATTTGGGTTGGTTTAAAGTGACTATGGTATGATTTTTTAACTATTTCTCTGCTGTGGACCTTGATCATTCTGGTGGTATTTTGGACATTCTGTTTTCTGGCACTTGAGCAAGCTTTTTAATGTTAGATCTTATTCTGAAGTTTCCCTATAATTTATGTTTCTCCGTCTCCGCGTGGATGGCATGTGATCTGAGAAAGGAGAACATTTACTGACTCATTAAATGGCTGAGGCTGGAAATGAAGAAGGTTTTGTCATGTTTCCTTAATGGATTTTTGTGTGAGCCACAACTATATTTTGTTCTAATACACTAGTAACATATGTAAAGCTTAAATGAGGGTCTTATTTACTTGTCTGAAACATTACAGCATTGTGCTGTTCTTAACAGAGTAGAAGAAAAATACTTTTTTTTTTTTTACTTAACATGAGATAGCAGATAGACATAGATGTTTCACTTATAAATTATTTATTTATGAGTCTTCTCAAAAAAATCTGATATACCCCCATTTAGGAGTTACCAGTGGTTGCAAAGATGAACACAAAGTTCCTGGCAATGTATGTAGTCAACTCCACACCTATACTGGACGCTTAGATGAGTATCAGAACTTTCTGAAAGAAACAACCTGATGAACTTGATTATTGGGGAATTACGGGTGTGATACAGAACTTCATGATTTTCAATATTTCAAAGCGAGCCTACACAAATCAATAATACAAGAGCCATTATCATCTAAAGATTGTTTGATCACTATTTGAGATGAGTTTGGAGACAGTTCAATCTTCATCACAAGGAAGACCAAAATGAGTGGCTTTATTCAGCATCAGCTGTTCCCTTCAGAGTCTCTTTGGACATTGTTCCCTTGGGAGCATTTTACAGATTAAAAAAGAAAAAAAAAAAGACACTTTCTGAATTAACATGGGCATGACAGATAATCAACTCAGGAAGTGATTTGTGTTTATGGTTTTTTTTTAATAAAAGATCTTCCCCAAAACCCCTATGAGAACACACAGGCAAATTAGGTAATGTATTTTGCCTAAATTTGAGGTTCAGTCAGATGGGATTCAAAACTGTAGCACAGACTGAGATGTCATTAGTCTTCCATGGTTCCAGATGAGGAAGACAAAATGAAACAAGAAATAGAAAATTCAATGTTCACGAGGCAGAATCCGGTGAAAAAGGAGTGGAGAGCAGTAAGACTAACAAGTAACACAAAGAATCTGTGGTAATAAGTTAATAAGTTAAAAAGGACAGGAAAAGGAGGAAGATATTGGATAATTTCTGGGGTGAATTTCTAGGAAAAGGTAGTATAAAATTAAGGTGTGTCTAGAACTCTAAAGCTTCTATAGGAAGAATAACTGCAGTCACAGATAACCAACATTGGCATCGCTTTTCTCTGGTGTGCCACGACCTTTTTGGGAACGGCAGTGCGTCGCAGGGGGATGGAGTGGCTTCTGACTGCTAATTCCCCCTTACGCCTGGGTGGGAGAAGAGACACGAGTACACTCTACACACACTGGCGTGTTACATGCTGGGGAATATATATACACACACACACTGGAACCATCTTTATGGACTAAACTGGTGGTTCTTTTACTGTGAAATGCAATGGGCTTCCTTTGAGACTCATGTAATTTACGCTTTAAAAAGCTGTCGCTTGTATCTGCAAAGAAGAGGATGCAAAAAAACCTAATTTCTGTCGCACACGTGAAATGTGAAATGTGTTTCTGGATCTGTTTATTACTGTGTTCTGCTGGCTTGCCCATTCCTGAACAATAGATACTTAAACTTATGATATTAACCTGATTTTGTTGGATCAAGCCTATATCCACAGTGCTCACTGGGGACGTGAAACATAGAGCAGCAGAAAAAAGTAAAACTTCTGATGTAGATATAAATGCAGTGGGGACACTCTGAAAAATACCATCCTAAATTCATTCTGTTTTTTCATTAAAGATCCGTATTATCCGGACAGAATGCACGTGTGCAAATAGTTAATTTAACCTAATCACTAGTGCCTGCGCCTGTAGCCAACGTAAAATAGCCAATGTGAAATGCTGTGCTGTTTCTGATAAAGAGAAACTGCGATAGACAACAACAGCATGGAAATGGTTCCTGGAAAGCAAAGACTTCACGGTCCTACCGGACCAACTCTCTTTTCCAAATACACTGCTGGATTTTTCCTTCAGGTGATGTCTGTATTCCATATCTCTGATTTAGATCAATTACTTTAAAACAACCGACTACACTTGCAGTATACTTTCAGGGGACAAAGACACTTACAAAATTATAGGTATTTCCCTTGTATATAGTATTGTCTTATACAATTTTGACCTTATTTTCATTTTTTTTCATTAATAGCGTTGATATGAAGCCCATAAGACATGCAATATTTATGTTTGATTTGTTCAGTTGCTTTTACTACATATTACCTGATGTCAACTTTTTTGAAGTTCATAAATGCATTTATTCAAGTTGCATGACAGAGAGAGAGGAATTTCTGCATATCAAGAGGGAGTAACAAACTTCAAAGGTAAGCTAGAGTTACCTTAAATGATAAATGATAAACATTTTTACAACATTGGTAAAACGCATAGTCATTTATGGCCAGCCGCTTGAGAGCCAAGTTCAATACAAGTGCCATCTGGTGCACAGGATCCTGCACAAGCCCAGACAAAACCGATTTTTGAGGGTTTGCAAAAGCATCTACAGTGCAGAAGCCAGATGGCGAATTTAATGTTCATCGACAGGACAGATTTTCAGAGCTGTGAGTGCAATGTCATATTTTCTGGGTACTCGTTTGCACTTGAACTTTTTAAATGGCAGATGCAAGCAGTGGTGACCTGTTATCTGATTACCTGCTTGCACACACGAACTTCTGAAGAAATGTATGGAACATACACATTCTATTATGGTTTTGTATCTTGAACTGCGCATTGAAAATCTCAGGCTGGATGTCTACCAAAGCGTATTTGCACACACTTTAACTGCACAGGCAGTTATTTGCATGTGTAAATGCCCAAACTGCAAGCCACGTTGAGAAATGAACCCAAAAAGTACAAGTTTGAGAGCTCTGAAAAATGAAGCCACCGCTGAGAAACAGAACTGCTGTGATTTGGGCAATGGGAATATAACCTTTTTTTTGAGGTCATATCTATTTGAGGAGGACTTCTCGTGGGAAATGAGAGACTTTGTAGCCCATTATTAATCCCATTAGCTGTGTTTTTATCAGCTGGAGATTGATTATGTATACAGTTGGCCTGAAATTAATTTTGTAAGCGTTTAACACCTTTGAGTGTTAAAATGATTTTGTGTTTAGCATCTTTTCTGCATTGCGTATATTGGAATGATTGTCCTTGTCACAGGGGAAATAATAGTTTTTTCAGCAACGTGAAGCTAACACAAGTCCTTTCAGTCTTCAGCAGTCTCATACCACAGACAACTTAAGTTTCCCGCACTCACCCGAGAAATTGTAGTCTGAATATGTTATTCTCAAACTCTTGTTGCCCACTCACTGAGATTAGGCACGACTCTTGGGGTTTTCCCACCAAGAGAAATTTCTTGGGAAGGCGATCAGTGCCATGGAGGTGCCCTGCGAGGGACCGAGTTCACACCGTTGTGAATTCCAAGTGGTCTGACGTGCAGAACGTGCGCTTCATTTGGCACGTTGAGTCCTGGGTATGTACATTCTCACGTGAGCCCCTCTCATAACCTGCTGGTAACGGCAAGCACACGCTTTCTAACGCGTGGTCATTAACCCAGAATTTTGCCTTAGACAGTGAAGAATGGGTGTACCTACTAATGTTCAGCACCTGTTTTCCTCAATGTGATATTAGAGGTACATCTTACCCTTCTTCGTACTCATTACTGATCGCAGATGGCTCGCTGTCAGACAGGGCTAACTTCTTGTCTTGTACAAGACAGCACCAATAAAAGGCAAAACCAAAGGAGTTGTCTTTACGTTTAAGCAGCTGTCGTGATTGTTATAGGTTTGTCACATATGGAATTAAGAGTATGGGATTCTTACATGTGTGAATAGATGTTAAACAGACTGTCTGAAAATGAAGCTGAAAAACCTTTTAACTTCTGGCCAAACAATTTTATACACGGGAGAGTACTATAAAGCCTCGGAAAGCAGAACTCGAGCGCTGCTGAAAGCTTCTGGCCCGTTCACGTTTGTTGAGACGTGAAGCAACAGGGAACTGGGCTGATGCGTCGTGGGTGTATTACTGGGGCATGTCACAGTAGCTCACGGTGACTTCATTGGAAGTAATCTGATGTTTTTGTAAGGTGATGGAATTAGTAGAGGTAGCTCTGCCTGACATTTTCCTTAGAGATTTTAAGTATTTAAACAACAGCCCACATGAATAAAAAACTATTTACCACTTCAAAACTTCAGCATTTCAGAATTTATGCTCTCCTTGGAAGCTGATGCCGTGAAAGCCTTTGTACAGCGAATGCGTTGCAAATGAAAAGATTAAGTACATCTGATTTTTCCTTATGTTTTGTTACAATCTGTTTTCAACAAAAGTTGAGAAGGTGCAGAGAGGACTCATACTGCCAAGGTTTCTGCTGCATGAAATGCATCCCAGCAGTGATGCAAATGAGACTGCAAATGAGAAATAATTTGGTTTTCAGGTTTATAGCATGTTTATTAAAGGTCATAAGGAGATGCCAGAGCATTTCACTTATTTGCCTGGTCCTGGGGAGACAATATGGAAGAAGTGGGGGTTGTCCAAGAAGAGGAGAGGAGTTGTCCCTCCAATCGCTCAGCAGCCTCATAGTTCAATTCAGGTAAACTAATTTTCTGCAGAGCTTAGAAGTCATTTTGCTTGTAAAGCTATTAAAAGAAAGTAGTACCAGTAGTTCAGCAGCAGAGTAAGTATTCCCAACCCTTGCCTGCTATGTTGCAGAACAGCATTCTTATGTTGATGAAATAATTTCAGAAATCCCCTTTGCCTAGAAAGTTATGATCAGGTAACTTCAGTTGGAAAAGCAGAAATTTAGAAAAAGTAGAATAGCTGCAAACAAGGAGTTAGAAAGAAAAAAATATATATCCATTCAAGATGATGTTTGGTGTAGTAGTATGAATTAACGTCATCTGTAATGGGAATACTCTCAAGTGAAAAAAATTAAACTTTATTTTGAAGCAAAGAGCTACCTCTTTAATACGATAAACAGCATATTATTTATCTATTCTTTGTATAAAGGCACGTCTTTTTTCTGCTAAATGTGTGGAACTATACACCTATATGTGTATGTGTTTGTAGACACCCAGAGGAAACCCGGAGCTCAGAAGGGTTTGAATGTGTTTCCCCCACTTTGTGCCTCTCTTCTAGGACCCACCAAATTTGGTTGCACTACAAGAGGCTTCTTTACCACCCGTTCTTTTATGGACTTTGTAAGGAATCAAGAAATTACTGTTTTAATTGAAAGATTTCCCACACCTCATGGCTTGCACTGGAAGAATTTGGTCTTTCAAGGTCAACACGGCGCTGCCCTTGTGCTTCCATAGGTTGAGTATTTGCAGGATGATAAACGCCCCCGAAGGGGTTTGTTCCTTCTGCCAGTCCCCGCGGAGCAGCACGGTAAGCATGTGTTTTCCTTCCTTCGGGCCATCGTGGGCAGATGTGGGGTATAAGAAGCGTTCAAGGGTACTTATTTGTGTTGAGCTCTAGCTCTATCCTACAGCACGATACGCGCTTCCAACAGCATCCCAAAATACGGCAGCTGAGCAAGCCGCCCTCGTCCCCCGATACCCAAATTCCTCCTGTGATGATGTGTTCTTATCCGCATTGTCAGTGCTCTCACTGCCCACGTACCTTTTCCATCATTTCACTCCCACTAATCCTTTCAAGCGGTGTGATTACTCTCTGCCTTTTTTCTGTTTATTCCTTTCTGGGTGTTATTTCATCTCTCTCATTCACTCTTCTTCTGACTTGTTTGCTTTTTCAGAGTTGTCTTTGCCTTTTCGTTTCGAGCGAAATCAGAAATTCTGCCGGATTCAGTCCTACAGTCTGTCATACTACATTTTAACTCTGAGTGGCAGATTTAAGAAGTTTAAAGTGTCAGAACACTTTAGGGAATATTATGATGAAAAGTAAAAAAGTAAAATCCATCTAAGCAACACTGGCACGTTTCCCTGCTAGCTTACACTAGATAGATATTTAAAGACATTTTTTCAAAAGATATATCATTTGTTTCTTACTTCTGACAGATGTGCTTTTTTTCTTGGTTATTTTTTCTTCGTCCTTGAAAGTATCCATGAGAAGCCCAGTAAATTAGGAATTAGGTTTAATGATTTTTGTTTCACAGTGAGCTCTTTTTATGTGTTTTTCTCTAAGAACCAGTGACAACAGCTGGTCAAAAAGTTAATTACGCATAGAAAAATTAATTTTAGTCTAATGAAATTAATGTGAACATTTTCAGATAAACCAAAAGGGCCAATGGATCACTGAATATTGTTGGAAATCATTTGATGCATAATACATTCCTGAAATGGAAACTACAGGCTATGAAACAAATTGATTAAACAATATTAAATCATATTTCATATACATGTACAGATAACTACAAGCGAGGATCACAGGCAACTACTGCAACGCTCATTTTTGTAGACTTTGCGTTCTCGAGGGGTGGCTGGTGTGCGCTGTGTACAGAACGACGTACAGAGCTATGCCATGACATGAACGCTTGATCGTTTGACCTTGAGGCATTTAACTGCACACTGGCACATCCAGAAAACTCATCCAGAAAAATTCTAGAAAGAAAGAGGAAAAAACAAACAAACAAACAAAAAAAAACCAAAAAAAACAAAAATGAATTTACACCCAGGAGCCCAAGCTGCAAGGCTTTCCCATGAGCAGCAGCGCCCCGGGGTTTATGAGTCCCCACTACACATCCAAAGTCCTGGAAGCCCTGGATGTCGGTGGGAGTCCCGGTCCAGAGGCAGGTTCCCATCTGCGCGGATGGTGCCGGGCAGTCCCCAGGTCCCTAATGAGATGCTGTGGGAAGCGGGGGTCGGGGAGGGCCAGCGAGGGCACCCCAATTAAATATCACCCGCGTTTCCACACCCCTTCGTCAAATCAATGCACTGCTGTTCCCAAAGGTCTGGTGCAGGCTGGTGTTATGGAACCCCGCTAATGCGCTGCTGCACAGGACAGCACCTCCTCTGTCAGCTTTCGTGTCAGAGCAATTACGCTTCTAAATTCAGTGTTTGTGATGAAAACGTTGCACGTATGCCCCCAAAATACCTCGTCTATTGAGCAGTCACAGTGTCTTCAGTAAGCCTGCAAATAACTACAGGACACAGGAACACTCCCTTTTGTTTGCCTTTTGGTTCCTTGTCCTGCAGTGTGGGTTGGATGTAAACTCTTACGAACATGGTCCCCGCAAAGGGCTTTAGGCACATAGCATCTTCCCTCTCCGCTGTTTCGGGTTAGAGGTAGTACTACCTAGCGGTGATACTACTGGCCCAAAAGCTCTGAGAGGGAAAATGCTACAGAATAGCGTCTTCCCTCCCTGAAAAAATCCCCTGGCAGGTTTTTCAGCTGGCCTGAAAACCGTTTAGGAAAAGACGCAATATGAATAAATAGAGATAATGTTCTTAATCACTGATCACGAGGAGTGGGATGCTGAAGTACGCCTGGTCTGTCATGACCCTCATCTGCTAGCCTCCAAAGCTAATTAATCCACCTGTTCCCCAGACAGTCATTCCCTCATGATTTCAAACACAAAGAATAAAACATCTTGTAAAATTCACGCTCCCTCTGGCATGCGTCATTTTTAAATTATGAAAGACTGACCAATTAGTTTCCCGAAAAAGAACCCTAAATCAAAGTCCATATTCCTCCCTTTTATTCAGAGGTTTACAGTAGGTCTTTCTAGCTTGCTCTTTCTAGTGTCTTGTTATTGGTATGGATTTCCAATGGAAAACGGTGGTGTGGAGTAGAGCCCGTAGAAAGCATTTATCTGCCTTCCACTTTGGGCACTTTAATAAGCTGGTATGCGGATACATTTCTCGTTTGCTTTCATTAACGTACCAGAAAGCTGACCTGTGATTTGTTCTGCTGCAATATCAGTTCTTAGATGAGCAGTAGGCTTTCCCTGGCCACTCGTGTTTTAATTAATGTAACACTTACTTCATAGGGATGTTGAGAGGCTTAATTAATTCGGTCTTTCACAGCCAGGTGGAAAACAATGAGTAATCACAAAATACTGCCAACAGTTATTTTGTCCAAAACTGGATGGCTGTGTCTGTTGGGAAAAGGACTACATTTTATCAGAAATATAATGTGAGTCTGTAATACCGTAAGAGGAGACTATTCTGCAAATTAGCAAGTTCACTGCTACAAAAACAATTCTGCAACAGGGACCCACATCTGCATCCTTTCCACCCAAAACAGCCCCGCGACACTCGACTGAGATCAGCAGTAACGTGCGGGGACAAGGCGGCAGGTTTTGCGTATTTAATAAAAGCGGACTGTCGCATGCTGAGAAAGCCCGCTGTCCACATCCATCATTACCACCGCTTTGCAGCTCCCGTAATTAGAGCTCACAGGGGATTGTTTACAAGTGCCGCTTCCTTGCAGAGACCTACATAATCTGCCGTCCACCGACATCTCCAGACTGCGCCGCCTGCCTGGATGTGGGCAGTGGGCAGGATGACGCCTGTTTGGACTAAGTCAAAATGACATTTCTCTTAGCTGAATTCAGGTCAACCTGCACTGCAGGGTTACGCCAAGCTGGAGGACAACACAAGCGGCAATATTCTGCAGGAATTTCTAGTGAGTTTTGCTGTGCCTCCTCTCTTGTTGCAGCTGATGAAACCTTCTTAGACATCTTCAAGCGTTCATCTGAATTAATAATACGATAAATGACATTTTAATGCAGGACCTATTTTCCATAGTGAATATGCACGGCGGCACTCACTGTCTTGTTACGTATAGGAAGATCACCATATCCAGTACCGGTATAAATTTGTGGACCACCACCTGACGCCAAGCGGTTTGGGACAGCATAAAGAAGCCATGAAAAGGACAAATCCAGTCCTTTAACAATTTCCCTCTGTAGAGTATAGATCAAATGATAAAGAGGTGTTAAAACAATAAAGGAGTCATTTTGTGCCTGGAATACATCAACATTCACTTTTATTTTTTAAGTATTTCTCCACGTCTACCTTCATCGTAGCTTTGGAAAGTCACTGTGAAGTTGGAAAAAATAACTTAGCCCTCTCTGTTGTCCTTTGCACCAGGAATTAAGGTTACCGCAGCTGTCCTCGCACTGCTTAGGGGTGGGAATGGTAACGCATCGGCTCTTCCTGAATGGCAGAGGAGGTTACTGACTGCCTTTGGTTATGTCTTGTGTGACCTCCTGAGAGAAACAGATGGAAAGGGACACCAGGTCAGCAGCATCCACGAGTCTGGAGGAATCAACCATCAATTTCTTGTGGAATGATAGTTTCACTGAAAAGTTGCTTGACTTGCGGTAAGTAGATGAAATACCCTAGATTTTAGGGAAAACGTGTTGGTGAGATATTTACTTGGTAATGCTTAGCAAAACATCAGAGAGGATTAGTAATGAACACCTCTATCTGAATTGACTACATAATACCTACGTCCTCCTGATCTTCATAAGCCGATGATCCCTCATTGACAGGGACTTAAATGTTCAAAGCAATGCAATAGAAATGTCATGTCATTAGAAGAGCTACAGATCATTATCTTCATTATACTGTGTGTTATATATACTTTGGTATACTTTTTGTACAATGAAAATATTAATTTATATTTACAGCATGTTTCATCATTTTCAGCAAAAATCAATTAAAAAAAAGGGCCTTCTGAAGCAATATTCGTAAGTGCAGCGGAACTTTGTATGATTTTCATAAAAGCTTTTTCTTCCTCTGGATAATATTACATAATTCTTAATAGGTATCACTATGTTCAGCCAAAAAAAAATTGAGCTGTAAATGGAGGAACAATGTGAAATCAATACACTCAGGGGTGTCTCCTAAGAGACTCAAACAGTCACTTTTTAGTCAAGAGGAAGGTTGATATTTTTTATACCCGTACCTAACCCTGGCATTTTATTTTTCTGGAACAGGGACAGGATTTGAGAGTTATTCTTTCTTCTGCTTTCATCCAGCGTGGTGGCAACGGGCAAGTTCCCCTTTTCTTTGGCAGCTTTCACTACTTTCATGTTGGTGGTGTCTGGGCAAGGCTCCTAGGTTCCCCTGCCTTTTATCTCTCTCTGAGCTTTTTTCCATCCTGGGCTCGGTGCCCGTTGCCGTCAAATTTGGTTTACTCTATTGGCAACAAAATATTCTATATTTTTTGATTGAAGAGTATTTAAACCAAACATGTTTAATTTCCACCACCAACTGTAAGCCAAATTACTTCCTTCAATTACACTACAAAATACATTTCTCTGAGCCAGCTCCTGCTTTCTCCACTAACCAAAAAGGTCTCTTTCATTTTGTCATTTTTTGTGAGTCTCAAGACACTTCAGAGGAACATGATTACATGTCCAGTCTCTCTGTGGAGATGATGTCATACTTTTATTACTCCAAGCTTTAAACTACATTAATTGCTCTTCTCTGTGGCTATCAAGAGAGTCATTGGGCATTAGGCTTTATACAGGCTGTCTCATTCTTTCACTGAATGTCTGAAAGAAATAATACTGAAATACAAGTTCAGCCCTGACCAAAGAGGGGAACGTGCTAAAACTGACCCTGCCTTAACCACTGCAAGCGCTGCGACTTCCAAAATAACGGTGATACCGTTCTTACAATGAATACTAGGGATAAAAACAATCAGCTACTTAAGTAAGCAGTGCAGTGTTTAAGTTAAAGCACACAGACAACGTCTTAATGGAGAGATGTCCTCATGCACACGTGAGCAGGTCTCGAAGCCAGAGCTGCTCATTGCACGTGGTGGCCGGTGATGACCCATCTGGTCTGACCCTGCTCTCTCCTACAGCTGCCCACTGCGAGGACCAGCCAGGGTCGGAAGGGTGATAAATAAATTGGGTTTTTGAAAGGGACTTAAACTCACTGTGCTGAGCTTCGTTACATAAAGTGTTTTCCACTCCTAAGCATCAACTGGAGCAACAAATGATTTTGAACAAGAGTGGAGATTATGGGAAGGGTGGCCTATTTTAGAGCTGGTCATCCATTCCTGTTACATCTCTCTGTTACTTGGCCAAACATTTGGGTTTATAAGTCCAGGGCTAATATCATACTCATACAAACAGAGATTGATAAATCGTTGGTATAAATATACCGTAGAATTAATTACACAAGGCTAGGAACTACGAAAGAGCATATTCAAATACTTTTTTGTATATAAACCAGTCTGTTTAACAGCATTACTATGTCACTAATGTGAAATTACACCTTTATTACATCTTACATGCAGAGCTCGTATATCCATGACGGAGCACTTTTGCTGATAATGTGGGGATTAGTCCATCGTGAGGATTTTTACAGCATCGTACCAAACCTGCCCTCCCCACTGCATATATATAATCCCAGTAATAGCTGCAATAGTTGTTCTCCCTTTAGGATTAACTGAGGTTGGCAGTCACATTTTTATCTATTTGATCAGCATTAGAGCTGCTAATATTAAGCAGCTTTCATCATTTTTATTTTTGTTTGGAGAGAGGTACATGAAGCTAGGAAAGCGCACTCATTTCTGTAATAAAAGCAGAAACAGCAGTCTGTGCTGCTGAAAGAGCACACTTTCTCAAAAATCCAAGTTAAAGAGAAATAAGAAATAATAATTGAGATCACATTTATTTTTCTTTCTACAAAATATTTTTTTTTCTCAATCTCTTTGTCTTGGATGATGCTCAGAGGAGATTTTACTTCTGAGAGCATGTGGTGCAGACTCCTGCAGACTCAACACTATGGATCAGAGGGTAATAAAAGACTGTGGGTGCTCAAACAGCTTGACATGTGCCCCTAAATATCTCTGCTCTTTTTCTAGGTTAGTTTCTAATATTTTTATGTTTATTACCCAATATTCGGTTTTTTAATAAACATCCTAGCATTAGGATAAAAATGTTAAAAATAGGTAGAATATTAATTATTTAGCAATTTTGTGTTTCTACAAAAATTTAAAAATTTGTAGCCCTTTTCATTTTATAGATAAATAAGTCTAGCTCACATTTCTTACTTTCAAGGAGAATTTACAAGACCTTCATAGTGACAGAAACTTAAGAGGAGAATAAACATACTTAGAGAGCCAGAGTAGGCCATATTAGTGATGTCGGCAAAAGACCCCAGTCCCAGGGAAATTCTGTGCTATGCAGGTGTATCTTTGTGTTAATGTACCTATATAACGATCTTTCTCCAATGGCAACATGTAATCAACCTCAGGCAAAATATCCCCTTCAGAAGAGTCAGGTGACAATAAAAATGTTACAAAGTCAACTTCCTTAATTTGTTTACAAAGCGCATCTTATTCCTACCAAATAAGTAAATAAATAAATAAATAAATAATAGCAGAATTTGAATTACTCGTTACGATATCTTGTGTATAGCTAAACTTGGGCTCTACTCTTTCAAGTGCAGTGTAAGTCTACTTAATTTAATCGTGGGATAAAACAGTTCTATTCTTGCAAGATTCTTTTATAGTGGTATTTATTTAATTATTGTGCTGCGTTAGGTATGCTAGTGTATTTGATTTTATTTGAATTTAATAAATACTTCTGTTGTGCTTATCATTGGAAAATATTATGACCATATGTCCAGCTAAGATAGTTGAAACAACATTTCCTACTTATGTGGAGCTAATACCCTTCAGATGGGAAGCCATAAAATCTAATTGGAATAACTGCGTAGTCATTCAGCAAATAAAAAACAGTAAAACAGCAAATCACACCAGACCCAGTAAGTCTGATGCGTGGGAATAGCAGTATTATAGTGCTACTTTTGCCTTCTAGATGTTTTAACATAAAATGACCTGGATTGTCAAGTGCTTAGTGCTCCAAAACTTTGCATTTTACACTTTGATTATGTATACACACACATATAATCTCCTGTGGTATCATCTCTGCTCCCACTGACACTCTCCATTTTTGTATTTTTGCTATATTTATCTTTTTAGCTCGGTGTGTTCAATTATGAGACAATGTCATGACTTGCTTACAGAAGCAAGAATTGCCAGATTTTACATTGAAATAAAACCAGCAGTAATTTTAATTGCATTTGGAATGTGAAAAAAACCCAAACCCCAAACATCAAGTGTTTCACAGAGCAGGTCTGCACTAATGGGCTGCTCCCAGCTGAAGCCAAATGCGACATCTTCCTTTGGAGCAGTTGACAGCCTGGTGCTATTCAGATGCAACTAATCCATCTGATTCCAAAAAAAAAAAAAAGAGGAAAAAGGTGAGTATCTGTAAGGTCTTTAGATTCTCTCTGACCTCCCAAGGGTTTCTCCAGGGTCCCCATCCCAACCCTGATGCTGCTGGTGGACTCCTGCTGGCTCTGAGGAGATTGGGGCCGAAGGAGCTCCTGGGTCCCACCCCGGGGGCCCGGCCACCCCGTGGTTCCCACCAACAGCCCCTCTGCCCTAGAGAGCTCCTCACCTCTCTCTCTGCTCCCGTCTGCCCAGGGCTGTGCTAAAAAACCCACGAGATTGGACCGGCCTTCAACTTTAAGATCAAAACTCCATTATCTTTTGTGTTGGTTTTTTTTTTTTTTTTTTGCACAATGTTCTCCGGTTTATGTCAGAGATTGCACAAAACTCAGGTCCGTCTCTGAGCTAGCCATGCTGTGTTTACGTGGTCTCAATGCAGTGTACTTTTCTGAACTGGGTTTCTGGGTTTCTTTTACGCAAATTGGAGCACACTCCTCATTTTGCTCCTCAAATCTTCCAACTTCATAAATAAAAGCTTTCTTAAAATCACATGGGAAGGATTTAGCTGATAAATGTATATGCGTCACTACCAAAATGAATATTTTAAATTTGTATTTTTATTTTTGCTCTTACAGATTTATTGAACAATCTACAGAGAAATAATTGCAGTAATCTGCAACGGTAATTACTGAAGAATAAAATACCAAAACAAGTCCCAGTAACTGGAAAGAGTAGAAACAAAGATACGAATTCAGGACTCCACACACAGGAGCAGACAGTGCTGTCTATGCAGAAGACAGGATACGATTCAGAAAAGTTGCAGTAAACGGACAACTTCCAAGAAGGCTGATTTTGGAGCAGCCCACCGTCCTGCTAGAAGTGCACCATCAATGAAAACCCGGCATGGGAAAAAACAAGGAGCTCTTCCACGAGAATCCTCTCTGTCTCCATTTAAACCCCGTCTAGATGAGATATGTGTTATTTTCACACCGAGGGAATCCAGCCTGCACGCGCGCCGCGCGAACAGCCCATCTGTTCATCCCCACGCTAAACATAGCGCGCCGGAGCCTGCCGTGCCGGGGCTGCCTTCAAAAACACATGGTTATGTGGCGGCTGTGCCAGGTCCCCGGAGAGTTTTCTGAGGTACAAGGTACGTGGGAGCCCATCTGTCTGAAAACACAACTTGTCACAGGCACCATGAACACCACTCTTCACCTCACTGTCATCTGGGGACGAGCGGTGGCCATGCCGCAGCAAGGCTGGGTGGGCAGCGCCGGGTGCCAGGAGCCCGTTGCTCACGCTCTCCCTGGAGCAACGGCAAACCCAAACCCATGCCAGGTCCCTGCAAACCCATCCTCTGGCTGCCGTGCCGCGTAACATTGCTGAAACCAGTAGCGGCGTATTTCTACATGCCCTTATGCTCCTTCCCACCGACCAAAAAGGCGTCAGCAGAAATGCCTTGAGATGCAACGAAGGGTTGGGAGGATCTTCAGAAGACTTTGAAGGTGCCAGTGGAGGACTGTGATGCGAGATGCTTTACTGGGCCAGCCCCAGTGGAGCTGGCACTCGCTGGGCAAAGAGAGGTCTTCGTTACATCTTTTAAAGGTCAGCGCTAGCGACTGGTCTGCGGGGAGCCCGGGGACCTGCCCACCCAGCCCCACAGCTTGGGTGCCACTCCGCCAACCAGATGCCTAAAAAACAGGTGTTTCGGTCTCTAACTTAAGAAAACAGTGACTGTATCCCATTGCTTTGTGTCCTACCTGCTTGTAGGACAGATCGGGCTTATTTCACTAATATTTACCCTAATATCCAGATATTGACAGTTGACACTGCACCTTATCATCCCACTACCGACCATTACTTGTTATGCCTCTGCAGATGGTTGTTACTGTGAAAGGTATATATACATATAAGGAGCATAAAGGAATATATGTATCTAAGGAGCGCATATACATCTCCCTATATATATCTTCTGTCTGAGAAGTAGGTTAAACCTTCTAATAGTTGTAGAGGTGCCCAGAGATTCCTGAAATAAGTCTTGGAAAATGTACATATATAATTTAAACTCCTTATTTAAAATACAACATATCTTTTTTTTTAATTATTTATAGTGGTGGTTAACTCAGGTTTTTGTTATCTTTTCTGTTCACCAACTTTCCTTGCCAGCTTTGATACTCAATGGATCTGAGTTTCTAATAACAGCTAACCCTCAGTTGGTTGGTTAATTAGGCAACATCCTTACTTCTAACATGTTCCTTTCCATCAGCAACTGATAAAGAGCATATGGCGTTCCTCTTCTGGTCATCCTAGAAGGTTGTTTTTTTCAAGGTGGAAAGGAGATCCTTGGGGATCAGATAAGGCACAGAGACAAATTTGATGCGATCGGTTGAGGTGGATTTTGGACTTTGTTCTCCTCTATTCAAGTTAATGGCAAAATGCCATCCATCCTCTCAGCAGAGACAAGTGCTGTGATATTGCCCGGCGTCGTGTCACCCCTGGAGGAGTCACAAGGCAGATGTGTTTCAGCCCAGAGGCTGATTTTCACACTGTCTTTCCCAAAGTGGGTGCCATGAGACAGGACTCACCTCTTCCAGAATTCAGCGCTGCTGAACCCCCAGATGCTGTCTTAGGATGGTTCCACAGGTTGTTTGCACCGAGCAGAGCTGAGGAGAGGTGCCCAGATGTTTGGTTGGGGAGTGTTTTGTCTGCCCTAGTGGAGTCATGCAGCTGTCACTATGTGATGCTTTATCTCTACAGCACCACAGAAGGATTTAAACTGATTTGTAGGACATTTCCGCAAGCTAAAGCATTGCCTATGTTCAAAGATATTTCCTTAAGGGCCTTTTAGTTTTCTTACATATTCAGCTCTTGCTTTTGACATATGTTTGTAGAAAATCACAGTCATTTTCTATTCGCAGAGGCATCAAAAAAAGTAAGGGACTGTCGTTTTGTGTTTTGCATTTTGACATGATCAGCTCCTGTGTTGTCCCCTGCACATCCACGCTGCGTAACACAAGCAAAACACTAGAAGATTTCACGGATACGGAGAGGGCTGTCAAATACGATTCTCTGATCGTTTACACTGTGATGATCTGTTTGTGTCTGATCCCTCTCTGTACCTCCAGATGCTGATGACGATGTGCACAACGTACGCACAACCCTGCCCTTGCAGCTTACCTCCGGCTGGCCTGCGTGTAAGACCTGGCATGGAGACAGCAGCATTCACCGTTCCTTGGACATCCATCTCACTTATGCTGGTGATGGCTTTACATCTCTCCAGCCCACCTGGAAATGAAAAACGGTGTTGGGTATTTCTGCCAAACGAGGTCTGCCTGACCGTGCAAGCCCTTGGACACCCACTTCAACACCACAACTACCAGGTGAATGCTAATGACAACAGTCTTCAGAAGAGGTTCCTCTGAGGTCTTCTGCAACTTGTCTTGGGAAAATAACCTGCAAGCACGCCATCATGCTCCCTGAATCACTTGTAATATTGTTCACCTGTGATCATATACTTCACTCGAAGGGCAACCCACTGTGCCAGAGTTTTCCTGGGTAGATGCTGAACATGGAGCTGGAGGGGTCTTCTCAGCTAGAGGTGGAGGGACCCACACACCTCCAGAGGTGGGGCCAAGCCCCCACCATGGAGCAGTCAATGCAGAGCTGCCAGGGATTGTTCATCATCCCCAGTACCCTCACAGGGCTCCGTTCCTGCCAGGCTGGGAGAGCAGCAGCTCCTCAGCCCCACCAGCTTTTCCTGGAGGAGAACAAGACATCATGACCCAAGAGTGGCAATTTAGATGGGGTATGCATGACAAACACAGCTACTAATCCTCAGCACACCTCCTCCTCGGAGCAGGCACCGGGGTTTCCTGGAGACAAGAGCAAACACAAACCTCTCGGCAGCCGCAGTCACCATCGGCCGGGGACCTGCTGACCCCTCTGCCTGCCTGCTTCTGCTGCGACATGCTGCGCAGGCAAGTTCTGTGCGCCTTTCGGGTCTCACTTTAATTTGAAATGTTTCGGCTGCCGCCCGGGGACGGGATTTCTGGGAGTTTCACAGCAGGCGTGTCGGTGTTGCGCGTGCTGTTTCTCTGCTCTGCACAGCGAACCCGCAAAGCGGCTGTGGGGGCGGCGGGAGCCCAGTGCCGCTCGGGCACCCGGTGCTGCTCGGGCTTGACCCACGTTCCCTTGGCAATCACTGCTGGAGCTCCGCTGGCCGGGATTAAGATTAGCTGAAGTTTCGAAAGACAAAGGGAGAGGACACCCTCAGCTTGGGGGTAAAGCAGACAGGCTGTGGCTTTCCTGAGGCTGCCGAAGGGGACAGTTTGGTGCTGTTGTGGCACTAGTGTAGGGTTTAAACGAGAAGCCCCACTCCGCAGCCCTGTTGTTCTCTATAATTTCAAAACCTTTTTTTAATTAAGAAGTTTATATATGAAACTGTGGTTGCTTAAGCAGGTATTACACATGTAGCACCTGCTCAGACATTTGAATTCCAGAAACCCCTTACCATTGCTTTTCTTACAGAATCATGTGTAATATCAAACTTAACTTACACGTTTATAATTCATGATGCAGTGCAAGCAGTGCCCTACAGACAGACAGACAAAAGTATGTTATGGTTATTTACTTGGATTTCTCATTAGCAATGTTAGGAAAATATTTTTTATGCAGTTTAACACTTATTAAACATCTATAGAAATTATTACAGTATTGAAGTCACTGTAGACATTTATGGGCTGAAAGCGTTTTTGACAACACTGATGCAAATATATGTGTTGACACCGACACTGTCCTGCTCTCAGAAGTGTCTAAAACATCTTGCAATTCCTCTGAAAGCCCACCTAAAGCTCTTGAATGTGTGTCTTGAGTCCCAGCCATCTGCAGTGTGGGGCTAAGGGTGAGCATTGTGCTCCAGGAGGCAGAGGCGCAGTGGATCTGGTACTCCAGGTCCATGGCATGAACATCTCCTGGTGCTCTGTGCACGTGAAGAACCACGTCCAGACACTAAATGCACAAAAATGCAGAACCCCTCTAAGCCTTTGCTTTGCTTAACCTTTTCCTAGCCTCATTTTGAAAGGATTTTCAAAGGTCTGATGACTCCTCTGAGCACACTTATATCTTCTGAGCTTGTCCACAGTAGGAAGGCTCTGTGTTCAGAGCATCTGAGGATGCTCCTCAAAAGATGAGGAAAGCGCTGGAAGGTGCCAGGGTCGGGAGCTGAAGATATCTCTTTTCGCAAGTGCTTTTCATTCGGAGCCAAAATTGTCACGGGCACGTGATGGGGTGATGTTTTGCAAACATGATTTAGTGACACAGCAAATAAGGGCTGCAGCCGGGTTCTTAGAACAGATGAGTTAAAACATTTGCAGACAGCATCCTCCTCGAGCTCAGGCAGAGCCGTGCAGCCTCAGACTAGCAGAGCCGGATAGTTAAAGTCCTGACAAGTATTAATTATTTCTCTACCTTTGCCTTTGTAAATAGGGACCGAAACTGACCAAGGAAAACGGGGAAAATACCTGCAATTACACAATTTTGTATTAGTTGAGTCCGTGTTCTGCACAATATTGCAGAGTGATTTCTCACAAAAGACTTTCTATTTTAAAATGTTCTGCATGTATTTGGTATCTCTACTTTTAGACCGTTATAGGCATATGTGTGACCAATTTGCTGTGGTGATAAAAATGTGAAGGGAATAATATCATTAATGTTAAAATTTTACATGTGGTGGACAGGCAATAAAATGTCAGGTTTTGGCTCCATTTCTGGAGATTTAATCCCATGTTAAAACACAGGTCAAGATTAATTGCCAAAGGCTGTGTCCTGTGCTTAGCCACCCCAAGATTGCTTGAAGAAACATGTTATATGGGAAGTCCAGATAGATGATCACAGCAGCGCTCAGGGTTTTAACGCCCAGGGAAGCCTAAGTAGGGAAGCTAAGGGATGAACCAAGAGGGCTACCAAGAAGGAAAAACTGAATCCTCCCTGCCTGAAGCCCATGTTTGAACTCCAGCCATGGTGTCTGTGCTCCCTGCGTGGTGCCATGCTGAAGCCATATGTCCCCTTACCAAGGGCATCTGTCCCCAGCCTCACAGACTCTCCTCTGTTTGCCCGTTTGCAGCTTCATGGAGACAGCCGTGGGATGGGCTTTGGCCACCAACCAAGTGGTGGCCCTGTGCCGCTGGAGCCCAGCTTCAGCTTAATGGCAGGTATCGCCAGCAGGTCTCCCAGTCTGAGCCATTTTATCATAGAATCATAGAAAGGTTTAGGTTGGAAGGGACCTTGAAGATCATCAAGTTCCAACCCCCCTGCCATGGGCAGGGACACCTCCCACTAGACCAGGTTGCCCAAGGCCATGCCCAGCCTGGCCTTGAACACCTCCAGGGATGGGGCCTCCACAACCTCTCTGGGCAACCTGTGCCAGTGCCTCACCACCCTCACAGGGAAAACTTCTTCCTAATGTTCAATCTGAACCTGCCCTCTTCTAGTTTAAGGCCATTCCGCCTCGTCCTATCACTACATGGCCGATAAAAAGCCCTTCCCCAGCTCTCCTGTAGGCCTCCTTTAGGGACTGGAAGGCCGCAATAAGATCTCCCCAGAGCCTTCTCTTCTCCAGGCTGAACAGCCCCAACTCTCTCAGCCTTTCTTTTCACGGAAAGCACTCACTGATGCTAGTTCAGCGGTATACCCAACGATACTCAGTGTACTCAGTTATACTCAACAACTGTCAACCCAGCTCTGCAAGGCACCCCAGCTTGTCGGGGTCTTATTCGGTACGGGAAGAGACAGCTCATGTTTCAGCCTTGTTTAAATAAAAATTCAGGAGACAGATCTGAGCGCAGCAGTGGACTGAGGAAGCTGTTTGCTGAACTCCTTAGATCGTTATCATTGCTTAGAAACCTCCTGTTCAACAGATGTTGTCAAGGAATTGCTAACAAGAGCACCAGGCTTATTTAATTCATGACAGAAGCAATTAGGCAACGCTGATAAATCATTATTGTGGCTAAGCTGCAAAACATTTGTTATTGGTTTTAGCAAGGAACATGCCTGGGGTTAAACTCATCAAATACTTTCTGCTCACCCCCACCGTGGGTCACTCACCTTTTGCCCACAGCCTTTTCTCCAGACTGTGCTCTGCTGCTTCTTGAGAAACAGCATGGAGAAACAGCTGAATGACCCCCAAATCCCCACCCTCGTTACTCCAGGATGGCCAGAAGCCTCCAGGAGTGTTATGGTACAGGGGTGGGATGGAGGAGGTCAGACCTTCGCTCTGGTGCTGGTCCAACCCATCTATTGACACTAGAGCCTGCTGAGATAAAAACCCATCAGTACAGCCGTGTGCACTACCGAAATTGCAGCCACATTGTTCTGTAATTACAGTACCGCGTTACACGTTACTTTGATGTACTTTTTTATTTTATGAGGAATTGTATGCGTCTCGGTTGCATGTTGGTTATTTAGGAGAGTGCCTGTGCAACAGCTATGCAATTTTTTGCCTCTTTTATAGTCTGATTTCTCTTCCTGTAGAAGCCTTCATAATGATTTATTTAATTAGCAGTAGAAATGAGGTAATACATGAAATAAAAATCAGCTAATAATTCATGGGATTTATTATATAAAAAGATGAAATGTATTAAATGTATATTAATATTAAATCTATTAAATTAAAAATAAACTACTTGACACATTTTTCTATGGCTTGTCCATAGCTACAAGGGATAATAATTTTAGAAGAGTGACCTTAAGCTCAATAGTTCAGTATTCTATACATGACTATTTACATCCATATTTATCTAGACACCAAGAGATGAGTCACATCACCGATTATTTAGTTGAGCAGGTAACTTAGAGAGCAATGTAAATAAATTCAGCTCACCACCCCGCAGTATTTGTTGACTTCCAAGCTACAGTCCTTCCCAGGGTAACCTCAAGTATCACACCATGGTTGTGAAATACGCTGCTCCATCTAGAAGAGTGCTTGTGTTAGGGAGCTGATTTCTGTGGCATCCTTTCTACAACAGGGATTAAGAGCCAAGTGATTCATGCTGAAGTATTATGAGCCTCTGCAGTCCGGTAATGTACTTTCTCAGGACCTCTGAGGCTCTCCTGGAGCGCCACATGGTGGTTCACACAGCAGCAGCTGTCCTGAACCTCTGTGGTTCCCTCACCCCATGAAATTGGTTTTGGCCCCCGTGGTGAACTGGTGCCTGCGCTGCCCTTTCCAAACCTCCCATCCTGGCCTACCTCAGCTCTGCTCCGCTCTCTGCTGGTACTGGCTGGGGATATTTTTCTGAAATAAGATCTCCATAATTTCTGTGACCTGTGCCTCCAGGCAAGGGTTGGCTTCCCATGCTCTTTGGAGAGCTGTAGGACATGCAAAGCTCCTGGGTTCTCCTCATGCTTCTCACCAACCACCCACCATTAGTCCAGGAGCATTGCATAGATGATCAATGAATATAGTGACCTTTCTGAATGTTGAGCTCCCAGGTAGGCTTGTATCTCTGCATGCTCCGGTGCATATTCGTATTAGAGTTGCTAGAACCATGCACGGCCGTTGAAGTAGCAATTTGCCTCCTTCTCCCCTTCTCACGGGTCGTTGTGTCCACATTTGACCTGCTGATTTCACTAGCTGGGAGAATAAGCTAATAAGAACTCTTCTCTAGATGCTGACACTTTGTTCATTGTATTGACCAAACTGTGACATTTAAGCTCACCCATCTCAGAGCCGTTGAGTCTCATAGCTCACTGGGCTCCCTCGCTCTGGACCATGTCTGAGGTCTCTGCAAGCAAGGAAGGTCCTGTGAAGCATTGCTGCAAGTAGGGAAAAACAGACACAAGATGATATAGGGCCAACCTTGAGCTTTTTTGTATAGACATTTTTTCCCATGCTGAAGTATGTGAAATGTTTTTATTAACCTAGCTAGGAGGCGAATAGTGATCACTGTATTGCAACAGCAGCTGCATGTAATTTATACTGTTATGCAGTAAATTTCCGCAATGTTTGGAAGGCTTTTTCAAGATCTGTGTTAAAATAGCTCAGTTGAAACCATTCTGTGCAGCCAGATTTACGGTGTGTTTCAGACAGTTCTTAAAACTGGCCCTGGTATTTTTTGACAAAGCTTCTGCACAGCAGGGGCGGCCCCTGGTTCTCAGCGGAGACGGAAAAAAAATCTGCACCTGGTTTATAATGGAGCAGAAGGGGAGACTGGGGCACTGCAAAGGGCAGAGTGACCTAAATCAAAAGTGTAAACTGCTCTCACCCCAGCAGGTGAAAATTTTCAGGACGTGCGGTCGCTGGCAAACTGCCCCACCAGCAGTTATGAAAATCCTTCCTTGGATATGGATTTCCAAAAGCCAAACAAAAAATAAATTATTTATTCAATGTATGAATTAACTCAGTCATGCAACACCTCGGGTTGGACAGGAGCTATTTTTCAGCTCTGAGGAACATCTCTGCTTTCTCAGCCCTGTCCTTCCATCAGTGAGCATCGCGCGGTGCAGGACATATTTTTGGCATTAGCACTGTGCAGGAATGGTGGTTGGTCAGGGAGGGACATGCTGGTGAGGAAGTCCCTGTATCAGGGATGGCAGCAGTATTCGGGAATGATGCAAAAGAAGTATATTATGCGTTTAGGTCTTGATATATTTTCTCCTATGCCCCTACCAGCAGCTTGATGAGAAAAAGTCCAGATTCTCCTTAAGCTGTATCCTTGCCTGCTCTCTGCCGAATAAGCAGAGGAATGAGGATGGATTTGCATCTACCAAGAACACTCAAAGTTCACATGAGTTGAAGGGGCATGTTGAGTCCTCATGACTGTGAAGTGCCATCATGGTACATTACTCTATTTTTTTTCATAGAATTGAGAGAACAACTTTAAGTAACGCCAAACTGATTAATTGCCCTTGATGTCACATTTATAAATGTTCCTCATTTGAATTTTTTCGATGTTTTGTTGTGGTGTCTTTAACCCTTCAGGCCACTGGCTTAAACTTGGTTTCCCAAAGTTGAAGCTGCAGTTGTGCCACCAGAAAAGTCTGCTAGGAAATGTTCGTAGTCTCGCTGGCAGAACAATGAAGTTATTTGCTAGCAGCAAAATGTCCCCCTGTATTTTTTTAATTAAAGCACTCTCAATGATAACAAAAATATACAAACAAAATACAGAAAATACAGCATCCAGAAGTATTTGCCCCATTTGAGTCTTTTTTTCTCCCTATGTGCGCTAGTTCCCTGCAAATCTCCCTGCATTGCTGTTAGTCTGCTTTTCGAGGAAAGCAAAGTTGCTCTGCCTTTAATGATTTTTTAATTCATTGGGCATTTCAAACAGGTTTGATGGGTGCTTAGTGCTCAGAGTTTTGAATTTCCTGCATGTTTTGAGAGAATCGGTCGCTACGTAGAACTGCAGATAAGTATCACTGCTGGTCTGCAGTGTAAAGTGAGGGTCATTTATTTAATTTTATTCCATTTCGTTGACCAGCAGCAGACAGAAGCTCAAGCTCAGCTTGCAGCTACCCCAGGCCTGCTGCCTCCGGGCTGGTGGAGCGAATTTGGAGACCACATGACTGGGAGGGAGGGAAGGTCTCAGAGGCACCACGGGGAACTGAGGGCATCCCAGCAGAACGGGGAAAGGAAGAGGGGTTATTTTGGTGAGGGGCTGTAAAACTGCAAACTTTGGGAACCGCAGTCCATTCACAGAACGATGTTTTGAACGGGGCTCTGTTTAATATGAGAAGTTAAAGAATGGTCTCCAACGGCCTGCAGCAAGCCCTGGTTTTCTCTTTCCTGAAGAGATTTCCAAAACAACGATGTGAATATGCCATTCAGCTGCACTGGGACCCCCAAATGCCTCTGTTCCTCTCCAGTGACACTTCTCAAGGATAGGAGAGAGTCTGGAGCTGTCATATGGAGTCATTTTTCTCCTACTTGATAAAATGAGAGCAGTATGACCCAGACAGACTGCCTTCAACCTACCACTCAGCTCTCCTCTTCCCACCTCCATCCAGCTCCCATCATCTCTGCTAGCCTCAGTCTTCAGACCCAGGCTGTGGATCTGATCCAACTGATCCTGCTTCCCCACTTTCTTTTCCTCTTTCAGTTCCTTGACGTGCTTTCTCTTGAACATCTCATGAGCACTGGAGCTCAGGGTCTGGGATGTCTTCTGATACAGCCAGTTCCTCCTGGCTCTCTAAACCTCAGCCTCGTGGGAGCAGATACTGCAGCTGACCCAGGACCAGGGAGCTCTTATTCCATCAGCTTCCTTCATTTTCCAGCAGTATCTCTGCTGCTAATACTGGACACTTAAGGCCATTAGCATGTGCACTTTAGCACTTCAGCTGGAGAATGGAGCATCTCGTTTGCCTTGGCCCTGAACCACAGGAGATGGCTCTATGCTTACAGAAAGCATCCTGACATGCCTGGAGCAACTTGTGTAAAGTACTTTTAGGGTATGAAGTCCTTGGAACCTGAAAAACTTCTTGGCTTCTCCGCTCAGAGGAGATTATGACTGATAATAATAATTATGACTGATAATAGTAATTGATGTGTTTAGAGCAGCAGATTGTAGGGTTAGCTTATTGCACAGACTCAGCTCTTTTGAAGGAGGTCATTAATAAATAAAAGTGGCTTGGACCTCCTAAATCCACGTTAGTTCTATAAAAGCCAAACAAAATCAAAACTAAAACTTTCTTTTTAAATTGGAAGGCCCACAAGCTTTGTAGCAGAAGTTAACTTCCGTAAATGACAGGTCTAAATCTCTGGTAAATGTCCCGGTGCCAACAGAGGATTGAGGGTGTTTTATTGCCCTGATTATGCACATGAGCCTTCGAACCGACACGAGGTGACAGAGGGCAGAGGGTGATGATGGTCCCAGACTCGTAACGAAGAGGAAAATATTTACAGAAGATGACGTGAGGTAGCCACCTCCCGTTCTCCCGAGATGTTTGCATTCAGAGATGCGCTCCACGCTGACCACAGCTTGCTCGGGGTCCGGCCAGCTGGGGCAGCTTCCAGCCCGCTGACATGAAAAGGCTCAGAAGTCCCCCGGGTTCGCTTGCTGGCTGTGACAGACGTCCTGCAGGCTCCAGACCTTCACGAGGGGCTGGAGACAGCAATCATGACAGCAAAACTTCTCATTAGCCTGATGAATCACCACTGGTTTCCATTTTTGTGTGTATTTTTTTTTCCTTTGCTGCCTCCTCAGCTATTCCCCCCATGATGACAGGGATACTGGTAGGGATGCAAAAATGGGACCAAGTGGCTGGGAGCAGGGTAAAGGATCAGAGGAAAGAGCAGGAGAGAGGGACGGGAGAGCAACACCCATCCCTTCTGGTCGCGGGAGTCACTGGACCGGCTCGGCTGCCTGTGAAGGGTCCGAGGGGTATTCCCTGGGACTCGTCAGGAGAAAACTGGCTGCAACGCAGGTGAAAAGGCAGAGAGGCTGAGATGAACAAAGCCTCAGAAATCAAACGTTTAAGTCCTTTGCAACTCCTTAGCAGGGTTAAGGCTCGAATCAAGGCATTGCTTTTGCACTGCTCTGCACCAGCAGAGCCATGGCTGGCTGCGTGGCCAAAAAATGCAATGTGGTAGGTAAGACTTGGTTCTGACTTACCTAAGAGTGCGTTGGGTTACAGTGCCCTATCCCTCGTGTGCTATGGTCCATGATCATGGCCATGGACAGGTCAGGTAGGAGTCTGTAACTTGTCAAGCTGCTGTAAGCAGACCTCAAGCCTAAGCCTTGAGTCTAACTGGAGGGTAAGCCATGTATCGGTGGATATCACTGAACTTACATTATCATACAACCACTTTCCTCTAAAACATTGGCTTTTTATTTTTATTTAAAAAAAAAAAAAAAGATGGTTTGTGAGAAACAAGATGCTTCTGAAAACTGAAGGGGAAAAATAGATTGTGGACACATTTCATTTTCAACCCGTGACTTCTGCTGTCACAAGTAGGAGAGAGCTCACACAGCCTCGGCCCATCATTTTGGTGGTTAGAGGTTTTAGCAAGAAGAGATTGAAATTAAGTGTTCAGATCTTGTTGGTACTTCATGGCTGCCAAAGGTTATGTTCATTTTAAAACCCTAACTGCGCAGACAAATGTAAAGTAGCTCCTGGTACACAGACGTAAGACAGCTGCAGAACATCATTGCAGCCCATATGGCTGTAAAATTTGTTGCGGAGTATCTTTAGGAGCACTTCAGTCATTAAACTGTCATCTTTGTATTTTGTGTATTGATCGAGTAGGGTAGCTGAACTCTCTTCTCTCCTTCCTTTTTTAAAAATCATTTTTACATCAGAACTTTTTATTTATAGCAGTCTAAAAGCAGAGATCAAGAGAAAACGTGTATGACTTCTTTCCCAAATGACTAACTGGGTATTTTTCTTCATCATTAAGCTACATGGTTTAGCTAAACTACGTGATGAAAGGGTACTTCATACAGCATTGAGAGCGTAAAAAATATGCCATTCAGGTTAAACTAAGACATAAAACAAACTTCATTTTCTGGATAACACGCAAGCCCAACTTTCTGCAGTAATTAAACCTCTCTCTGGCTTTTTACAAAAAAGTAAACGGTGACTCTAATTTCCCTCAAACTCCAGATTGCGCCTGTCTAAATCGAGCTTCGTTCTGTACCTGCCAGTTTCAGATCCTTGCAACGTCCTTCCTCTCCTCTATATTTACACACAGCTTCACTGGGTGTATTTGCGCCCCTGGCTCCATTCCCCTGGGCCTCAGCAGGCGGATGGGGAGGGGGTAGCCATAAGAAAACCATTAGGATTTCAGACTTCTTTCCAGTGGGTAGGTGTAAATAATACAAAGGAAAACCAAACACAAGCGCTGCTGTACTTGGCATGAGCTCTTCTTCTGCCCACGCGCAGCTGGTGGCTGTTGCTGGGAGTGCTCTGCATGAGCATCGCCGTATCCACCGGGATGTCTCCGAAGGTGGTCACTGGGTGTGTTTGGTTTTGCCTTTATTTCAGATGAAATAGGAAGAGGCTAAAATGAGGATTGCAATGAAGATATATTACAGAAGTACCTTGAAACCTCTGAAAAATAAGTGCAGGCCCTTAAGCTACATTTTTTTTGCCTAAAAGAGCTGCAAAAATTTCATTTACATGTCTAAAGCCATTAATGGGGCCAATGCCCAAATGTTAGCCCTGCGTGCAGAGGTCGTTATTGCTAGTGGTACTGCAAGGATGCATAAGCAATGCGTGGGAGAATCAAAGCCCCTGGTACAACAGACCGCCTGGACAGCCAGGGCTGAGACTGGTTCCACTGTGACCAGGAGATCACCAACACTTGCATCCCTTGGCTTGCTTGCCGTGACCAGAGTCATGGTTTTTGTCGTCAGAGGGTTTTATTGTTCACAGGAGAGACCCTTCCCCTCCTATTCGACTCGGAGACAGGCCTCGCCTGCTGGAAGAGCGGTTATCCAGACAGGAGAGGACCACGGCTTTCCTCCTCCATCAGGCTTTCCAAATCAAAGACGACATCATCTCCTACCTCCAGGGAAGCAACGGTTATCAGCACGGGGAGACTGCTGCCCGGCGGCTGCTGGAAAACCACATCCAGACCATTACGAGCATCATTAAAAAGCTCAGCGAGGACATTGAGGTAATACAGGCTGAGGAGCATTTCCCTGTTTTAGTGGTGCAGCTCTAGCCCATGGCACATTCAGCACTAATATTGGCTTCAGGAGCAGAAAAGTACTCAACATGACTGATACATTTTAGTTAAATTCTGTTTTTTCTTGTATAGGGGCAATTGCAGTTACTTATGCAAACAGATCACAGGGGACTAGGTAAAGTAAAGTAAAAAAAAAAAGGAAAGCAAAATGAAATAAAGAACAGATCAATGAGTTTTGGTGGTGTTTTAATTCAAAGGTTCAGATTCTATTTGCTTTCAGTTTTGTTGGAGTGCAGGAGACTGAGTTCAAGGGAAATAAGGAGCAAGCTGTATCGTAATCTAACATATAACATCAAGACTCGAGTTTGGGCTTACTTCTTAGTTTTCCCATTGCAGAGGTTCTGCCACTTTGTATAAACTTCTGCATATAAACGTCATCAAATATTGCTGAAACTCTTCACAAAGCTCAGCGCAGACCAGAATGAAAGTTTAGGTTCATGTTTTATTTAAACTGACTGATGGTTCTGTGCTGGAAATGTATGGGATGCCCTTTTTCTGGCTGAAGACCTCTTATTATTTGCTGTTGCTTGTCAAATTTGTATGTGAAATTTACCAACACCTTTTTTGGGCAAAGATCTAAAATATGAAAATATCCTGAAATAGACTTTTCCAAAGATTTGTTTTGTCCTTTGAAGCGTTAAATGTCTTACAAATGCCACTAAATTCACCATACGTTTTGTTTATCATGTACTTGGAGAAATGTTTGATCTTTTGTACATTTATCTTAAGAAGTATGCAATTATGGTTCACCTGAAATTAACATGAATTAAAACTGGGGTCTGTGCTCATTTCATACTGATTTTATCTTCAAGATTTTGATACTATGGTGATAAGTAATGCTATAAAACCACTTACTTATTTTAGATCATCCAATTCCTCTAAAAGTATGTGTAAAGTATGCACAGGACTCTTTTGCTAGAAAAATGTCTAAGATGTTATCAGCATCTAAACCTAATCTTTCCCCTTGGTTGTAAATTACTCTTCTTTAGGTCCTAATCTCAAGTATGTATGTTCCAACGTTTGACAACCCTTTCAGTGAAAGGTGAACCCTTTCCATCCTAAACCTCCCCTGGTGCAACTTGAGGCCGTTTCCTCAAATGCCCCAGTTGCATCAGGGACATCAGAGCAATTAATTCCAGGTGGAAAATGACCAGACCCTTGACAAAAGCATCCTTCACCATCATAGGAGAGGACTGCAACTTGTGAGAGAAAAGCATCGATACTGAAAACCTTGGGGCAGAGGGGAAACGTGCCTGGTGTCACCTTTGATAATAACTATATGACAGACATGTCCCAGCCAAGGGGTTGCACACACACCAAGGGGTGACCGTCAGCCACACATACGATCTCGTGCACTTGGCTCTCTCTTGCCCAGGGCTAGTAAGCTCCGGGATGGGAGCGCTGCCAGGAGCCTGGGGAACTAGCTGGAGAAGGAGAATATCGATTTCCCTCGATAAATAGGAGGCTGCTGCTCTCCATCCTCATGAGTGAACATCTCGTGCTGCTTTTGCCAGCGAGGGAGTGGTGGTCCCATCCTGTGCCTCTGCCTTCGTGGGCTTGTGCCATCAGACTCGCGTTGCCAAACACACTGCCAAAAATACACTTGAGTTGTGCAGTACATTCAGCCTTTGAGAACATTATTTTCTGTCACGGAACAAAAATAGGAAAACCTGGTATACCCAGTATTTCAGTTACCAACACGCTGTGTCAAGGGAGGAGCAAGTTTGCTGATGACACAAAACTGGGAGGAGTGGCTGACACGCCGCAAGGCTGTGCCACCATACAGCGTGACCTGGACAGGCTGGAGAGTTGGGCGGAGAGGAACCTTATGAAATTCAACAAGGGCAAGTGTAGGGTCCTGCACCTGGGGAGGAATAACCCCCTGCACCAGTGCAGGTTGGGGGCTGACCTCCTGGAGAGCAGCTCTGTGCAAAGGGACCTGGGAGTCCTGGGGGCCAACAGGACGACCAGGAGGCAGCAATGTGCCCTGGTGGCCAAGAAGGCCAATGGCATCCTGGGGTGCATCAAGCAGAGTGTGGCCAGCAGGTGGAGGGAGGTCATCCTCCCCCTCTGCTCTGCCCTAGTGAGGCCACATCTGGAGCACTGTCTCCAGTTCTGGGTCAAGAAAGACAGGGATCTGCTGGAGAGGGTCCAGCAAAGGTCTACAAAGATGATGAGGGGATTGGAACATCTCTCTTATGAGGAAAGGCTGAGGGACGTGGGGCTTTTTAGTCTGGAGAAAAGAAGACTGAGGGGGGATCTTATTAATGCTTACAAGTACTTAAAGGGAGGGTGCCAGGGGGTGGGAACAGGCTTTTTCCAGTGGTGCCCAGTGACAGGACAAGAGGGAACGGGCACAAACGTGACCATAGGAAATTCCATCTCAACCTGAGGAGGGACTTCTCTCCTGTGGGGGCGGCAGAGCACCGGCACAGCTGCCCAGAGAGGGGGAGAGTCTCCCCCTCTGGAGCCATTCCAAACCCGCCTGGAGACGTCCTGTGCCACTGCTGGAGGTGCCCCTGCTCTGGCGGGGGGTGGGATTGGGGGAGCTCCAGAGGTCCCTTCCAACCCTGGCCATTCTATGATTCTGTGAGTATTAATCTCTCTGCAACAGGGCTTCCTGAAACTAATACCTCTGACACATTCAGACACTGTCTGGATGAGCCACCTCAGAAGAGCCTGCAGGGCGGTTACTCCTTCCATCTTTCGATCAGACTTTTAATACTGCGCAATAAATCAGAAATCAGGCCACACACTCAACAATAAGGGTAAAACAAGACATAAAAGATGCTTGTACTGTCCCGCATCCGCGTTCAGGGCTGGGTGGGTATATCTGTGACGCGCTTTAACGTTCTCCATGCCTTCTCTGGAGCCAACACCTGCCCCGTGCAGGACTGTGCATGTTAAGGACATGTTTCTATACATGCTGAGCGCAGCACGTTGCTTGGACATGGGCATTAGTGCAGCATGGGCAGGCTGGGCTCAGGGCAGAGACCCGGCGCCCATCGCTGCTCTGCCGTGCCCACCCTGCAGAGCCCAGCCACGGAGCCCTCGGGCGTCTGCAAAGCTCACGGCGGAGATATCGCCTCCCTCCTAGAGACACCCGGCATCCCCTGCGGAACAGAGCCTGGCTTAAAAAAAAAAACCCTCTGTGCTATTTATTATGGGCTGCACTGTACTGAGGGTGTTTCAGAGTGAGGACAATAAAATTAATTTCCAATTTTTGCATTTCCTATTTTTTGCGTGCTAGGCTTTTCAACATAAAGCATGTATTTCCAGGGGACATATTATTTATGCAGATATAGATTTTTGAAAGGACAAATACACTGTTACTTTCTCCAAGAAAGAAAAGCAAGCTTTTAGACTTGCTGCTGTAAATAGTGCTGTGAACGTTGTTTTGAAATGAAAAAAAGACAACCCCAAAACAAAACAGAAAACCAAAAGTGCATTAATGGTCTTGAATTTACAGGTTTTGGAGAGACAAATAAGAACAAGGGATGGTGCCGCCATAGAAACTAATTTTGCTGTTCAAACTCTGGACCATAAATACATCCAGGGTCTCGGAGACCTGCGTGGAAGAGTGGCAAGGTAAGGAACGGATAACGGCCCTCCTCTTCATCTCTGCTAGCTGATTTGTGCAGAGCAGATTCAGAGTGGGCATGAATGTACTCTGCATTCATTTTATATCTCCATTTTAGTGCCAGATCTGTGCTTCACACTCTCCATGTTAGAAAAATTATCAAGCCAGGGGAAAAATAACCATATTTTCCTGTCTCATTCTTCATCACACACTTAACATTTCAGTGAATATTTTCTTCTCCAGTCTGGGTAGACTTCAGTTGAAGTGGTTATTTCCTCCTACTGAAACGCTCCTGTTGTTCCAATAAAATCTTTACTTCCTCTCTTGGAAAGTAGGTCTTGTTGAGAAAACTTGATTTCTTCTTTTGGTGAGATTATAAGTTTCTATTGGTACAAGTAATTGCGTGTACATAACATATGTGGACTTCTGTAATGCAAAATGTTATGATTGAAAGAAAGACAAAGTTAATCTGTATTATGTAATATCAAGAGAGCACGTGGATTAAGAACTGTCTGAACTGATATATCAGAAAAAGTAATAATTAAGGAACAAATCTCCCTGAACTAGCGTGTGTCTAATGTCTTGGGGTTGTTTTTTCTCCAGAGAGTAGTCATACGCTTTTCATATAAAACACTGCTACTGACAGTTGTGGGTAACACAAAAATTGGTCAAGTGAGGACAAGGTGGTAATTAAGAATAACCAGGAATATTGGCAATGTGGGCTGGTTGAGGAAAAATTTATTTTATAAACCCAACAAGAGACTGTTCCAGTACTGAGTGACCCCTGAAAGGTTTGGGGAGTACGGCAGACAAATAACTTATCGTGAGCTCTTACAATGATGCTGCATCAGAAATGCCAGGAGTATGGTCTCAGACAAGAGCAGCAGAGGACCAGTAAACAGGGAGGTTATTTTAGCTCTGTGATGGCACAGAGATGGACACCACACTACTGTACTGAGCACAGAGTCCCCTTTCTGAAATTAAAAACTTGATATGGTGTACAGAAGAGCCAGGAATGTGATGGTGGGATAAGGAAAATTTCTGGCTGAGCGAAGTGTATGTCTATGTATAGTTTATGGAAAAAAATAAACCCAGAGATTTCTTCATTTCCACCAGGAGAGAAATATAAAAAATCATAGGGTGCTGAAGGACTCCAGACAACTGCAGAGAGACCCAAGAATCCAAAATGAGAAGCTGAAGCTAACACATTCAAAGTTGGCAGGGAAAAGATGGGGGTTTTAACATTGTGGTGGATTAGCATTGGAACAAAGTAGGAGGTACTCCTGCAGGAACCTCCTGATGTTTTCCAGTTCGGGTCAGCAGACCCTCTAGACCATACGCTTTTAGCGAAGCCATAGCATTTGATGGGCGAAGTGTCTCACTCCTCTTTTCCCAGCATTTTCCGAGGCGTGATGCTTCCCTTCCTCAGCTGCACCAGCACTTGGTCCCATCTTTTGTGCTTGAGCATTTGCCTGCAGTAGAGGAAAGCAAAAGTACTTGGGGAAAACAGAAAAACAGGGTAACTGTGCTGAAAAAAGAATTACCAGTCCACTTCTACTTGCATAAAGAAAAAAAAAAAAGACAACCAGAAGAAAGAAGAGATTGAGCACTTGTGGAGGTCCACAAGATGTTTTATGAGGTCCCTGTTCCTCTTCCTTCTTTGCCCATTTCTCAGCTGTGCTGGTTGGCCTTTCCCATGAGTAGAAGGGAGAATCACAAAACACACCTATGCAATCGCACATGACACGACCAAAGTCATCGACTTATAATACTGGAAACTAAGTCCTTAGACTCATTTAGACTCATAGGTTCCTCATTTATTTTTAGGGAGAGAAAAAGGACAACAGCAGTTTTTTCTAGCTTCATCCAAACATACTGGTGTTGCAGAGCCAGAGCTGACTTTTTAGCAGCATTTCAAAAGCAATATTATGTTTTTTTTATGCGAATGATTGCCATTAAGCTAAAGCATAGCTTGGTTTTATGTGATTCATGAAACACCAGTGCTTTCTTGTTTTTCTCGCTGCTGAAGTCCCCCTCTGGAAATGCCAAGCCTTAACTGCGTACCTGCCCCCGGCGTCGTGGATGAGGAGTGAGCCAGAACTGACACACAGAGGACTGCCATTATAGCGATGATTAATATTTTGGGTTTTTTCACATTTTTTTTGCTCTTGAGTTTCAGGATTTAAAACTGCTGTGTGTATTCAGTAGAGCCCAGAGTAACTGGAGACAAATGCATGTGTTCACATAATTTACATTTATTGAATTAATAGAAATCTTCCAAATGCAAACGTGTGATGGCAGTTTTCCTCTTGACTTGTAGCCTAACAATCCAAGACTATCTGGGATGAAATGAACCTTAAATGGAGCCACTGCTCTTTCTCACAGCAGATGATTCATCCTCCTGTATTCTGCCATGTGTAAAGGATTAATGTGGATTAGCTCTTGTAATTCAAATTGTGTCTATTCTTTTACTCCATCTTTCCCTGGAAAATAGATGGAGACCTCTTGCCAACTACTGAGGCGGTTGTCCGTTAATTCTTGGAACTTCTGACTACATTTCTACACAGTGTAAACATTTATGTGTCAAACAGCAGTGATCTTTAAAAAAAACAGCCTTCAGCATCTCAGCTATGGTGGCATTCCCATTAAATTGACTTTATATTTTGTTTGTATTCTAACTCCTAGTAAGAATTCCCTTGGGCGTGGGAATATGTATTACAGTAATAAGAATTAGGTAATCAACTGTAAAAAAAAAGCCAAGAAGCCACACTTCTGATAAATATTAATTCATCCCCCTCAGCCTCACCAGCAGAAGACTAACCAAATGCACAAATGAGTAAACAGATTTTACTTATTTTGGTCGTCAGCTTTTTTGTTGCTGAGAGAAAAAGTCCCCAATGTAGCACCAGTCCGTCAAAAGCCCTGGCGAGTACTCGTGAAGTTACTCGACCCTTCAGAAAATGCAGCACTCGCCATGTACAGCAGTCCCATATGTACTGTTCCTTCCCTGACCGCAGAGGATGAGGCTCCTTGAACATATAGCAAGTAGCTATATTCCCATCCCTAACTAAATGCTGTGCTATAACCATCAGAGGCTTTTACCTCTTTATACTTTTTAATTTGTATGCGAAGCTCATAGGAGCACACTTTCTGTGCCGTTCCCGTCCGGCTGCACTGCTGCTTGCACGCTCTTCATCCTCTGTTCCGTATGACGGGAAAACCACGGCCTCACTGGAAGCTGCGGGATGTCTCCTACATGAAATATCAAATTAGAGCAAGATTTAAGCAAGACCCAAGTACCCCCATTCTCTCCTGGACTCGATCTGCCAAACAGCAATAATGCATTTAAGTACTTTGCACGTAATAATGATGTGATGTGCAGGGAAAGCGAGGCCGGAGCAGGCCCAGGGACTTCAGGCACATGAGCGGAGGGTCCTTGCATGGTTGCCCACGTCTGCAGGTCCGCAGGCGGAGCTCTGACCCCTCAGGCCACGCTGTAACGCAGGTGTAGTTGCACTAATCCCACGCTGCAAGCCTGGGTCTCGGGCTGCTTTGGATCCTAGCATAAAATCCCCTATTTTTATGTATTGTCTGGACAGAATATTCAGGTTTCTTTCTCTTGTAACTGAAGTTATGTCTTCTTACTACTACAAATCCGTTACTCTTCTTCTTTCTCACACTGAGACTCATCCCGAACCTCTTCACTCAGCCAAGGACACGCTGTTACCCTTTTGCTTGTTCTGTTCTAGGCTCAGCTCTTAGACCAAAAACGTGGTCAGTAGTTTTCCAAGTGTTATTATCCTTCTTACCTACTCAATATGACATGTTTAAAGGAGAAAATCTGCCTTTAATTAATCCACATTTAAGTGGCAAGTCTGGGGCTTTTGCTTACCTAAACGCATTGCAATGCTGAAGGATGAAGCAGGATAAATTCTAATCAAGTCTTGCACCGACGGTGGCTGTTCGCCCGTCCCACATAACGTGGCAGCCACTGCTGCCCATGTGGGACCCACATGTGGGTCTCTTCATAAAATAACCACCGGACATGGCAACAGCCGTGCAAGGCTTCTCGCAAAGCCTGGCAATGGTTGCCCTGGGGGGGTATTGTCCCAGGGGAGCGGTCAGCCCCGACCCCCTCATCTCTGCTGAAGGAGCCGTCCCACGCCTGGGTCCGGCCGTCCATCAACCCCACGTCTTGACCGCAGCCTTGTCTCCTCTGGGTGTTTGCACCTCAACATTCCCGCCCCATCCCTGCAGGTGCGAGGAGCTCCCTGCCCCCCCGCTGTTCCACAGGACCGTGGTGGACCCCCGCTCCCTCCCCTCGCCAGCTCCCAGATCGTTTTCTGGGTCTGCAGCCGGAGAAGCTGTGATGGCAGCCAGCTCTGGAGCAGCCCCCTCCCTCTCCAGATCCGTGTGCACCTTCGCAGCTGTTTTGTACTCATTTTCCAAATCAATGGTTGCTTTTGATCAAAGTTCTGGCCTTTGCACAAAGCCTCTATTATCTGCAGTAACTTTTTTTTTTGTTTCCTTGAGCTGTGCGCTCTGTAGGTGTATCACAATATCTAAGCATCCTCAGGAGATGACAAAAAGCTGGTCTACTTAAACTGTCAAAACACCTCTTTAGATCCTTTATCTGTCAACAGCATCAGCTTTATTTGGTGGTGGTGCTTTGGAGGATAA
Source organism: Vanellus vanellus (assembly GCF_965231255.1). NCBI lineage: Eukaryota > Metazoa > Chordata > Aves > Charadriiformes > Charadriidae > Vanellus > Vanellus vanellus. The sequence continues at coordinate 1,344,622 of NC_138908.1, read as the reverse complement.
TTTCTCTGGCATTTTAAAACTTAGCTGTTTTCGTCTCTCTCAACTTCTATTCCACTACTTATATTAGATTGAGCACTACTTTGTGGCCTTAAGGTACTTTTTTCCACACTCCTCTTCTAGGCAGTATCTGCACTGGGGCAGGAGGTGACTCCTGGGGGGGCCAACATGCAGGAGGGGTGCAGAAGGGGAAGTCTATGTCTCCTTGCTCATGTTAAGTAGAGGTATAATGTTATCTGTATAATTTCATATATGCTACAGAAAGTCTTGCTTGTTTTAAAATATATAATATGTACATATATACTATACACACACATGTGTGTATATATATGTACATTAAAATCAGGTGCTGAAACAGTCATTCTTTCTACCTGGAAAGGATAGCTGGCTGAGTGCTCTTCAATCCCTGGGCCACTCAATTAGTGCCTCCACTCTCACATCATTCATTTGTCCATTTTAATTGTGATGGGATATTTTGGTGAGTGCAGCTGAACGGGTTTAAATAGCAAATGGCAAATGCTCCTTACAAAACTCCAACTCAAAAAGTGATGTTCCCCAACCCCTGTGCCCAGGTGGTGGCCGCAGCACGCCTTCTCTCCTGGTGGGCATCCAAAAGCTGGGGGAGCTCAGGGTGCAGATTAGCCTCTCGATTTACACTTCAGATTTAATTTTATTTATTGAGATCAGATGGTGGGAAGTCAGGGGGCACGTGGTGCGGCAGGCTGAGCTGTGGGCAGCTCCTGCAGCTCCCCTGGAGCCTGCGGGCACCACCAGGAGGTTGGTGGTACAAGGAACCCACAGGCATCGCTGCTGCGGCCATGGGTATTGCCTCGCCATCACCTCCAGCAGCTCTTTTAATGGGCAGTAATGTCTGAAAGCAGAATGGGGACTGCGGTTGCTGCAATGGGGTGTCTCTGCCTATTTGCTACTCACCAGGATGGTCCCGGGGGGCTGGATTGGATTGGGCTGCAGTGCATGGAGATCAGCATCTGCCTTCAGCCACCCTCCAGCATCTCCCTGCAGAGGCTCTCTTGTCTCTGGTTTGCCTGCAGATGCGAGGCAAGCATTGCAAAGCTGTCGGGAGACATCAGCATTATCAGGAGTGAGGTCCAGAGGACTGATAAAGAGATTTATGGCCTTCAGTCTGCCCTCAAAAATTGTGTTGGCGATTTTGAGAAGAAGGTGAGTAGAGAAGCCTACAGTGAAATACCTGGTGAGTGGTGACTATGCATATATGGATATAGCTCCTTTTCCTAATTGCTGACCAATATTGAAGATTGATATGGTATTTATACAATGTGTCAGGTTTTTTAGTAAAAAAATGTTTTCCATTTACTGTGGAATCATAGTATCATAGAACAGTTTGGGTTGGAAGGGACCCTAAATAGTCATCTAGTCCCTCCCCCTGCCCTGGGCAGGGACAGCTCCCCCCAGCCCAGGTTGCTCCCAGCCCCGTCCAACCCGGCCTTGAACACCTCCAGGGATGGGGCGGCCACAGCTTCTCGGGGCACCCTGCGCCAGGGGCTCACCGCCCGCACAGGGAAGAACTTCTTCTTCAGATCTCATCTCAGTCTCCCCTCTTTCAGTGTCAAACCCTTCCCCCTTGTCCCATGCCTCCCCTCCCTGATCCAGAGTCCCTCCCCAGCTCCCCTGAAGACCCTTTAGGGACTGGAAGGGTCTCTGAGGTCTCCCTGGAACCTTCTCCTATCCAGGCTGACCCCCCCACCTCTCCCAGCCTGTCCTCCCAGCAGAGGGGCTCCAGCCCTCCCAGCATCTCAGGGGCCTCCTCTGGCCCCGCTCCAACAGGCCCATGTCTCTCCTGTGCTGAGGCCCCCGAGCTGGAGGCAGCACTGTGGGGGGGTCTCCCCAGAACAGAGGGCAGCAGAGGGGCACAATGCCCCCCTCGCCCTGCTGGCCACGCTGCGGGGGATGCAGCCCGGGGGCCCGGGGGCTCACTGGACTGCTGGCACATGTTGCCAGCTCATGGACAGCTTTCCCCCACCCACAGTACCCCCAAGTCCTTCTCCTCAGGGCTGTCCTCAACCCATTCTTCACCCAGCCTGGATATGTGCTTGGGATAGCCCCAACTCACGTGCAGGACCCTGCACTTGGCCTTGTTGAACTTCATGACATTCACACGGGCCTGCTTCTTGAGCCTGTCTGGCTCCTTCTGGATGGCACCCTGTCCCTCAGGCGTGTCAACTGCTCTGCACAATTTGGTGTTGTCTGCAAAATTGTTGAGGGTGTCCTCAATCCCACTGTCCATGTCATTGATGAAGATATTGAACAGTTCTGGTCCAAGTACGGACCCCTGCGGGACACCACTGTCACTGATCTCCAACTGGTAGCAGCATTTATAATAGATGCAAGGTAATAACAGATAATAAAAATATTTTAAGGTTTGGGGGTCCTCAGATCATAAATGACCCATGACTATTTCTCAGTATGATTTATATTCAAGTGCACCTAGAAATTTCCTTTGCAGTCATTTTGGAGCTAAAAAAGGCCATCTAAATCCACTGGTTTTCCTTTTTTTAAGGTGGTGGCAGGGATGCATCTAACAGCATGTATCTAATTCCATAGTATTTTTGGCAATGTTTCAAAGGCTTTTGAAACTGTAACATGGAAAAAGTTTTGGAAAGCGGTGTTTTGTGGGAGAGAAGGTTTTTTTCTTCATGGAGTGGATCAGTCAATAGCGGATAACAACTGTTACTGCCTATCATCCCCTATAGCTGACCTTTCCTTGCGAGAGGTTCGCTATGCTCCATAGCAGTTTCAGAGCCTCTATCAGGATCAGGATCGTTAGCAGTAATATTTTACAAGAATGCAGGTGTACTGGAAAATTCAGCTTTCTAAACACAGGGCATGATGGCTCTGCTTCTGCTCCAAACTAGGCGTTGCCTGTGCCCACCAGGATTGGGCAGATGTGAGACTCGCAATTTCTCACGCAGTCTGCTGTCAAATATCATCTCTTTACTGTATTTTGACTGCATCTTCTGCTGCACAAGGCACAGTGCCCATCATCATGCACCTTGCCTACCCAAGGTCCTCTTTTCCAAGGAAAAATTACTCATGACAGAACTTGAAGATATCTTACCTGAAATTCTGTTAAAAGGCACTATTCGGATATATGTCTCCTTGAATACTTATGAAAAACGTTCTTCTTCACCTGGAAATGGGGAATGGACCAGGTGTGTGTGTCAGAGACACATGAAACAGTACACAAAATTGTCTAGAAATAAGTGACAGTAAACATCAGGCAGGATGCAGAAGAATCTTCCTCAGATGAAAAGGGAAAAAAATATTCTCATGTGATTGTAGGAAAGAAGAAAGGAAAGGATTTCTGAAAAGGAGTCATCTGTTCCTGTAAGGGAAGAAAGTCCTGAGTCAACGTCATGAGTCTTCAGTGGCACTTTTTTGACATTGACATGCCATGGCCACCAAACAGGCAGTGGCATCTCCTTGCCAATGATTTTTTGTACTCACTTGGCAAAAAATTTTTGCAGAAAGCTTCTGGGATTTCACATTCCCTTAAATTTATGAACTGGGGGTAGGCAGGCTGGATCCCTCATCCCTCACATCAGACCGCCCTTCAAGATCAAGTGCCTACTTGCAGCAGCAGGTAACATAACCCAGGTGACACAGCGAGAACTCCTGGTGGGTGAGGTCATGTGAGAAATGGGTTTCTGGCAGCTTCCAGTCTCCTCAGTCACTCGCGTTCCGTATCCCAGAGGCACATGGACATCCAGCTTCTCTTGACATAGCAGATGCAGTTGTTGGAGCACCCACAGTGTTTCCAAGCTGCTCCACCTCACTGCAACTCTGATGCGTCAGGAGTGCTCGGTATCACACTTTCACACTAATTGTGATATGCAAAGACAGAGGTTTGTAGATGATGGACCAGCAGCTCAGGACACTGGCTTGCCAGACCCTGTGAGACCTGAAATAACAACTCTCAGAGGGTACATTTCTAGGTTTTTCTGCCCATAGTGCCCGGTGCGGTCCAGCCAGGGCCGCCAAAGGGGGACCACATGCATGTCCATCCCCATAGGACATGGGATGCTTGGCTTCACCTCGTGAGTCCACCTTGTTGTCTGCATCCCAGCTGAGGGCCCACAGGTCGGGCTGCTGAAGCAGTCTCTCATCCCCTCACTGCAGCAAGAAATGATCCTGTGAAAGGGGCGTCTCCAACCAAAGAAGCCTGGGAAAGCATCGGGTACCTGGGACACCCCTTAGCCTGAAGAGCGTGGGGCTCAAGGATTTACCCCTCAGTTCCTGCCGTCACTGGGGACATTTTAGTGGTGCCCAGTGCCTTGGTCAAATAAAGAAAGCGTTGCTTCCTTGTGCGTTTAATAGCGGATCCTGCCCCCACAAAGACTTTGACTTCAGCAGGTCTTATGGTCTTGGTGGCTCTGAGCTCAAGTCTTCAGTCTTCACTGAATGAAATTGCTTGTGAGAAAAATTTGATGTGGTTTTGTGTAGCTGTACCTTGATGTCAGCTGTTTTTTTTTCGTGCTTGCAATCACAATACATATTTTAAATGTAAGTGCTCATAGTCTGGCTCATAAAGGCGTTCTCTGTTGAATTCTCATTAGGTAATGCAGCTATTAGGCAAGATAGAGACTTCCAGCTCTGATCAAAGCTCAAATTTAAAGACCGTCCAGGGAGATCAACAACATCAATTGCAACTTCTGGATTTCAAGTAGGTGATGGAGGGTTTTTCATTATGATAATTCACTCTGAATGCTTTAGTGTGATGAACAGGTTGCCATGAAACAGCAAAGCAAACCTGTTAATTAACATCCATTCAAAACACTAAGAGAAGGTTAATGAAGATCTATGCCATAAAATAATGAAAATACATAATGAAAGTATATTGTCTTGTGAGCTAATTGTTAAAACGAGGCGCTAAATGCCACCCTGTAAGAAGAAAGGTATGAAACCAATTAGCTTCCCATACTTAAAAGAAAGGCACCAACTACAAAGATGCTATTTACCATTATAATTGGGGCTAATTTGGGACCTGCCTAATGTGCAGAAGAAGGGATTTTCGTTATGCACTTGCACCCTCTGCCCACGTCCTGGGCAGCCACCGGGACAGGGATGCTGCGGGCGAAGAGGTGGGCACATGGCTGAAGCAGCCGCGCAGCCTCACGTGCCCATGGGCTTGTGATTTATTTGTTTCTTACTCATGCAGTATGTTTTTCCAGTTCTGGCTGCAGAAGTACTTTTCGGGTGAGATTTAGAGAGGAGGGAGCTCCAGGGAAGGATGCAATGAACAAAAGCGCGTGGCAGCCATGTTCAGAACAATGCATACCAGCACAGCACTGAATAGCAGAACCAGCACAAATAATTTAAAATCTGATGATAATAATCCTACAATAATAGTATTTCAAAGGCAATAGTTCCCCGCCTTAAAATGCTGAATAATTTGAATAAATTCATTTAAATTAAGATTTTATCTGAATTGTTTTCAGAAGTAAAATAGGCTAGAACTTCAAACAGAAGATAGTTCTCACCAAGGGAACTGGGAAAGGAAAAGGGGTGAATGGGGAAATAACAGCTGAAGTGGGCAGTGAATTAAAATTGGGAAAAAGGGAGGAGGAAGGGGGAGACAGAGAGCAACGAATGGTGGAGATGAATGGGACAAGAAATGAAATTAAAATAAGAGGGAAGGAAAAATGGGACAATGCTAAAAAGGAAAGAAATTGAAGTAAAAAATTGAAAGTAAATGTTGAGTTTTTCAAAAGTTAACGAGACTTTGAATTTCATCAGAAAGAGGAAGCTTAAAAAGAGATGGTTTTCAAGACACTGAGATGTGCTGGCATTCTGTAGTTAACATGAAATCCAAAACACTTATTTACTAAAAGTTGAGATTTTATTCCAGTTAATATAAAATTTAATTAAAATAGCATGTCCTTTGGGGAATGTCTGTCTCTTTCTATATTGCCCCTTGAAAAGTCTACCAGATTTATGTATTCTTTTTATAGACCTGAAATAAAATTTAATTTCTGGAGCAGACTGGGGCTTCCCCATAAAACTTGGCATCTTTAAATCAGGTTTAAAGCCCAGAGTTACCTCTTTAGTTGTCATGCAGTTGTCTGGGACCCGGTCGTCTTTGACTGCAGTCTGGCGGTTGTACTGTAAAAGTAGAAACTGATATTGTTACTGAAAACTGGATGAATTTTAAACACATTTCAGGATTTCGTGGGAGTTGTGCCTTGCACAGAAATGTGACCCTTCACAGTTTGGGGAGCAGATGCTGATCTCGTGGGTCGGTTAGGTGGGAATAGCTGCATTCACAGAATCACAGAATCACAGAATCACAGAATCACAGAATCACAGAATCACAGAATCACAGACTGGTGGGGGCTGGAAGGGCCCTCTGGAGCCCCCCCAGTCCCACCCCCCACCAGAGCAGGGGCACCTCCATCAGTGGCACAGGACACGTCCAGGCGGGTTTGGAATGGCTCCAGAGGGGGAGACTCCCCCCCTCTCTGGGCAGCTGTGCCAGTGCTCTGCCGCCTGCACAGGAGAGAAGTCCCTCCTCAGGTTGAGATGGAACGTTCTCTGGTCACGTTTGTGCCCGTTCCCTCTTGTCCTGTCACTGGGCACCACTGGAAAAAGACTGTTCCCATCCCCCCGGCACCCTCCCTTTAAGTACTTGTAAGCATTAATAAGATCCCACCCTCAGTCTTCTTTTCTCCAGACTAAAAAGCCCCAAGTCCCTCAGCCTTTCCTCATAACAGAGATGTTCCAATCCCCTCATCATCTTTGTAGACCTTTGCTGGACCCTCTCCAGCAGATCCCTGTCCTTCTTGACCCAGAACTGGAGACAGTGCTCCAGATGTGGCCTCACTAGGGCAGAGCAGAGGGGGAGGATGACCTCCCTCCACCTGCTGGCCACACTCTGCTTGATGCACCCCAGGATGCCATTGGCCTTCTTGGCCACCAGGGCACATTGCTGCCTCCTGGCCATCCTGTTGGCCCCCAGGACTCCCAGGTCCCTTTGCACAGAGCTGCTCTCCAGGAGGTCAGCCCCCAGCCTGTACTGGTGCAGGGGGTTATTCCTCCCCAGGTGCAGGACCCTACACTTGCCCTTGTTGAATTTCATAAGGTTCCTCTCCGCCCAACTCTCCAGCCTGTCCAGGTCACACTGTATGGTGGCACAGCCTTGCGGCGTGTCAGCCACTCCTCCCAGTTTTGTGTCATCAGCAAACTGGCTGATGGTATACTCTATCCCTTCACCCATGTCATTAATGAATATATTGAACAGCACCGGATCCAGTACTGACCCCTGAGGGACACCACTCCTTACTGACCTCCAACTATACTCTGCACCACTAACCACAACCCTCTGAGCTCTATCTGTCAGCCAGTTCTCAATCCACCCCACTGTCCATTCATCTAACCCACACGTCCTAAGCTTGCCTATAAGGATGATGTGGGAGACAGTGTGGAAAGCCTTGCCGAAGTCAAAGTAGACAACATCCACTGCCCTCCCCTCATCCACCCGTCCAGTCACCCCATCGTAGAAGGCTATCGGATTAGTCAGACATGACGTCCCCTTGGTGAATCCATGTTGACTACTTCTGATAACCTTCTTTTCTTCCAGGTGCTTTGAGATGACACCCAGCACCAGCTGTCCATCATCTTTCCAGGGATGGAGGTCAGGCTGACCAGCCTGTAGTTTCCCGAGTCATCCTTCTTGCCCTTTTTCTATGGCAGAGTCAATGCCATTGCTAATAGATCTGTTTTCACATGTGAAAATTTACTGTGTCACTATTGGAGTTTTCCCTTATTAAATATCCACAAGTATCCCCTTATTAATGTTTCAGGGATTTCTGGACCAAAGACTGTGGCAAATGCTCCTGCTAGATATGTTTTTGCAAGCTCTGTGCAGGAGGGACACTAATCAAAGGAAGCTTAAAATAAAATAAAACAAGGTACTATTTTATTATTAGTAATAAATCATTAATATTCTGAAAGAAAATATTCATCTTAATAATAGTAATTGCATTATTAATCATCATCTTGTCACTGTCAGGCATGTCCCTCCAGAGACAGGCCCCAGCCACCGCCATCCTCCTCAGCAGAGCCACACGCCGGCTGTGCTTCACAGGATTTGCATCCCAAAGAGACCATTGTGATCATTTGGTCTGAACCGTACAAGCCGTAAACCTCACTGGTAAATCCGTAACTGCCAGTGTGGTTTGTGAAAATAATGTTCGGTATTTGTTAAACAACTTTATAAAATGCTACGATAATTATTTCTTTAGCTCTTCCCATTCTCCCCAAAGCAGACTTTGCCTGATTGCCAAATCTTTTCTAAGTTGCCTAAATACAGTCGCACATAATTTAGTTTTAGGTTTAAATATTTCCTTCTTCCCCCTTTTCCAACTTTAGAGAAACTGGAGGAAAGTCAAATTCCAGCTGCCAACTACACAAAGTTTGGGCTTGAACCTTTGAACAAAGAACCATCAATTCTGTCATTCATGGCCAATTCATCTTGGCCCATTAAAATGATATTCCCCAAATTTTTTCAGCAATCTTAACACGAGCAATGGCATGAGACCTTTGTTTCATGCCTGATGGATTGAAATATCCTGATTTTATATATATACATAAATATATATTACAATAACTGCATTAAAGGTCTATCAGAAGAGGCACCAGTGCCGTAACTGCCCGCTGCGGCGGTGGAGCAGAGCTGTACCTCTCGTAATGACCTTCCCCTTCGCCGATCCTCGGAGATGACAGTCCTGCGCTCGGAGCGACAGCCTCAGGGTGGCAGTGGTGGGGTCGACGGAGCGCTGTCCCCATCCCCGCCTGACCTTGCCAGAACGGGGTTTAGATGGTGACGCCTGTGACCACCGTCAGACGGGTCACTCCGTTAGGTCTGAGAAAAGCTCGTTATACCTCCTCTGCCCACACTCCGGCTGGAGCCGGTCTGTGTCATCAGCATAACATCACAGTGCCATATCATTTTCTCAGGGACAAAGATTGGTGCTGCAGGAAGCAAACTCTGTGTGCACGTTCACATGTATGTGGCAGGACTGAAGACAACAAACTCAATACTTCAAGGTTTTATTCTTAAAAAAATAAAATCTTAGAACTACTGAAATGAGTAATAGTGATAAACTGACCTAACAGACTGTTTGCGTAGAAGATCTTGAAGAGACACTGTTCAGTTCATAGCACACTGCAATAATACATGACATAGAGAGATTTTGTTAGCAGTAATTTTTTTTATCACATTTACAGTGACTGCTGATGGTAATTATCGCTTCATTAGGCAGATACACAGCTGTTATCAATCACCTGGTACAAAAAAAACCACTTTCACTCCAACACCCTTTTGGAAAGTGATATTCAATATTAGAAGTGCCATAAGCATTAAGTCTAGTTATAAAATCCTGCTCTTTACCTGTTGGTTCATATCCTAACTGATTCCTGGACAAATTTCAAGCGATCCTTGTTTGCATGCAAGCCTGTGTTAGAGATTAATGCAATTACATTACAATCTTTTGTGACACTCCTACAGCCAGGTCATATGCATGAACATGAAAATTTATATGTATGACTACAACTTGGACTTGTCATGTCTGGTCATGGCTCATGTTGTAAATTACATGTTGCAGCATAAGAAAAGCAGAATCTAAACCATACTGTTCCCTTTAACCTGACATTTTGCAGATTTGATCCGAGCAGTGTTCGTTCTCCACTCTTGCCTGCGGTTCCCTGTCTCCTCCGGGTGCTGCCTGCTCTCCTCCCTCTGGGTGGGCTTTCATATTTTCATCCAACTTCTGCCTCAAAGGCAACTGTGCATTCTCATTTTGTTTGTAATCTTTTAGTTATAAACTTTTTTTATCGTTATGAGCTTCATTTTCAGACCAGAAGTGATTTTGCTGCTCTCCCTGATGCTCGGCAGCACAGCTGATGTTCAATGGGATAGCGTAGTTTCTTCATCCACTTCGAACAGAGTTAATTCAACTGGGAAATTAACATTTTTCAGCCCTCAAATAGTTTTCTAAAGTAGACCACACTACAGAAAGCACATTTTGGCATGTAGGTACAACGTGCAAGGTAAGGATTAATAAAATAATTGAGCTTAGGGCTTGTTAGGAAGCTATTGAAGAGCTTTAGAGTAATTTAAACAATTTACTCAAGTGACTCAAGACTCCCCCATAACACTGACTAAACCTTAGTCTTGTTACTAAAAAAATAATTTTAATTTTAGGTTGACAAGTATTCTAAGTGACTTCAGGGATCAGATACAGACTCATCGGAAGCGGACGGAAGCGCAGTTGACGCGCTCTGAAGCAGATCAAGCCCAGCACAGGCATCAGCTGCTTAACTCCATGAAGGAGAGACTGGTAAGACTTCCCAGCACGTCCGCACGGGGCACTGGGGTGGTCCCCAGCCCTGCCGGGAGAGGGAGCGAGAAGCACCGCTCCCATCACCTTCATCCCAGCAGGTACCAAATCATGTGCACAAAACCCGAGATCTAACACAAAACCAGGTGCCTCAGGACATGGCCAGCAAAATGATGAGTTATGAAAAATCACGTAATCATATTTTGGAAGGGATATCTGGAAGTCATATGGTTCAACCCCTCGCTCAAACAGCGGGGCCAACAGAAAAGTCAGGGCTTGAGCCTCCTCCCGGTGATTTTTACTTATCTCCGAGGATGGAGATCCCACAACACTCTGGGCATCCCAGGAAACAAAGTTTTCCTTGATTACGGCACTGCTTCACATCTGTGTAACCTCGATGCACCCGATAAAGGTGTTTTCCAGTCCCAAAGCGAGCATCGGTGCCACCACAGAGCACCACACTCTTTCATTCACTGAAAGCTCAGAATAGGAAGGGATCGTGTCTGCAAATTCTGCCTAAATACAGACAAACCCTCACCATCCTGCGGATGGCAGAGTAAAATGCGGCACATTTAGGTTCCACAGCAGCAGTTAGCACTTAGCACAGGGCCAATGCCTTTTAATTCATTCCTTCACAGCTTTTAAGGCTTTTTCTCCTTTGCTGTGCGCAGTTCACTCTGCTTCAGGGTGCAAAAGTGGTCGAAACATGATCACCATGTCTTAGCACCAGGATGAAGGCTGCTGATCAAAGACCACAATCAGAAGTTGCTCATAAATGAAACACTCCCAAACTTCAATCTCCATTTATTCTGCCTGATGATGAACTCTTGTACTCAATGCAACCAACACTTAGTGCAGTCAGGAAGACATTAAAAACATTTCTGACGCATCAGCTGCTATCTCAAAGCTTCTGTCTCAACTCCCTTCCTCCGCTAATAGTTTTTGTGATTATTTTGCAGAAAACACACCAATATCTGTGATTACTCTCCCCTAGGGGAGATTGCCGTGCCAAAAAAGACAGTGTTAACACGAGTTAAAGCTTTCAAAGCCACTGTTATAGAATCATAGAATCACAGAATGGTTTGGGTTAGAATGGACCTTAAAGACCATCTCGTTCCACCCCCATGCCCTGGGCAGGAACACCTCCCCCCAGCCCAGGTTGCTCCAAGCCCCATCCAACCTGGCCTTGAACACCTCCAGGGATGGGGAAAACAGGGATCCCCTTCTAGGTATGGGGAAAATTCAACCTTAAATAGGTTGAATGAGGAGTGCATCTGTTTTTCTGTGTACACATACACATGCATGGAGACTTGCAGATGGTGGTCCTCTGGATGTCACCTCTGTGGGGAGCTCTGCCAGGCTGGCAAAAACCTCCCTTGTGAGGCAGAGCCATTGCCTTGGGCCCGTAGGACTTGCCTGGGCTGTGAGGGCTAAAGAAGGTCTGAGGATTTTGATCACATTGACCAGATTTGGAGCTGACCAGAGGAATTGGTGCAACTTGAAGACCAACGAAGGGGTGGGCAGCTGCGCAGCTCAGGTCTGAGTCCCCCTCTGAGGAGGGTGAATTGTCTCCAAGGGCTGTGCTGAGCTCACAGGAGGGGGAGGACTTGTTGCCATCCCTCAGTTAGACAGCTCTGACGGGGCTCAGCCTCCTTATTCATGCCGGCAGCTGAGCTGGGGTTACACCACAGAGATGCACCCCTGAGACTGGAAAGCTTGTGCTTGAGACGGGCAGATGGAAGTGACCTGAAACGGGTTTTCTGAGTTCCCAGTCTGTTGTTGCAAAGTGTGACAGCAAATCATCAGATGTAAAAAGCATCTTCGTCCTGCCCCAGCCCCTCTGTCCCGGTCTATTTGGTTGGTTCGGGAAGAAAGGATTGACATCTCCTCTGGGGTACCAGACCTCACCTGCACTTATTCACTGCTGTCACCCGTGGGATTAGGAAGCAAGGCTGATGGAACGCACGGTTGGTGGCAGGCAGGGTAATGCGGGCATATGTAGAGTCTTACTATGAACCTGTGTTATGTATTTAAAGGAAAGAGCAGAAGAAAGAGTAGAAGAAAAGCTCCTACTTCTGTCGCTAAAGCTAGAACAAATGGGTAAACCACAGAAGTATGAAAAGCAGTTGAACCAGATGAAAAGCGATGGAAAAAACCTACATGCAAGAATCGCCAGATTTGAAAGACAGATCTGGAAGGAGCTTGAGGAAATCCAAAATGAATACAGATCAGGTGAGGATGGAGTTTCATGCAATTTATTTTAAAAACACATTTCTACAGTAACTTGCTGCTCCTGAAAATACTTTCCAGTAAAGTCAGGACGACGTTAAAAGACTATTTCTCTCCCAAACCCCATTTACAGAGGTGTACGGGTTAGCCCGCCCGCCTTTGCAAACAGCCAGCACACAGGCTGCTCTCTCTTCCTGAGTCTCAAGGTAAGAGCATTTAAAAGGCAATTTCACAACCCGTTTTCCAGATTTTTTAGCGTACCTATTAGTTCAGTTATCAAGGTCTTTAACCATCTTTGGGAGGTGCGGGTCATTCCCTTTTGCACAGATCCTGCATCTGAGATCATATTTGATGGTTTTATATAGTTGTGATCCTTTACTCCCCATTCTCACCCGACAGCATCTGGAGAAGGAGGCATCTGGATGAGTTACAGCTCCCGGACAGGGACCAGACGTTAGGCGAGTGAACAGGGAAGCAGTTAGATAACGTTGTCGAATTCATGGCAGCTGCTTCTTTTGGGGACAGTCACATTAATGCAACTCACAGAGCACGAGCTACTTTACCAGTCTGAGCTGACTACGGCTGCTTCACTTTCAGCAGCAATTAGAAAGGCTTTCACCTGGCTCTAGGGTGACATGGCCTTCTCAAGGAAGGCTTTTCCTGCTGTAGTCTATCCTCTGTCACTCAAACCTGCCCGGTTGTAACACCCTCCCCTCACAGCCTATAAGGGAAACACAGTGGACACATCAGGTTATCCAAAAAAATCACTCAGCCCCCTCTCCAAGGCAACAGATGGCTGAAAATCACTACACGAGGGCTTCACATCTTACACGTTCTCACTTGAAGCTAAAGCGTCTGGTTCTCATCTTGCAAGCTGTCTGTGGCTGAGGACCCCAGAGCTTTACTTCAGCTCCGATTCCTTCATTATCTGCAACCCACCTACACGCCCTGCTCCAAGGCTGGAGCAAACCAGGCTCTAAATTAGAGAAGGGCTTTGTGCAGGTCGGCACAGGAGCGCTTGGCTGTCTGCAAGACCATCTGAGCGAGCACAAGGCAGCGTCACGAAGAAAGCTGTGGCTAAGAAATTTCAGAATAAAAGATTCTGGTGCTGAAAAGAGCGCTCTTAACTTCGCATTCCTGCCTGCAGAAATTAACGATAGAGGTGGTCTGTTTATACCAAATTTTGGCCATGCTGGTGTTCAAACTCAAGCCCAACAACCGCTCTTCCCCGTGGTAGGGGCTGACCCCCCCAAAAAGGGGGAAAAGAGGCTGCTGAGGAGGTGCAGAGCAGCAAGACGGGTGCAGAGGCATCCTCTAGACTGCCTCAGCAGCTGCTGGTGCTGCAGCACAGATTGGCATCTTGGAAATCAGAGACGCGTCTGGAATTTATAAAATTCTAAGCACAATGTGGTGACTTGGTTGAGCACTGTCTAAGGGGTAGCAGTGGCAAAATTAATCCATATTAAACAACCAGCCCGAAAAGAAAAACAGGTCATCAGCTGCCATGCTACAATAAGCACTTCAAGAAAAAAAAAAAAAAAAAAAAGGAAGAGAATGAATTTGAATCCGCTGTTAGGCTGCTTGCTTGCTAGTAAGTTAACACCTATGTGACATGCTGGACAGATGTGATGAACTCCTGTGTTGTAATTTGAAAGTTGGTGCAATCTGGAAACAGCTGGGTAACAGCAGGTCACAATTTTACTTTTCCAGGCTTTAATTGACAATATTTCACCCTACAGTGGTTCAACAAAGGTGTGTCAGGTGCTCTGTAGCTCTGTTTTTTGGAGAAAAGCATGTCTGCGCACTCCCATCTTTCTTTTTGTACACCTACACGCGTGCGCACGCACGCTCAGCCGGCGAGGCTGCGCACTGTTCCCGCGGGAGCACACAGGGAAACCGCGTCCGTCGCAGATGAAGCGTGACTCCCGTACAACCCGCCTACGGTTGCCACAACGCTGGCAGATGCGTGGCACCAGCCCTGCCGCTGGGCAGGCACTGCAGGGCCAAAGCGTCAGTATCCCATGGGAACGCTGAGTCTTTGATTCAAAACAAGGTCTGCGGACTTAAAAAACCCAAACCAAACAAAAAACCCCAACGCTCCATGGAAGAACAATATGGTCTAAGGCTAACAATACCCTCTGTGTTAAAGACAGACAGTATTTTCTTCACTCTGCAGCACAAACCTGATGTCAGTTGCAGTTTACAGCTATGCATAACCATGCTTGGTGTTGTCAAATGTATGGAAGATACCATTCCTACAGCAAGCAGTTTGCAACCAGTGCTGCGAATGCATGTCTATGGGATTCAGTAAAATGATGAAATAGAGTGGATTTACTGTGCTTGGTACTAAACGTGGGTCAGAAACCTTTGCAAAGAAAAAGAGCCATCTTTTAATGTATTGAAAGCAACCGCCATTTAATTAATTGTTCCTATTCCTTTGCCAGGATTTCAATCCATTCACGGATCTCTGGAGCTGCTCAAACAAATACAGAACACAAAACTGAAACTTGAAAAAAAGAAAATTCAGAAAGACATGAAAAAGATACAGTGAAAGTGACCTCCTGGAAGACTAAACACTAAGAGCAAGCCTTGTCCGCTCTTGCAGGTGCTCTCTTCAGTAGAAGCGGCACCGCGTTAAAGAAAGAATCAGCCTTTAGACGGACCTGTTTTTGTTCTCCCCTGTCCCTGAAGGATGTTAATGCTACTTAGGACATTGTGCAGCCACAGAAATAACAGCTGTGTAACACCAACATGCATTTTCAAACCAATTTTACAACAGAATACTTCACCATAGAAGAAAAGTTAAAAGTAAGGACTGACTTAAAATTTTACAAGCAGATTTCATACGGAAGTATCCGTATTATTTCAAGGACTTGAAGAAAACAAGGATGCAGTTACTGAGTGTGGTTACCCCAGTCCTGCCATAAGCTGCATCGGTTTCAGATTGGTGTAGATATTGAGATCAGGTCTAGTAGACTCCTCCAGCTGCACGCAGGGTGTACGCAGTGACAGCATTATGAAAACTGGTGTCAGAATACTGATGGCGTGATTTGGAGCTAGTATAATGAGTTACTGGATCATTAGAAGTAAATTGGGTACAGGTGACAAAATGCAAGTTAATTATTAGCAGATGCATTGTTAAGAAGGTCTATTTCTCATCTTCTCTGAATAAAAGTTAGAGGCGGTTTGCTACAGAGTGCTCAAAAATGTGACTGACATTGTGGGGTTTGTATTGTTACCAAAAAAACCCACGAAAATCAATCTGGAACTATGGAGTAAAACTCTGGGAGAAGGGCAAAAGAAACATATCAGTATAATTTCCCAACAGAAGCTAATATGAGTTCTTTAGCACAGAGGCCAAAAAAAGGCAGTCACAATGTAATTGCGATAGAAACCTGAATGTCTACAAAATGTTTGTTTCCAGAAAGCCCAATACTGTCCATTCCCCAGAGAAGAAAATTCAAGAGGACTCGGATAACCATCCTCCTCCTCCAGCAATCCATATCTCAAATCTCTTGTGCTTTTTGCCCTACAGAAAAGCAGGTTCCTCGAGGCCACGAATTCCAGGCGGCTCCTCGGAGAAGCCGGAGCTGCACAGCGGGACGGCTGAAACCGCATTGATGCAGCCAGGAGGGAACACCACTTCAGCCATTAGTCACGTCGCTCCTGCAGGCAGAAACGGCGTTATGTCAACAGTTTCTCTAGCGAGTAAAAAGTCCCAGAAATCACTCATCTCTTGTAAAAGACCAAGAACAGACACCACGGCCGCACTTTGCGTGTGGCCAGGCTCTTGAGAGAGCCAAACTCCACAGGAAAGGCTCCCAGCCTCACGCCTGCTTTCAGGACGGGTCTGTGTTTGTCACATTCCCACAAGCAGCAGGAAAACAGCAACCTCAAAATCCCAACAATGCGCAGCAGCTTCTGAGCTACTCTGAATCCGTATTTTGGTCTCGCTGTATGTTCTGTCCATCACAGGGGGCTCTGCCTTCACTGTAGACCTAAAGTCCGTTACTGCAGACATTTGGAGTTGAGGGCAGCCTCCCAAACTGTCTTTCTCTAGCTCTTTCTAGGCATTTTTGCTGGCTTTTGCTCATGTACTTGGCTGCGATGAAGCAGCAGTTCATACGGTTTGCTGCATCTGCCTCCCACCGAGTAGTCTGGATGCTGCAGTTCTCGGTGTGCTGAGAAAGAGCAAAAGAGTGAAACACAAGGTCATTGACGAATGGGTTTCTAAAACCACATGGTGTCATAAAAAAAAAAAAAAAAACAAGAAAGGAAAGGAAAGGAAAAAAAGCCAAGACAACCTTTAGAGTCTAACCCCGGAAAAGAGAAAAGGACAGATGCAGTGCTGCACATTTCCCACCCACCCACTCATTCACCCTTTCACATGGCAGTATGGCACATACGAGTGTTACTCTATCTAAGCACCGATTTGTATAATAGCTTGAGGGCCTAATTATAAATTCAGAGAGCACATGACTATATATTTGGAACGTCGCTATTCTTTGAGTGACTTCACTGCAAAAAGGAGTTATCTCAGTATTTATCACTCCACGCTGCGACCAAACTCCAGTTGGCCCCTCTCTCCCCTGAGAACACCAAATTTAAAAGTTACTTAACTGTGAGCTGTTCGGTTAAATCAGTAGAAAGCCATTTAACTGGGAGAGAAGGAAAGCTAAATTCTACACTTCCAGGACCATATTCAACTGGGCTGTAGAATTAGGGATGTATTTTGCCTTGCAAAGCTGCATTTGTGCAGCATCAAAACAGTTCTCAAGGGTTTTACATCTGTGAATTTAAAAAATACCTCTTTTTAATATAAAAGGTATCAAACAGAAGTACTGCAGAGAGAGAAGCATACCTCTGTGTGTGTGTTAAACTCTGAGGTTAGGCAAGGCTGAATTAATGGAATTACCCAATGTACTTCATGATACAATCTTGAGAGAAGCTCAGAAGTAGAGCAGAAATCCAGTTCAGCAATTCTTTGGAAATACAGAGAATGAGGTGAATATGCATGACTCAAATAAATAAATAAAATTTCCAGAAGCAAGCCATTATCTCATGTTTGTATAAAAGGATATGGAAGAAGCATGTAAAACTCTTCGCACCTGAAGTAGCAAAAAGCTCTACCTCGAGATTCATTAGATCCCATTGCATTCTGCCTTCAGCATAAGCCAACATACTAAAACAAATTACAGTGGAGGAACATTTATTTTTTCCCTGCTACAGCAGCAGCAGCCGAAGGCACGCCTTCCCAGGCAGCGAAACCCCTGAACAACCCTCTGCTCCGCAGCCCAGCGACGCCCCGGTGCCTTCCCGCAGCACTTCGCATGCTAAAGCTGAGCTCCACCTCCAGCTATAAAATACGGGGCTGCCTCACCCCCCACAAAGTTACACGTTTTTCCAGTGTCACAGCAGACCTGCTACAAGTGCTGATTTTGCAGAGGCTATAAATCCTTAAAAAATGAGGTGAGCAAGATTTTTACCTAATACTGTTGGATTTTGCAGGAGCTGGAATGTAAACTCGTGTTCCCCGAGCATTTTTCACTGAGTAGGTGGTAGCGGTGGGTTTTTTTTACCCTACAGGGCATGTAATACAACTTTGGGCTGTATAATTATCTTGTTCGAAGGATTCATCACTGATCACAGTGTAAGTAACTTCAGGGTCTTCTGAAGAGAAAAAACACCATGGGATTTTTTGGGTTTGTTTTATTTTTTTTTTTCCCACTGCTGAATATTCACAGCTGACGGTTATGCAGCTGGTTTCTCTGGCCTGTAGTTATTTGCCTGTTCTTCCAGGTGTTGGCTGAAGGTTTAGCGCTGAACAAAGCACAGGGTAACACTCAGGTAGAAGCGTTTCTGCCTAACGCGTTACCCAGGGTGGGCAGCCACTTGCTCTCCCACCACCAGAATAGGAGGCACAAATACCAAGGCCATACACAAGGATACGAACGACAGGCTGCAAGAACTTCTCCAGGTTTTTTATAGCAGCGAGCTAAAAAAAGTTACAGCTAGTCTTGAGAGTCACGAGTCTGCCTTTTGCAACGTTCATTTTTAATTCTTGCAGCTACTGATAGTTCAAGACTATGTGACAGCAGGCTGTGAAGGGAACCACAATCAATCTAAATTTACCCCCAAAATTCTTTTTTAGGAAGGTATTTTGCATTGAGATGGGTGGGAGAACAAAAGTGTGGGAGACAAGGAGGGATTCTTGCCATTCAGAGAGGTTTCTGCTCACCTCCACAGAGTAGAAACTGCAGCCTACTGAGCTCAGTTTTCCTCTTTAGAATGACAGCGGCACGCTCGTGGCTCTCGCTCGCTTTCTGGAGATCACGGCGTATGGCTGGTCACAGAGATGCGCATCCCACACACCGCGGGTCAGCATCCTGCATGCTTGAAGCCCAAGACAACTGGTTCCAAACCCAAGAGTTTATTAAAGGCAGTCCCACCGCACACCTTGGAAGTGCCCTTTCCTCTCCATAACCAGGGACTGTATGAGCCACCGTAGGACTTTGGCAGGCAGAGAGTTATTATAAGAAACTTTAAACCAGGAAGCGGAGAGCTATTGTGACTCTTGTCAACGTCTTGAAAATCCCCAACAGTAACACCGTCAGACTAGAATCATTGCTTGATTTTTTTTTATTTTCATGTACATAAAGGCAAAGTAACATCACGCCTTAAGAACCACTGTCATGATTCATCCAATTAAGCAGTCAGCAGCAGAATTACCAAGACATAAATAGTGCCTGTTACACACATTTATAAATATGGCCCTGTCCCTGACAATCACAAGCTTTTCTTGATGGGAATGCTCACTGAAGCCTGCAGTCAAGAGGATACACTGCTGTAATTAAGCTAATCGCAAAAAAAAAAAAAAATTAAAAAAGTATAAACTGACACTGTACATGAAGTTCTAAGCAGATTTGGGTCTCAACTGCAAAACAAAGTACATCAGAGCATCATGGTCTTGGTTGGGATGGGGTTGACTTTCTCGCTAGCAGCTGGTGCAGTGTCGTGTTTTGGGTGTGGGGTGGGAATGGTGGTGGCAGCGCACTGGCGGTTTTGGTTGTGGCTGGGCAGTCGAGGGCTGTTCTGCTCCTCACACTCCCCGCCAGCGAGCAGGCTGGGGGGCACAAGGAGTCGGGAGGGGACGCAGCCGGGACAGCTGACCCCACTGACCACAGGGATATTCCACACCACGTGACATCCTGCTCAGTGTATAAAGCTGGGGGGAGAAGAAGGACATTCGGAGTCACAGCGTTTGTCTTCCCAAGTCACCGTTAGGCGTGATGGAGCCCTGCTTTCCCGGGGATGGCTGAACACCTGCCCACCCACAGGAAGCGGGGAAGGAGTTCCTTGTTCTGCTTTGCTTGCGCATGTGGCTTTTGCTTTACTTACTAAGCTGTCTTTATCTCAACCCACAACTTTTCTCACTTTTACTGTTCTGATTCTCTCCCCCATTGCAATGGGGGGAGAGAGCGAGCGGCTACGTGGTGCTTAGTTGCTGGCTGGGGTTGAACCACGACACAGAGCAATACAGGCATTTTAAATCTCTGAATGTTTTACAGTATCTGGAAGAGAAGTTTGCTGCTACTTAGCTAGTAAGATTCTGTGCCAAGAAAACCTTGCACCACTGCCAGTGCAGTTAATATTGTATTTCTCTTTGTGGCCAACGGGGAAATACAGACAAGTCCTCTTCATTGCAAGTAGCACTGAAGTTTCAGTCAGGAAGAAAACAATAGCAAAATTCAGAGTTTTCCTTTCCACTAAAGTGTATTTCTATGGTGGAACCCATGTCAACAAGAAAATAACCTACTTTTGTTCAAGAAAAAGTAAAACTAAAGACAAAGTTGCAGTTGCTGCAACAAAAAACAAAACCAGACACAAACAAATAAAAAAGCACAAACCACATAAGCTCTTGGAAGATGGACTGATTAAGTTGCACAAATGGAAGAATTTTCACTTGAGATAGTCCATATTAGGCACTTGCTGACAATTTCTCATTTAGTTCCAGAGCTCTAACATCTCCATTAGCTTTGGCATTTTCTATAAGCACCTGCAGAGAAAAACAATGAAAAACTGAGAATTTAAGATTTTACTGTTAGCGTTTTACTGGCAATCTCAAATGCATTTTAATTTCTGCTATTCAGTTTCCCTAAATGATTAAGTAACCCATAAGCCCAGATAGGAAATATTCAACACTATGCATCAGCTTCCTTAAAACATCAGGCACGTAAAAAACCCCACCTTCTAGTGACTTGCTAAACCTGTAGCCACTTGCAATGCACTACAACGGCATCATTTGTCACTTGAGGCTGAGACTCAAGTCTGACAAGTAACTCACCTGCTGGCGATGAAACAAGCAGAGCTAGATGAGACCCATCTCCCTGACGAGCACGCTTGCCTCCTGCTAGTACATTTGTATAAATCTAAATTTGCCAAACAGAAGCATTCTTGACAGCTACTTAAACAAGATACTGCCAAGGTATCCTTTTGCCTCTCCCACTTAAATTTACCCTTCCTTGATTTACTTTCCATACCTCCTATTTCCAGCATTTCTACTAGGTAAAAAAGTTCCCATGACAGGCTAATTTTCACAGATGTTCATAGGCTTCTGGTACTTCTCTTGTAATCCAATCACATCATACATATTAAAAGTAAAACCATGAAGTAGAATCAAGAAAATCTTTACTCTAGCCATTATTTTTGTTGTACTCCTTGGCAGAGCACAGATCACATTGCAAGTGCAATGAGATGATAGCGGGATCATCTAAACTCATTAATTCTAGCTTTTTTATGCACCTATTTGTCTGTGTATGGATTTTTGTCAACACTGAGCCTGCTTGATGTACTGTACCTCCAAACGTACTTTGTTACAGATTCAGCATTTCAGCAGGGAACAGCTTCTAATCTGGGCAAAAGAGGTCATCGTGCCAGCGGCAGCAGCAGCGAGATTATTAGGTGAGCGTATTCAGAGTTTGAGTAATAAAGCGATTCCAGTTACAAGCCAAAATGAACCACCCCCCTTTGCATCACATGAAAGAGCTGTGTGGATTTGTGAGTTTGACTAAATCCATTTGTGAAGTACTATCAACAGAGACTAATGTACCATTTACTATGTACTGAAAATAATGTACCATTACAGATGTAATAAGAATCTTAAATACAGCGCTCAACTGTTCAGATCTTTTGGGTCAAGGACACCACACTGTTCCAGCCAGGCTAAAGGGAATTAACAATTTTTGTGCATTAATATGTTCTGGTAAAATTCTGGTAAAATAGTGTGCGTGTCTACTGAAAAGTCACTGGTAGAATTCTTGCCAGTTTGGATTAGAGAGAGATTTTACTGTTTGTTTTTCATTAGTATTGCATGGAAGAATGGAAGACTTTCAAACAAACTGGATGCAATTTTGAAAATTGAGGTGTGTTTTGTCAGTACAAAATCCTTAAACATTTCAACCTCTAGGGCAGGCAAGGCAGCACCTGCCTACCCTCCCTCTACCCTGCTGCCAAGCTGCAAGCATAATACCAACATGAATAGACTGAATTTCTGTATAAACCGGACTGCCTTACATCTATTAACTCATGATCATCTTTGGCATATAGATGTCGCAGGAGGTACCAGCGTGCCACGGACACTATGGTTTCCGGATTCCCTGGTTGATATACCACTCTTTCCAACATTCGACGAGTCTCCCTAGAAGCATAACCAAAACATAATCCAAATCAAATGCATGACTAGGACGCCTGTTAACATACCGGTATCCCAGAGCAAGCAACAATGATCAGTGGTCATATAAGGGAAGGTCCTTATTTCCACACCGCCCAAGAAAGTGAAGGAGCAGAGCTGTGGATTCCTTTGTTTCCTATCTAGCTGCATCTAGAATGCTAAAGAGTACTGCCACGTTGCTATGCTTAACATACTACACTCAAGTTTGTGCTTTAACTAGCAAGTAGCCCAAATTAGATTGACATAGCAGATTGTGACTGCTGCTGTAACATGATAAACATCGTGCTGCCTGTGAACTCAGCACAATCTCCGATTTCAGTACGTGATCTGCTGAACAAGTACAGCAGGTATTCTCCTGTTTAAGAGCTATGAAACAAATCTTTTGGAAGACAGTGCACCTGAGAGAAGCAGGTACTACAATAAATCTTAATGTTCCCAAGAAAATTCAATATTCTGCACAAATATATTTAATCCAGGCACTCACAAAAGGTACTGCAGTTCCTGCAAACACAGAGACAAGATGTGAAAGTGCAGGAGAGAAGGAAATGGGAAGAGAGTACTAAAGAGAAGTCTAAAGTCTGGGCTGATACTACCTTCCAACACCATCAGCTTATAGCTAGCCAAGACATTTTCAAATTCACTGTGTCATTAGAAATCTGGTAAAAACTGGCAATTAAGTTTAGGGATGTCATATTCACTCACTCGTGCTCCATCAGCTCTGGCTCTTGTTTCAAGAATTCTGTCCTGTATAAGCAACGTGATTGTCTAGTATGCTGTGATTTAACAGGCTGTCGAGAGGTTACATCTGTTTTTTGCTTGATATTAGTAGTTAAGATTAATTTCTTGTTTCAGGATTTTGAAGCATCTAGGCAGATCAATTAGATCTTGTGATATACCTTACTGTTCACCTAAGTTAATATCTGAAATTGTAATAAGACTGGTATTAATTGATTAAGTAAGTTTTCAGCCCAATTTTGTTATAACTGACAACAGTCAGTCACATTAGGCTGTCTGTCACCTTTTAAAAAGCCCACAGAGAAAGTAAGCTGGTTTATTAGAAATTTCTATAAAACCAGGTGAAATTATTGAACAAAAACATCAAGAATACTCAAACGTTCCATAGCTTAAGCAAAAAATACTGTAAAAGACAAACTAGACTTATAACTGAACTCATAAAGCACCCTCCCCCAAATCTTCTTCCTTTCCTCAAAAAACGACAACAAGCACCAGGCTCTTTGCGAACGAACACAAACTTTGACTGTGAGCCCAAATTAGGATCAAAATGAATCCCAGCAGTAGATAGGGTACTGATGTTTGTTTCCATGTTGTGATTTAACAAGATCTTTGAGAAAGGTATAGACTACCTGACTAACTTATTGAGGTAACGTGCTATTAAAACAACATACAGCTGTTTTTTTTCTTGGTATGAAGGACCTACATGGGATTTTTTTTGAGAAAAGCAGGAAGATTCTGCTGCTTCCTGCTCCCCGCACTACTAACCCCTTCCTCCATCTCCCTTTTGACAGCCATACTACTTCAAGAACTAATTCCTTTTTTCAATTTTCTTTTAGTTCTTGGACCTAGATCTGGGGATAATGACCGCTTGAACTTTTAGACAGTGTGTTCCATGTAAACTTAAAAGATCATGCATACCTTGCTCCCATTTTGCGATTATACTGCAGCAGTGCTTGTAGGAGAGCTGCCAGGGGGCAAGAAGAAAGCTTCAAAGCTTCAGTTGTTGCCTCCTGAACCAAGGATGGCCAGTGCTCATTCGAGACATTAGCCTATGATAAATGGGGAAAAAAAAAAAAAAAAACACAGAAAAAAAGAAAGGGCAGAGTATGTAGCATAAATCAGTTTTTGTTTGCAGCTTTCTAGACAGTAGCTTTAATTCAAGCTGTTTGAGGTATATAAACTATTTGGCAGGTTAGAGACAGATTTCTTTAAAAAACCAAACCAAACCAAAAAACAACAACAAACACTGGTTAGAAGAGCCTGGAAAGGTCATGCTAAATATTCTAGGACCAGCCTTGCCAGCACTCCACTTGCTCGTTTATGCAAAGAATCTTTTTTTTTTCCATACATGTTTTAGTAATGCTTGTTTTAATCACTAACTCTTGTTTGCTCTTCACCTTGTAAATTTTCATCCTGTGCACAAGACCAACCTAGAATGTAGAATTTATCCCCAGAAGTGACAACATATTTTACCAGAAGTAAAAGCCAACTCTAAGCTGGTAATTACCTAATAGAATAACTATTGAACAAATCCCTGTATCTTTTGGCTTATTATCCCCATTGTGTCCAGATAGCATTCAAATTACTGTACTTGAAGGGCTGCCCAAATTTTCATTTGGACAGATAATTGGGAGACAAGTAATTTTCAAACACAGAGCTTTCTTGGATCTGAGCAAGGTTTTCACCAGGCTTTTGCACATTTCATTAAGCCAGTGCAGATTAGAGACACCAAACAGAAATCCACTGATCAGCTGCTCTGCTCATGCAAAAAGCAGAGATGAGATAATCAATTTCATACTAATTGCATTTTTAAACAAAGTCTTGTATATTCTCAGGCAATTCGGGCGAGCATTTAAAGAAGTGGTATTAATAAAGCTAGAAGGTACCTTGCAACTTGTGGAGACATTTAAGAGCTATAGGAAACAGGGAGCACACCACAAGAAAACAGACAGAATAATCATGGGAGGAAAAATCCTGTCACTTGACAAATTCTGCCATTTGAAGCATATGGCTTGTGAGAAAGAAACTTGTCTACACTGAGGGGGATTCTCTTTTCGCACCAGAAGCAACAGCTTTGCAGCTTTATCCTCGGTAAAACTGACTGCCTTTTCTTATATAAGCAGTCAGGATATATGGGGTTCCTTTGCCTGATTTTGATTATGGCTGTTAGCTCAATCATCTGTTAAAATACATGAGAAAGAGTTAGCCAAGATCACAGCAGTATCTATTTTTTACACCAGGCTTTAAAGAAGCCTGGAGGTGCACTTCAAATTTCTAGAGTGACAATGCTTTAAAAGAACAGACACTTGCCAAGAATTTGAGTTATGTTCACCTGGCCCCTCGGTGCAAGGAGTAGAATAATTTTCTTTATACCACAATGTACACTTCCCTTAGATTGTTTTTATACTTCAAGGCAAGGCACCATATCTAGAAACAACCACACAGCATACAGTTACTTGAAACTTGACTGAAGTCTCTAGGTACCAGTGCAGGAAAAATGTTTGTAACAAGAGGACAGAGGCTTGCAGGGTAAGTCAATTTGGATGATCAAACTGAATCTGTTATTAGAGAAACAAGCCTTATTGAACAAATTAGCTTCTTCATGTACAGAGTGGTTCTATGTGATTATTTCACAGCAACCTCTCACAAAAAGACATTCTAAAAACAGTCTGTTGCCCCTTGCAGTCTCATTTTATTCTCTAGTTGCAATTCATAAAACGTAAAGTCACTTAAACAGGGGCTTAATTTAAAGACTGCAAAGTCCTACATCCCATGAACTCCTGTTAAATCGTGCAGTTATGTAATTTTGATTATCCTACCATGCAGATTTCCAGTGCGAGCATAGCTAGCCTGAGCAGACTGGATAACTTCCCATTCCAGCTGCCCTGCTGTGACGCCAACTGCAGACTCTTTCTGTAACACATCTCTGCTCCAACCATCATCCTTTGCGACTGATATACTTTTGCCAGCCACTGAAAATAAACATTCAACAAAACGAGTTATGGAGCCACCGAAACACACATACATCCATTAGGTAATATCATTTAGTTTCAATTTACAAGAGCACGACAGCATACTATTAGCTAATACACCACCACCCACCCAGCCCACAACATACTACGCACTGCCCTGCAGGAAAACGTCGGCTACTGCAGAGCTGGCAGTACACCTCACTACAGCGCTGGCAGTACACCTCACTACAGCAACTTATTTCGCAGTTCCCTTGACCACCCACGGGGAACTGTTCGACAGCTGTCTTAATCTGGAGATTGCTCACAGGTGAACAAATAACATGACCAGCTTTGTGAAAGTCACCCTTCAGGCCAGAGAAACATTGAGTGGTGCCTCATTTGTCTCTAGAAGATGAAAAGAATTTTTCCTCTGGAACAAAGTTTTTTTCAGCCCATCTGAGTAATGCCGGGAACATGAAAGACATTACAATGCGAGCCTGAGCTCAGCTAATGGGTGTAGACTTGGGCTACAGTTTCTGACCCAGCGGGGTCACGCTGGAGGAGCCAGGTGGGCAAAGGAAGCAGACACTGGGATCTGTGCAGAGTTTCATGCTCCTGCTGCCTGCTCCGCCAGCAGAAGATGTCCTGGATTTGCTCACGAAGAGCAGGAAAAGGAATCTAACTCCTTCCTCTTTAATTCTGTAGTTGTCACATTTTTTGAAGCAGACGTAGCCACAAGTCTGCAAACCCCTGACGTGTACATGATATACATCAAGATGCATAAGCCACATTTAGAAATATCCTTTGCTGGACCACCAAGCAAATAAAGAAACGTTAAAAAAAACAATTCCCTTGCTTTTAAGCAAAGGTCCTTAGACTTTTCCTAGCTAAAGACTGCCTGGTGTTAGAAGGGGCAAAATTCTTAACCCTTTCTGATGCATAGAAGTTATTTATCATTAAGAAGAGACACACTAGAAAGTATCTATTTGCACTAGTGAGATTGTGCATCCTTGACGTGAAGCTGCAGGATTGCTTTGTAAGGTAAAACATCCATTCATGTGCAGAAAAAAAGAGCTTTCTTTAGCCTCAGTTGTTCACTGCTGAAGATACCTAGCACTCAAGATGCGAAGAAGAGAACACTCATGCAAAGGCACAACGGCAGCTCTGCCAGATCAGCTTTTCTCTATTTTCCGGGTAAGCCACAGCACAATGAGAATAGCCATCATCAGATCAGTAGTTCAGCAGTACTCCTAAATCTTGCAAAACAACCATTAAGCCAAAAACTTAAGCAAAAAGCAAAGTTAATGGCCCCTCTAACTTAGCAAAACTGTAAGGCATCACGATGGATACATCTGAGACAAAACATTTATCAAGCTCCTAGAAGTCTAGAGACAGAAAACAAAAAAGCATAGATCTATCCATTAGGAACAGATGTAGCAGCCAGGCTTTTTCAGAATGCTATCGGAGCCCTGAAAAATATCTTCTTTAATTGAAGACTGAAAAGATCTTTCTCAGAGCTATCTTATCTGTGGCCTGGATTTAAAAGAACCAAAACCTGGGCTGGTGGGAGGTGTCCCTGTCCACAGCAGGGGGTTGGAACTAGATGATCTTCAAGGTCCCTTCCCACCTAAACCATTTGATGATTCTATGAAAACACAACTCTTCCCACACCCCCAGCAAACCACATACGCTTTCAGTTCACTTCTTCTCCCTGATTGTAAGCAAGATGATGCTTGGCTATGCAAGGGATGCTTGAAGAATATATATAAGCCCTAATTCCATATTCAAAATATATTACTAAAACAGGATACAATCGTGTCTTGCATGGCCCCGTATTTTGCAAATCCAATCTGAATGAGTTCTGCAGTTCAGAAAGATGAAGCCTCACAAGCCAAAGAAAACGGCATCAAAAAAAGCACCTTTCCACAAATGACACTCATACATCACAAAAGAGTATCTGCAGCCATATAACCAGTGAGATAATCTCTACAGCAGCTTTGCACTGATTTTCTAAGACTGAAATGTACTTTATTGAATCTTACCACAAACAGGGTTTTATTGGTTCGACAGGCAGAAGGAGCACCATAAATCCTGCAACTACATAAAGGATCTAAAAGTTTATGGAGTTTTTCTAAACAACGTGCTGCTAACATTGGTAAAGGAAGGCAGTAACTGTAACTAACAGTAATGGTTAGGAAATAAATAAATAAATAAATAAGCTGCATCACCAGAAAGATCTCTTGGCATGTGTGAGACAGACTTCTCAGACTGTCTCACAGAAGCAGCATATGAAGCAAGTTATAGCACCTTCATATTAAACTAAAAATGATCTCTTGTGATGCCATGGAAAGGAGTGAGTGAACACTGTTACTGGGAGTGATTTCTCTTCCCTGCAGACTCGACTTACTCAAAAGAACAGTGACACCTGACGTCCGCTTATGGAGAAAGAGACTTATTCAGATTTTCAGACCCTAGATATGGAGCTCATAGAATCATAGAATGGTTTAGGTTGGAAAGGACCTTGAAGATCATCAAGTTCCAACCCCCCTGCCATAGGCAGGGACACCTCCCACTAGACCAGGTTGCCCAAGGCCACCTCCAGCCTGGCCTTGAACACCTCCAGGGATGGGGCCTCAACAACCTCTCTGGGCAACCTGGGCCAGTGCCTCACCACCCTCACAGGGAAAAACTTCTTCCTAAGGTTCAATCTGAACCTGCCCTCTTCTAGTTTAAGGCCATTTCCCCTCGTCCTATTGCTACATGCCCGAGTAAAAAGCCCTTCCCCAGCTTTCCTGTAGGCCCCCTCTAGGTACTAGAAGGCCGCAATAAGATCTCCCCAGAGCCTTCTCTTCTCCAGGCTGAACAGCCCCAACTCTTTCAGCCTCTCCTCATAGAAGAGGTGCTCCAGCCCTCGGATCATCCTCATGGCCTTCCTCTGGGCATGCTCCAGCAGGTCCATGTCCTTCTTATGTTGGGGACTCCAGAGCTGGATGCAGTACTCCAGGTTGGGTCTCCCGAGAGTGGAGTAGAGGGGCAGAATCGCCTCCTTTGACCTGCTGGCCACACCAGCATACGGTTGGCCTTCTGGGCTGCGATCACACACTGCTCACTCACGTTGAGCTTCTCGTCAATCAGCACACCCAGGTCCTTCTCCTCAGGGCTGCTCTCCAGCCATTCCCCACCAAGCCTGTATTTGTGCTTGGGATTGCCCCAACCCAGATGTAGGACCTTGCACTTGGCCTTGTTGAACTCCATGAGGTTGGCTTAGGCCCACCTCTCCAGCCTGTCCAGCTCCCTCTGGATGGCATCCTTCCCTTCCAGAGTGTCTACCTCGCCAAACAGCTTGGTGTCATCGGCAAACTTGCTGAGGGTGCACTTAACCCCACTGTCCATGCTGCTGACAAAGATGTTGAACAGCACAGGCCCCAGTACCGACCCCTGAGGAACACCACTCGTCACTGCTCTCCACTTGGACATTGAGTCATTGACCGCAACTGTTTGAGTGCGACTGTCCAGCCAGTTCTTTATCCACCAAGTGGTCCATTTGTCAAATTCACGTCTCTTCAATTTAGAGATCACGATATCGTGTGGGAGAGTGTCAAACGCTTTGCACAAGTGCAAGTAGGTGACATCAGTTGATCTTCCCTTGTCCACTGCCGCTGTAACCCCTTCGTAGAAGGCCACCAAATTTGTCAGGCATGGCTTGCCCTTGGTGAAGCCATGCTGGCTGTCACCAATCACCTCCTTGTTTTCTGTGTGCCTTAGCAGAGTTTCCAGGAGGATCTGCTCCATGATCTTGTCAGGCACAGAGGTGAGACTGACTGCCCTGTAGTTTCCTGGGTCTTCCTTATTTCCCTTTTTGAAAATAGGGGTTATGTTTCTCCTTTTTCAGTCAGCAGGATCCTTGCCAGACCGCCACGACTTCTCAAATATGATGGCTAGTGGCTAGATGTATATTACTACATTAGGAAACCATTTAATTCCACCTATTCTTATGGGTTATGAACCATTTCACTGGTTTCTGCTCACGTGCCAAGTCACAGGTCCCTAAAGACACAGGTGCCAGGGGTTTATCTCAAGTTTGTAGTTCTCCTGCCTCTGTGTCTGCTTGCTTTTATGAGCAGTCCTTATTATTTCAACTATTAAAGAACGTTAACATAATGTTAAAACTTTATGAAGAACTGAATATAAGTTATTTTTTCTGTTACTGGCTGTCGGTAGACCAATAAAAGCAAACAGTGAAACAAACTCTCACCCACTTATAGTGCGTGCTCGGCTAAGAGCAGCACACCAAAGACAGGGAGAGGATCCAAACTTACTTGCCAGGCTGCAACTGAAGTAGAACTGGTCATGACTGTCTTGCGAAGCTCCTCCAGGATGTTGTCTGGAAGTTCTTTGTGAGACTGCAACAGCTGCTTACACTGAACTTGTCTCAAAAGCAAAAACAGAGCTGGGTGCTCAGGGCAGCTTTTTAAACCCTAAAACCAAAACAAGGCTCAACATGATATCAGAATTATAATTTCCAAATATCAGAAGATACTTTGATTTTTTTCATTTCAGTCTTCACAGAAAACAGCACTAAAAGCATTCTCAGGATGCTTGCAAGGTGGCATTTTCCTCCTACTCTGCATAAAGAAGCGTTCCAGAAATTGACATGTGAAAATAGTAACGTTTTTTCTGTCCTCAAAATACGTTTGAATTCTATCCTGAATTTGGTACCTGTCTTGCCCTTAGAGGTTTCTGAAAGAGAGACAGGTAAATGTCAGACCTCTAGTTCTCCTTTGGCTTCACAATCCTTACAAGTTTTGTGCTAATGGAGGCAAAAACCTGTCCTTGAGTATGTTCCAAGCAACTTCAGCTCTCCAGCTAAGATGCTTTATTCTCACTGAAAGAGAAGCATTTCACTAAACATTTCCTGTTCAATAACAGCAGATACCCATAGCGTATTTTTCAGAACAGACTCATACAAAAAAGCTAAGACAGAAAACCAGCTACCTGTTGCTTTACCCTTCTCATCAGGTGAAGCACGTGGAGCTTCTGCAAGTCACGTTACATGTCATTTTACCTGTTCAAATCACAGCACTGCCCAGAATTATAGTCAAACCAGATCTGTTCTAAGAAACAACACTTGCACTTTTCACTCATTTTTTAAAAAACAAAATATGTTATCTGTGGGTCCTAAACAGGCTGCTGCTGCTTTGCAAAGAATGCATGGACGCGCAGAGACTTTCTGAACACAACAGTAGCTGCTAGCACTTGCAGCAATTTCCCCTCATTAACAAGTGTGGAATCATGCTGCCTGTCTCAAACTAAATGACTGCAGTGCCTGACTCATCTTACCCAGTTATATTGCATTCTGAGAATCCCGCGATCCAAAACTCAATGACAGTTTGTGGTACCAGAGAGCATTGCTCTTGTTCTTCACAAACTGCAGGCACTGACTGTCCTCTCCCCAAGGTATTCATCTGAGAAAAATCAAACAAAATCCACCATAACATTCCCCTATGCCCAGATACCGCCTTGTATGTCTACAAGTCTCTGATCCTTGTTAATGTAAGGCAGGTCAGTAGACACGCTGGCCAGAAATAGGAAACACCTCACCAAGCAAAGAGACAAGAAAGTACTTCCTCCTAGAAAACCAGCATGTTCTCAGAATTTGGATTCTTTTTGTTGGTGGTGGTGGTGTTTGTTTTTGTTTTTCTTTTAAACTCCCTTCCCCATTGACACAAAAATGCCGTAAGGAAGGAGCACATTTGCATGGGATTAGCCATTTTCCTTAACAAGTCAGGGATGTGTGCTGCTGAGTCCAATTGTTTTCCTGTTTATCTTTTGCCAAGTCTTCTGTTCACAAACACACGAAACACACACAGATGCACACACTTCAGGCTTGTTAACACCCCATATCCCTCCTCCAACTGTGTTGCCTCAAGACTTTTCTTTTTAGTAATTAAACCTGTAGCATCCACCTGTGGCTCTGAAACAGAGTACCGACACAACAAAGCAGAAGGCATTTAAGTCCTCTGCAAGTCTCCTATCTGGACTTCTTGCCTTGAATTTCTAATGTTTTGCTTAATATTATGTTAATGATATAAAGGCAGGAAAGGCAGACTTAGCTTTGTCATGTCATACACTGCTTGTTTCAACTATCAACACAGTTTTGGTGTTGCAAACAGAGTAAGTATCTTGGGGAGAGGGGAAAACGCCAACAACTATTGTATCTTGTACCTCTGATGAAAGAGACAGTTGCTAATCCAAAGATTACCTTTCTGTAAAATGCACACAAGTCATGATTTCTATACAATTCTACCATAATCTGCTTGTATGATGCCACCATACCTTGCTACAAAGCGCTTCAGCTTCTGAGAGTTTACCAGTCTCCTCTAGACTGCTAATAGCTTGACATAGACACCAGTCTTCAAGAATCTGGATATAATTATGTGGAAGATTATTTTCTCCAGCTGCAAAACAGATGAAACAATCAGATTACTGTATACGCTGTAGTGCCATACCATGTCACGTGCTCTAGATCTGGTAAGGGAGAACTTTTAGGAGTATTAACCTGACATGGCTTCCTTCATTAGCATTAACATTAAGAGATGGTAAAATTAAAAGCAAGAAGAAGGGAAAAAAGAATACACCATTTGAGTTAATGGTTTGAGAACAATCAGTCAAACATGGAATTTTAAATCCAGTTTTCAACACACTATGGGCATTGAGCAAGACTGAGGCTGAGGTTATCCCTCTACTGGAAAAGTTACAGAACTCAAGAGTACTTTAGCCTTTCCCTGGACACGGTGTTCCTGGGCTCTAATACATCCACCCATCCATTTAGGCATCAGAGTTCAGAAGTACTATTTTAAAAAAGCATTTGAAGCTTTGGATGGGAAAGCAAGCTGCAATTAAGTCATTAAACCTAGCTGTGCATTACGATTTAGCATTTTTATGTGATAAAATACAGTTACAGCTCAAACCACTACTAAGCAATTCTCAACTTATTTGCAGGTTTCTGAAATTCAGAAGAGTATTCCAGGCTTAGAGCATTTAATTTTATTTTTTTAAACTAGAAAACTTGTATAGCTTACTTTTGGCTGAAACCGTAGATACAAGTGTCATCTCTAGATCTGTTCGCTTTGGCTGAGTGTTGTTTAGACAGACAACGGTGTTTTCCGCATGACAGGCTGCCATTAGCACTGCCCAGGCAGCAGGATTATCTAGAAAAGCACGGTTAAAGGCAACTCATGCCCATTCTAAATACACTGGTAGTTCATTTAGAATGGTCTTTACCAGATTAAGCATAAAAACATAGCCATCAATGGACCCACACGCTGTAAGTAAGAGACAGCAATAACAAGGCAAGTAATTCAATCAGACCCCTAATCAGCTAAACCGAAGGCAGCTGATAACTGTTTGCCTCTAACTGGTAAGTTTCTCCAAATTATAAAATGAAGATGCTGTTTTTAAAGCCAACTGATGCATTTTTCACATAGCCACTGGTGTGCTAACCTGAAGCTGCCAGTTTACTTCTGACTGCACAGATTAAACTTGACTACCACTTAGTGCTGTGTAATAGTGGCAGCAAAAATCCCAGGATGCCATCCACAGCTTTCAGTCAGACAGATTCAGCCTTCTCTGATCACTGGCATGAAAGTTACAGCGAGAGGTTCCTACTTCTAGTGTCAGCTAATTCCAGTGTCAGCTTTACCCCAACCAAGCAACCACGACCTGGAAGCATGGTCTGTGTCCTGAACTGGACAGACCTCAGTTGAACGTTTCAACCACATAAATTTTCATCCCAAAGGTAGTGAATTTTGCCAGTAAAATGAACCAGAGCTTGAAGATCTAATGAAGCAAAATGTACAGTATACTGGTTTTGAATAGCAGTCATAGTCTTGCATGTACCTGTAGGAAAGTAATTGATATTTTTAACTTGCAGCTACACTAATGCATCGATGCAAAATTACTGCAGAAGACACAATGTTTTGGTATTTCACTATCAAGTGCAAATTAGCACTTGAAAACCCCACTAGATTTTGCACTTTATACATTTAATGAAGATCACCATTTAGTAATAGGTGAACAGCTGCCTATAGTTCATAACCAGCGCATTGTAACAGAAAATTTACAATCCAATTTCTCAAGCTAGATGAACAGATCCCTTCTGCTTGCTGTAGCACGCTGACTCTGAGGGAATGAGTTTTTTTCTTTTTTGGCTAATATACAAAATAATAATTATCTCTTAATTAACAAATTAACAAATTGCCCAAGTTTTTGGAACAAGCCTTAAAAGTCAGAGATTTTTGTCTTCTTGTCTGGTTTAATTCCCCATGTCTATATTTGGAATGACAGATAAAATTTCAACTCTAAGCACTCTCCCCAAAACATCCAAACCAACCAAAGAACCCAAGGAACAACCAAACAAACCCAAGAATAGTAGATATTTTTTTTGTTAGCACAGTAATTTTGTTTCTGATAGGTAAAAAAATCACTACTGTGTTTGAGAACAAGAGTCACCTGGACAGAGGTGGATTGCCTTCTGAATATTTTTCAGGGGATTGTTTTTCTCATCTTCTAACATGTGACATCCTGCTGCCAACTGATTAACTGCAATATTGAGCAGGACTTCCTATAAAACAGAACATAAAAGCAACATAACACTATATTATAAGTGATCAGATGGAATTAATTTTAGGATTGTTTATGGAATTATAAAATCCACATTTTAAGAAAGCCAAACCTTTCCATGGTTTACATCAAGTACATGTGCGATGTTTCCTGCCACAGCTCCCCCCTGTAAGATTAAAAAAAATAAACAGTTGATTTGGTTATATGACTGATTAATTAAGAGATTTTATACAAAATGTAATACCAAGATCTTTGTATCTGTGTTAATCAGAAACACAAAGTTTACACAATGAAATCTTTTCCTTGCCTACAGAACGTTTTCTATATTAAGAATTAGGACGAGACATTCAAGATTACAGCTTATCCATACATTGTGTTTCTAATTTTAGCCTCATATAGAAAGAGGTTTGTTTTCAGGTGCCATTTCTGTTTACATAAATGACATAAATTAAGACAAAAGGTATTTATTTGGGGAAGAGCTAATAATAAGCAGAAAAGCATCAAGGAAACACTGGCTAATGCAAAAAGTGAAACTGACTGGATTAACCAAATTCAACATACATAAATCCTAATATATATTTATATATAAACATACTTATGTCTAAAACTAAACAAAAAATATACATGGTACAGCCTTTCTGTTGGTATAATTCTAGCAGATTTATCCTTTATTTCAAGAAGATAAAGAATTGCTACCCCATGAAATATGCATATAATTTGATATGTAACTTCAGTATGTACCTGTGCACTGCTCTTATGTGCTTGTGTAAATAAACCTTAAGTTTTCATATTAACTAGTGAACTGAAGGATAGTGTGATTTGGGTTTTTTTTTTTTTGAGTTAAGAAACACAGACTACTCAGGATGTAAATAGCACATATGTATTACCGTAATGCACTTACTTTTGCCTTTTGTGATGCATACAGTGGAACTAGTCGAGACAGAAGAGACCAGAGGGCAGGATTATCAGGGTGACTGGAAAAACAAGAAGGATGTTAGACTGGTTAGATATGTTAGACTGGTTTACATATGAACCTGGTCTCCCACGACTCAGTAGGCAGTTGCTATAAATCTCAGGGTTTTTTTTACTATTATTAAGAAAACAACCCAGTGTGGTTGATAATAGACATGGGTTGCAATTTAAAACAAACAACATGTCTGACTAATCTGATCGCCTTCTACGATGGGGTGACTGGACGGGTGGATGAGGGGAGTGGATGTTGTCTACCTTGACTTCGGCAAGGCTTTCCACACTGTCTCCCACATCATCCTTATAGGCAAGCTTAGGACGTGTGGGTTAGATGAATGGACAGTGGGGTGGATTGAGAACTGGCTGACAGATAGAGCTCAGAGGGTTGTGGTTAGTGGTGCAGAGTATAGTTGGAGGTCAGTAAGGAGTGGTGTCCCTCAGGGGTCAGTACTGGATCCGGTGCTGTTCAATATATTCATTAATGACATGGGTGAAGGGATAGAGTGTACCATCAGCCAGTTTGCTGATGACACAAAACTGGGAGGAGTGGCTGACACGCCGCAAGGCTGTGCCACCATACACCGTGACCTGGACAGGCTGGAGAGTTGGGCGGAGAGGAACCTTATGAAATTCAACAAGGGCAAGTGTAGGGTCCTGCACCTGGGGAGGAATACCCCCTGCACCAGTACAGGTTGGGGGCTGACCTCCTGGAGAGCAGCTCTGTGCAAAGGGACCTGGGAGTCCTGGGGGCCAACAGGACGGCCAGGAGGCAGCAATGTGCCCTGGTGGCCAAGAAGGCCAATGGCATCCTGGGGGACATCAAGCAGAGTGTGGCCAGCAGGTGGAGGGAGGTCATCCTCCCCCTCTGCTCTGCCCTGGGGAGGCCACAGCTGAGTGCTGTGTCCAGTTCTGGGTCAAGAAAGACAGGGACCTGCTGGAGAGGGTCCAGCAAAGGTCCACAAAGATGATGAGGGGATTGGAACATCTCTCTTATGAGGAAAGGCTGAGGGACTTGGGGCTTTTTAGTCTGGAGAAAAGAAGACTGAGGGTGGAATCTTATTAATGCTTACAAGTACTTAAAGGGAGGGTGCGGGGGGATGGGAACAGTCTTTTTCCAGTGGTGCCCAGTGACAGGACAAGAGGGAATGGGCACAAACGTGACCAGAGAACGTTCCATCTCAACCTGAGGAGGGACTTCTCTCCTGTGCGGGCGGCAGAGCACCGGCACAGCTGCCCAGAGAGGGGGGGGGGAGTCTCCCACTCTAGAGCCATTCCAAACCCGCCTGGACATGTCCTGTGCCACTGATGGAGGTGCCCTTGCTCTGGCAGGGGGTGGCACTGGGGGAGCTCCAGAGGTCCCTTCCAACCCTGACCATTCTGTGATTCTATGATGTTGAAGTTATACTGCTGGCTAATGAAATAAAGTGTACAATATGCATATCAATACTCACGGGAAAAAAACAAATTTTAGGACCACAGGTCTTGTCCTTATAGTGTGAAGAACAAATTTTAATTGCAGATGGAGAAAGATGATTTGCGTGAAGAAGAGTTTCTGAAAACACTTGGAGACACTATGAGGTGTGTTTTGCTTAAAGACATTGATTAAAGTTCCCCCTTTCTAGAATGCTAAGGCTAATCAAAACATATTTAAACACAGACATTTAGCAAATGGAATGAACAGCTTCAGAAGCTGTTAAATATTAAATAAGAGCCCTAGAGACTTTTCTAGGTTGAAGGTTCTGCTACATATGATGAAAAATGCTTTCACAGAACAGTGAACTGATTTATCTACCAAAGAAGCCACCAAAACAAAACCAGAAAACCTCAAATGCGCTGTGAAACTTCTGCCATTTGATCCCACAAATCAGAAAGCAAGCTTCTGTCAGCTGATGCTACAACCTTAAGTGAACACTTCACATTTGAAAAACAATTATTTTTTTTAAGAACGTTCCAAGTGAACAGATGTTTGCTTGCTATTCAATGTAATCAAAGCAATACATTTACAAACAAGCTAAAGAAATATAAAATACATACCTGTGTATTGCTTTGGAGACTTCTCTCTGGACCCCCACATCTCTACCTTGCAATGCATAAACAGCGGATGCAATAAGGCACCTCTCATAAATGCTATCGTCCCCTTTTTCATGCTTCAGTAATTCTTTTAGGGCTGCTGTTGCAAGTGTAGCATCCTGCT
Source organism: Vanellus vanellus (assembly GCF_965231255.1). Taxonomy (NCBI): domain Eukaryota; kingdom Metazoa; phylum Chordata; class Aves; order Charadriiformes; family Charadriidae; genus Vanellus; species Vanellus vanellus. Next base: position 1,306,819 of record NC_138908.1, on the reverse strand, counting down.
TCACCAGTCCTAGTGTGCACAAAGCCTTCAGACTTTCCGCACTAGGTTCCTTTAATGAGCTGTTGAATCAGAGGGAGGGAATGATACACTATTTTGGAGCATAAATTAAACTTACTATTACCATTAACAGCACTTGTTACTTCTGAGTCCTATTGCTCCTATGTATCAGGTATGGTATACAGAATTAACAGCCTCTCAATGTCAGATCGTGGATCAAACTAGATCAGTATTCTTGAGGTCTTAGGATATGGAAAACAGCAGCGGTTATGTGCCATTTCAGCACTCAAGATTATAATGTATAACTACTTGGCAAGACTGACACATTAATTGTCCTTCAGCAGCATCCATAAAATGAACGGTAAGAGACAACATCTAACACTGACAACTATTTTATTTTCTTGAAGACACTTGTAATTCTAACTAGTATCAAATCTGAGTTGTAAAGTGCCTATTTACAGCTTTGCAACAGAAATCCAGGAAGGAGAAAGCCAGAAATGAGCCTGCTGCATAGAACTGCTCTTTGTGAGAACAGAGTCGTTGTGAGAAATTGGTTTACATCAAGATTTGTTCCAGCATAAGGTAGTTCGAGCAGGCTTTGCACCATCTAGTTTTAGTACCATTATCAGTTGCACTGTTCCATTTGTTTTGTTGTAAGAGGCAGTTTAACCGCACACCAATAGTATACCAAGCTTTACTGGATACCTACTAGATACGCTTAATCATTTTGTTTTCCAGTATATTTTTCTACTATAGGTGGAAAACTCTTAATTTAACTTAATCCCCTGATCTCCAACTCTGGTGAAAACAAACCGTGATCTCAGTACAAACAACCACAATCAAAGGCCTTAACTGATGTACTAGTTAGAGATGTCCTTTCAATAAAGGCAATACAATGAAATGCAATACAAACTGAACAGTCAAATAAAAAAACGGTCCATGGCAGCAGTAATTTGGAGTTAATTCACTGTAATGTCCTAAGCATAACTACAGAATGAAGTGTTGCTTACTTTCACTTATCAGGTGACTAAAGGCTCCTAATAAGCTTCTAATGATTATTTCTGCCTTCAAAAGAAGACAAGAAGGTAAATGGCTGATTCTATGTTTTGGTTTCTGTCCCTAGCATCTGTTAAATGTAAACTTGAACAGCCAGCGCTATGTTATCCAGTACAGAGGCACTGTCTTTCAGCAAGTAAAAAGTGGGATTCTATCATATTAGCTATAGAGACGGACTCAGAGAGAGTGAGAAAAGAAGAAACTCGGTTTCTTTTTCAAGGTCCTTCTCCGGCCCTTTAAGTCATCTAGCATGAATTCCAGTCAATGAAGACATCTGTCTATTAGACTAGAATGCACCATTTTCGTTCTTATTACTAAAATCCGCTGTATACCTTTGCAAACTGTGCTTCCAGTTCAGATCTAGACATATTCACTGTAGTGTTACTTTCCTAAACCATTTACTACTTTTTTTTATTTAAACACAAAAAATTAACATCATCTAGAAAACTCTCATTGTTCATGTTTATGACAAACATAGAAGTCTGCGGTGACTAGTAGCATGTAAGAAATAGCAGGTTCCCAGCTGGTTTAATCATCAATTACTCAGGATTTAGAGCGTACTAAGTCATGGACCATCACTAATTCAGTAACTTCAGGAGTCTGCTGGCAAGGTGGAGACTGTACAGCCGCTACTGGAGTCCTCTACTGATAGAGAGCTGATCCTGAGAGGCTGAGTTATTAGCTCTTAATCCATAGCTACCAGGAGACTAACAATGATGCGTGGGCTTTTAGCCCCCACCGCTCTGAAAAAAAAGACATTCATTACTTAAACTGATACTGATCTGTTTCTTTTCATGGGGAAGCTGCAAGACTGCCCTGGTCTGGGAGGCTTGAGAGACAATTGTTCTGGAGATTTCTGACTATTTAAACTGAAATTGTTTTCATTAGTCATCTAGAATTTTTACCGCTAAAGAGCAAAAATATTGCCTAGTACTTAGGACAACTACAGATCAATATTATCTTAAAAAAAAGTGAACCTATTACAACTACCATTCAGGGATATTAGACATCCAAACTGCCCAGCCCGCTAACGCTTCCACTCCATACTGCTTTAAGAATATGGAAGAAGACATAGAACATAAACCAAAACAGATATATCATATAAATAAGCTTAGAAGAACACTGCATCCACTCCCGCTTTTACTCTGCAACACAAAAAGAAAATATCCACCTGAAATCCCCCAAAAAGTAAATTTCAGGATTCAGGAACACAATAAATCTTCATATACCAATTATTATTCCCTCCACTCACCATTTAAACAGCAGTGTCTTTGCAGCATCCACTTTATTCTGTTTATATTCTATTATTGCCAAGGCAGTCAGGATATGTGCTTTATCTTGTTCAGACTCAGCAACAGACAAGGCTTTTTCATAGGCTGGTGAAAATTCAAGACTCAGAATTGAAGTAGGAAAAAAACCTATGACATTTATAAAGCCTCTAGAAAGGCATGACATTAGAATACACACACACAGACACTTTGGTTTCAGGTTCACTATATTTTCACACCTCAAATCATAGGCAAAAGACAAAAAAAAGTTGACTAGACTTTGGAAGTAACCGTATGTTAGGAAACACCAGATTTACAGGGCTATTTAGAGCCTGGGAGTTGTTTAATATGAAGCCAGTGGAAACAGAACTGAAAAGCAGTATTGGGAAACCTAGAAAAAGCCTGAAAGAAGACAGTATAAATACCCCCTGTGGTAGTTTATTTACGAAATAGTACTTCAGATGGGCACACTCCACTCCAATCAAAAACTAAGAGTTATTTAAAATGCTCAGCTGCCTGCTCCTTTGTGAGTGCTTACATTTCTACACTGACAATTCAGCATCCCTTTTTGTGAAGTCTTACATCTTCACAGTGCAGAACATGACAATACAGCACTTATATTTATCACCAAAGCTTTGAACAACACATTAATCTCCTACCCAGAACTGATTTTTCCAGGAAAGACATTTCATTTGAGAACAAGGGAAGCTAAAAGCACAACAGCTTAATGGACAAGACTTAAACACGTGAAGAAATGTAGCTTCCCTTTGCACATTTGAATAGTTCTAGCACACTGTTGAACAGCCTAATGACTAAAATAGTCGTGGAATTTGTACTTATGCATTGGGACTGAAAGAGTGAAATAAACTGAACTACAGCTAGGTTGGTCAGACAAAACAAATTTTGTTAAGATTAATCTCAAGAGAAGTGTCCCATAATGCTTTGAATTAGGCAGATGCTTACCCTTGATACTTTCTTGTAAGAGTCCTTTCTTGAAGTAGGCTAATGCTATCCCGACAATGCCATCAAAATCAGTTAGGGGTGTTGATGTGTAAACCTCAATGGCCTTATCACACTGACCCAGGGCACTGTAAAAACAAAAACAGTCATTGGTATGAAGGATGTAGTAACAACTGCTAGGATCCAGACAAGCTGGCCTTGCAGACCAGTATCCTCTTTTCCACAACACTTGTAAGCAGACACTTGGAAGAATTAGGACAAGAATGTGCAATAATCCCCCCACTCCTTCTGTTATAGCAGTTACTCTCTCCAACTATCTGTTGCGTGATGAACAATTGATATGAAAAAATCCTCCCCATCTGCATGACTGCTGTATGTACGGATGTCACCTAGTGGTCAACACAATGGAGTGGGAGAAAATAGAGGAGAAATATGAAAAAAGCAAATCAAATTATGCTTGCAGACAGGCGAGTGGACATACAGACAGAGATAGAGCATTCTTGTTGTAAGACCACTACGGAAGAAATTACACGGGGTTGTGTTTATTAGAACTAGTTATTAGTTACTGGAGCTTTGTTCTTCTGTGAGTTGCACACAGGAATCACCATGCATACTGCTTGGATGTGAGACTACAGGAAACTGAAGAGTTGCTTCTAAAATCTTCCCTGAAGTTAAATAATGCATTATCATATTATCACAGCCTAGAAGTTACAGTGTCATGTATGGAAACTTAAGAATATATAGTTTCCCTAGAGGGCTGACAAATACCTGATTAATGGAGCTTGAGCTATCTCAAAACAAAGAGAAGTTTGAAAGTCTTCATTTGTTAAGACTTGTGTCCTGCGTTCCCTGAGAACCTCAAGGGAACTGTGAAGGGAACTTAAATTTGTGAGTAGGATTGCAGCAATCATCAGCTGAAAGACCACATACATGTACACAACACCCCAACTCCACGTGCTTCAGGTTATACAAGTCAACACAAATTCAAAGGACAGGTAAAAGGGATTTTGAATAAACCTTGAAGCAGCTATTTTATTCAGACTAAGTATACTACATGTATGAAGTGTGGAGATTGTAAAAACAACAATTTATTCTGGAGACTATAAAACAGCTACATTGTGCAGACTATGTTAAGGGACTTAAGTATCAAGCTGATGATAAGGGAATCACTGATATGTTATAAACTGTGAAGACATATAGCAATTCCTTGCAATCTGATTTTTTTTTTTTTTAATAGACTACTCATTTTTGGAGCACATATAAAGTTCAGTCAAACCTTTCTACAATTAAGAATGATGTTTAATAGATTATTTTTAGCAACCATATTTCACCTTTCAGCCTCATCCATGTTGTGCACCACTGCATTCGCTACATCCAAAACTGAAGCTAGGGGTTGGGAAAGTAAGTCAACAACACTTACCACAGTGACCTGCCGTAATTTTGCATTGCTATATTGTATTTCTCAGTATCCTCGGAGTTTTTCAGCAATGAAGCTGCCCTGAAAATAACCACAATTAAGAATAATTACCATCTGGCTATACCACGCATATTTTGACAATAGTTCTCAGAGCAGAATGGACGTGTGTTTTATGCAGAAGCTTTTCTATGCTAATTAAGCACAAGCAGAGCCTATTTTACTGTTTTAATGCACAGCAAATGTGTTCACCAAACCCGGTTTCCTTTACCACATCCCCCTATTTGAAAAGAGAGAAGAAAAAAAAAAAAAAACAACAAAACAAAGCCCAACCACCTCCATTAATTAGAATGGGACAGAGACCAAAACTAAAACAAAGCTTACAACTTGGTTTGGTAAACTGCATACAGTGAATTAGCTAAATGTGCCAGTGAGAACCGCAAGCCTTGGAGAATGCCTTTACTTCTCTGGTTCTGTGTTCTGCATTTCCAAATTTGATACAAGAACATCCCCACACCTCCCCTCACAGTACACTCAGTTGAAATGCACTGTTGGATTGAGAAAGTAAAGTTTATTAAAGCAAAAGAAAAACCCTTAAGTTTTTCAGCTGGTGCATGGTAAAAAAAAAAAGGTCAAGGAGGTTCTATCAGTAGACTTTTCAGAGTGTATAGTTTACCTCTCATAGGCATCTGTCGCCTGCTTTTTTAGATGCAGATACTCATTCAAATAACCAAGCATTGTGAAAGCAGATGCATCGTCTGGATTTCTTTCTAGAAAATCAGAATTGACAACGTAGGAGAACATGATCAGAAAGGGCTGTGAAAAAGCATTACAAAACATTGCTTCCTTAATGCTACAGTCTATGCGCAGATACAAAACATTTTGCCAAGTGCTTCTGTCAGTTGCTTACTGGAATCATTTTGACAGGCTGCAGGCAAATAAAGAAGAGATACGAAGACCCACAACATGACACCAGGTTAGCTCAAAAACGTTTTAAATCCTATGATACAGCATTAATGCACTCAATATATTTTAATTTTTTTGGCCCACAGTAGTTTGGGGTTTTTTTGTAATGAAATAGAAAATACTCAGCTTGTATTGACTCTACTAAAATACTAGTAAAATCTTATGGCTTATTTTTAATCCTACAAGTTTGAAAAGCTTGTCAGTAGCTAAAGCACAGATTAGTGAGCTGTCGTCTCACCTCAGACTTCTGACCTTTTTTCTCAGACAAGGATCACGTAGGCCCCTCCTGCAGTCTGTTTAAGAACAGTGATTTCGCAGACAAAGAAACGCAGTCTCACATTTAACTAATTTTTAAGTGCTTGCACCTTATTTTGCAGGTCTCACAAGTCAGCAACAGAGCTCTTCAAGGAGCTAGTCAGGAGGACCCTCTGGGAAACTTCCCTGAGGGACAAGGGAGCAGAACAGAGGTGGCCAATATTTAAGGATGCTTTCCTTAGAGTGCAAGAGCTCTCAATCCCCAGGAGTAAGAAATCAGGCAAGGAAGGCAAGAGACCATCATGGCTGAGTTGAGACCTGCTGGTCAAACTAAAGGGCAAGAAGGAAAAGCACAGGCAGTGGGAGCAGGGACAGGTATCCTGGGAAGAGCACAGGGGCACTGCCTGGTTGTGTAGGGATGGAGTCAGGACAGCCAAGGCATGGCTGAAGCTGTGCTGGGTGAGGGACGCAGAGCACTAAGAAGAACTTCTACAGGTATGTCAGCCAGAAAAGGAAGGTCAAAGAAAGTGCATCCCCATTGATGAGCAAGACTGGCAAACTGGTAACAAACAAGGAGAAGGCTGAGGAGCTCAACAACTTTTTTTTGGCTTGGTCTTCACTGGCAACCTCTCTCCCCACACCTCTCGAGTGGATGGACTGCAAGGCTGAGGAAGCAACCACCTGAGGAACCTGAACATACAGAAATCTATGGGACCTGAGGAGATGCACCCCAGAGTCCTCAGGGAACTGGCTGATGTAGTTGCCAAGCTCCTCTCCATAATATTTGAAAAGTCATGGCAGTCAGGTGACATGCCGGGTGCCTGGAAAATGGGAAACATTACAGATATTTTAAAAAAGGGTAGAAAGCAGCATCCTGGGAACTACTGACCTGTCAGCCTCACCTCTGCCTGGGAAGGCCACAGAACAGATCGTGCTAGAAACTATGCTAAGGGACATGGAAGACAGGGATATGATTCAAGACAGCCAGCATGGCTTCACCAAGGGCAAGTCCTGCCTGACTAACCTAGTGGCCTTCTATGATGGAGCAACTACACCAGTGAACAAGGGAAGATCTACAGATGTCATCTATCTGGACTTCTGTAAGGTCTTTGACACGGTCCCCAAAAACATCCTTCTCTCTAAATTGGACAGATACAGATTGGATGGATGGATGTTTGGTTGGATAAGGAATTGGTTGGATGGCTGCATCCAGAGGGGAGTGGTCAACGGCTCAATGTCCAGATGGAGATCAGTGACAACGGTGTCCCTCAGGGGTCCATACTGGCACCAGAACTGTTCAATATCTTCATCAGTGACATGGACAGTGGGACTGAGAACACCCTCAGCAAGCTTGTGGATGACACCAAGTTGTGCGGAGTGGTTGACAGGCCTGAGGTACAGTACGCCATCCAGAAGGACCTGGACTGGCTCAAGAAGCGAGCCCATGTGAACATCATGAGGTTCAACAAGTGCAGGGTCCTGCACCTGGGTTGAGGCAACCCCCAGTATCCAAACAGGGTAGGGATGAAAGGATAGAGAGCAGCCCTACTGAGAAGGACTTGTGTGTACTGGTAGGTGAAAAGCTGTCCATGAGCTGGCAATGTGCACTCACAGCCCAGAAAGCCCCTGGCATCTTGAGCTGCATCCCCAGCAGCATGGCCAGCAGGGCAAGGGGGGCGGTGGATTCTGCCCTTCTGCTCCACTCTGGGGAGATCCCCCTGCAGTGCTGCCTCCAGCAAGGACACGGAGCTGCTGAAGCGGGGCCAGAGGAGGCTACAGAGATGCTCCAAATGGCTGGAGCCCCTCTGCTGGGAGGACAGGCTGGGAGAGTTGGGGGTGTTCAGTGTGGAGAAGGCAAGGCTCCAGGGAAACCTTATTGTGGCCTTTCAGTACTTAAAGAGGGTTTATAAGAAAGATGGGGACATACTTTTTCACAGGGCCTGTTGTGATAGGATGACAGGTAACAGTTTTAAACTAAAAGAGGTAAGATTTACACTAAGTATAAGGAAGACTTTTTTTTTTTTTTACAATGAGGGCAGTGAAACACTGACCCAGGTTGCCCTGAGAGGTGGTAGATGCCCCATCCCTGGAAACAATCAATGCCAGGTTGGACGGGGCTTTGAGCAACCTGGTATAGTGGGAGATGTCCCTGCTCATTCCAGGGTGGGTGGACTAGATGGCTTTTTAAGGTCCCTGCCAACCCAAACTATTGTATGATTTTATGAAAATCTGCACTTGCTTTGTCTACCTTCTGGGCTAGACACACACAAGCCTAGCTCAACAGGGAAGCCACATTGGCTTGGGACTGTGTCCAAGAACGTGGTCTGTCTCCTGCTGAAGGTTAACACAATGATACACTTGAGATTATGGAGTTATACAGCATCCAGGAGCAGGCTTCTGACAAACATCACAGCACAGGGGTGTGGAGGAGCCGGCATATACCTCCAGCTGTGCATACAGACAACAAAAAGGAAGTCTGATAGCAAACACCTGATTACAAGAGTGACAAGGCACTGGTCCTTATCTTGATTGGTCTTTGAAAAAAAAAAATCTGTTGGAATGAGGTGAAAGAGACAACTCACATTTATTTAATCTGTGTGTGATAATAAAAAATCACTGGCTCACTTACCCTGCTTTGGTTACTTCCTTTACAGTTCAAAAGCCTCTCCCCAGCCCCACCAGATCACTCTTTGCTAGAACTAGTACAGGTGTATCCGGTCATTCTGAATGCATCTCTTAGGCTTGACAGGTTAGTGAGGTATTTAAATTACCTACCTGTATATTTGCTCAAGACCACCTGGGCTGCTGGAATAGCATTCATTTGAACAATGTTGTACAGATATAGTTCAGTGTTTCTGTTGCTTTTATCCTGCAGCGTTGAACATACCCAGTGGGCATAGCCTTTTGCTCCCTCAGTCTCAAGAAACAAACAAAAAGCCCCAAAATAGGAGTCATTAAACCTGCTCAAGCAACAGTGAAATTAATATTAAATACTATAATAACAATTCTATGATTTAAGGCAGAGTCTAAGCTGAAAATCTGCATCAGCGTTAAGCAGGAGAAGAAACACCAAACTGAATTACTCCACACAGTTTTAACTTGTCCTTTGGGCAAAGAGAATTCTGACATTAACTTATCACTTGCTGCACCACTGGAGGGATGACAGATGAAAAAAGCTATAAGAGAATGTAAACGCCCCCACTTTCTCTGAACTCGGGGTACTGGCAATATCCTTGCTCTCTCCTGGAATTGTTGTAATTTATACCTTTGATCTCTGTCCAATCCTGTGGAACATAAAGAAAGTTTTTCACGACTTGTGGAGTTGATTTCTTGGACCACTGGGACTAAAGCATTTAATAAAATAACTGCCTGCTTATTCAGTGTCAGTGCAGGCCAGGAACAGCAATAAGGAAGTCAGACAATCTCAGCTGGAACATGACCATAACCATTTCATCATACAAGACATGCCTGTTTTTCACAAAATTACATCACCCAAGTAGAGAGATCAGGTATGTAGAAACTTCAAGACAATACAACTGCTATACTTACATGCATACTGAGTTCAGTTGTGTGCCTGAAGAGATCCATAGTATCATAGCTGCCTATGTTCTCTGCAATAAGAGCCTACAGAGGAGCAAGAGTTGCTGTGGTCAGGTACTTTAAAAATTATGACACTGTCAAAAAACTCAGCACACATCAGGCATCTATCTCTCAACATGCCTAAGATGTCACTAGTTGTTTAGCTTAAATAAATAAGTTAATGAGAGTAAGTCACTTAGGGTTATAATATGGTGTGATTATTCTGTTTGCTTAGCTTTACTGAGCATGAATAGATAGCTTTGCTGAAGCCTTTCAGCCACAACGGAGTTATTTTTCTAGGTAATTTTCCTAGCAGTGCTGTGTTTAGTTTTTCAGTAGAATAAAAACGCTGGTAACACAGTGATGTTCTGGTGGTGGTTTTCCCTAAGTCTGGGACTTTGCAGTTCCCCACGTTCTCCCAACTAGCTCAGGTGCACCAGAAGTGTAAACCAGAAGATCAGGAGGTGAAAACCCTTGGCAGAAACTGTGAATCAACAAGCAGTTGCAACAAGAGCAGCCAACAGCCGCCTTGCCTGGGCACAGAAAAAGAATCCAAGAAAGTGCTGTAAGACCCCAGACCAAAAATCACCATTGGACTAAAAGACGCATCAACAGCGCGTGAGGGGCGAGCGTACAGATCGCAAGGGTCTAATTGCCCGGGGATTTCTTTGTTCAATGTCCTGCCCTGGAAGCACCCAGCTCGGGCTGACCTCACTGCTGCACCTGTCAATTAAATTACTTATTTTTATAAAATCTGATGCCTGAGACTCTGCTGCAGGAAACCCAGGGTCGAGCCTGAAGGAGGAGGGAGCGCGCCTGAGAGTGTGTGCGTGTGTGTGTGAGTGGGAAGGGGCACCCTTTGTCGGCTCATGGGGGTCGCACGGACCCCGATCTGGCAGTCACAGACTCAGGTGGTGCATGTGTGACTCCCCAGATGGGGTGTGAGTGCTCGGGCACAACTTATAACATCATCTGTACGAGCTGAATTTCGACATGTGATGGTGCTAGTTCTTCCCTAGAATCCATCTTCAATTAGATATCACGAGCACGTCAGCAGCATGGGGTTATGAAGTACAGTGAAGTATAGTGATCATAAAGTATGAGTAACAAGTGCTTCCACTACTTCAGTAAAGCATTTGACACGGTCTCCCACAGCATCCTCATGGCTAAACTGAGGAAGTGCGGACTGGATGATCGGATAATTAGGTGGACTGCGAACTGGCTGAAGGAGAGAAGCCAGAGAGTTGTAGTCAATGGGGCAGAGTCCAGTTGGAGGCCGGTAACCAGTGGAGTGCCTCAAGGGTCGGTACTGGGGCCCATATTATTCCATATATTCATCAATGATTTAGATGAGGGAATTGAGTGTACTATCAGCAAGTTTGCTGATGACACTAAGCTAGGAGGAGTGGCTGACACGCCAGAGGGCTGTGCTGCCATCCAGAGAGACTTGGACAGGCTGGAGATTTGGGCAGGGAATAACTTAATGAAATACAACAAGGGAAAGTGTAGGGTCCTACATCTGGGCAGAAACAACCCCAGGTTCCAGTATAGGATGGGGAGCTACCTGTTAGAGAGCAGTGTAGAGGAAAGGGACCTGGGGGTCCTGGTGGACAGCAGGATGACCATGAGCCAGCACTGTGCCCTTGTGGCCAAGAAGGCCAATGGCATCCTGGGCTGTATTAGAAGGGGGGTGGTTAGCAGATCGAGAGAGGTCCTCCTTCCCCTCTACTCTGCCCTGGTGAGACCGCATCTGGAATATTGTGTCCAGTTCTGGGCCCCTCAGTTCAAGAGGGACAGAGAGCTGCTGGAGAGAGTCCAGCGTAGGGCAACTAATATGATTAAGGGAGTGGAGCATCTCCCTTATGAGGAAAGACTGAGGGAGCTGGGTCTCTTTAGTTTGGAGAAGAGGAGACTGAGGGGTGATCTTATTAGTGTTTATAAATATATAAAGGGGGAATGTCATGAGGATGGAGCCAGGCTCTTCTCAGTAGCAACCAATGATAGGACAAGGGGTAATGGATTCAAGCTGGAACACAAGAGGTTCCACTTAAATCTGAGAAGAAACTTCTTCTCAGTGAGGGTGACAGAGCACTGGAACAGGCTGCCCAGGGAGGTTGTGGAGTCTCCTTCTCTGGAGACATTCAAAACTCGCCTGGACGCCTTCCTGTGCAACCTCATCTAGGTGTTCCTGCTCCGACAGGGGGATTGGACTAGATGATCTTTTGAGGTCCCTTCCAATCCCTAGCATACTGTGATACTGTGATACTACTCACAGACGACCTAGACACCAGGGGAAGCATGTGGATCCCTCATTGGTAGGGGGAAGAAGGGACCTCCCAAGAAGTAAGAACTGCTTTTGTCCCAGGTACATTGGGAACTTACCCTTTCTAACAGTGGTGTTAGAAGGTGGTTGCTGAGAATAGAGTTAAGCAGTGCCATGTCATGAGCTAGAGGTATAGCTGAAGCTGAAATAACCAGCAACTTACGCAGACAGTGCTTTCCTGACAGTGCTCAATAAAAAGCTTCAGAGCACAAAGTGATTGCTTTTTTAATAGCTAGTTTCTTATAAAACTCCCCACATCAGTCAGAAAAACATTATATGAAGATATCTGAAGAACATAGCTTCCACTGTATTACCACTATGGAAACAAAGGGTTCCATCCACCTTCAGGGGAAGCAGAAGCTCCCTTTACTTAAAACATCTGGTTTTCAGGAACATCCTTAAGCACCAATTATTAGGATAGAGTCCAACTCCTCTCTTTGACTAACAACTGGTTTTGGTGCATAGTATTGTAATGTTTCGTCATCTTACCTGCCCAATCCAACACAGTAAGTAAGAAGGCTCCAGAGACTGGGCTACCTTGAAGGCTTCATGAGCTTGCTATAAAAACAAAGATAACAGTGCTATTATACTATCTGACACAGTAACAGACCACTTTTGGCTATACACTGGTATTAACATGCAGTGGTATTGGAAGAGATTTCATGGACAAAATTAGGTCACTGCTGAAAACATCTACTGTGCCAAAGTGCATTGCCCAGAGACATAAACCAGTTTAATCTTATTTAAAAAAAAAATAACCAAAAAAAAAAAAATCTTTAAAAGAATACAGTTCCCCTCTCTTCCAAATATATTTCCTTCTTAAAACAGTTCAACAGGTAGATTAGTCCTTCCAGTACCTAAAGGGGCCTACAGGAGAGCTGGGGAGGGACTCCTGACCAGGAAGGGGAGCGATGGGACAAAGGGGAACAGTTTTAAACTGGAAGAGGGGCGATTTAGATGAAATATTAGGAAGAAATTCTTGGCTGTGAGGGTGGTGAGCCCCTGGCACAGGCTGCCCCGAGAAGCTGCGGCTACCTCATCCCTGGAGGTGTTCAAGGCCGGGTTGGACGGGGCTGGGAGCAACCTGGGTTGGGGGGAGGGGTCCCTGCTCAGGGCAGAGTGGTTGGAACTAGAAGGTCTTTAAAGTCCCTTCCAACCCAAACCATTCTATGATTACCTCTTAGAATAATTATTACTTTAAAGTCTGACTGTTGGAGAACCTAATTTTGGAAATTTCTTTTCCTTCAGGCAAACAGTTAAACAAACACACTTTCAAAATGGTAAAACTGATTACCACCCACAAATTATCTTTTCCCTATGATTGCTTATGTTTACAGTTCCTCCCTCAATGTAGTATAAGGTGAACAAAGTCTTAGCATTAGTAGTCTTAGCAGTAAGCAGTCTGCAGTATCGAATTATTTTTAATAAAAGTAAGCCTGACCATTATATTTCCAATTAAATAAAACTTCCATAATTCTCACCAGCAAATAGGATAGGACGTAGTTTTAGCTGCATGAGAACTCTGGACTTCACTTAAAATGTACTCTAATTTTTCTCCAAAGAAACTGTGAAGGTTACACAGAATTACAGTACATTATATGACATACTGATGAGCAGAAAGTAGCTACTTATGGGAAACTCAAACAGAAAGTTCAGTTTGTGACTTACAATTAAAAGAGTTCTTGGTGAAACCTGGTGTGTATTGGTTTGATTAACTACTTCTAAGTCCTTCCAAATACTTTTTATTCCATCCAGTTGCTTGGAAAGCAACCTCACTAATTCAGAAGTTCACCTATCTCCTCCAAGACAAATACCTAATTAATTTGTATGCCTCAAGTAAGATACAGGTGCCAATTTTATTTCATTCAAAGGAAGTACATTTCTTAAGTCCGAGAGGGACGTTTTTCACTGTTTGCCCACACTCCCACCCACACACACTCCCTTAAAAAGAAAAAATGGAAAGGGAAACTGTATTTGAGGATGGGAAGGAGAGTTACCTCAATGTTTCCAGTTGACAGATACAAAACCCCCAAGTTGGTCCAGGCAACAACATTCTAGACAGAACAAATAAAGTTAAAACCAACATATCATTACTATATTCAAAAATAACACGGCATCAAGGGAAAAAAGTTTTAAGTGCCCACTTGAAACAGATGGCAGCTGCCTACAGCACTTACGATTTGCTCAGCTTGAACAGATTTGATGAACGAATGTTGAGCAAGAGCATAATTCCCAATAGCTGGGGGGGGAAAGAAAAAAAGGAGAGCTAGATCTAACTGAATTTCATAAACACCATTAGTCAAGTTGCCTTCTAATTTAGGATATTATGGAGCTAGGGGTTTCACTGAACACTTACCACTACAGGAAGCAACTACACCAAGTGCATTCCAATAAAGATGATTTTTGCTGTCAAGCCTCACAGCTTTTTTGAGACACTGGAAGAAAATGAAATGTGGATTATATCACTAGAAGCGCAGAGATTAAGACTTTATTCACTTACTTATTCAGAGATGTAGGTTTTATTGAGGACACAGAGACTATACAGGCAAGCACAAACACCAGTTTAAATTTTAAAGAATGTAACAGGAAAATCAGGCAGTACCTGTAAAGACTTCTCTAGCAGTTCACTGATCTCATTCATGTCAATGCCCAGTGCTGTGAGGTCCTCTGCTTGTCGATAATAATTTATTCCAAGATCACACCATATGCTAGGCAAAGGCATCAGTTTTAAAGCTCTGCCGTAACACCTACAGAAACATGAATCACAGGAGCGTTATTCCAAGCCTCTCTACATGAAGAGCAGAAAGCTGAAAAAACATTCAAAACAGTGCTTAGAAACCTAAACCAAGCAAACATGCATAAATACAAACAAAACCAGACACGAATGGAAAGCAAACAACTAACCAATTTTCACTCAGACAGCTATCTTCACAGAATCTATCCTGGTCTAAAGGCAGCCTGTAGTGCCCACTACTTGTGAAGCCACAGATGTGCATTAAATCAAAGCTGTGTCAGTTGCAATATGCATGCTTTTACTTAAAACAAATGTCAGTCATTTTTACAGCTAATGAGACTTCCTGTAGGAAGTATTTGGCTTCACATAACGTAGTTGAGATTAACTGAGCAGCTGCATTTCCTGCCTTACACATCCAACTGCACAAAGCTCAGAGGGAGTCACAGAAGAGGCTACAGAAATACTAGAAATATTTTCTACCATCGTGAGTTTCCAGGGCCAGAAACAAGGAATTCCCTCTTCCAATGTACTCTAGACCCCACACCTAGGGCAAGAATTGACATTTTTATAAGAAAGAAGTACAGACAGTATTATCTTGGACTTTGGTAGTCCTGGGAAAATTATTTAGCAACTACTGCAACAACTCCATTTAAAGACGTGCAATTTGTTGAATGACAGACAGGATGTAGCCATGCTCTGGAAGCAGAAACAAGAAGAGCAGATGCTAGATGAAATGTTGACAGCCACTGTGGCAATCCAGGAAACATACCCTGAAATGAGCAGTGTAATTTGGAAAAAGCATGAGACTATATACCACCTCATCAATCTTTGCTAAATATGCAGGTGTTGACAGATCAGCATGTCTTTCCTTTTCTAGAAATGGTCTAGAATACTTGAGACTTATTGAATCTCAAGCTGCATAGAAACTCTTGATAATAAAAAGTTATTACCTTCCTCCCAGTCTGAGCAGCTCACTTTTCTTCAGCACCTGTTTTCCTGCATTTTTACCCAGAAGGGATCCTGGAACTTGAACATTCACTTTGGTTGGTGAAATAACATGCACGCTAGTACAGGTATCTCCGAGCAGTTTCCAGAGGCAAGAGACATCAGGACGGTGCTTTGTTGCCCTGTAATTAATGACAGAGTAAATGCACACAACACCCATTCAGACACTTCAATATCCTTTTCTAAAAGAAAGCTCACCACTTCGAAGAGTGACACAAACTCAAATTTAATTAATCAGTGAGCTGTTTGATTAATTTTTTTTTATTCAGTTTTCTTCCTATTCACATTATAGGTCTAAAAGGTCAAAAAGAACCAAAAACCATAAAATACAAAATGTCAATGTACCCCAACATCGTTGGGACTAAAATTCAGTTCTGAAAATTAGCCATTATCTATCAGCATGTCAGCTGAGTACACCCACTCCTGCATTTCAGGACACTATCATGATATATTACAAGACATGACTCATCTGTAGAAACCTAATGGACCTTCTCCTATAACACCAGCTATCCCAAGGTTTACTTTAGGACACTAAAGCATTTTGTATAATATGCAAAACAAAAACATTGAGGGAGGGAAGGAACCATTTCCTCTTATCCACCACTTTTGGTAGAAATCCCCCCCTCCCAGCTCTATATACACTGGAGGACAGCTGGAGAGAACTGTGTGTCATTTCACATTTGTATTATAATCAAGTGACTATCTTTAAACAGAAGAATCAAAACTATATAATAACCATTCATTTAAGCAGCCTAAGTCCAGAATGTGCTATCCAAACCATTTTCAGTAAGCACACTCTTACTTCTAGATCAGACGCCTGGCCCATTACATTTAGTTTAACTGAAAATCCTTAAACACTTAAATGTTATTCTTCTGCTTATCAACCCACAATCCCAGTGGAATTTAAACAACTGAATATTTAGTACTAACCTTGTAAAAAATTCAAGAGCCTGCTCTATGTAACCCACAGCCTTCCTATCAAGATAGTTATCAAGGGCTGATCTTGCCAGCATGAGATAGCACTCACCAAGTCCTGAAAATAAAAGAAAATATTCTCTATGAGAAGAGATGCTTTTATGATATGCTTGATAAAGAAGGTGGGGTGCGAGGGTGGAAGCCTGATCTGTGTTCTGCTTGGTATAAAGGTTTATACCCCGCACATGTTATGCCAAAATCATAAGACCCAGAGTGCTCACAACAGAGACTTTGCTTTTAACCTATCCTGTCAAGTGCAAACTGTAGAATAATTTGAATATTAAAATAAACCTAATTAATTATAAACCCCATAGCATTAAAGTCTGGTTTTGTCCTCAAATATTAAGTAAAGGCCTCATGAGAAACCTGCTCTGCATTGTTAAGTCTTTGACAAATACACCAACTTTCAGTTCACACGAGTCAAAAATCACTGCCAAAACACTAAAAGAAGAAAGAATGTCAATGTAGGCAAAAGGGGAAGTCGTCTTTGAAGACTTGAATCCAATATGGTTTAATCCTATTTACATAAGAAACTACTTTATATGGTGTATTGGGTCTGGCTGAGATGGAATTAGTTTTCCCCATAGCAGCCCTCATTGGTAGTTAGGCAGGTTGTGGCTACTGCTGAGCAGTGCTGGCACAGCATCAAGGCTGTCTCCCCAACATTTTCCCTCCTCAACAGTAGGCTGGGGGTTAGCAAGATTTTGGGAGGGGCCATAGCCAGGACAGCTGACCCAAATTGACCAAAGGGATATTCCATACCATATGATGTCTGCTCAGCAATAAAACCTAAGAGAAAGGAGAAGGAGGAGGGGGGCATTCATTATTATGTTTGTCTTTCGGAGCAACCACTGTGTACCGAAGCCCTGCTTCCCTGGAAGTGGCTGGACATCACCTGCTAACGGAAAGTACAGAATAAATCTTTTGTTTTCATTTGCTTCCATGCATGGCCTTGGCTTTGCTAAACTGCTTTTATCGTGACTCAAGAGTTTTTTCCATCTTATTTTCTCCCTTCCCACCCCCATCCTGCTGAGGAGGGGAGTGACAGAATGGCTTGGCGGCCACGTGGACCAAGGCCAAGGCCAACCCACCACATAGGGAAATAAATCCAACTGTTAAAAAGAACCTGCATCTAATGCCACAATTTCTAGCATTTTGCAACCAAAAACATAACTGCTTGGTTTATACTCTTGCTGGCACCAGCAGTGATTCTGTCTGGCAGTAAGTCACTGGCTATGAGTACCATTCATTCCCGGTATTATTTTCAGTTTTGAAGCTACCTTCCTCATGCTATCATACCCTATGCCTACACCAAACTACTAATCACATTAGTCATGTTTTGCAAGCACCGTTATCTTGTCCCCATTAGGTATCTGTCTTGACAACATAAAAGTCTCAGGATCATGAGCTTCTTGGATGTCAAGAAGCTCTGTAATCTAAAAATAAAACTGATTTCATTCCCCAAAGTTATACATTAGAAGATATGCTGGAGCAGAGGGAGAATAAACATACCATTTAGTAACACAAAAATAAAATACATAAAAAAAATGCATTCAAGTAACATCAGTAGTTATTCTTTCACCTACTAGGGACTATGCTTCAAACAACTCAGTTCAGAAACTGTCTAAACTGATCAGAACAGTACCAAAAAGAACACTAATGTATGTTTCAAAGAGTTTTAAGAAGGCCCACAAAAGATAGCATACCAGACTAAATATTAAACAGTCTCTAAGAAGGTGAAGGCTGTCTTGAGACTCAAAGTAGGACCTGGAGCTAACAAATTAGAGATTAGGATGAGAGGGATTGCAAAAAGAATAATTAGAGGCAACTACAGGGGGGGAAACCTTGACACCATGTGCTTACATACTTTCTAAGCATTTTATTCCATGTAAAGCTGTCAACTGTCACCTACAGACACTAAAAAAGCCACATACGCATACACACTTCTACATACCACCTTTGGAAACTGCTGCTGCAGTTGCCCTCTTGTCTGACAACTAGCAAAACTGCCTATCTGCAGTACTCTTCACCATGTAGCTTCTGCCATGTCACTTTAGTCTGGCAAGCTCCAAAAGACAAAATTATATTAGAGGAACAACCACCCTATAACCCTTTCAGATGAAAAAGTTCCTGTTGCAATAGTAACCCAACACTTCTGACTTAGCCTTAAAAGAATCAGCTTACGTTAACCCAAAAATCAAAAGGCCTTACACACAACAAAAGAACACTCTATAACTTAAAAATTCTTAACAGTACCAAGCAGCAAGCAGCATCCATTTCAGATGGATGTATGGGGTGAGAATGACTGAAGACTAAGTGGCAGGGAGAATGTGAACTGAAGTTACTCATTGGCTATCAAAATTTTATACGCTCCCAATATTTTTCATCTTGAGAATCACAGTTCTATCACTAGAAAGGAGTTCCAGTTCCCCCACTTCTCTCTGCCCCCAGCTATATACTGAAGACCTATCACCACCCCTAACACTTGTGAGACCTCTCAGGATACTTTACTGCTATTTTTCATCACTTGAAGAAGCTCAGGGGGTCTGAATCACCAAAGCTAACACAAAAAGTGAGGAACGCGTGGTCAGGAGCAGTAGAAAACTAGTACAGCCCACCTATTTGAAATGGCAGCCTGACTCCATTGCCTGCTGAGCCACTGTTTGACTGCTTAGATGAAACTACAGCATCCAGATGAAACTGCAGTTAGCTGGCTTCCTTTATCTTCAGTTCTTCTACCCAGCTGGCCTGCTAGCTACACAGGAATAATTACCTTTCATACTCACTTGAAATAAAAATAATCACCCCCGCGCATCTTGATTTAAGAGCTCTTCAGATATTTGCAGGGTACTACACACTACCTTTCATGCATGGGATCACAGTGTGCTACATACTCAAAATCCAACCCTATCCTTCCATGCAGGCAAACCTCAATACACCAAGAACCTCACCAGGACACTAAAGCACTGCAATGTGTGGAGGGAGAAAATGTTAACACTTTCAAATTCAGACATATTACCTTTCAGTGCAGGCACATAATCTTCTGTCTTCTTTAAGATTTGTTGATAGGTAGCTATAGCATTTTCATATTTGCCTAGAGTCTGCTCAACTGCTGCAGCTTTGTAAATGCTGTACACGAGTCCTGGGTTCAGCTCACTTGCTTTCCTGAAGGACTTTAGAGCTGTTGAATAGCTACCTCTGCTCAAGTAAGCCTCCCCCAGAGACTCCCAGCAGTTGGAATCCTTTGGATCAGCCCTGAGAGCTGCCTGCAAACTGAAGATACCAAGACATAAATTTATTTAAATAAAAGGTGATACAAGTTAACACAAATTATGTTCTTGCATTATATGTTCTCAGGACACAAATGCACAATTATCATAGAATCACAGAATGGTTTAGGTTGGAAAGGACCTTGAAGATCATCAAGTTCCAACCCCCCTGCCATAGGCAGGGACACCTCCCACTAGACCAGGTTGCCCAAGGCCACCTCCAGCCTGGCCTTGAACACCTCCAGGGATGGGGCCTCAACCACCTCTCTGGGCAACCTGTGCCAGTGCCTCACCACCCTCACAGGGAAAAACTTCTTCCTAAGGTTCAATCTGAACCTGCCCTCTTCTAGTTTAAAGCCATTCCCCCTCGTCCTATCGCTACATGCCCCAGTAAAAAGTCCATCCCCAGCTCTCCTGTAGGCCTCCTTTAGGGACTGGAAGGCCACAATACAGAAATTATACAGAACTTTTAAATGCAGCATAGTAGCATTTTCATCTCCAGAGCACATTATACAAGTTCAGACACCGTACCTAATCTTGGCTCATTATTCAGTGCTATACCGTGCTTGTCTCTGACAAGCCTGTCACCAGGGTTGTTAGTACAGAACACTGGTATGCTGAAAAGACTACATTGTGCTAATTCTGGAACTGAAGACAGACACAGTTTGCTCAGACCCATTTCCCATTGTTTAGTACAAGCCATCCTATAATCAGCTAACTTATTTTCAAAACTTGCTAAGATCAAGGACCATTTGAATGTGATTTATAGAAATTACTTAAACCAACCACCAGTTCTCTTACTCAGCCACTGCTTGTGACGGCTGACCAGTTCTCAGGTAGTAAAGTCCACGATGAAGCCAGGCCCATTTTGCTGTACCAGTACTCGCTTTTTCAGTTACCTCATTCAGGATTGACAGAGCAGTGTCCTAACAAAGCACCAAAAATGCCAGGTTAGCAAACACGTATGTGTAAAGAACAAAGTTCTTGTTAAAGAAGAATACTCCTAATCCAGCAAACCATTAAACTGTCTAATCTGTTAATTACTGTAATGAAGAAACGTTACAGGGGCTTTTTAAAGCTGCCAGGCTGAGTGGCAAATTATAGGAGGAAATTATCACATCTAAAGAAGTGATTGTTTCTTATGTACCTGTCTTTGCAAATAGACAGTAGCTTCCTGCAGTTCTGTAGAGACTATTTTTTTAATTTCTTTTTTTTTAAACTACAAGTATTTGCAGCAAGTCAGATACTTAGACTGACTTTCCAGATGTTCAAATGGAATCTGTCAAAGTATGGATTGCTTTCTCGCTCTGTGATATCATAGGTTAAGAACTTTCTATACAGTGCTATGTAAGAAATATTTTTAAAATGTTCTGATGACTTTGTAGGCTTTTCCTGAAAGCAGCAAGGCAGGGGATGAAGAAAAGAAGTGGCAGAAGTTAATTATGAAAAGAAAACTAACTTTCTCTTCATATCGCCTACTGAAAAAAATCCTTTCTCTAAATCACGTATGCCATGATTAAAATGTTATGCTTGATTCCACCACCATTCTCGCTAGATAGATTTAATTTGGAATTGAAGCATAAAACTGAAGCAGGTCCAACTATGAAAGCTGCTAAGCAATGACAGAACATCTGTTTTCCTATCTTATTCTCAAATACAGAGGAAACCTGAAGTGATTCCTCAAAGAGCAGGATTAACAGAAAAACAAAACAGCAGTAATCCAAAGCCCCGAATGTACAATACCATGTCTCCAAGTTCCACACTTAAGTCTACAGCTGCTGTTCCAGATTCTTCATCGGTTCCATCCAGTTCAAAAGCCTTTTTATAGCAACCACGAGCTCTACTTTTGTCTCCAGCAATGTCTCTGTAGTAGTTACCTAAATAACAAAAGACACTTCCCAAGTAGCTGTCCAATTTTGCAGCCTATAAGGAAATATGAATACAATATAAG
Source organism: Vanellus vanellus (assembly GCF_965231255.1). Classification (NCBI taxonomy): domain Eukaryota; kingdom Metazoa; phylum Chordata; class Aves; order Charadriiformes; family Charadriidae; genus Vanellus; species Vanellus vanellus. The sequence continues at coordinate 1,285,067 of NC_138908.1, read as the reverse complement.
ACAGCATTTTGAAGGATTATATTGATGGACAGGTCCAGTGATAACTACTTGTTCAACCTCTGCTTGTCAACTTATTTAAGCTCCTTCTGTGATACCTCTGAGTAGCTAAACTTTATTTTCAGACTTCAGAGATTACCTGAGCTTTAAATATTTGCAGAATCTGCTACAAACCTCATGACCCAAAGCATTTTGCACATGAAATACTAACAAGTTAGTTGTCCTAGGAGAAAACAATTCTTTCTTACATCCCATCATTTTCATGTTCTACTCTGTTTCAACCACTATGTTCATACTCTTACCATATTACATCACAATTAACTACAGCCTTTTCTAAAGTTTAAGTTCCTTTTTAGATACACTTGGCAAGTTTGTTTGTACGTAAAGAAACCCAGAGCCCCGAAGCAGCAAAAAACAACTTTGACAATAATAATTTAAAAAAAAAAGCTCACATTAAACAGTTTAGAACCGAAGTTATTGTTCACTTCAGCTACATTCTCCAGTATACTCTGCTACTGAAGTGCAAAGAGTAGTCAATGATGTGAGTTGCCAACGCCTATCATGAAGTTATATGGTGAGCTTACAATGTCTAGAATCTTATTTTGTACACTTCATGTTCCCAGTAAAGATGTCAGACTAAATCTTTTGGATTCACATTTTTACCTGTTCAGAGAAAAAGCCACAACCACCAAAAACCCAAAGACCAGGAAAAGTACATAAATTGTGGGGTTTTGCAGACTTAATTCTTTGGACAGACATTGAAACTCTAACACCATCATCATTGTTTTTCCTTTCTCTTTTTTTCAATTTGAATTTTGCCCTCCCCGTTTCAAAATTACTTCAAAGATCTACTCTGGTAATCTAGAGGCTTAAACTTTCAAGCCCTCATGGACAGAAGATTGAGAGAATTACCACTAGTTTGGCTAAATCAAAGGCCTCAAGAATTAGGTGAAAAGAGGAAAACAAAAGCAGGGAGATTCCAGGGCACTACACAGCTCCCTGCAATGTTTTTTTGCACAGCTGACCTTGGTTTTAAGGCTCTGGAAGCCTGTAAACAGTAACAAGCAGAATATTCAAGTCTGCCCTTCCAGTCAGTGTATTTTCCATACTTGGTTTCTGATATAGGAAACCACTAATTCTACATGAATAGTTAAAGCAGCCTTTACCTTCAAGAACTGAGTGAGTGCTTTTCCTTTGTCTTTTTTTGTCTCATCACTCATGAACCAGTATGTGAGCCCCAGGTACTGATGATACTCGGCAGTTTCAGCCTTTCTTTCAATAGCATTTAGAAAACTAAATAAAAGGAACAGAGGTATGATCAGACAAATTCTCAAAAGCTGTGAAACACTACATTCTATTCTCCCCCCACATTTCCCTGTTAGAGGAAAGAAAAATATAAAACTACCTTCTTTCTGCCTGTTCATAGTTCTTTTGGGAATAATGGATGAAACCCTCTAGAGCATGGGATTCAGCCAGATCAGGGTGGGACAACAGAAGCTGTTGTGAAATCTGCAAAAGAATGTCATTCTTCCCTAGTTATTTCCTCTATGAAACAAGAATTCTAGTTAGCTTACAGGAATGACAATACAGTACTAACCTTTGAAGCTTGATCCATTAAACCTTTGTTTAGATAAGCCTGACCTCTGATAGCTGTGACCACTGGATCACTGCTTGCGTCCACAATCTAGAAAACCAAGTAATAGACATGATCAAGTTATTATCTCCCCAGATTAAGAAATCAAAGGTGTTAAAAGCAGGCAGACTACATGAAGATAAAGACAAGAGAACATTTAGATAGAATACCCTTGAGAAGCCTTAGGCAGAGCAATTTTGATGGAGAACAGGTAGAAGATTGTAGAGAGTAAGGACAAAGGTACAGAAGTCTAAACAGAGAGGAGTGAAACTGTGAGGCAAAAAAGAGGGGAAGCAACTTCTGCCTGAAGCTTAACCATTCAATCTTAAAGTAATATGCCCTTGGTCATGACTAATGACAAGTGTATGAAGGACATGGGGAGTACGGTTATAACAATAATTCAAATTAAGATGAACAACAGCCATAGAACCAGCAAGAACTCAGCAACACTGAGCAAAACCAGACAAGGTCAAAAATGACAGCTTCTGAAATTAGAATTGAGTGAAAAAGTTGTATCAAAGCCTAAAAAAGCAGAGAAGGAAGGAGTGTTTGGATTACACCATAATTGGTAGGCATTGTCTAAACCACTCAAAACATAAAGGGAGGAAAGGGGAGAAATACGCAGCTTGAGTTTTTCGTACAGAAGGGTGACAGTACTTTTTTAAATAAAAAAAAATATATATATACTGTTTAGTCAATGAACATACCTCCTCAAGTGATTTAATGGCTTCTTCTGCAGCATCGGAATCAGCTATTTTAATCAAAGCCTCTGCTTTCAACTGAAGGATAAGGTTCTTCCATCGACGGCTAGGACCCTCAGGAGTTCCAAGAGCCTCAAGAGCTGTTGACAAGACAAAAGTTTCATCAAGTAACAACAGAAAAAGGAACTACAAACAGCACCCCTGTTCCTAATATTTTTTAAATATTAATTATGATTTTTCAGTCTAATAGAGCACCACTTTATAGAAAAAAAAATTTGATTGCTCTCCTTCATGCTGAAGAAATTGTTCTGTAAAATTTCTACACATTCAAGTTTAAAAGTTAAATCAATTTTAGAAAGGTCCTCTCAGACATGTGGAGAGACTGATTGCTTCCTAGCTGGTGGCCTTTATAAATGGAATGCTACATTTTTCCAATCTATGTTCTGAAGAAACAATGACCTTTCAATAAACAAGTTGTTCTACACTTCAGTGTTTAAAGAAAAAAATATTACTGAAACCATGGATTTAACTCTGTGCCTGTGCAAAGGTTACTCTGTACCTTTCTACTCAGTACTGATTACTTCTCCAATACACGGTACAATCTCACCTCAGAGGATAAGGGCCTCCCTAATTCTCTTCTTTCAGTTTTAACTAATTCAACCACTAAACATATCAGACTTGTCAATGGTTTTCCTGATCTTTCCTATAACCCTTTTTAAACTTTAGTGCTACACTACCTACCTCCAAGCATTTGGGTGCAAAGACAGGTTAAGCAAGCAATTACATAATCCCCTTAGTACATCAGCAATTTCATCTTTGTGGTCCTCGGTCAATTCCTACGTCAATATCTCATAGTTCCCTACTGCTAATTATTATTGTCTTGTTTTATAGCAACTTCTATTAATGCTATAATAATAAACAAGTTGTTTGAAACCCCTTGAAAGGAAGGGTCATAGTGTACAAGTCACCCTGACTTCTTCCACGCTGAACACAGATGGGAAAAGAATTACATTTTCATCCTTTCTACAATAAATTTCTTTTAACCTACTTTGCTCTGATACCACATTTCCTCTGCCCAAATGTATAAGCCTTTTGAATCTCCCCTGCTGTCAAGTACTTCTCCTTGCTTTTACTAATTTCCCATGACTGTTTAGACAGGTTTGCATACTTATACCGCTTCAAGTCTTTCTTGAGAAGTTTTTCATTGCATTTGTCCTTGTCAGAAAAAAGTCCACTTCGGCTGCTGCTTCATTTATAACCATCAGATAATGGCTCTATTCAGATTAGATATGCATCACTAGATCATAACAACTGCCCTCATTCCCAGCTAGCAGAGATGGGAGTTTTACACTCAGTGAGACTTCTTAAGATGCAGTTGTACTATGCAACATTTCTGCATTTTACATTAACTTGATTAAAATCTTATCTTCTAAGTCTAAATATGAAGTCTACCAGACTACAAATTTGTGACACCTGGCCTTGTGGTTTCAGGCAATTATCTGCTGTTCGGCAGAGTTGGTCAACTAACAGCTGAAGAAGCACATTAGAACATGCAAACCTTCTAAACATTAACCATTAGACAGCTTTCTGGTTCTGATTAGCCAAGTATTTTCTCTTTTCCTGAGACTAAGCAGCAAAAGGTGCTTTTCAGTTGTCATAAACCAAGAGATGCAGGGCACACCATCACAAGCCATGAGACTGCAAAAAGTAAAGGCCTACCATGCAAAGGCCACATTGGCTGGACTAGGGAAAGTGGCGTACCCCTGCAGTTGCTCTTTCAATTTGCAGGCACTTACCTCGATTGCAGCACAGGACAGCATCCCTGTGTTTGTGAATTTTCATCTGTGCCTCTGCCAAATAATGCCATGCTGCTGGACACTGGCTAGTCTTCTGCAAACCTAATAAAAGGAGAATTTTAAAAAGGCACCAAAAAACGTTGCTTAGGGCTGCAAAGACACTGTAGCTGGCAGAAGTTGTATTGCCACATAACGCCATCTAAAACATACTATCAATCAGATAATAAGACCTGCAGTTAATTTTTTTCTTTGAATCTTATTTTAAACTGGTTTAGACATACAAGCCTCCATACAGTAAGGCAAAGACTAAAAAGCATATAAGCTTCTCTTAGGCTTAATTTTGCAATAACATTACATACACAGAAAAGAAAAAGGGGGAAAAGTGAGGATATATACAACACTGGCTTAAGGTGCACTTTTGTTTCAAAAAGAAAAAAGTTCTTCACTTTGGTCAGACATTAACATCAGCAGCCTGTAGACTGTTTTATAAAGTTTTTCTTAGAAACCAAAAAAGGCCTACAGAACTTCAAGGTAGCAAAAAAAATGACGGGAAGAGTGACGAGTGTTTCACAGAAACTTCCTGATAAACTTGCCTTAATTAAAGATTCGGTAATAAAACTGAATTTGAGTCTTCTGATATATATACATACACACTACTACTAAATAATGCCCTGAAACTCAATGCCTAAAGTGCAAACACTTAACTTACTGGGAAACACATTATTTCCAAGCTTTATACATCTACATATCACGCAAAGAGCCTTGGCCTTTGCATTCTCCCCTTCATGAGCCGAGTATTACACATAAAAGTAAAAATAAATAAGTAAAATTATTTGGGAGATGTTTCTTTTGTCAAAAACAGGTTACATGTTTTGTCAAAACATCCAATGGCACATAAGCCAGAAGAATTTGTTTTCTATGCAAAACATTTTCCTCTTAACCAACTGAAATTTTTATTTCAGATTTCAGGCAAGACATGTTATTTCACTGTAGGTAAGCTACTGTAGAGTATTGCAGAATATTCCAAAATTCAGTTTCAGAAACAATCTTGTTCTGCATAGTCTGACTGACTCCTGATGGCTTAGATCCCAAATGCTTGTTTACCCAGCTTTCTCATAAGCTGTTTCAAATTTTCCATGGCCAGCACAGTGAGAGTGGAGAATTCTATTTTCCCACTAGTATACTCATGAGTCATTTTCAAAGAGCTTTGCCATTCCAGTACAAGGAAGATAATAACAGATTAGTAAGCCAACTCTTCAGCAAATCTGGCTACTATAAAAAAAAACAATTCTCCAATATTTCTCTTTAGATACCCAATACAAGTGTTTACACAATGTAAGTGTTAAAGAGTTCTTAAAATGATGTAACTTTAAAGGGGAGTCATCTTTGTTCAGGTATAGAAATGCAGTGACTAGATTAGGGGAGCTGCACTATATTTTAATTTACAAATTCCACATTCCTTCATGAATTACTATTGCTGTATTTACTGCTTCATCTAGGCATTTCCCCAATAACAGTCAGATTAAAAAAAAGTTTCAACTTGATCACACTAAAATACTACAGAGCTGACCATAACAGCAATGACAGACTTCAACGATGTCATACTTAACGCTATACTTAAAAAAAATTCAATGCCGAAACAGAGGAAGTGTTGAGTATTTTTTTTAAATCTAGCTGGTCTTAGAACTGGCAAAGTACTATGCAAGTATAAGATTTCCAAAATATCCACTTATACATCATATTACATATTTACCTTCAGTAAGACTCTTCACAGCCTCCTTGTATTTCTTTTCTTGCAGGCATTTTATACCAAAACCAATGATGCCTGGACCACTATTTGCGTCCATCTCCAAAAGCCTAGAAAAATAGTGCAGGGCCTCTTCTGATACAGTTCCTAGTTTCAGAAAAAGAAATATTTAACAGTTTTAGATTAAAAAAATTGCAGCAGCATGCCTTATCTACATAAATATGATGCTTATCCTTTGAGCTCAAATTAATAAATTTATTGATGAAACTTTTTTCCAAAGGTACTACATACCCTCCACCTCCAAAACCAAACCCCAAAAATGAGCAGTAATCTAAACACCCAGTACCACAAAACAAAATAAACTGTCAGTCTGAAACCTGAAGTACCTGTTAAATAACAAGTATACTTCCTTAAGCAATGAAAACTAATTCCTTCATATGCTTTTCATGTAAGCCCAGCCAAATGCCCACATGTCAAAATATGCTTCAAATAAATCAAAGCAGTTTCCTTCCAGAGTAGGTCTTGAGTACCTACAAATTTGCTGTGATGAGCCTGCTGAAACAGTCTTGCTGTGAAACCACATATCTTGGCTTAGTTTTAACTGATGCCACTAAATTTTTATGCTCATGTTTAGCTGTGATTGTAGACTTGGCAGTCGTTGCTTAAAGCAACTGTTGTGACTTACAGCAACAGTCTTTTAATTACTATTTTCTTTAAAAAATTATGGACTCATTTGACATACAGGTTGCCTTTCATTTGCATTTGATAAACGTGACTAATAATGCATCTGAGTTACAAGCCCACAAGTTTGGGGCATGAAGGACTATGACATGGTTGGAACGGCTCAGATATAAACAAACAGCCTTACTAAAACCTAAGCATCCTCCTCCCTGCCCCAAGATGGCTGTGGGATTGTGAGATGTTGTGAGAGCATTACTATACAAGAACTGTGCCAGTCAGGTGCTCCTTTTCCTTTGCAAATTAGTTTCTGCATGTTTCTCTGAACTGTAAAGCATTCTCATGTGGAAATGACAGTCTCAGCCTCATTTGTCTTCATCTTTTCCAATCAAAGTGAAAAATTCTCTCTTATGTTGCTACATTATTCCATGAAGCCTACCTTCAAAACTGGAAAAGCCATTAGAATCATAGAATCATAGGATTGGAAGGAACCTCTGGAGATCATCTAGTCCAACCCCCCTGCCAGAGCAGGGCCACCTTAGAGCAGATTGCACAGGAACGCGTCCAGGCGGGTTTTGAATGTCTCCAGAGATGGAGACATTCTTCTACCTAAGCTGAAAGTTATTTCTCTTCGTATAAAGCCAGAGGATGTTTTTCCTGATTTTCTTTCCTTGTTTAAAAAAGAAATAAAATCAACTTCTGATGCCCTAAACAACTACTAAATTTTGGTCTTCATTTTATTACTTTTGAAAATGCTGAGGAAGTGTCCAGCACTATTGCAACATTGTTTAGTGACCTACTGAAACCAGCAATTGTATATTTCCAAATCCCTGCACCAATGAACATACCATGTTGTGTTTCTTTTTCATGAGATTCTCATTTTCTACTTAGAACACATATCTAAACAGATCTGTTTATTTCTTATTCACCAGGCATTATCTTGAAGAAAGCTTCACAAATGTTTGTTTGGGTTTTTTTGCTGAGAGATTTTATGTGTCAAGAAGAACTTAAGTGCAGCCCGTCCTCAGCCTTAGAGCGCTGGTTAACACTCTCCGTTCCCTCTTCTAAGCTTAAGAAGCTAACCTTCCTTTATCGGGAGAGGCTGCTTTGAAGTTTCATAAGGCATTTTTTCTTCGCAACTTTGTACATTTCCGGAGTTGGACTTGCAGAAGCTTTTTGCCAACTTACAGTCATCACTCACTTACAGAGCTAGGAAATGACAAATCATAGGAACAAACTTTTCCAGACAGGCAGAAATAAAACATGAAATTAAATAGTGCACTTGTACTGGGTCATGAAGGGTAAACACTTGTAAACAGATTGTCACAAAACGAATTATAAAATAAATAATTTAAGCCCCCAAAGTATCTAAATCCATCCTACTCACCTGACTGAACAAAGTGCAAGCAAAGTACTTCTAAAGGATAACTCACAGTAGGATACAAAGCCATCATATCATGACAGGCCTTTTCCAACCTAGCCGTTTCATGAGGGAACTTGAAAAAGAAAAAATAAAGTTATGTTTGTGAATTATAAGATGTGGAATATTACAACTATTCACTGATGAAGATAGAATAACATAACCTTACTTTTGACAAGCACTGAATAAAGTCCTTATAAAGATTTTGGTGGTCTTCACCAGGAACAGTGTCAGCAGAGTTCACCGCGTGTTCAAACGCGGTCAAAAGCTGAAATAAGAAATAATTAAGAATGCAACAAACAATGACTCTAGGAAAACACTATTTTCACAGAATAGACTATTTCAGTTGGAAGAGACTTACAACAATCAACTAGTCCACATGTTTGACCGCTTCAGGGCTGACCAAAAGTTAAAGCATGTTATCAACAGCATTGCCCAAATGAGTCTTAACCACTGACAGGCTTGGGGCATTAACCACCTCTCTAAGAAGCCTGTCCCAGTGTTTGACCAGCCTCTCGGTATGATTTCTAAAGTCCAGTCTGAACCTCCCCTGACATAGCTTTGAACCACTCCCATGCATCCTGTTGCTGGATCCCAGGGAGAAGAGATCAGCACCTCCCTCTCCGTGTCCTCTCCTAAGGAAGCTGCAAAGATCAGTGAGGCCTCTCAGCTTCCTTTTCCCCAAACGAGACAAACGCAAGTCCTTTCCTGCCGCTCACAGGACATGCCTTCCAGCCCTTCCATAGATACATGTTATTATCTGGATCCTGCTCATTAAGTTTACACCAGTACTGCGAACAGAGACAGCCACAAAGCAAGTTCCTTATCATGAAGCAGTACTGAAATAGGATCCAAAGTATGTTAATTGTCCAGTACAAGATGAAGCAGTAACATACCATTTCATAATGTAAGATAGGTAGAAGGAAGGCTAAATTCGTAAGACCATAGATTCTTCTTCATACCCAATCCCAATTGAAAGGACTTGGTACCACAAAACCTAGGTTACCTACCCTCTCCAGTTAGCTGTCAGCCCTACCCCCTGCTTTAGGCTAGAAATCTAGTCTTTTATTTCTTGACTCCTTATACATGGGAAAACGCAAGCACAAGAGTGCAGGTGACCAAACAAGCATGCTAAACCAGAAGTTGCCCACAGCTCGGCACAACTGAACTGCTGAATAGGAGGCTGCCTTCAATTCCACACTCATCCAGTTTCAGATGCTTTAGTCAGAAATGCAGCAAACTGTACATTTGCATGTGAAACCCATTCCTGATATTTATGCAATTTTTTCCTTTATTTTAACTCCTTGTCCCCAAAAAAGAAAGTAGTGCTACCTGCAGCACCTCTTTTCTATAATAGCTCATAAATCAGAGCACTTGATTCTCAAAAAGTAGAGATCCAGATTAAATTTTCTTATCTCTCAAATTATTTCAATTTGTATTTTCCACCTTTCTTGAGCACTGCTATCAACCAGCTTGGTGATGAGAAATTCCCATCCTTGATTGAGGTTTCATCTTGCAAGAACAGATAAAATTAACTTTGGCCACAGAGAACACAGGATCAGCATAAATTCCTGATCATTCTGTTTGATTCAATCAGCTTTTACATTCTCTTAAGAAGTGAAAGCTTAAAACTTACAGAGTAAAAGAAAATTTGAATCAAAACACTGCTATCTAGGAAAAACACCAGGTACGAAGAAATGGAAAAACAGCAGAGAACTACCTCTTCCACCCTGGAGAAAAGCATGGGGGAGTTTCTTGTTTTGAAGAACGCCTACATTCTAGATTCTGGCAAAGCTTATAAGCGATGCTTCTTGTAATGTGCAGAGGTAGAACAATGCATCACTATGCTACAGTGCAAACCTGGAAGTTAATGAAAGAGTTCCAGGACAACCGCTTGGATTTAGGTGCTTTATTCCACCAAAGGCCCTTCTCAGGCTGCTGCACCCTCACTGTTTCTGTCAGATTAAATCACCCACCTTTTACTGAGAAGTTTAATACCACTGAACATTAATGAGACAAATAGTCACAAGATTTGCCTGGGTTTCAAAGCTTCATTTGAAGTCTAGCTGCACTGTGCATATATATGTATCTATAGGAGTAGGAGTGAGAAACATTACCGACTGCTCAGTCTTATTATCCTGGTTCTGTGTACTGTCTTTCAGTAACTGGATCATCTTCTTCCAAAGCTGATGAAGCTCTGCCTTTTCTGCACCTTCCTCCTGTTTCATTCGTATTAGCTTCTGCCATGTTTCAGCCACCTGTCAAGCGGAAACAAATGAATCAGGCTGTCACTCTCTAAATAACTGGAAATCCAATACAATCTTTCCAATTACTGTCAACTCTACCACACTAGGGTAGACAACAGAGTAACATTTAAAGTAACGACCCAGATTTACCCACTTTCTGATTAAAGCAATAACAAGTCCCAAAGCATTGTGTGGGACCCGTCCACCTTCCAAAGTATAGTAAAGAAGGGAGGCAACATCAAGAGAATGAATTCTGACTCTGGTTCCTGGAGGAAATCAACAATAAAAATAGACCTCAACAGTCCTTCGATAAACTCTGAAGAAAAAATGGAAGCCTTGTTGGATCTACAGCACTACTAAGAGAAATAGAAAAACAGCAGCAGTACATGTTGAAATTCAGTGTGGAAAACTCAACAGAACTGAAAAAGAGAAAATAGGACCCTGAAGCCAAACTTGTGGTTTTGTGTTGCACATAGAGCAAGTCTGCCTTTATATGCTAAACTATTAGCATTGAATTTCGCTTCAAAACCTGGTATACAAGGAGGCTTTGGAGCTGTCCTGGTGCTACGAGATATGAAATTTTTTAAATTTTCCATTGTTGGAGGAAAGGTAAGAATACACGGAGTAAGTCCATGCACTACCTTATAAGAAAGCAAGCTTTTTGAAGAGTAAAGAATGAATAGCATAACTGCAAAAATAGGTATCCTGCAACAGTACTACAGAGACTATAGGCAAAGTTACTGTTTGAACCATTCAGGCATTTAACAGCTCCACCTCGTGGTAAGCTGACAAGAGTCACGACTATTTTGCAATGATCATGCTGACACAGACTTTGGTGAGCTGAAGCTTGGGCTGCCCTGCAGCAGCTTTGCAGGTTGATATCGTTGTGTACGGAATGCAGTACATAAGCCACAGGCAATGGAGTTCAGGTTGTGTACAAATTCCACCTTACCCTCTGGCATGAAGTATCAGGGACACTCGAGGAAGGGATCACCACACCAGTGAAGGGCTAATGAGATACCTAGAACTGGCCAAGCTTAACGCAAAGAACACCTAACTCACACACACTGCATGTAAACGTGTGTTTGGGATCAAGCTTGACTTCTAGAAGTAAGACAGAAGAATGATGTTCCACCCTTTCAGCCTGTATAGTAACATCCTTTGCCAAGTTTTGTCAGCATAATGGATTGCACCCAAGTCTTACTCAGTGGAAAAAAAAGTAACATAGTTAAAAGCAGTTCTTCCTGGCAGTGGTCCAGAAGGACACCTTAAGTGGTCTGTGGCCCAAAAAATTGAGGATTCCTTGATAAAGAGTAGTTAGTTCTAATCAAATGGAAACTTCTTGTTAGAAGAGAGAAAGTAAAGTACTCAGCCTACCTCTACATATTTCTTTTCTTGATGATATAGGTCCACAAGTTTGTTACATACATCACACCATTTCTGCTTGTCACCACTAGAATGGAGGAAGGAAGAACACACCACACAAAGAAGCTAAGTTTTCCATAAAATAGTATGATGTTTTTTCAAATTCTGACAAATAATTTTTAGTGGGTTCAGCTACCAAACAAATATTTAGAACAAATACTACAGATCACCCTAAACGCTGTACTCATTGCTGTTATAACTAAGTTAAAAAAAAAAATTAAGGGATTGTACTTTTATTTTTAAATAATTTTCAAATTAAGGAAACAAACCGAACACTCCATTCAGCTATAGTGAGAGCTGAGAGTTAGATTTGTTTTGGAACTGTACCTGTATGAATCAGATAACATATATTCTGTGATCTTACAGCAGAGAAAAATAAGCCTACTTACTAATGCAGACAATGAAATACCAGAGCTAAATGTTTCAAGGCAGTGAGTTTAAACACAGGATGTAGGATAACATTAGAATTCTCTAAACTATTAACCACAAGTACAACTATTCCAAGAGTTTTCATCCTATCAAAAGGGACACATCAAGAAACCTTATACAGGTACAAAAAACCTTAGTAAGAAGTGCTTACCCACTGATGTAACAAGGCTTAAAAAAAACAAACTTTCAGACTGTCCTATGTATAAGTGATGGTATTCACTGAACTAGTAATCTTAGACTGAATTATGGTATTCAAAGTTATTTACCTTTCATAGAGTTGCAAGAGCTTTTGGTAAACATCTGCTAAGTCTCCTCTGACATCTGTTTGGTTGGATTTCTCATATAAATTTGCTAATCCCTTTAAACAATATTAAAAAAAAAGTAAGATTTGATGTCAACAGTTATGTGTTACGAGAACACTGAAAGTTCTGCCAACAAAAATTATTCCATTGCCTTCAATTGGGTCAAGTGTTAATGCAGAAATCTCTGAGCAGAACCTACATTGATAATTCTGTACAGCCTTCAGGATCTACTTATTTTAAATTAAAAGCTTTCCTTGCTTTCTTAACTAATATCAACAACTATTTGAAACCTGTATATATTACATAATCTTGCCTGCATAAGAAACAATATACAAAGCACACTAAGTCATACAATAGAAGATCTATATCCAAGTATCATACTGTCTTGTATAGTAACAGAAAGCCAGAATCTAATTGCAAAACAACTGAGGACATTTCAATATACCTTGAAATCAGGCACCGCAGTTATACTTTAAAAAGCTATTTATACTGAAAACACTAAGAACCTTACCATCTCAAAAAAATATTGATTGTTGGTATCTAAGAGACAGACCTAATATGCAACCTTATGCTTCACAACAAATAGCACATCCTAATGTTGTAACCATACACTGTTAAAGGTTGTCATGAACACAGCACCCAGCACACAGCTATTTTAAATATATTCTATTGTTTTTAAGTAACAACAAGATTCAGTAACAATCCACTTCATGCTAAAAGCTACAAAATAACTTATCAGAAAAACATTTTATCTTTGATGAGAAAAGCATTTTCAACTATTTCTTGAGCTACAAGCATGGAAATTCCTAAGCATGGACAAATTTACTCTATCTGTTTCAATTCATGTTCTCCCTTGCATGTTTCACTGCTATCTAGTCTACAGAAGAAATACAAGCTTAAATATACTGAAACTAAAGATCACCCTGCTATACATACGCACCCACCCATGGCTTTACTTCAGACACACAAATAATACAAACCTCAGCTACTCCGAAGCTTCAGTAGAACTACAGGCCTCAAGAAAACATGACACAAGTCTCAGCTCTGCTTTCTTCTCATATTTAACTCCATAGTGATACTTTTCAGAGAAAGAAAAAGTGAATCTGGACATTTACGTACCTGCCATGCCAGTAACTGGTTTGGTTCAAGTTCAATAGCCTTCTTATATGCTCCTTTGGCCTGATCAGGCTGCTCCAACTCAGCAGCTGCCAGGCCAATAAATACCCAAGCATTGTAGTTATTTTTTTCTTGCTTCAAAACTGCCTAGAAAGACACAATTTAAAGCGAAAATGACAAATGAAATGCACCTTATAAATCCAGGTATTGAGTTTTATCATTACACTTTGGTGAATTATTCTGTATGGTAATATTAGAAGTTAATTTATTTTTAGGAAAAATCTAAGATTAATAACTTCAGCTTTTTATGCCAGAGAATGCTTCATATCTGAACTGTTCTGCCAGTAACCATATCTGTAGTTTAGCAATTAAAGCACTCCTATCAAAGTCTGGATTAGAAATGGATTATTATCACT